>NC_138552.1:139656344-140256344 GCF_964273705.1 Natrix helvetica | reverse complement strand
CTGGTTTTTCTCAAGCCTTAAAAACATGGTTGTGCAAATGGGCACTAGATTATGCTAGAACCGGTGCAACTAGAACTTAGTTGTTAAGTATGGAGAAAATTACCATATTTTTCGGAGTATAAGACACACCTTTTTCCCTCAAAAAAGAGGCTGAAAATCTGGGTGCGTCTTATACACTGAATACAGCAATTTTTTGCCTCCTGTAACCCTGTCCCCTTCACCAAAATGGCCGTGCATAGCCTTTAGGAGGCTTTCAGTGTGTTCATGGGAGCTGGGGAGGGCAGAAATAAGCAAAAAAGGGACCGTTTTTGCTCAATTTCCCCCCCCCTCCAGCCCCCAGGAGCACTCTATAAGCCTCCTAAAGGCTATGCATGCCGGGGTTTTTTTTAAAACAAGAAACAGGCCCATTTTTGTGAAAATGGGCCATTCTTTGCTCATGGGGGGGGCAACCCCCCAGGAGCACTCTACAAGCCTCCTAAAGGCTATTAATGCCCTTTTTTGGGGAGGCCTGCAGAGTGCAAAAACTTTTTTTTTAAAATTTGCCTCTTCAAAATCTTGGTGCGTCTTATACTCCGGTGCGTCTTATACTCCGAAAAACACGGTACCTCAGCTGTGAATTTTGTTTTATGATTTTATTCTGTTCTTACTTAGCTTGTTGTTTTTAATATTGTTCTTTTAATCCTTTGTGAGCCCCCTAGATTGTATGGAGATGGGCAGCTATAATAATATGATTAATAAATAAGAACTGTATGCCTAGAAAGGGGTTAGCCAGAATTCTGACTGAAAAAATTACAAGCCAATAGCTTGGTAACAAGCAGGGGATTTTTTAATCTTCAGTATGACATAGGACTGTGATGTCAGGAATGTGAAGAATGTAGGATTGTAAGAAAGAACACTTATAGTAGGTATTGATTTTCTGCAAAGCTCTGAGTACAGATCATATACTTTTGGTGTGTTGCATAGGAATGATAAAAATATTACTATTTTATCACAATATGATCTTTACAGCTGGAATGCTTTTGATAAACTACTAAAATTAACCTGCCTATTACTTGTTACACTGTTAGGATTCTATCCTATTAGATATTATCATCATATTCAATAAACAGTGGTGTTTAATGTATGTGCATCTTTTCACACCATTCCATTTACACTGAAGGACGGGCAGCTCTTCTGTTTTCTGTACCCATTCCAAGGTCACTAGGCTACATGCCTCTTAGATATCTAAGCTAACTTCTAAAGTTAAAAATGAACATTTGAATTAACTTCCACATATTAATGGGGGGGAAATATAAGGAATGCTTCTAGTAACACTAAAAATATGTTGGTCAGGAACATAAATGTTGCATGTCATTTAAGTTTTAGATAATATTTTTTGCTGAGAACCTAAATGTTTGTTTCAGTTCATTACGGTCAAAGAGCAGTACAGAGAATCTAAATGATCTGTGGTAGACGTTTTGATGCATTATGCAACAAAATATGGATCTGAAAATTAATGGATTGAAGATTACAATGGCTGTGCTTGACAATAAAAATGATGTGGAGAACTATAGGTTAGACAAAAATGCCCCCAAATCAGAAGATGTAAATTAATTTGTCTACAATGGCAGAATGTTTACTAAAGAATGGTACTGGAATGAATGCATTTTAAGATGTGCAAATGCTGGTAGAAAAGTGGTGGGTAACCTGATTTCTTGAGAGGGGTATGTCTCAAAGAAAGCAAAGATGGCCACTTTCTTCCCTTATTATAAAACCTCAAATCCAATTCAAACATTGTTAGATCATTCGTATCAGAAATCCCTTTCTACAACTCTGATAGATATTTAACTTTCCAAGAGTAAAACTTTTGGATATTCCTAATGAGAAGGTTTTTGTTTATTTTGCTACAAGCAAAACAGAAATTATTTATTAAGGCTGGTAGTCCTCGACTTACAACCATTTATATGTATATTTATTGGTGCCTTGATAGATTCCAATTTTGGAGATGGAGCTAAGCAGAGCTTATGCATTATTAAGTAGCAATAATTCATTTAAAACCATGTTACCAATTCTATGAATTTCAACCTAAATTGGAGAAATAGTAAGACATGTCTTACATGAATTAATGTCAGTTTCTGGAATATTTGTATCTTTATTTGTTATTTACTAAATTACATACTGTAGCTGCCCATTTCACTTTTACATGACTCTAGGTATTTTACAATAAACAAATAAAAATACAAAATGCACACTGCAAAATACATACATACATACTTGTTTGGTTTCCACCAATAAATCAATGAACAGACATTTTGACATCGATCCAGTCTACCAACTGCTGAGAACGAAAGAACTGCCTCAACAGTGATCCCGAAGATAGCATTTAAAATGAATAAACACTAACCACTACGTAACAATAAAATCATAACCCATCAGCTCACAAGATATCGGACCACGTCTCAGTAACAACGATGAGCCAATAAAACAGACCAAAACCAGAGCATGCCTCAGAAATATCTGAACAAACAATATTAATTTATATCATACCGACAGTATTTAAAAACCAAAAGACCATATTTTGGTAACAATAGCCAGCCAATCAAACAGGACGAAATCAGACCATGACTTAGAAATGGCTGAACAAACAACATTCACACTAATTTGCATCACATAAAAAGATATTTAAAGGCTAATGTTCTGACAGACAAGCACAATTCAAAGCGCACTGACGATGTCTCCTTGAATGGTGATGAAACATTTGCAACCAAATTGCCAAGCTCGTAGCTCAGACCAACAGCCCAGCTACCAACCCGAGTTACTAATATTCAAATATATTTCATTAAAGCAAATATTTATCGCCACATTTAGAATAACAGAGTTGGAAGGGATCTTGGAGGTCTTCTAGTCCAACCTCCTGCTTAGGCAGGAAACCTTACACCACCTCAGACAAATGGTTATCCAACATCATCTTAAAAACTTCCAGTGTTGGAGCATTCACAACTTCTGGAGGCAAGTTGTTCCACTGATTAATTGTTCTAGCTGTCAGGAAATTTCTCCTTAATTCTAAATAGCTTCTCTCTTTGATTAGTTTCTACCCATTACTTCTTTCCCACCCTCAGGTGCTTTGGAGAATAAGTTGACTCCTTCTTCTTTGTGGCAACCCCTGAGTTATTGGAACACTGCTATCATGTCTCCCCTAGTCCTTCTTTTAATTAAACTAGACATATCTAGTTCCTGCAACTGTTCTTCATATGTTTTAGCCTCCAGTTTTCTAATCATCTTTGTTGTCCTTCTCTGCACTCTTTCTAGAGTCTCAGCATCTTTTTTACATGATGATTTTGTGATTCTTAAACAACAAGCCAGAGTTGAACAACTTCCCCCTCAGAAGTCGTGGATGCTCCAACACTGAAGATTTTAAAGAAGAGATTGAACAACCATTTATCGGGGAGGGGGGGAGTTTCCGCTTGAGTAGGGGGTTAGACTAGATGACCTCCAAAGTCCCTCCCAGCTTTGTTATTCTGTTTGCCAGAATTTTAATGGGGCTTCACATCACGGCTGTAAATGAAAACTAAGATTGGGCCATGCGGAGTTACACACAGACTCCCAGCCTTGGCAACAGTGGTGAGATGGCATCAGAACACTCCCTCTTGGCCCAAGTGATTCCACAGATTTATTAAGCACCAGGCAATGAAAGGTCCTGTAAAAATATCCACAAGAATATGTTTCTAGTTATTCCTAAATAAAAAAAATTGAACATCCAAGTCAGACAACGCCTACAACAGTAGGCATCTGGCATTATCATAACACAAACAGTCCCAAAGGACAAGATCAACTGTTTCTTTCTTTCCACAAATATCACACAGTCCCATGACATCTCTTCCAGTTATGAAAATATGCACTGCGACCTAACAGTATTTGAAAACAACCAGCTTGCTTCACCTGGCCCAGGCAGTGAAAACCTCAATAATTTATCAACACATTGAGACTTGCACACTGGGCAAGGGGCACTGCCCTAAAAGATTATTATACAGTGCCTTGCTTTCTTTAGGTATTTGATAAATTTATATAGAATTGTTGATGTGTGGTTTATTATTTATCAGCTTTTGATAGATTTTATTTATTTTGTCTCTGAATGTGACAGGAAAAAAAAACTTTAGAGCAACCTGGTTAAAGTTTGGGGCATTACTTTGTTTATATAATTTTCCGGGGGGGGCGGGGTTCTTTTATTTTTTTCAGTTTTTCTTCTTTTAAATGTAATTTCAGTTTTATACTGTGTTATAAAATGTGTGTGTGCGCACGCGCGCACGCTTTTAAATAGTCTGGAATTGTCTGTCTATCTAAAACCAGGGGTGGGCCTCAAAAAATGTATCAAGGGGTTCTCTGCCCGGTTGCTGGGTGGACGTGGCAATGGTGGGTGTGGCCTAGTCGGGCTCCTGCACCACAGTGGGGGAGGCGTTTTTGCCCTCCCAGGGCTCTGGAGGTGAAAACAGCCTTCCCAGGCTCCAGAGACCCTCTCGAGCCTGGAAACAGTCCCGTTTCCAGCCTTCCCAACTTCCAGTAGGCCCATTTTTCGCCCTCCCCGAGCCTCCGCATGCACTCTGCACTTAACTGCATCCAAAATGGGCCGCTTGGGGACTCCTAGGAGGGACGGGGTGGGCAGGGCCAGCCAGGAGTGGGATTAGGGGGGTCCCCGAACTGCACAGAATCTTAGCTAGAGGTTCTCCCGAACCCCTGCCAACCCCCAGCAGCCACCCCTGTCTAAAGCAGAGATAAAAAAAAATTGGGCCATTCTAAATAAGGATGGCAAACAATTTATAATACAATCTTGCTGCTGTTCATTACTAGGCATCCTTGACCCTTTGAGGGCTTAATCAGTAGAAGTAGGATGACTGAAATAGATCTACCAATCTTTACAGAGAGTCTACAAGGGCTACTTGCCCTCGGTCATTTTACCTTCTTCCAAGAAGTAGCCATGCATGTTATCCCCAGCAAGGATTACTTCTACTTATCAAAGATTCCTAATGATTTTATGAAAGAAAAGCCATCCTATTGTAAAAATTATAGAAATTACTGCAGTAAAGTTATATGTGAAAGGTTGTAGAATCTCCCAAATATTAAAAATTGTGGGGTTACGAGCAAATGGATTGAATTTCTGACTGATTCATGTTTGATATTGTGACATAAGGATATAATCACAGGATATTTGATCATGTGGAAGGAAGGAAGGAAGGAAGGAAGGAAGGAAGGAAGGAAGGAAGGAAGGAAGGATCGCAAGGCCAGACATTATAAATGTCTCTTCCATGAAAGTGCTCAAATGCAATCAGAAGAATGTGTTTGATTTAGTATATTTGATTTATAAATTTCATATGGTACAAACACAATACATTGTTTGCTGTAGTGCTGAAACATCAAAACAACAGAGATAACCTTGGGAAACAATGCTGCAAAACTTGAAACCTGATGTGGGGAATAACTATGTGTCATGGCAAATCTGCTAGTCTGATTTTAAAGGTAGGGAGGAAACACTTCTAAATTTCTTTACTATTTGAATAAACACACATTAGGTTTAGCCTGTAATGCACATCGGGGAGCAGCCTTCCAGATATATTGTTACTTTCTGTCTTGTAAAACAAGAAAGGGGAGGTGTTGAGGAAAGGTAGAAAAATGGAATGTATTATAGGTAACTCCCAGCTGGCTAGATACTTTCTGGAATTTGAATCCTGAATATATCTGAAGAATCCAAATTAGGGAAGTCTGGATTACAGTTATTTAAGAGATTGCTGAAAGTACTGGAAATGGCAATTGAGGAACACAAGCTTCATTTATTGGGTATTGATGGTTGCACAACATTAAAAAAGAAAAAGAAAATAGTTCAGGAGCAGGAATTAAGATATGAGCTTGTCAGATGATGAGGACCATAATCTTTGATGCTCTATCCACTGATCTTGATTTTCTAGTACATCCTTATGTAACTACCTAGTTCCCACCATCTCTTCCCACATTTCAAGTATCCAAAAGGCCTGCATGTTGATGATATCACTTGCGTCCCTATTGTTAGATGCATTTCATTTTATAATGAAATTAATTGCTGTTATGACTGTCAGTCATTCCAACCTTTTTCTAAAGGGAACTAAGGCTTTGGCATACATCATCATTACTGTTGGAGCACTGTTAAATTTTTCCAGAAATATAGGCTTCCTGAGAAATTAAGAAACATAGCTGAAGAATTATCCCTATTGCTACTTGATAGTTGTAAAAACTACATCCTGCAGATTGTTGCAGTCTTACTGCATTGCTCCTATTTGTTTTCTAACTTATCTCTAGTGATGATACCATGATACTTCTTCAGAGAGAAAAAGCTTCTTTCACTTGAAATATTTTCCATATGTAAACCCAAAATGAGCACAGAACTCTATTTGCCACTAGATAATGGAGCTGTAACAGCCCCAGAATAGTGTTCTGATAATACCTTGTCTTTATAAGTATGTATTCTGAAGCAGAGGTAATTGGGTTTCATTCACTTTAGTTGTTTTGTTCAGTAGCTGTTTCTATCCTAGCAGATATTTTGCACAGTCTATGCTAAGAATAAATCAACTAGCATATTGTAACTCTAAAGCACCTGCCTCCTTCAGGCTGTGGCTCCTTTCATTCTGTCTATCTTTATGGTCTGTCTTCCTTCCTCTCCATTTTGCTCAAAGCATTTCAATTGGACTGGTTTTATAATGCTCTATTCTAGATGCTTAGATTGGATGAGTTAGAAGTGTTAAATAGGGCCTAAGAAAGTATTAGAATTTTACCAGTTATCAAAGTCTTTTTGATAACTGATCAAAGTCTTTTTCCCCCCAATACCATCAATATATTCTTTGTGAAAAGCAAATTTCTTAAGGAGAATGAAAAGAAAAAATATCATCTAGGTATAGCTAAGCAGTTGGGTTAATAAATAGATAGATACCATCTCACCATTGAAGGGTAAGGATGTAAGAAATTGATGGCAAAAATGGTAAAAAAAAAAAAGAATCTGAAATTTATACATTGACCTTTCCAAAAAAAAATCTATATGAATCATCATTTTGTGCCTTCTTTATGCAATACAGATATTCTATTCTGGGGACTATTATTTAATGGTATAACATTCAGTGTAATTGATAATTAAGCATGAGGAAGTGTGTGTGTAGATTGTTACATTTGTACATTGGACAATGATAGGAAGGAACTAACCAAATTGTTCCAAGGAGATGTTACATACAAACCATATTCAGGCTGACACAGGATTGGTGATTTAGCTTTCATGGGCAGGATTATATTATAACAGGAGTGGAAAACTCACAGCCACTCCCACCCCCAGATTAGCGAAGGGGGGGTCACAATACATCACATGACAATGTGAGTTTGAAGCCCCAGTACTAAAAGATCTGTGACACAATTTTGAAAAGCACTTCACCTAACAATGATTTTGGGCATTAGCTGTGCACTTGCCTAACAATGAACAAAGCATTCAAAGCACTAATGGCTACATGCCACCAGTCATAAAAAAACTGTTGCTTTCACTCATCTGAGATAGAAGATTTGTTTCTAATGCACAAAATACTTCCAAAGATCATTCAAATGGTAACTTCTCAGTCGTCTATATGATCATTTGGCCCATATTAAAGACAGTATGGGGAGAAAAGATTAAGACCATTCAGGAATTATACAATATAAACTCCAAATTAGATGCCAGGAAACAGTGCTGCATTTTTCATCACTGTTTTCAACAATAGCCATCATACTTAGCTTAGCACAAACGCATTAGAGGTTGTGGCATCACAATGTTTGGGATACAAACAGGTGTTTTAAATTTACATTATATAATCTACACACAACTAACCTAGTGTAACAATTCACGAGGTAACCCTACATTCCTCTAGACCAGGGGTGTCAAACTCGCATCATCACAGCATTCTGTGACATATCTTGACTTGTCCCCCCCCCCTTCACTATAGCAAGCATGGGCGTGGCCAGCACTTGATGCATCCAGGCCGTGGGCCGCGAGTTTGATACCTCTGCTCTAGACCCTTTCAGGGGCAGCATCTTTTACATTTTTTTGCCATGAGTTAGTGTAGACTAGAGTGATAGAACAGCTTTGAGAGATAAGTATGTATTTTTGTTTATATGCAATCAAGGATAGAAAATGGCAAAACAAAAATCTAAAAATAAACTGAAGTAAAACATAAGAAACAGCTGTTTTGCTGTTACAGAATATTTTCATTAAATTTCTTGAATTATGAATTTAATACAGCTGTAAAAACATCAGAGGAATGCAAGGAAACTTAACAGCATTTGTTCCCTGAATGTATACATCTGTGTAAGAGCTTAGTTTTTATTTGCATATAAGCCTTTAGTTTGAAAAACTGAAAAAGTGTTAGAATTTGATCATTTCATTGAGAAGGTTTTCGTTTATTTTGCTACAAGCAAAACAGAAATTATTTATTAAGGCTGGTAGTCCTCGACTTACAACCATTTATTTAATGACCATTTAAAAATATACGACACTGAAAAAAGTGACCACTTTGACCATTTTTCATAGGATTGTTGCAGCATACTCATGATCAAAATTCAGATGCTTGGCAACTGGCATGTATATATGACGGTTGCAGCATCTAACAAGCAAAATCAATGGGGAAGCCAGATTTACTTAATAACTGTGCTACTAACTTAACAACTGCAGTGATTTAACAACTGTGGCAAGAAAACTTATAAAAGGGAACAAAACTCATTTAACAATTGTCTTGCTTAGCGATGAAAATTTTGGGCTCAATTATGATTGTAAGTTGAGGACTGCCTGTACAATAAGAGAGACTCATCACGGTTATTTAATTGTTGAGATCTTCTCTACCCAGTATATTTGATGGGGAATGAATGTAATTTATTGAGAGACATGTTTTTTTCACTATCAATATAATCTGCTATTGTAACTGTGGAGATGCCTCATGTTTATTGAAAGTAGCAAGTTTAGTATTACTTACATATGTTTTACACTGGCTGCATGTGAATATTACTTACATTCCATCCATATTCTTCCACAATTTGAACTTGCAAACCTTTAGAACATTTCGCTTAGCAAGTTATTTTTTTCTTTTTCACAGCCTGTTTCCCCATGTTTTTAGCGTTCAATTCGTGCTTGGTATTGAAAAGATTAGCATACTTATTGATTGGTGTGTGACAATTACTGGTTTTCAAATGAATTATTGTAAAGTGTGTTAAAAGATATCTAGTAAAATACTTTGAGTGTGGCTACCATGGAAAAGCAGCTTGTAAATAAATAGGTGACCATCATACCAGAGGTGGGTTGCTAATTTTTTTACTACTGGTTTGAGCGTGCTTGTGCGCATGCTCATGTGCATGTGTGAAACTACACACACGCAGAAGCATCTGGGTGGAGCCTCCCACTGCCACTACTACCGGTTCGGCTGATCCAGGCCAAAACCGGCAGCAACCCACCTCTGTATCATACCTACATAATCTCTGAACTAGGTGATTAAAATAGGCTACATGGGGCTCCTATTGAAAACAGTTCGAAATGATAGATTTGGCAGATTGCATCAACCAAAATAGTGTTGGGATATTGTAAGGTTTGGCAATTCGCTTAGGTCAACAATAGGCTAAAAGAAGAGCTTAAGTGGAGACTTGAAACAGAAACAGCATTTATTTTTGATCAAAGCAAAGAGCTGGGTAGACCATTCAATGAACATACAGACAAAGTGCATGTAAGGAAGGCTACACCCTGGGGAAGATATGGTGTTTATACCTTCAGAGACATCATCTTAGTATTCAGTTCTGGCCCATGCCTTCCTTCCAGCCCTGCATTGGCAGCAAGGAACAGAGGGGTTGAGTGCTTAGCAACAGAGGTATTTGCCCGATGCCCCGCACCAGGCACTGACTTGTACACAAAAACAAGATAACAGGAGTTAGATGACTGGCAGAAGCAAATGGCAGAGGCAATTCTAATTCTTACAGGAGCAAAGCAATTCTTACAGAAGAACTGAAATAGCAAGCTATTATTATGTCCCAGTCATTCTCTGTATTTACTATTATTATGTCCCTTCATTCCTCCCTTTTCTTTTAGGACAGGATGTGTCCTGTCAACGGTGGACTAGGGGTGTATATTTAATGGGGACGGTCTGGAGGACCATGATATTTGCCAGTTTATTGGGAGGGGTAGAAGAAACTATGTGTTGGATTAAAGGGGAAAGAGGGGAGAAGGAAACCTCGAAAGGTTAACAACACTAGAAACCCAATCTTTGACCAGTCAGAGAAGATACTGCCAAACCAGGTGAAGTCAACTGCCCCAGTCCAAATGTGCACTGGGATGTGGGCAACTTTCCATACTTTGGCAGTTATCTCCTCTAAAGCTTGTCCTTGATCCTCTGTTTGCAAACAATAGTTTGTGAGATTAAATTTTCCACATGTTGCAAGCATTGCCTGTAACCTTATAATTCTATTCAGTATATAAATGGGAGTTCTATAACCATACATTCCAGCTTCTTCCCAGGTGACTGGTCCATATATGGGAATTATTCTGTCTAGAGACCAGTCATCTTTCTGTGGTCTACCTCCTCAGAAACAGGTATACCCTTGTTGTATGGGCAGTAGAAAAAACTAGGTTTCGCAATTCCAAATACACATAATCCATACCATTGGCCAGGCAATTGCACATAGACAAACTTCCTACCTATCCAGTATAAGCCATCTGGAGCATGCCAATTAAGAGTTACTACATCCGTCCATAACCCACTCAGTCTAGTTATATTTTCAAATAGGTTGTGTCAGGTTAATTCCAGACTGAAAGGTGCAGTAAGAGAAGAAAACACCCTTGCTTGTAATATATGATTTTTCACACTTACCATTGCATTATATTCTCCTCCTGCTACTCCTATACATAAGAAAATTATTCCCAAATATTGAACCATTGCATTAAATCATTTCATTCTATATCTTCAGGAATTATGACATCACTAACTCCTAAGACTACTGTGTTCAAGTAAGGTTGATTTGATTCAATGCCCCGATATATAGAGTTTATATGGGGTGCAATCATTTCCACAATCACAGTATCCCACTATTCCCCATAAGCATGTATCAGTTCACAATCACAACAACATTGAGTGATACCGTTACAATCACAGAACCAACACAATCTTTAGAGTGCGAAGTTGCACAGCTGCTTTTGGGATCTTCAGCTGGAATAAGAGAGGCTACCACTCAGGCCGGAAAGACCAAAAAGTTGCTACTTTTGCAACGAGAAAAATCACAAACAAAACCCATTCATGCCACAACGACCACATCAGTTTTTTGGAGAATGTTTATTCTCAGTGGGTCTTCTCCAGGGATAACTTGCCACTCTTTAAGTTCTTCCACTGCTCATTTTACATGTGTGTAGTGGTCCACCCTTTGTCTTTAGTTTGGACTGCTGTTTCAGTGGTCAACAGGAGTTGGTAGGACCTGTCCCAAACTTGGCTAGTTTTTTCCTCATGTCAGCTTTTATCAGGACGCAATCACCAGGCTAGAACTTATGGACAGCAAATTTGAGAGGTAGGATTTGAGCTAGTCGTCCTGTGTTTCTGAGGTAAGATAAGAGGTAGTTTAATACAATCAACTCGAATGTATTGAAATGGTCTCACACTAAAATGGTTCTCCCTTTTCTTTATGTGTAGAACTTGTTTACTAACTGTTTTACATTTTTCACGTATTTGTCACAATCCACAGCATCCATAAGCTTCTACAAACAAGTCACATCATACCTTAGTCCCCCAATGACTACCCTGATGTAGTAAGTCCAAAATCAACATTTACCTTCCATCAGGTACTACCCGTTCACCTCCTCCACTTTCTACTGCTCACACTTTCTCTAACTCCTTCTCACCTAACATTAAACATTCAGTTCCTTCTGCCGCTGCCATCCTGACTTCCAAGTCAGCTAAATTATTGCCTCAAGCTTCAAAGTAATTCAGAGCTTGATTTAAGGCATACAATTCACAAGTCTGTGCAGACCAACATAACTTTCTAGTTTCTACCAAAACTCCTTCTCTTACCTTCTACCATTTCCTCTTCCCATCTATAAACAAATTAACCCCTTCTCATCACCAATACCCAATTGTCCTTCTAAATCTCCTCTTAAAACTGAGCTGGATTCAAGTGAATATCAGTGGTTACTACTAAATCATTTTGTTCCATAAGTATGTTCTCATATTTCAAAATCCTTGAATCTGTCAGCCATCAACTGGCTTTTTGGTTCAAGATCACCCTCGCTTGAAGAGGTGCACTTGGGCTCCTCCAAAAGTCAATTTTCTCCTTTCCCTCACTAACGCTGCTGTAGCCACCACTGCTTAAACACAATCTGGCAATCCTTAACAGACAGGATCTAACATTTTAGATAAAAATGCCACTGACTCTGTCTTTCCTCCCCACTTCTGGGTTAAAACCCTCAAAGCTATTCCCTTATCCATGTAACACTAGGCTCTTTGCATAGCACTCTTTATTCAAAATAGCATAATTATCCATTCACAGCCTACAATATCCAGTCGATCCTAGACATTTCCTCAATTACTTCTTGGTTTTAGGCAAGGGTTGATTCTTTCAGATGTTATTTTTCTACTTCTTTCACTGACTAAATGTCCTAAGCATTTTATCTCTCTTTTTGCATATTGTCATCGGATGGAGCACCGCGATTCCTAAGCATTCAAAATCAGTGTGTCTGATTCAGATTCCATTGAAATGGAAACAAACTCTCATTAAGTAGGTTAAAAACATTTACAAATCTAAGCAAAAGATTTCAGAGTCATCTCTTTCATATAGGTTTATATAGGACTTTCTATTGTTTTTAAAGTAATGATATAACTCAGGGCACCCACAGCAGTGAATACAGCATTCGTCATATGAAGAAATTGTCGAGGTCCCACTATCAAAAGTGAACCAGTTCCTTATTTCAGTTTATAAGTCCTTTTTCTCAAGGGCCAAGGTTTGGATGCTTTCTTGGTGATGACCTTCAGCTGGTAAAACTCTCTTCTCTGATAGAATAGACCAGATTCTTTTATCTTCTTCAGTTCTTTTGTCTGAAGAATTCTGCACTTTCCTCTGTTTTTTAATGGCTGATTCAAAGGAGTGTGTATGTGTGTATTGTTAAAACATTTTTTTTTTCATGAAAGGTGTGCATCTATTGACTGAAAGGCGGGATTAGCAATATTATAAGTAAATAAACAAAATAATGCCATTGGGCATCTTGATATTTAATACCTTTCTTTTCTGTCTCTTCCTGAAGTATGTGCTTTTGAAGTATCACAGCCACAAAGCCTTTCAGAGGTTATCTATTCAAGCAAGTAGACATTTGGCCTCTCTTTTCTTTCCTTTTGAAATGCACACCTGAAAGTGTGTTTCAAGCAATTTACCTCTTTCATGTGTTCCTTATTTAAACCAAATAAGCGTGTGACATGAAAGCTAAAAAGCAAAGTACACCATAATGCAATTAGTTCCTGTGATGTCTACAGAACTTTTTAGAAAGCCCATCTCTTTACAGTGGCCAATGGACATATCAGATAATTAAAGCTAAAATAAATGCTCCTGTGTTTTACCAAAGACACAGCGTTCCTTTTACCATGGCTCTGAATTTCCAAAGCACTAATTTGTATCTTCAAGACCACCAAAATTCAATATTCAAAAATAACATACAAATAAGTCTGTTATTAGGGGTATTTTTTCATTTAGCATTTAACATTTAATAATAATCATGAATTTTATTGGGCTATTTCTTCTTTATTTTTGCTTTCCTTCATTGTACCCCAAGATTATTAGGAACTGTAAATTAAAATTTGTAGCTTCTTTCTGACTGAATCAATATTAGTTTGGGAGTGTGTTTGCCTTCTGACAGGGTAAATCTATTCATTGAGAACCAGGAACTGTGAACCATGTTTTGATAAGAGGCAGAATAAAAGAATTTTTTGACTGACAGAGGATATTTTGTTTAATCTAGCCAACATGGTATTTCCTCCCCAAATACATATAAATTAGAACACACATCTTTTGGGCAACTTCTTTTTCTGTTGGAACCTATCTAGATATCTATGTGGTGATAAAGAAGGTCTATATCCAGGATGGCGAACCTATGGCACGCGAGGTGTTGCCCTGCTCAGCCTTTTTTAAAACCATTTTTCGCGCTCCCCGGGCTTCAGAGGCTTTATAGGAGCCTGGGGAGGACGAAAACAGCCTGTCCTGCCCCCCCTCATGGAGGCCCTCTGGAGGCTTCAGGAGCTTCCCTGAAGCCTCCGGAGCACAAAAATCCGGCCCTATGGGAAAACCGGAAGTTCAGGAACAGACTTCCGGTTTGCTCGTAGGATCGGTTTAAGCCCTCCAGAGCCTTCAGGGGAAGCCTCCTGAAGGCTCCGGAGGACTAAAAATGACCCTACTTAAGTGACCCTAATTCACTTCCTGTTTGCTCGTAGGATCGTTTTTAGTCCTCCGGAGCCTTCAGGAAAGTCTCCTGAAGGTCCCTGAAGGCCCGGGGGGTGGCGGAAGAGGCTGTTTTCGCCCTCCCCAGGCTCCTGTACAGTCTCTGGAGCCTGGGGAGGCTGAAAAAAGCATGCAAAAAATGAGGGGGAGCGCCTATCATGCGCACATGCGCACTGGGGGGGTCATGCATTGCATTATGGGTGCGGCATGCCCGCACACGACCCCCCCTGCGCTCCCCCGCTTATGGCATGCGAGCCAAAAAAGGTTCGCCATCGCTGGTCTATATTGTTGTATTTGTGGAGGGAGGGATATAATACTGAAAGCCGAATTCACTTCTCTGGCAAAGACATAAGGAGAAACTGGGAAGCACCTTGGTTATTCTATTAAATATTTAGTTTTCTTTGGATATTTTTGCTTGTATCACAGAACCTTACTCTTTTCTGCTCATTTCTTTTAATACCCAGAAATATAGCCAGTGTGGACTTGGTGCAACTTCTATTGTCTTCATGTATTATTAGTTCAATTTTAAAGATTCTTACGCAATAAAGCCTCGTTAACATCTCAATTGACTTTTGGAGAAAGTCTATTTCTTGAAAAATGGCATTTGCTTTTTCATTATTGGAATAGGGATAATGCAGAAAAAATCCCAGCATGAAACTATGGCCCCCAGATAGCTAAAAAAATGTATTTGGGCAAAGTCAGATAACTCTGATGAGTAAGAAATGCTATTCGGGATGAATTATCTAATACCTTGCACGTTGATAGTAACATTGCAGAAATTCTTGGGTGGTACATACTGATTGTCCTGGCAAGTAATTAAATTGGGAGTGGAAGTATTCTTTTCACAGCCGCCTTAAGGTAACAATTGTTGGACTAATCATAATACCTTCCAAATAATAAAATATATATTTAGCTTGCTCTGTCTAATGTTGACCTAGTTCAGGGGTGTCAAACTAGCAGCCCGTGGGCCAGATGGGTCATGCACAGACCACACTCACCCTGGTTACACAAAGACAAAAAATGTTGTGATGCGTCATGATCCGGCCCATGATGTGATTGAGTTTGACACCCGTGGTCTAGTTTAATGCAATATAAAACTTTATACAAAAACATAAAAAGCACCATAAGGATTCTGTGTGTATATGTCTAATTTCGATATGTTTTCTTTCATTCTCTGGCAGACACTTTCCATTTCCAAGACAGATAATCAACCACAAGGATTAGCAACCAGTGTAAGGTGGGGACAGACACCCATCAATCAGTCTACTCCCTGGGATACAGATGAGCCGCCATCTAAACAAATGAGGGAGACTGAAAACCCAGGTATACTTTCAGCCTTATTTGCAATTCTGCTGGAGAAAATTGTTCAAAGCAAATTCAATATGCTCTTTCCAATTCCACTCTAAATAAGGCTTTATCGTGAGTCCTTTTTTTAATATCACAGCTGGCTTTGCTTTCTAGTTACAAAGACCTCTTCAGGTTATTCCTGACTATTTCAAAAGAATTAAAATGCTGCAAATTTGTTAAAGTTCTTTCTTCTGCCCTTTCTGTTCCTGTTTATCCTGTGCCAGAATAATAATAAAATCCCCCTGGTTTTTAGGTTTAGGTCCTGTGGTTGTGGTGTTATCTAGATGTGTTTAATACATAAAGTCTCTTTTTGTGTCCAGAGCCACCTGAAATATTTTCCAGCTTCCTGACACATCCAGCTTCGCCAGGCACCTAATTATAATCTTTTTGTAGTGGCTGGAACATGGTTATTATACACACTGAGTGATTGTCAGGGAGACACAAAAACAGATTGGAGAAAGAGGTTAATTTTCTTGGAAGCAGAAAATTACAGAAAACTGTAAACATACTGTCTTGCACGTTGATCAGGATTTTTAACGCTGATGCTTTCCTGCCGTATTATAGCATTTACTGCTTTGCACTTACCATTTTGGACTGATGTCAGTCCATCCCTCGTTATGAGAGAGAAGGGGACAGATTCAACAGAATCACATTTGCAGAGGGAGCTATTTTGGGGGCTGACCTTTTGCAAAAATTGTTCTTATTGCTAGCTTTCCTTTTTCCAGGTACAGCTCCATGGGTTACAACAGTTGCAGCATGTAGCCAACCAACTCTTATAACTCATTCTTATGGGATGAATCAGCCACCGACCTTCAGCCCAGCAGTCAACGTCCAAGCCCCTGTCATTGGAGTCACACCCTCACTCCCTCCACATGTTACCCCCCAGCTTCCATTAATGCCAGCTCATTACCAGCTTCCGCAGCAGCCTTCACGGCCTCTCGGTAACATGGTTGTGAATCTGCAAAGCCAGCCTTTGTACACAAACAGTCAACCCATTACTATGTCTTCTATGACTGGGGTTGGTCAGGTGACTCACCCAGGCCATGGGGCAGTAGGGAATGGTCACATGACTTGTCCTATCCTGCCTCCACCACCACCTGCTTTGCCTTCAGCTGCCCTACCTAATAGTGTTCCAGCCACCAATGGGCAGGCTGCTCCTCAGCTTCCTCCTAACTCGACGGGCAATCAGGACAACACAAATGGGTTGCAGATGCTACGGACTGTTGGTGTGGGGAAATACGAGTTTACAGATCCATGGCATCCAAAAGGTAAGTCGGCCCAAACTCTTCATAAATTTGGTAATTTTGGTAATCGGTACCTTCAAAGATATGTCCACTTTGTGGAGGGTAATAAGATAGTAATATTGAAGTTCTTCCAGCAGCTGGAACAAGAGGACATCCTGTCAATTAAAGCATCTATCATGTTGACAGTCTTGCATCAGCACTCCGGCATCTTCCTGCCTTGTATCTGAGGTAGCTTTTCATGAATTAAAGATGATAAACTGGATCTTCCAAGAAGGAAAGAGGGGGAAAATATGCTTGTTTTGGAACTGAATTTCCAAAGAATCTCAAATAAGTACAGTAGAGATCCACATATTAAGGCACATGAAACTGCTGTTGTTCCTTGCCATGGATTTTATTTTATTTCTCTTGAGAAGCACTTTCTTATAAGTCACACCACCATCTTTCTGGCTTTTGTTGTGCTTTTTGAGTTATGCCGTTTCATATGAAGTGTCAGATTTTTTCTTCTTTTAACATTTAGAAGAATTAGATTGATGTTCCAGGCAGCTCTGGGTACGGGAGAGATTAATCAGCCTGAAAAAAGATAATATGGACATCCCATGGGTTTTGCCATAGCATAGTTGAAATGAACCTACGTGAAACTATCAGCAGGATGGGAAAGTCCCCTGGTGCAAGGAATTAGGTGTGCATCAGATCTGTATGCTCTGCTGTGTGTGTGTGTGTGTGTGTGTGTGTGTGTGTGGTCACCCTTTGCTCTGTCCCAGATGGATCAACATTCTAGGTGTAGGCCAGTTTCAAATCTGTCATGGGGAAAAGCATACAGGTGCCAACACACTATTTGGATATGGAAACTGAGGTCATGTTGTATGAGTTCATGTATATGTGAGATCAGTGTGTGTGTGTACACAATATTGTGTGTGTGTATACAATATTGTGTGTGTGTGTAGTATTAGATATAATTAAAAATTGTCTTAACAATGTGAAAGACAAGAAGTTTCTCCTTTTAAAAAATATAAAGAGCCCGATATTTAAATTAGTTTTTTTAATTAAATGTTGAGGGTTTTTATGGATACATGAAAATATTGGATTTACTGCCAAGCTTTTCCTTGTATTTCTAAAGGTTTTAAAGATTATTTTTGTCTTAAGTAAAAAAAAAAAGCAGGAAAATTAATACTATCTCAACAGTTAATAAGAGAGGATCTTTCAAATATTAAAATGCCTTGCTGACAAAATTCAAATGCTAATATATAATTCATGAAAACTATTCCTGAGCATCAGAATAATTCTGTTTTTTTTTCTGGAGATGGTTCTTTAAAAATTGACAAAAATACTAATATTTAATATCCATGTTCTGGAACCATTTTAAGCTAATGTTCCTCTCTAGTGTGTCCTGAGCTAAGCTTACGAAAATAAGATGAGCCCTTTCGGTAGCAAGGTGTAACACAGATGTTTTCATCCTTCCAATTCATACCTAGAATCGATGAGGAACTGTTTTCTTAGAAGATGTGTATCCCATGCAGTGAAATGGAGCTAATGTTCACATTTACCAATGACAATCTTAGCTTTATCAATGGTCATAAATTGTAGGGCAGGCAACTGTTTTCTCATGAATTAAATTTTACTAAGTTCCCAGTTTATAGTCATCCCCATCTGATTTATTCTCCCTCATTTAATAGTAAGGAGAGATTGAACAATTCATATAATAATGCCTGAAAAGCAATCGTAAGTTATATATTTATTTATTGAAGGATTCATTTCATTTCCTCCTTAAAAGCATGTACTTTGAAGCTATAATTGCACTTGTCAGATCTAACATCAAACAAGTAGATTTATAATCTAGTTAAATAGGAAGAAATCTTCAATTTCACAACTGGCCTCTATACTTAAGCGATGTTTAGAATAAAAACCTTAATATAAATTATCTAGTGTTCATAAAGAGAGTAGTATAATATCCCACCTAGATGTTTTGCATTTTTCAGATCTGATTAATTTCAGATTTGTATATGGCTGGCTGCATGTACTCAACAAAAGGGGACAGTTATGTTTTAAGTAAAGAAACAAAAATGTTTCAGCTAATTTTTAGAAATTTTCTCTCTTATTTGGGGTGAATCCCAGTATGCATTATAAGGAAGTTTGGCTACAGATGTTTCTTAATCGTTTTTCATAGTCTTTCATTTATTTCTCCCCCATTTCATATAGAAAAGCAAGCTTCCCTATTTTACAATTTGACAAGTCTCCTTAAGATTAATAAAACTGGTTTGCAATTTCTCAAATAAAATAATATGTCTTGCCAGTCAAAATGTAGGATACTGATGTTTTATACATTATTAGGGAACTGGTTTAAAATTGCACATTTTGTTTTTCCTGATTATGTTTCGATCAGATGAGTTGTATTCCTGTAGGATCTCCACTAGAATGCACTCAAATATTTTTGTCCTAAGCCATTTCTATTTTATAATATGGTAGAATTATTTCTTTCAGCACAAAACAAAAGAATTATCTGGATATCCCATTTGCAATAGGTCAATGTTTTTCCATGGAAAAGTGGAAATTAAGCGTTTTTGATTCATCTAACTTCCTTTAAATATTTTTCTGATTTGCTTTAAATATTCTTTATTGTCAGAATATATGCCAATTGAACATTTAATTGGTACCTTATAGTTGGTAGTGATGGTGCAGAGTATCTTTAGATATGTTAGGTATTTAAATGTTTAGCCTTGCTACATTATTTTAATATTATTTTCCAGTTACATGTATTAAGAAATTAGAATTGTATTGATGCAATTATTGGAATATTTGTGAACTATTTCTCTCCTTTATGAAATGCTTAAAAGTTATTTCTCAGTCATGATCAGTATTTCTATGCCACCAACATTAGAAAATGCTGTAGGTAAAGTAAAAACAGCTGCAGGTGAGTTGGAATAAAAATGATGCTCCTAAAAACAAATTCCACCTTCATTACTACATGGAAAATTAAGCCCAGTGTTCCTCGTTTTCTGCAGTTGCCTGACATCTAGAGAGACTGAGAAATAACATCGGGCGTAGTGTCACTGGAGCCTGTAGAATATGGTGTCACAAAATCTTTCAGGTGCCGTAGAGATAGATTTTAAGTTTCTATCATTTTGGATCTCTATTTTAAGTTTAATTTATCCCAGAATTAGATAACAACATTAGATAAAATTATGTTTTAATTCCCACTGAAATTAGACTAATCGGTGCTCTAAGGAATTATTTAATCAGATGAATAATTTTAAGGATATTACTTAAAGCATTTTATGAAAACTTGGAGGAAATGCAATAGTTCACAGACAGTATGCTTAGAAATTATTAATCAAACACTTGCATGAAATGCTAAAATCAAACTGGTGGTTCCTTCAAATATGTTGGACTGTTTGTCTATTTTGCCGTGATGAGCATCATCCTTACGAACACAATTCTTTCCCATTACGTTAAATATCTGTCCCAAATGAAGTTTACATTTGTGTTGTGAGAATAATTCATTTTTCTAACAGAAAAACTACAGACTAGTGGTTAATATTTGATACACAATATATTCCCAGTAATTCTGTAAGTTTCTCCTCCAAAAGACTCAGAAAACTCACATTTCATTTTACCAACCATGAAAATATCCTTTAGATATTTTCTAAAGGAAAATATTTCGGTGGCGCAGTGTTTATAGTGCAGTCCTGCAAGCTACTTCTCTGACTGCTGGCTGCCTGCAATTTGGTTGTTCAAATCTCACCAGGCTCAAGGTTGACTCAGCCTTCTATCCTTCCAAGGTGGGTAAAATGAGTAAAATTGTTGGGGGCAATATGCTGACTCTGTAAACTGTTTGGAGAGGGCTGTTAAAGCACTGTAAAGCAGTATATAAGTCTAAGTGCTAGTGCTATTGCTAGTGTTGTTTGTTTGGAAGAATTTTTGGCTACATATATAATCCTCTTCAAGAACCCTCTGAGTTGAGTGGTGTACAAGTACTCCTTGCTTACCAACTGCCTTGTTTAGCAACCATTCAAAGTTACAGCAGTGTAAAAAAAAAGCAGCTTCGTGATCAATCCTTCCCTTCATGACTGTTGTGGTGTCCCACTGTTATACTATCACCATTTTGGTGTTTCACAATCAGTGTACATTTACAACAGTTGGAACAAACTTAGAAACTCTTTTGCTAAATATTTTTGTCATTCCTGTAATTGTAAAATTTTATCAATGTTTTTAATACTTTGGGTAATTTCTTTAAATTATATTAGCTGCCCAGAATATTCACTGATGTGGAAAGATGGAGAATCTATCAAATAAAGCAGTAGAAATAAAGTAGAGCAGACGTATTCCCTTTTCCTTCTTTTTGTTTTCAGTTGCTCCATTCAGTAGTTTCAGCTGTATTCATGCTACATGGGATCCCCTCTATGATAGGAACAGCTTTATCTGTTGAATATAAATAGTGCAGATGGCAAAGTTCACTTGCCTTTTTTAAAAATAAGTATTTATCTAAATTCATGTATTTTTGCATAAATGGGAAGGAAATCACTGCGGGAGACAGCTAGGCCCAGTGATTGTTTAATCCATGTAAACCGTTTATTATAACTAACTAGCCGATAACCCAGCGTTGCCTGGGTATTTATTTATAGGGGGGAAATGTCCGGACAAAACGTAATTTCTAATGTTGGATTTTCTCCTTTACCAGAGGGAGCCCCCTTGTGTTGTGCTGTGAAGCCGTTACCATGGCAACTCCACTGCACTGCACAGTAGAAGTCATTTTACAGCAGTACAATAGAAGCCATTTTAAGGCACAACAGGCTGTATCTTAACAGAACCCACACCCCGAGAGGTTTTAGCGGTGTCTTACCCCCCACAATATTTTTCTCCAGAGGGTAAGTCATCTGTGTACCAAGTTTGGTTGAAATTGCTCGAGGCGTTCCAGAGTTATGCTGGAACACACACACACACACACATCCACTTTTATATAAATAGATAATAAATGTATATAGAGAGGACACGAAAAGAGGAACACAGGTGGCTCTCCAGAGCTTGGCCAACAAGATCAGAGATTTGAACCTCTTTGCTTCTTACCTATTTCAGCAACTGAATTTAAATGTACTTCTTAAATTAAAAACCCCTTGTTAAACAGACACTCCAGTATCCATATTACCTGCAAACCAGTCCTTTATGCCTATTCATATTTTAAATTCCAACATTTTAATCACAAACATTTTATTTGATTCCTCATATCTTGAAGCACAACAAGCTGGCTACATTCACATTCACATTTCTGACCCAATGAATTGCAGGATCTTGCTATATTATTAGCTCACTATATTTTGTGTGTGTGTGTGTCATAAAATCTCCAGAGGTGGGGATTAATTTAAATAACTGGAACTGACAGTAGGTAATTGACAGGCTGCCAACAAAAGAGTGGTTCAGCTGAATGCTTTGTTAGCTTCTGGAATAAGAAGCAAAGGTAGCACTAGAGAAGATTGCTCCTGAGCATCCTCTCTGTTTCTGCCAAATCTCTGAGGAGTTCTGGATGATCAAGAGGATAAAGAGATGCCTGAGGCATTGTTGGTAGAGGATAAGAAGCATGCATGATTAGATATGAGCATGAGCTCAAATTGAAGCCAACTTTGTGACAGCAAAGCAAAATTACTTCTTTGCTATTGCAGCTGAGGAAAGCCAACCAACGGCACCATTTAGAGGTGCACTCCCCACTTGGAAGAGGTAGTCTGGATGGCAAGTTGTGATTAACTGGCTGATCCTTTTATGGATCAAATTGCTTTCAGTCACTTTGGCAGCTGGATAGACAAGGTCCATGGAGTTGTCAGAGGTGGCATCCTGTGATGTTTTTGATGTTGTGCATCCAGAAGAAGTAGACAAGGTTTTTAGCTTTGCCTCTTGTGGACCTGACCTTTGTCGTCATGGCTGGTTAAAGTGTCAGAAAGGAAATCTGATGTTACATACAAGTTACAGTCAGCACCGCAGCAATTGAGGAGGGAGTAGGAACAATCAGAAATCATGAAGGAGATGCCCGCTTATCTTCTTATCAGATTCATTGCTTTTGGTTGAAGAAAACGTGGTGGGGCATCACTTACAAACAATTCTAAAAGATTATATATACACATGGCAGTGTAGATGGAATGAAATATACATGGGCATGAAATAGAAATTCTGTTGGTCATCCTCATGAATGACCTCTGGCAGAATTCTGGTGGAGACTTGTTTGCTATGGGTGTATTACTTGGAACCCTGACAACAGCTATCCTCATCCATCTTTTGGCAGCTCTTGATCATATTATCTTCTGGGGCCGTTTGTGAAGGTTGGGAGACTCCTTCCTGAATGGGCAAATCCAGTCAGTAATTATATGGGCAAGAGATCAAGGCAGTGCATTATAGGAGAAACCAAGGTTTAGTCCTCTACCATGTCCTGTTCAACATCTTTACAAAGGTGTTGGCAGAGCCCATCTGCTGATGATATCCTATTACGTATAGGTAGACCTTGGTTGACAATCATAATTGGGTATAAGAAATCTGGCATTAAGCAATATAGTCATAAAATAAAATAAAAATCCCATGATTACTCTGACGTACAAAAGCCGTTCTGGTTGTAGTCATTAAGCAAATCACACATGGTCATTATGCGCAACATCACATGTCTGGGCCTTGCAACTTTGTTTGTTGGAAGCTGGCAGGGAAGGTTGCAAATGCCAATCACATGACTTGCAGGACTTCAACCTTCGTAATTGTGCACCCGTTCCCAAGCACCCAAATCATAAATCATGTGACCTCGGGGATGTTATGGTGACCCCAGCTTTGAGGACTGGCCATAGGTTTGCTCATCCAGTGCCATTCTAACTTCAGTTAAACTCATCTCCTTAACTGAGGGCTACCTGTATTTCCTATTTGAATCTAATGAAAGCTGTAGTATTATCCTGACCATTGATTTGTCCTTGTCTGAATGGATAGAAAATTGCTCAGAGAATTCAAGTTAGATAGAGATGTCATTGACCCTGCTGACCTTTTAAAAGCCCTCTCTTCCTGTAGTGTAATTCACTTTACAAGAGGCTGTCCTTCAACTGATGCAAAATACAAACGTCCTTGCATTTATTGGACAATTTCTAATGCCATACAACACTGCTGCTGTGGAGAAAGTATTGGCTATTGGCCATAATGCTCTGTAAGTCTTAAAGCCTGAAAGTTTACAAGACTAGCTATCTCAGAAATATTCTGCTGTCCCAATTCCAAAAAAGAAAATATTAGTTGAAGATTCATTTGTCAATATGTACAATAAGAAAAGATTAAAAGTGGATATCCCTGTCTGGGATATTTTCTCCTTTGGAAAAACTTGCTCCCTGAAGTGAGGGTGGCTCCCAATTTCACTCCTCTTCTGGCAACTTACAAAAACTTGGCTTTTCCAAAATGCCTTTGGAATCCAAGTGCTGAAATATGTGATTGTTATTATGTGTTAGGTTTTTATTGTATTCTACTTTATTCTCTCCACACACACTACCACCCAGCACCCTGCAGTGCTGCTTCATCTTGGCAGGGGAGAAAGTCTGGATGAGCAGAGAATGCTGGGAATGCATACAAGAAATATATAACTTCGGTAGGGTCATCCAAGCTGTGAAGGTCATTCCAGTTGCCCAGTTAAAGCAAGCAGGCATCTGTGTTGGACAAAAGCAATGTAGGAAAATACTGGAGACAGATACTGATGTATCTGTAGGGAAAAGGAAAAGAAGGAATCTGTAGGATCCTACGCATCTGTAGGAAAAGAAAATCTGAAACTTGAATACAATATATATATATATATAGAATTATTATATCCAGCTTCAGATACATTGGCCAAAGAGTCCCTGAAAGAGGCTCTAATACTGGGAAAGCTAGAAGGGAAAAATTTAGAACTTAGAATAATTGTATTGTGACTTTGAATGTACACTAATTGGCAAACATTAAAATGAAATTTCATTGCATACAGCTCTCAAAGGGCCTCCACCTTATTCTCAAAGAAAAAAAGGTAACAACCAGCAGCAAGTTGAATGGACTCAATAGTAGCAAAGTATAGGTTAGGGATAGATCATCTTAGATAATATCTATGTGGTGGCTAGGAGTCAAAAACAACTTGATGGCACATAATAAGTATAGGCTGTGGAGTAATTGGTTTATATTTAAATGACAGCATTGCCAAAAAAGCATTAAGAGTTGTTAACCTAATCTTGTGAAGATTCTTCTCCTGTAACATTGTACTGCAAACTCGGGCATACAAAACCTTTGCCAGACCAATTCTTGAATACAGCTTGTCTGCCTGGAATCTACACTGTATATTGGACATTAATACAATTGAACGGGTCCAGAGGTACTTCACAAGAAAAGTACTCTATTCCTCTGTCCACAATAGATCCCTTACACCACCAGGCTCGAAATCTTGGGCTTGGACAACCTGGAACTCTGCCATCTATGGTCTGACCTAAGCATAGTATACAAAATTATCTGCTACAACGTCCTACCTGTCAACGACTACTTCAGCTTCAACCCCAATAATACACTGGCAAACAATAGATACAAAATCAAGATAAACCGCTCCAAACTCAATTGCAGAAAATATGACTTTCAGCAACAGAGTGGTCAATGCCTGGCATGCTCTATCTGACTGTTGTTACATCCTCAAACCCCCACAGCTTCAACCTTAAACTCTCTTACCATGGACCTCATCCCCATTCCTAAGAGGTCCGTAAAGGGGGCGTGCATAAGCGCACCAGTGTGCCCACTGTCCCTGTCCTACTATCCCCATTTATTTGCCCTCATTTCCTTGTTCATGTCCATGTTTATACTTATACCTGTTATCTTGAACATGTTTGACAAAGTAAATAAATAACAATAAATAAAATAAAATAAAAGATTATTGTAAAAAATCACACGCCAAGGTCTTCTTTCTGTAACTCTTCAATATCCTGAGAAGGGTAACAAAATGCATGTGTATGCTTTTTGTTGCTTTTTGCATCATAAGCATTTTTGTGAGCATTGTTACTTACACATTTTTAGCTACTTATCCTGTACTTGTTCTGATTTTGCCATGATTTCCTCTTGCAACATCCTTTGTTTCCTATTGCTCAGTGATTGATTATGCACCACCAAGTCAGTGCTGCTTCTTAGCAACCAAGGAGATAAATATTCTCCAGGAGATGCCCCAATCTGGTCTTTCTGATTGTCCAACAGTGCCTGTTGCTTAGTATTTTTGCTTCTTCTTTGCTTCATATCATAAGTCACTCGTGCAAGCAGAATTATATTTCAGGTCATATCTCAGAAATATCCTTATGTAGAAAAATAAAAATAATTTGATACATCAAAGGCAACATTAGAATTTTTTTTAAAAAAAAATAGTTGTTTACATAGATCATCCTCTTGTGATTTATAATTAGTCTTGGGAGGATACATTTTTTAAAAGGAAGAAAACTAATATTGTTTCTCTTCAGTAATTAAATGGTAGCCTTTTATTCGTCTTTGGGAAGGAAAATAAATACACTCCAACTGCTGTTGCTTTGCTAAATAAGTAATTATAAAAGACACAGTACATATGAGAGCAATGGTAGCCATGAAACTAATTTCTTCCATCTATCATCAAGGAATTTTTGCTATCGTGCTTTCCCAGATCTAACTCTATTTTTCGATCCTTGATTTAAGTACACTGACGCATCTTGTTAGAAAAATATTGCACTTACATAACCCATATTAGTGTCAACAGAGATGTAATCTTTTGCCTTTGTGTCTCTGAAACAAATTTACAATTTCTATTTATAATGTATTTTTTTTTCTAAGTAGATTGGTACTGTTTCTTCACTGAGGTTCTCTGCCAATTCCAGTGTTAACTCTGAATGAAGAGATGCCACTTTGAAGGAACAAGTCTGGGGGCTTGGACTCACAGCTGATACTGGATAAGCAGGTGGAGGCCATGGACAGTGCAACCTTTGCCTGGGTTTGACTAGGGTGACAGTTAGGATACTGCCAGGAGCAGAAGGAATTCGCCATGGTAAATAAACCCTTATCACTACACAACTGGATAAGACAGGAGTGTCCAAATTTGGGAACTTTAAGACTTGTGGACTTCAACTCCCAGAATTCCCCAGCCAGCATAGCTGGCTGGGGAATTCTGGAAGTTGAAGTCCACAAGTCTTAAAGTTCCCAAGTTTGGACACCCCTGGGATAAGAGGTTCTACATGAGGCCGCCTCCCAGAAAGCAAAAACAGTCAGAAACTTCAGTTGGTGCAAAACGGATTAATGCTTTTTGAATTTTGCTCAAAACAAGCAGAATACAGTCATGCATAAAAACTGCTCTTGCCATTTTCACTGCTACAATTTCTGCGCCCCTTCTAAGATGGCCCTAAGTAGAGCATCTGACATTAATTCAAGAAAAAGACAACAAAGCTAAGCATCAGCATAGCTAGGTCTGATTTGGAATTAATGCATAAAGGTTAAGCTGTTGAAAGGCACTTCTTGGCTACAGCTGCCATATAACCTCCAAAGCACCCTTAGACTACAAGCTTGTTTTGAGGGCATTATCCCTCCTCCACCCCACGCACAAAGGTTGGGAATTACTTTCAAAGTTAGTGTACTATTGGGGAACATTCATAGTTTGTCCAGATTTAAGCATTTTATTTTAAGCCTCATTGGGCCCATTTCTGCCCATCCATGCCTTCCCTAATAATAGCAGCTGAAAAAGATAAGCAAGGGCACACATTATCTATATGTTTATGGCAATGTATTCTGTTATCTCCTGGTGAGTTTGCCCAGTTGTTTCAGGTAAATTTTAAATAAGATGAGGACAAACTCTGAGGAATGCTACAGTTTAATATCATGGGGCTGAACATGATTCTGCCAGTTTTACCTGTAACCAATCTGAGGAAGGATTGGGGAAGCATCTTAAAACATTCTAACCCTTTTTCTACCAGGCATCCCAGAAGGATACCATATTTGAGGGTATCACACTACTGAGAAGTACATTGGAACTTGTAACGGGTTTTATTATTGGAAGCAACAATTTAAATAGACTACATGTCTTTTAAAATGGAGTTATGAGGAAAGCGTAATAAGAGATGGAAAGGTTAGCAGCAAGAATTTCAAAAGCTGAAATTGAGAAGTTCATATAAAAGAGATTAGGAACCTCTAGTTTTTCAGATATTGCTGAACTACAATTCCCAACAGCCCAAAGTCAACATGCTGAAGAATGCTGGGAGCAGTAGTTCAGCCACTTCTGAGAGTGCCACACTGATACCAAAGATAGAGGTGTATATTTCACATATGTTCTTACAATTAATCTAGTAACATAATAATACTATTTGCATTTGTGTATTGCTGAAGTTTATAGCATTTCCCCTCAAACAACCAATATATGATAATATAGAGGCAATCGTGAGACTCTTAACAGAAAAACATTTTAGTCCTCTGTACAAAATCATTATTTTCTTTTTTTATTATACTGTGTAGAGCAAGAAGTGAACTCTTGCCCTTCTCCTTTAGGGGTTTCTTTAATTCACTTTTATAGTGGTGAAGTGGTAAAGAAAATGTTTTTTGAAAGATAAAGACATTTCAAAGTTTTATCAAAACGAAAGAAATCATTTATCTCTTTTTTTTCTTTAGCCCAAGCATTTGAAATAAGCACAGAAATCCATATATAGATGGATACACACACACATACACAGACACAGACAGTGTGTGTGTGTGTGTGTGTGTGTGTGTGTGTTGTATTTGTCCTGATATATACATATATATATATATATATACATATATACATATATATATATATATATATATATATATATATATATACATATATATATATATATATATATATATATATATATATATATATATATACATACATACATACATACATACATACATACATACATACATACATACATACATACATACATACATATATATATATATATATATATATATATATATATATATGTTTTCGTAGATTTTCACGGGTGTAGGTATGCTGGTTTTGTTGTATTCGGGTCTTTTCCCGTGTAAAGTTGAGATTGTCTTTGCAACGTTTCGGCAGGATCGCACCTGCCATCTTTCTGAGCCTACGCTTGAAGATGGCAGGTGCGATCCTGCCGAAACGTTGCAAAGACAATCTCAACTTTACACGGGGGACATGAAATCAACTTTGAAGGAGCCAGGTTAATTTCCAAAACAGAACACCTCAACAAGAGAATAATTATGGAAGCCATCGAAATAGAGAAACACCCCCACAACATGAATAAACGTGATAATACCTCCCGCCTACCAAACATCTGGAAACCAGCCCTAGTCAACAAACGAACACCACCCACCACCCAGGCCGTTACAACACGAAACAGCAACGGACACACAGCCAGCACCAATCAGCACCAATCTACCAATCATGATACAACCACACGACCAATAATTCCACTTACTGAAACAAAGCCAGCACCCCATCCCCTCCCACCAAGATTTACAGAAAGACGGCAGCTCCGATCGCATTTTAAGCCAAAGACAGCAGCCTGAAGATTGCAACACACACACACACACACAGACAGACAGACACACACAAGAGCCTTTTAGCTGTATTATTTCAGAAAAACAATCTCTTTTAATATTCTACAGGTGCTTCTGCAATAGAAGGGATATCTTGCAAAACAAAATAATTATTCCTAGAGGCATCTGTTTTATGCCTTGAAACAAAACTTCAAGAAAAGAACAGAAACAGAATGCATTTGTTCAGTGTGTGTGTGGAAAGGAGATGAAATTGGTAGCATGCGTTATTAGTATATTGCGTTTTACTGATAAGATGTATTAAACTGTGGAGCTCAGGGCCACTAATATAAAGATCATAGCAAGTAGTATAATTTATTGGTGAAAATAAAAGGAAAATAGCTATGTTGCTGCAACTGACCATCAGAGCAAAGTGTGCTCTGCTTGACCTTCAATTTTGGTATACCTGACAGTTCTTAATAGTTTTGGGGAAGTATTTATTTGATTAATGATTGGTTGATTATGTGCCATCAACTTGGTGTCAACTCATAGAGACTACATAGATTTTCTCCATGACAATCTGTTTTTAAACTTGATTTTTCAGGTCTTTCAGCAGTGCACTAATTCTCACTCTCAGTCCATCCATCTTGTTGCTGGCTGTCTTCGTCTCTTTTCTTCTACCTTTCCCAGCATTAGACTCTTCTCCGGAGAATTAGTTCTTCATATGATGTGTCCAAAGTAGAATAATTTCAATCTGGTTCTTTGTGCCTCAAGTGAGGTTGATTTTTTTCTTGATCTTATTTATTTTAATGAAATTATAATTCTTCAAACATTAATAAAAAGTAGGTCAATAATATAACACAGTTATTTTCATATTATGAGTTTGAGTTACTATTACAATCATGGTAAAACAGACACATAGAATCTTGGAAATTTATTTTTAAAAAGACATATCAAAAACCGCAACTGTAAGCATATTTAAACTGCCTGTCTAGCTGTGTACTTGGGAGAAACATTCTTGCTGCAGCTTTCATCTCTGCTACTCTCCGTTTTAAATATGTCATCTTTAATGAGGAGTCAGTGGAGCTATCGCATTGAAATGGGTTTAACACAACTGGGCCAAGACACCATTTGAAGGAAATCACATTTAAATCCATAGGATTTATTTTAAATGCACTTTAAAATAAAAGGATAAGAAATAATATGTTGATTTAATGAAGACTGAGGGAACTAAGTGCAAGATTAGGTTGTTTTGGCCTAAAAAAATATCAGGTTTGCCGTTAATGCTTTTCAAATTTCTCCTGACCTTGACTCAAAGATTGTGTAGGTCAGGAGTGAAATTCAGCAGGTTCTGACAGGTTCTGGATAACCGGTGGCAGAAATTTTGAGTAGTTCAGAGAACTGGCAAATACCACCTCTGGCTGGCCTCAGTGGGGTGGGAATGGAGATTTTGCAATATCCTTTCCATGCCATGCCCACCAAGCCACGCCCACAGAACCGGTAGTAAAAAAAATTGAATTTCATCACTAGTGTAGGTGCAAGCGCCTAAAAGCACATGTGCATGCCTAAGTGCTTATCTCCCTAGGAATTAGTTCTCTTTTGAGTCTGTGACAGAGGAAAGAGCAGGAATGAAGGATGTCTAGCAATTTTTCCATGGAGATTTGGAGTTACTTTAAATATGTCCTTGGCTTTGGTTCTGTTCATTGAAGTAATTTATTTTAATTGCTCCAGGATTAGTGAGAAAACAGCTTGCACAAAAGTCAGATTTCAGTACAAGATATTTGCTGTTAGTTTCACTGTCATAGGGGGATAAACCTAAATTGAGTATGCAGACTCTAAGCATGTAAATAAGTATGGCGCTGTACGCGTGGGCATCAAATGCAGTATGCGGCTCAAAATGCCAATCTTTTCCATGTGCAATTTTTGTTCTGTTGCCAAGTTAATTCCTGCCAGTGTGGCAGATTGATTTAGGAAGCTGTTTACATCACTGGACTGAATGATCTTTTTAAAAGTCAATTTTGTTCTCATTTGAGTTTTCCTGGTTGTTGGATCAGCTCCCGAGGGTTGTGAGAAGCCACTAATGAAAAAGAATTAGTGACGAGACTGTTCTTCCCACTCACTGAAGGAACAAAATTGAGGGGAGCCAGGGAAGCAGACGAACAGGAATGTAATTCCAAATTTCAATCTTCTTTGTATTATGGGTCATTACCTGTTAATTGACTAAATGGCAGTTCTCTGTGAAGTTTTGTTTGGCTTTTATAATGAAGACAGATGATATAATTAGTATCATTTCTGATTTGGAAATAATGAAAGTGTTGTATCTATGAGGTGTACCTTTCAGCCTACATGGTATCAGAAATAACTTCCTATTGACACAAGAACATCTAGGGTTTTATGTTTTATTTTAATGCGTTCAGTACATTGATGTAGTCTGAAAATAGTAATGTGTTCCTTCTTTTTTTCTTTTTTCATTATAGCAATAGTTTTCTTAAGCACTTAAGAACTTCCATTGTTTCTTCATATTGACCTGCATGTTGAGAAACATCTGTGGGGTATAAAGTTTGGAAACCCATTATCATTCTCCCAGCGATTGCAAACTTAACTTTCAATACTGTGTTTCCCCCAAAATAAGACAGGGTCTTATTTTCTTTTGACCTCTGAAATAAGCACTTTGCCTTATTTTCGGGGAGGTCTTATTGTTTTTGAGGTGCAGGAGGCAACAAGTGTGGTCACCTCATGGCTGCTGCTGTGTTGCAATATTTTCGGGGAGGCCTTATTGTAGCGCATGCGCTCAAAAACCCAATTGGGCTTATTATCTGGGGAGGGCTTATTTTCAGGAAACAGAGTAGTTACTCATATTTTTCAATAAGCTACAGTGTGGATGATATGAGTTACACGTAGCCTGTTGCGTGAATCCAGCCAGTTCTTGGTTATTCAATAAATCACAGCTAAACAGATCATGGCTTGACCTACTCAAGTCGTTTTGTGCCCTCTCTGCATATTGCAAGAGATGGTTTGTCATGGTAGGCAAAGGTTTTCAAATGCCCACTCTGGAATCTATGGTTAGAATGTCGGATGTTATGTGGAAGGAAACATACTAAGAAGTGCGGCAGGGGGGACTTTTGCTGCAGGTGAGAGACTTCGTGAAGCTATTCCTGCCTTCTTTGCAGAGATTTATATGCCTTTTTTCCATATGAAAAGGCCTTCAGAAATCTGTAATAAAAACAATTAAATGCATTTAGAGTTATTAAAATACAATAAAAGTAAGAACAGAAAAAAGGTGTGCATCTTAAATTTTAAACAGAGATGATGCATTCAATAAAAAATAATAATTGGAGAGGGCAACTAAACTGGTGCATCAGTAAAAAAAAAAGGCCCTGTATTTCTGAGAGATTTTACAAGTCTGCTATTCCTCATATAATTTCTTTTCTTTTGCACCTAGTCATTTTGATTTAAAAAAACAGTCTTACTTGGCTGTTTCTTCAACAAAATACAAGATTTGAGGTTTTTGCCACTTGCTTTAGTTTAAATGACTAAATAAAATTTTTGGAGGAATACGATTATTATACAGGCTCAGACCAGCCATCATTCTCTCAATTGCTACAATAATTTGATATGTTTATACATTAACAGTTAACAAATATAATAAAGCTAATGGAGTTCTTCTTGCAAGAAAATTAGGATAATTGAGGAAATAAATTATATATTATAAAGTACTGCTGGTGTTTATTTTTATGTATTAATAAAAATGTTCCATGCTTTGGCAAACATGTTTAGCTGTAGAAAACTCATGAATATCTCATAGCACCAGTCCTATCTGAGTTTCTCAAATCCAGGGGGAAATTATTTTGCTGCTGTGCCACAGCTTTCAGCTCCTTCAACTCTGAGCAACTTCAAAAAAGATGAAGACTGTAACTTTATGTAACTAAATTAAATTCCCAATCTTAATGTTTGCAGGCTGGTGGCGTGAAGCTTCAGCTAAGCCTGGTGTTGTACAGGATCATGCTCATTGTTCTAAAGTCAGGTTTTTTTTAGTGTGTAGGCACTATCCAAACTGGCTATCAGTGTTAGTTTTGGAGATTTTGGCAGCTATGGGATGCAAGACAATGCAGGCCGACATAGAAATAGAAAGAAACTCTCTGACTGAAATGAGCCCTCCTTGGCAACTTCTTCCACATTTGCTGCATCTTTAGTGATAAGTCTGCTTGAATATCTCAGTAATATTGGGTGGAGTTGATCCAAGGCCTATATATCAATGGTGGGTTCCGGATCCCGTTGCACCACGGGCACACGCGTAGCAAGCGCGCAGTGCACACATGTGTACTTACCGCCCGCGACGCTCCAGCTGCTCGGTGGAGTGTCACGCAGGTGCTGTTTGCTCCTTCTATGTGCGTGAAAGCCCCGATCGGCTCAAGTACAGGTAAGGAGGAAGGGTGGGTGAGTGGGCCCTCCGCAGCACCATACCGGAACGGTACCTGGTGCTCCCAGCAGGCACCGGTACACCCGTACCAGGGCATACCAGTCGTACCCCACCACTGCTATATATTTACCAGTTGGGTTGTAATATTTTCAAATAGAATTGGGGGAGGGGGGGACAACTAGAAAAGAATGTAACTTTTTAAAATCAACATTCCTCCTAGTCATCAGAAACACGTGTAATGCTGTCTCCAAGGAGTTTGCATGTGTCTTTTAATATCACCTTGATAGCCACTTATCAATTAATAACATGTATTTAAGTATTACTGGATTGTAGTGATTGTGTCTTTACAAGATGTTTTCTAGCGGCAGAATGAGCTTTTCTTCCCCAATGTGCATTCCCCAAGCTTCGCCACTTAATTGGGGAACTCTCTGAACCATGACATGTAGAGGGCAGCAGTAGAAGATGGGAAGGAAACAACAAGAAAATCCTATAAATGAACAGATGTAGCCTTCTGAATTCTGAACAATAGAAATCGTTAACTAAAGACAAGCATACTCCATTTGGAGAGTTCTGCTGGAAAATATGTAACAAAGGAGCAAGAACGGATGATATGGAAATATGTAAATAAACGACCAGTTTGAAAATAATATCAGGCTCTTTTTCTCTACCCCGGTAGAATTTAGACATGGTAATAGGGTATGTGAGAGCATCTCTGTGATTTCCTATAGAAGGGAAGGTCAAGGGTAGTAATTATTTCGTTTAACTAAAAGCTTGTCATGTCTATAATAAGGCAGCACAGAAGGGCAGTCTTAAAATTTCTAGAGTTAGGAACTTCTGAAGTATTTTTGTGTTCTCCCCATTGTTTTATTTTATCCCATCGTGGGGTCATGAGGGGCTTTAACTGACAGTTTTGTATATTTTGGAGGCCATTGGTTTAAACATTATTCAGTAAGAAATGACATATAATACCGTGTCTACTCCAGAACTTGTCACTAATGGATGTATTAAGGGCTCTGAAGTGCAGACTAATGAAGCCATTATGTTGTCCAATAACTCATGGGTTGAAACTGTCCTTGGCAGATGCAGAACAGCATAGCATTTCAGTGACATCTTTATCATACATTCTCACATTACCATTTAATAGTATCAAAGGAAATCTGAGACACAGTTGAAGGTGCATCTCGCATAAACAGCTGAGAAATGCAACTTTGTCGTCTTCTAAAAAAGAAACCTGAATTATGGAAAGCTGTGAAAAACTGTACAATTACTTCCTTGCCTTAGACTCCACGTGTGGGTTATATGTACAAAGAGATTTGAGAAGTTAGAAAACTTTCATTATATAAATACTTACATGGATATTCTTTTTCTGGAGTAAGCATTGTAATACAAAGTGAAGAGTAAGAAGTAGTAGGCAAAATAAATTTTAACAGCAGGAGATAAGAGAACAAAAAGAAATCTAATTAAATCCAGTTTCAAGCAACACCATCTATTATACCTCCTGATACCTTTATCATTTACAAACCATCTTTGTTTCCATCATATCTGTATATCAATTCATGCATTTTCTTTTTATTATTAAACTTGTAGTTTCGTGTTTTTTCCCTGAGAATTCCATTAACTCTACCCACTTTTTTCCTGCTCCTTCTCTTCCTCTCAATCCATTCACATACGTGTTTTGCTATTTGATCCTTGTTCATTCGCTCCATATGACCAAATCATCTCAGGCGTATTTCCTCCATATTGATCAGTTTTACAGTCAATCTACTTTCATAATTTTTGACAGTAATTCTTCTAACCCATTCCCACTGTATTCAGCTTACTTTTATGTCTCTCCTGATACACCCAATCTTCACTTTGAATAAGACAGCTAGGAATTCTGGAAACTATGGTCCCAATACATCTGACAACATTAAGCAAAGAAGACATCCTATATATCATAAACCTTCATATATCCATCTTAGCTTAAGCTTTATACATATTATCCTTCATTATTTTTGCCTTTCCATAATTATTCTCTGGTCTGATACTCTTGAATGTAGAAATATTGTTGTACAGAGACATAATAGAAAAATGATCAGATAAACACTAATAGGAAAAGCTGAGAAGCAGTCTTAGTGCTTGCATTCTTCATTCTTGTGCTTTTCCAAAGAGTGGCACACTACAATAACTCATTTACAACTGGACAGTTGTGCTTTAACTTCCAATTCAGCTGCAAAGGTCTGGCTGTTGTGTTCTGCTCTCATTCCCTCAATTCTATTTCAGGTAGAATCATGGTCCAGTTATATGTGCTTTATAAATGATCACTTACACAAATGCCGTGTTGTAGATTTCAGAATGTTTTCATTTGCAGACTTTACCAAATTGTTTAATTTCAGTTTTCTCATAACTGGCCAGGTCTCCAAAATTGGAGCAATTACATATGTTGATACAAGCATTTTAGACGTAGACATCATTTCATCATGCCTGGCTTTTCTTCTTATAAAGGAAACTGGCAGTTTGTTTACTCCCTATCCCTAATTAAGATTTTAAATCTCAACCTAGTTGATTCTTAACATTGGTTGCTTTACCTTTTATTTATCAAATTTATGTAATGTTCCTCAGATAAGAATTAGAATCAGCAAGGATTGACAACTCTGCTTTCTCATCTTTCTCTGTAAACAATAAGATAGGTCAGGCTAGATTTTATTTGTGCTTCCTCTTAAAATATTCTACTCTAAAATATATCTATATTTTCAATAAACAGGACTTCCAATATATTTTCCACAGTGTTACCAAGTTCCTCTAATTTAGGTGTAAGGTCATGGTGTTCTTCAGAATCTTCTGAAAAATGAGGGTTTATGGGAAATATATGGGTCAGTCTGAGGATCTTGTTAGTGTTTTTATAGAGATTTCTGTCAAGCTCTTGTCAGTATTTGTCACTGCTGGAACTTTTAAGTATCTTCTTTTTTATAAGATATAGTGTAGAAAAACCTGTTTGTCAAGCTATCTCTCAAAGAGTGACAATATGTATTAACAAGTTTTTACGTTTTTGTGAGTAATGTGTAGTTGGTATGTAATTTGTTACATAGAATCGAGATCTGGATGAACATTTGATTAAGTTGAGTGCAGTGAGAGTGGGATATTTAAGAAGTCTGATAATATAAGAGATTGGGACAAGAATCAATAGATGACGAATGAAACTGGATTGAATACAGCATCAATTGACTACAAAGAAAGTGGCTAATTTTATCTAGAAATATAATAGGCATTGTCAAGTCTGATTAAAAATTTGGTAAACTTAAAACAGAGTGAAACAATGGTCTCTGAATCTTTGAAAATATTTCATGCTTCTTTTTTGTGATATGACCAACTTGAATGATATCGATGATTGACTTCACAGTTAAGAATTCTACAGGAAAATATGTTTAAGAGATGAAATTTCCTTTTGCTATTTAGGAGGAAAGAATTCAAATGTATTAAAATGTAATCTGGGTGAGTGTTTTGTTGTTTAAAAACAGTGCTTTTTGCACTGAAGAGAATCATTTGTTTCTATTTGTGTTTGAGATACGTATTATTAGCTATTTCTAGGTCTATATGTACTCAAATTATGACACTTTTCTTCAGAGTTATACATGAAAGCAAACTGTTAGAATAAGCAATTATTTATTTTCAGAAAGAAAGACCATCATACTGAGGAGTAAATTCCATGTATATGCCAGCTATATTCATTTTTCTGTTTTAGCATAGTGATTGGTTATGATTTTTATACTGAAATAAAGTATAGGTACCCAAACGATTTGTATCATTGGTGCAACCTTTAAAAGCTAATGTTTGAACTGGAAGATAATTCATCAGAAAGCAAATTGTTACACAAAGTACACAAATCAAGGCACACTATAAATCCACATACATAAGTGTTAGGTATTTAAAATGCTTAAATCCAAATGTGAATGTGGTATATGCTCATGCTATCTACTTCTATTGAACTAAGGAAGAGAAGGAAATGAAAGAACCAATGAGAAATACAGTTCTCATTGTTTAGAAAGATAAATACTTTTTATTAGTTGTTGCATGCAGTGATAACGATTACACACAACATCTCCACTTCCTGAGAAATAATTGAGTACTGATTCAGTGAAAGAAATACATGTCATTTAACATTTCCTTCTGCTTTTCAGACCTGCAAAGGTCATAATTTCAAGGACTGGCCATACAATTCTTTTTTCATCACCACTGTAACTGTGAAAAGTCACTAAACGAGGCAGTTGCTTAAAGAAGATTAGAGATAGTAGGAATCATATACAATTGCAGGTGGCCCTCGACTTACAACCGTTCATTTAGTGACCGTTCAAAGTTACAACGACACTGATATAAATGCCTTATGATCGTTTTTCACACGATTGTTGCAGCATCCCCCCGGTGCCATGATCAAAATTCAGATGCTTGGCAACCGACTCATATTTATGACGGTTGCAGTGCCCTGGGGTCATGTGATCCCCTTTTGTCACCTTCTGACAAGCAAAGTCAATGGGGAAGCCAGATTCACATGTTAACTAACTTAAGAACTGCAATGATTCACTTAACAACTAAGGCAAGGAAAGTCGTAAAATGGGATAAAACCCACTTCACAAATGTCTCGCTTAGCAACAGAAATTTTGGGCTCAAGGGTGATCCTAAGTCAGTGGTTCCCAAACGTTTTCAGTCCACCACCCCTTTGGTGCTACAAACTGATCCCCAGTGCCCCCCACCCAATTTAAAAACCTTTTTAGTTAATGTTAATTGAACAAAATTGTTGAACATGATCCAGTGATACCAGGTTTTCAAAGTCTGATAGTCATTTATCAAGAACCTTAGTAACTAGTAACTTAGTAAACTCAGTAAAATTTAGTAACTACTTAAGTTGAGGACTACCTGTACATGATTTACTGGTTCAACACCACCTGTTTTAGAAGGACAAATACATTCCAAAATGGTATGTCATCTGTCCTTTAGGAGAATTAAAGATTGAAAAATTATAAATTGAAGAGTGCTAGTGGGTGTCATGTGGATGCCTTTCTTTGCCTCAACCCTACACAAATACACCTGTTGCTCTTATTGATAAGCATGCATACTGCTCATTTGTGTATGCTCTTCATTTTGAAAGTTGATGTATAACAGCCAGCGAACAATACACAATGAACCTTAGAGAAAGTTGCTTTATACATTTCCAACTTGACTACAAATGCTTTAGCTATGACTGAAAATCCTGTACTGTTTTTTTTAACAAGATCTCTGTGTTATGGCACAATAAGTTTACCCTTTTATGTAGAGTTAGCGATGTTGTATGTAGGCTCATATTTTAATGTAATTGCTACAGCAAACCATTTGATTTATTTTCATTCTTGGAATGCCTTCTCCATTACAAGGTTTGAAGCATATTATGTCTTATGTTTGCTCACGGTCTAATTTTCTATCTTCTTTTGAAATAAGCATAAATAAAATTTGGTTTAGCTTGTACATTAATATTACCTTAGAGATATAAAGAGAACTAGTATTTTCTCATGACAGAACAATTGTAAAACAAAGTAGTCCACCGAAATAAAAGGACATGATCTGAGGTTCAGATGGCATGGTTTTTTATGGTATGATAAAGTTAAAGGTAATGTAGATTTTTAGAATCATTATTTTAGTAGCACCATTTGAAAAAAAATGAAATATACTGTTTATATATAAACTTATATAGAAAAACTTATAGAGAATTGTTAGAACAGGAACATGGAGAATATAAAATATAAATCAAGAGAGCTACTGGCTACAGAGAGATTTAGTTTTCAGTAGTTTTCATGTGCACAGTTAAGAGAAGATTTAAGGTAGGTAATAGGACATTTGGAATTGAGCAGCGGAAGTCAGAAACTGAACTATGTACAAATGATGAACATGTAATTGCAAAAATATATAAACTTTTATTGAAATTTGAAATGGAAGAATAAGTGAAAGACTATAATAAAGTTGCCTAACATACTGAGGGAGCAATAAAAAAACTATGGTTAAAAGTATTAAAAGTTGCATTGTTATAACTTAAAATATATTTTTTTGTAAAATTATGTACCATAGGTGTAGGGCTCTACAAAAAAATGTCTAGAAAGTATGAAGATACTTCAAATTGGAAATATGGACCATACAATGGTTCATTTTACAATGCCTTGTAAAAAAAAACAGAATTTTTTGAGTTTAGATACATATAATGGTGCAAAGAAATGGAAAGATTAACATTCAACTAAAACCAGAAATTTTCTTGCTGGAATTAATGGATAAGTCAAAATTGAAAAGAGCCATGGAAGATTCTTTTTATATATGATTACTACTGCAAGATATAAGCACAAAAATGGAAAGACTTTGAATACGAGGCTGTCGAAGTGATGTCCCGGTGTTTGGAAGCCGTCAGGGTCTGGATGGGGGACAACAGACTCAAACTCAACCCCTCCAAGACCGAGTGGCTGTGGTTACCGGCACCTCGGTTCAGCCAGCTGACTCCATCGCTGGCCATAGGGGGCGAACAATTGTCCCCTGTGGAGCGGGCGCGCAATTTGGGCGTCGTCCTTGATGCCCGGCTGTCAATGGAGGACCATGTGGCAGCCGTGGCAAGGGGGGCGTTCCACCAGGTTCGCCTGGTGCGCCAATTGTGCCCCCTACTGGACCGGAGTGCCCTGCGCACGGTCACTCATGCGCTGGTGACGTCTCGCCTGGACTACTGCAATGCCCTCTACATGGGGCTTCCCTTGGGACGCATCCGGAGACTGCAGCTAGTTCAGAACGCAGCCGCGCGGGTTATTATGGGAAGTACACGTTACTCCCACGTAACACCTCTCCTGCGCGAGCTGCACTGGCTACCTGTGGCCTTTCGGGTGCGTTTCAAGGTATTGATCACCATCTTTAAAGCGCTCCATGGCAGAGGACCTAGTTATCTGCAGGATCGCATCCTACCACACACGTCCCTGCGACCTATCCGCTCACACAGAGAGGGGCTCCTCCTGGTGCCGTCTGCTAGGCAATGCCAGCGGGCGACACCTAGGAGTAGATCCTTCTCTGTGATGGGCCCAACCCTCTGGAATGACCTCCCCCCAGACATTCGAACTACCACCGACCTCCGTTCCTTCCGGCAAAAGTTAAAGACTCACCTGTTTCAATCAGCTGGCCTGGCACTTTCTTAGTTTTACCTCCCAGGGATTTATTTTATTTTAGGGTTTGGGGTTTTAATTGTGATGTTTTAAGATTAGAATTATTTATTTCTTAGTACAACCTATCTCCCCCTCCAAATGTATCTTAAATGTAGTTTAAATGTATTTAATTATTATGACTGATTTTATTATATTGACTGTACACCGCCCCGAGTCCCTTTTTGGGAGAGGGGCGGTCTAAAAATCTAAGAAATAAAATAAATAAATAAATAAATACCCAGATGGAGGGTTGATTGTTGAGAATGACAGAACAAGCAGAGATGACAAAGTTAGCTGTTTTGGTCAGAGAAAGATCAATTACATTTATTAGTGACTGGAAGCCCTTTTGGAGTTTTTGCTGAAAAAAGAGAAAAATGAACTTGTGATTTATGAGTTGGAGATTAGAAAGGGTAACTTACAGAAATAAGAAAACCATGATGTAACTTTAGAGAGAAAGGACAAAATATAAGAGAACCTATAACTGCTGTCAAGAAAATTTGAAGCCATTTATTTATTTATTTTCTTCTTTTTCAGATGTTCTTTTTTCTTTTCTTTATTACCTTCATTTTCTCTTATGGTTTTTATTTTGTTAAAAAAATCTTCAATAAAAATTAATTAAAAAGGTAGATCACAATGGTCATTACATACAGTATTTTTGCTCCATAGGGATTTCCTTTTCATCATCACAGCTGCCTCTTTTTATTATTATTATTAACCTGGGAGTTGAATTATGAGGCACTCAGAAATTGTAGCTGAATATAGAAGTCTCCTATATGGAGAATGCTTTTCATTAGTGGATAGAATAAAGAAGATAACCTTGATGGCAATATTCATGAATTGTTACCAAGCAAACCGGAATGGAGCATTTTTTTAAAGCTCAGAACAATGAGCAATAGGAAGTGAAATGGGACAACTCACCAAGGACAGTTCAGCACGGCCAGTTTGCGCCACCAAGTTGCCTCTGCCAACTCACAGCTGCCAAGTTGCCAAAGGACAACTCCACACGACCAACTCAACGCAGGGATAACCCACCGCTAGAGGGAGAGCTGGAAAGGCAAGCAAGCAGGTGGGCAGAGCGTCAGAGCAGGCGACAGCATCAGTGGTGGAGGATAGGAGCTTCCCATTTTCACACCCAATAATGACACCGCCACACTGAGCTTCAAGCATTCTGCCCACCCACTCGCTCGCTTGTTCAGCTCTCCCTCCAGCCACTCATGGCAAATTGTCCCCATGGCAAGTTGGGCGTGGTGGCAATTTGTTCTGTGGTGACTTGCTGGCTGTGAATTGGCAGAGGTGATTTGACGATGGTGAGTTGGCAGCAGTGAGTTGGTGCAGCGTGTTGGTCCTAGACTCATATGAAGCACTGTAGATCAGGAAGATGACTCTCTAATTTACTGAAATGTAAAAATTGGGAGAAGGTACAGCACAATCAGACTTGATTTTGTTTTTATAGCAAAAAAAAAAAGTAGTTTTAGTTGTCCAAGAGAGCTGATTTTCCCAGTCCAGTCTGTGGGGGATGACAATTAGATCTTGGAAGCGGGAACTAGTTGATGTTGCTTTGTTAATGTATCAAAATCCAGATACTAATTCCATCTCCAGTTTTAGGACTGGAAATAAGTTGTGCTTTCTCTCCTTTTTCGTATGACTTGTTTTTTTAGAGTTTTAGCAGGGCTGCCGCATCAGACTGAACGAAAAGAAATTGAGGCTTTTGAATTGGGTTGCTGGAGAAAATTGATGAAACTATCTTTGACTGCAAGAAGAACCAATCATTCTATACTGGATGAAGTAAAAATAGACTGCTCACTGGAAATGTCAATAATGAAGCTAAAGCTTAGATATTTTGGACAAATATTGTGAAGACAAGAGTCATCGGAGAAGACCCTGATGCTTGGAAAAATCGAAGGCAATCAAAAAAAAAAGCCGACAATGGACAAAATGACTAGATTCTTTCACTGATGACACGCACATGATCTTACAAACACTTGAAGAGGCAGCTACTGAAAGACAATCCTGCTGAACTAATGTTGTCTATCAGGTCACAAAATGTCAAAAGCTATTTAACAATTGAACAACAGCAACAGCACAATTGAATGACTGAACAACACTGTCCAAAATTCAGATGGTCACTAGATGACAGCACATAAATAGAAAGCTCTAAGTCTGTACTCCTATCTGTCTGATTTTTGCAACTCAGATATAATTTTTGGTGGTAGTAATAATTTGTTGTACCACTTAAACTACAAACTGGGAATGGTTAGCAATGGGAGGAGAGGTTAAGATTTGTAAGATTCAATATTTCATTTCCATTGAGTTCTTACCAATTTAATCAAACCTACTCCTTGCATGAAAAGATGTTTCCTATTATCTCACCTGAACAAATAATAATAATAATAATAATAATAATAATAATAATAATAATAATATATTTATTTCTTAGCCGCACCCTCTCCCGAAGGACTCGGGGCGGCGTACAACGAAACATACGAAATAAATATGTAAACAAAACAAACATATAACAAAGACATACACTGAAACATACACAAGGAGGAGGTCGATTGATAAAACAATTAAAATACAGTATTTAAAACCCCTAGAAATTAAATATAATTAAAATACCCAGTTAAAAACCCGTCAGGAGCGATATGGTTAGATCAGAGTTGAGCCAGGCCAGCTGCTTGAAATAGGTGGGTCTTCAGCTTAATACGGAAGGAGCGGAGGTCAGAGTTATTCCTAATATCCGGAGGGAGGTCATTCCACAGGGCTGGGCCCGTCACAGAGAAGGCTCTACTCCTAGGCGCCGCCCCACGACATTGTCTAGCGGACGGCACCTGGAGGAGCCCCTCTCTGTACGAGCGAATTGGTCGCAGGGATGTATGGGGCAGAATACGATCCCGCAAGTAACTAGGTCCTAAGCCATGGAGCGCTTTAAAGATAGTTATCAAAACCTTGAAACGCACCCGATAGACCACAGGAAGCCAGTGCAGCTCGCGCAGGAACGGTGTCACATGGGAGTACCTAGTACTCCCCATAATCACCCGCGCGGCTGCGTTCTGGACCAACTGCAGCCTCCGGGTGCATTTCAAGGGAAGCCCCATGTAGAGAGCGTTACAGTAGTCCAAGCGAGACGTCACCAACGCATGAGTGACTGTGCGCAAGGCATCCCGGTCCAGTAGGGGGCGCAATTGGCGCACCAGGTGAACCTGGTGGAACGCCCCCCTTGCCACGGCTGTCACATGGTCATCCATGGACAGCCGGGCATCCAGGAGGACGCCCAAATTGCGCGCCCGCTCCACGGGGGCAAGATGAATGCCCCCAATGGCCAATGATGGGATTAATTGGCTGAACCGAGGGGCTGGTACCCACAGCCACTCCGTCTTGGAAGGGTTGAGCTTGAGTCGGTTGTCATCCATCCAGATCCGTACGGCTTCCACACACCGGGACATCACTTTGATGGCCTCGTTGGGGTGGTTCGGGGTGGAAAAGTACAGCTGAGTATCATCAGCGTACAGATGGTATCCCACCCCAAAACCACGGATGATCTCACCCAGCGGCTTCATATATGTGTTGAACAGGAGTGGCGAGAGGACCGACCCCTGTGGCACCCCACAAGTAAGGGGGCGTAGGGTCGACCTCTCCTCCCCTGCCAACACACGCTGCGTCTGGCCAGAAAGGTAGGAGCCGAACCACCGCAAAACGGTGCCCCGGACCCCCAACCCCTCCAGCCGGCGCAGCAGGATACCATGGTTGATGGTATCAAAAGCCGCCGAGAGGTCTAATAGGACCAGGATAGAGGAACAACCTCTGTCTCTGGCCCTCCAGAGATCATCCACCAACGCGACCAAGGCCGTCTCCGTGCTGTGACCGGGGCGGAAGCCGGACTGGCGCGGGTCTAGATAATCATTTTCCTCCAGATGCCGTGGAAACTGGTAGGCCACCACACTCTCTACAACCTTCGCCAAAAAGGGAAGGTTGGAGACAGGACGATAATTGGCCAGCTCCAAAGGATCCAGGGAAGGCTTCTTGAGCAAGGGTCTCACCACCGCCTCTTTCAAGGCGGCCGGGAGAGACCCCTCGCTCAGCGAGGCGTTCACTAGGTCCAGGAGCCAGTCTCGTGTAACCTCCCAGGATGCCAGTACAAGCCAGGAGGGGCACGGGTCCAATAAACATGTGGGTCGCAGTCGTCCACGCATTCTGTCCAAATCCTCGATGGCAACCAAGTCAAACTCCTCCCAGGTCGATTCCTCAAGACTCGCCACGGACGTCTCCATTGGACCACTAACAGGGACCCAATCCTTCCGAATTTGAGCGATTTTATCCTGCAGATATTTCCCAAATTCCTCTGCTCTACCCTGTAGAGGGGCCTCCCGCGGCCTCTGAAACAAGAGGGAGCGGGACACCCGAAACAGGGCGGCAGGGCGGTTCTCTGCGGATGCAATGAGAGTGGCACAATATTGGCGTTTGGCCACTCTCAATGCCACAAGGTACGTCCTTAAATGGGCTCGTGCCTGTGTTCGATCAAGTTCGGAACGAGAGGATCTCCAACGACTCTCTAGACGTCTCTTGCGGCATTTCATCACCCTCAGCTCCTCGGTAAACCAAGGGGCCAGGGTGGATCGTTGCCGCCGGAGAGGCCGCAAAGGCGCCACCCGGTTCAAGGCCCCGGAAGTCGCATTATTCCACGCGACCACCAGGTCCTCTACCCGGGGGCGGGTCAAGGTTACAGGAGGTGGCCCAAGCTCCGTCTGGAACCTATCTGGTTCCATCAGGCGCCTGGGGCGGAACCATCTAGTGCTTTCCGGTTCCGCCTCCCCGCAGCGGGAGGTAGCACCAGGGAAGTCAAGACGAAGGAGTGAGTGATCTGACCATGACAGGGGAGTGATGGTTAAGTCCCCTCCTCCCAGATCACTCAACCACTGGCCAGAGACAAAAACGGGGTCCAGAGTGTGTCCTCCCTCGTGTGTCGGGCCCTGAATCATTTGAGTCAGGTCCATGGCTGTCATGGAAGCCATGAACTCCCGAACCCCCTCTGATGCTTCTCCCATCGATGGCAGGTTAAAATCCCCCATCACTAAAAGTTTGGGGGTCTCAACCGCCACCGATGCGATCAGCTCGAGGAGTTCAGGCAGGGCCGCTGATATATAGCGAGGAGCCAGGTATACTATCAGCAGGCCCAACTGTCTCCCAGGGCCCCATTTCACAACAAGGGATTCACATCCGGACGTCTGTGGCGCAGTAGACTCCCTCGGCTCTAAGTCCTCCCGAATAATTACTGCCACCCCACCGCCCCTTCCCTGGGCCCGGGGCTGATGAAATGCTCGGTAGCCTGGTGGGCACATTTCCACGAGGGGAAGACCTCCCTCGTGGCCCAACCAGGTCTCCGTTATTCCCGCGAGGTCCAGCTCCCCCTCTAAAATTAGATCGTGAATGAGGGGGGCCTTGTTAACAACGGACCTCGCATTGCATAACAACAGCCTCAGGCCCTGGGTCTGTAACTCTTGACCACCTAGACCGCGGGGATTGGTACAAGCGACCGGGTGTAACCAGCAACCACGGTCTCCCAACCGACTATAAGTTCTTAATCTGTCCTCGTATCTGCCCCTCCCTGCGACCGTTGGAATTAAAGAGCCCTGTATAGGAATGATATCCTCCCCCTCCTCCTCCCTTCCGCTCCTTCTGCTCACGACCACACCTGGAGGCCCAGCTCTCACATCGCTCCTGATCTGACCCACCCGCCCCCGCCCCCCCACCCTGGAGCCCCCTAAAAAGGATAGAAAACATTTCATTAAAAACCCCCTAAGTTTGCGCTTCCTCCACCTCTCTGGGTTCACAAACCCGTCATCAAGGTGGGCCCCGGGGGGGGGGCAAAGGGCCATGCCTGCGAGAGGGGTGATTCCCGCAGCTGGAGCAAGTCCGACCTCGAATACGTAATGGTAAAAAGCTATGACAAAGTCAGGGTGCTGTTGATGTTAAAATCAATAAGCCAGGATCTAATGGGAGGAAAGAAATGTCCACGATCACAACTAGGTGGGAAGATCTTATGTTGGCCAGGTGATCGGTTGGAAGATGGATGGTAAATAAATAGATGGAGGCCTGAGTGCGGTCCATTATGGGGGGAAGAGGGCAGATAGTTTGTAGTAGCTAGTTGTTATAAAATAGCAGATGGCGAGGGTGGGAGGGGGAGAGGTAGTAGGAGTAGCCCGGCAGGTGAAATGCCATAAGTCATAAATAGCAGGAAGTCAGCAGGATACCAGATGTTAAGTGGGCAGATTATAGTCATCAGGGGCACCTGGGCACAAGCCATGGCAGGTAGTTTGCAAAAGGACAGTAGATCTTAGTCTGCCAGGTGGGGGGGGCAATAGATCTTAGTCTGCCAGGTGGGGGGGGCTCCTGCCTGTTTCCAGGACAGGCCCTGTTCTGCCCCTACTGCAGAAGCCCTGTTCTGCCCCTCTTCCCCTTTCTGCCTAGTTCCAGCACACAGCACAGCTTCCACAGCTTCCAGCAGCTAGTCCTGGCTTCAACCTGCCTCCCCTCCTGGTCTGGGCGCCGTTCCAGCCGACTTACGGCCCTCTCGAAGGCCTCTCGAAGGCCTTCCGTCGACATCCTGCATCACGGGCCTCTCTCCGTCCTTGCGCTGCCCTCCGGTGGCCGCCGCCATAATCGGTCTCCAATTCCAACTGCAATCTCCATGTCAGCCAGTGCTTTCTTAATCTCCCTCTGGCTATTCGCCATCCTGACGGACCAAATTAGGTCTCAAAGAAAACCAGGGTGGTCATTGAGGCTCAATCCCGGCCCAAAAGGTGGAAAAAGGGCCGGCAGCAACCCCTCCTTTGTCAAAGAGCTCCGGAGCATTTTCGGAGCTCAGAAGTCAGCTGCCATTCCCCGGAAGCTCCTCCTACTAACAAATTCTGACTTGACTTCCTTATGCAGCATTTTGGAATCATATTTATAAGGACACTTTAGAGCAGTGATGGTGAATCTACTGTATGGCATGCGTGCCACAGGTGGCACGCAGAGCCATTTGTCAGGGCACGCAAGGCGCTGTTCACCCTTTTTTAAAGCCATTTTTCGCCCTCCCCAGGCTCCAGAGGCTATAGGAGCCTGGAGAGGGCAAAAAGAGCCTTCCCCCTCAAGTCTCTGGAGTGCAAAAACCCGGCCCTAAGGGAAAACCGGAAGTTCGGGAATGGACTTCCGGTTTGCTCGGAGGGTCGTTTTGAGCACTCCGAAGGCTTCAGGGAAGCCTCCTGAAGGTCCCTGAAGCCTTCGGAGCGCTTAAAACAACCCTCCGAGCAAACAGGAAGTGATTTCCAGTTTGCTCGGAGGTTCATTTTGACTGCTCCGGAGGCTTCAGGGAAGCCTCCTGAAGGTCCCTGAAGCTTCCGAAGGGCTTCCGGGGGGCGGGGGAGCCTTTTTTCGCCCTCCCCATGCTTCTATAAAGCCTCTGGAGCCTGGGGAGAGAGAAAAAAGCATGAAAAAATGGGGAGGGGGTGCCTGTAGTGCACGCATGCACACTGGGGGGGTCGCGCATTGCATTATGAGTGTGGCATGCCTGCACACGACCCCCCTGCACTCCCCCCACTTATGGCACGCAAGCCAAAAAAGGTTCTTCATCGCTGCTTTAGAGCATTCAGGAGCACAAAGACAATACCTATCTATATCTCTTTAAAGTGGTGACATTTCTTTTCAGAATTACATGGCAACTGTACAGTTCTTACTGTTTAAATAGTTTCAGACAATTTTTAGATCAGAACAACGGCTTTGCACTTAATTTAAAATGATGGTATTTTGAAAATGAAAGTGCATTAGCGTAAGCATCCATTGAAGAAAACTGCAGCCCGCTGTGTCATCTGTCATAAAAAAGAGTTATTTCAATTAACTTCTGTTATCGGTAAACTATAGCTTATGAACATGGCTTGTTTCTGCTAATATGGTTAAGATAAAATACAATCTTCGGATTTAGTAATTTTATTATATTTGCAGTCTTATCATAGTACTCTATGCATTTGTCTGTTTTATTGTACAATATCTGGTCTTGAAATTAAATGTAATGCAGTTTGAGTTTTACTATTAATACAAAGCCATAATTCAACAATACATATAGACTGAACTTTTTTTCTCACTTCCCAAGACAATTTTCAAACTGGCACCCACCTAGCCTTCATTTGGTTTTATTAAGCTAATTTCATACTGGCTCTGCATATTGTCTATTCTTATTTAATATTTACAGCTGGTTTATTAGATAGGCTTTGTCTTCAGCTAGTGCTGCTCTGAGGGCTAGCTGCTCATTTCATTTTAGACATGTGTCTTCCTATGGAAATATCCAACTACAGTATACCCTTCAGCACAACTGTCTGCATTTTAAATAATTTATTCCCAATGCAAGATTAATACTTGCATCATATAATCCAACAAAACGTTGTAATATTACTTCTAACTTGTAAGTTCTGCATTCCTGATTAAAAAGTGCCAGGGGAAAATACATAATAAGCAGCTAACTTATCTGTCCAGAGTTTTCAATTTTCCTTCCTACAGTATTCCATTTGAACTTCTCTTTAGGATTTTCCACCTGAAATGATATATTTGCTTTCAGATTGAGCCACTGTTTAGAGGTGCCCAGGAAATTACTCCCCCCCTTTTTTTTCTCCCATACCTTTTCAGTGTTTCCAGTCAATACCATATTCCTTTCTTTAAGTTCCACTGGAGCAGTAATGCCTTCTGTAAGTCTAGCTCTGCCTGTGAACTTTATTTATTTAAATAGGTACTCCCTAAATGCTATTAAACCCATTTTAAGAGTCTGACATGCATTTGCACGAAACTACACAGTCTGGGATAATTAAATTACTTGCAGCACCTGATGCATTTGATTAAAGCGAGCCCACTGAATCATGTGGACAATACATGATGTAACCACAGCATCAACACAATTGTGAAGATAGTATTCTATGAATGTATTCCTAACTAGACAGGAAAGCACCAGATTTTCTGGTTGAAAAGATTCATAAAAGGATATTATTTGTTTTTTGGAGCGAGAGGAGGCAAAGCGATGAGTATACAAATTGAATCATTCAATCAAATCTTGAAAAGTCTGTGAGACAATGCGATATGGAAAGGATGCTTCAATCAGTTATAATTTATTGTTCCATCTTAGGGTTATTCTAAAAGGGGCATTATAAAATACTCAGGGCCTAGCATCTCTGAACCTACTTCCTTGAATCACCATATTACGGTATCTATGTAGAATAGGCACCCTGTGAAATTGGGAGTTCAGTTGTATGTTTGCTGCTAGGTTAATATATTAATAAAAATAAATTCATGGTTGTGAAAAAAGGTATGCAATCCACAATCTGATTTTCTACCCCAACCCCCATCTCCAGTTGGGGCTGAAATGTTGCATGATTCAAATACATATATGTAAATGTCAGCTTTGGCTAAAAGCATTATAATTTGTTTATCGCAGGATATTTCTGTTTGGTTAACAAGCACTGGACTTTCTGGAAAGGTAATTCAGCTTCCAAGCAAGTTTGTATAAACAGACTCATTTTCATAGCTCATCTAATCTCTTATTTGCTTAATGCTGGGCAAACGTTCTGGGTGCTGTGAAGCCAAAAATAAATCCTTCTATGAAATCCAATACGTAACTGGTCACAACTTGATTTGCTCACTTTACTCCCAAGTAAATGCACAAAGATTGCCATTGCAAGTTCCATTAATTCCAATAACATTTACTGGTGGTCATTTGGAAATAAATAGGCTTAGAAATGTTTAACTTTCACGGATGTGTGCATTTATATTATTCCTTTGGCACCTAGAGACCCTAAAAAAGGGGAATCAGTTTGCTCCCCCAAATAATATTTTAAACAAAGGAAGCTGATTTCCTGGTTTTAGGAGATAATGGGAGTACCTGTGCTATCCATCAGGCTAGAACAGGTGCTCTTTTTATAGATGTTCACAAATGGCAGCCACAAAATAATTTAATCCTGGTAGTACTGGAAATAGGCACATTCATTAAAAGTTTTTTACTTGGTAAGCTACCTCTTGCTTTTGTTGCTATCTTCGGCTGCCTTCTTCCATCATGAATGCAGTACAGACTCTGTAACTGTAAACATTTGCTGCAAACAAAATTATAAATAAACCTGCCGCGTTAATTCGTTAGGCTTAAAAATAATGATGCCATCTCAGAGTCAATGCTTTTGGTAACATTGAACAGTTTCAAATGCATCTTTAGGGCATGGTACACTTTTCCCAGTCCCCCCTGCAAAAAAACAGGAACTGCTCAGCTTGGTAGTAAACCATTTTAAAGTTTCCAAATATGAATTCCTAAATAATTATACTGCTTGATTAATTAATAATGTCAGCTTACTTATACGGTATTTAGCAAACCGCAACTGATTTCTCTTGTGAGGGAAGCAGGCTCTACATGAATGCTGCTGTTGAGTTATTGTGAATGGTTTCAATAGAATGTATTATGTCCCCTAACAATTTTGTATATGCAGGAAGAACGAAAATGAAAAACATGATGGGAAAACTGAGATTCCAGTCTATTTTGTTCAGGTATTTAGCTCCTGCCTATACTTATGCCTATAAAACAAAGCTTTCTCCTGGTCATTGTATTTCCTATCTTATGTCTTGAGCTGGATCTTCAAGCCACTCTTCAGTTATTACCTTCGGTAGCAGGGATCTGCGTGTCACTGTAGCCCTCCCAGGTTAAAGACCCCAGTGATAGGGCTATTCTCTATGCTTGCTCTGTGCAGTTCCCATAACTTGATCTATTACAGTGGCGGGATTTAAATAATTTAACAACCAGTTCTCTGCCCTAATGGCTGCCTGGGTGGGCGTGGCCATGGTGGGAATGACCATCCTGCTTCCTGCACCCCCCTGGGTGCAAAAACAGGCTGGGGGGGCACCACCCCGTGCCCCGTTTTAGGCCTAATAGGCTTCCCTGCACTTACCTGGGAGCCAAAACAGGGCATGTGGGGACTCCTGGAAGGGGTGGGGCGGGAAGGGGTGGGGCCAACCAGCAATTTAACAACTGGTTTGTCTTAGCCGGCCCGAACTGGCCCAAACCGGCTGAATCCCACCACTGATCTATTGCCTATGTTCTGACATTGCCAGAATTCCAGACTTCCTTGCTATGCAGCAGGCATCTCCCAAGTTCTTTCCTGCTGCAGGTAATCCTCGACTTATGACCACAACTGAGCCCAAAAATTCTGTTGCTAAGCGAGACTGTTGTTAAGTGAGTTTTGCCCCATTTTACAACCTTCCTTGGCGGCAATTGTTAGGTGAATCTGGTTTCCCTATTGACTTTGCTTCTTGTGAGTAGGTCACATGGGCCCAGGACACTGTAGTCATCATAAATATGAGTCATTTGCCAAGCATTTGAATTTTGATCACATGATCATGGAGTTCCCGCAACTGTTGTAAGTGCGAAAAATAGTCAGAGTTCGCTTTTTCCAATGCCATTGTATCTTCAAACAGTCTCACTAAACAAATGATTGAGAATGTGGCAAAGGGTTGGCGAGATCTGAACCCCATATATAATTTGATAAATAGGTCAAGGACATTGTGCAATAGAAGAATCATCTACAACAGGGTTTAGCAATTAATTTTCACCAGAAACCACAAGAGAAACTCAATTATTATGGAGGGCCACTGCCTGCTGCTCCCCTCCTGCTTCTGCCCCACTTGCCCCCCCCAAAGGGCCAGATATGGTCTGCGGGTTGTAAAATGCTCATGTCCTATCATATCATAATCAAAATTAACATTTTGCTTTATTTACCTATGATTTGCTTAAAATATCTTGTTAAATTGACACCATAAAACTTATATGTAGGTTTGCAGCAACTATATTTCTTCTGTGGTTAACAGGCTTATTTTAGTTACCCTTTGTCTAAATATGGGTCTTTTTAGTGTCATTTATACTATTTCATTGTTCTTAACTATTGTTTGAATGATTGGTGTTGTCCCCCCAATGTGCTGATGCTGGAATTCCATGATATATAAATAAACATCTACTGGAACCATTCTTACAATAGCACAAGTAGCAGAAATTTATGGAAAGAACAGATTAAATGCTTAGACTTAAATTCTTCAATGTGCAACTTGGCTTAAATTGCTGTGTTTGAATTTTGGGTTGCTGAATCAGGTGGAAAAAATCAGACTGACACATCGCTTGTCTGTGCATTTTTACCATGATATATTACTAAAAGAAAAAGCTCAAAGCCCGCCATTGACAATTCTGGCTAAAAACTTATAAATTATTAAGATCTATAGCTTTCTTCTCACAGTGGCCAGGGAATGTAGTGCATATATCAGAGAGGAAATGAAACATCAACATATACTTAGTATTGCACATAAGGCATCATTATGCATGTAATAAAGCACTTACTGTACAACAGCTAAATAGACCAAAAATTTAACAGTTGTATTTCTTGAGCTATTCATCATCAATTCAACATGACATTTAAATTAAATAGCATTGTAGATCACTTAAAGTGCTTTATTATTCTAAGTGAGAAACCCAAATAAATAATTGCAATCAAGGGGTATATTTGTTTGAATATACTGTACTTCATAAAGAAATCCTCCCCAATGATGCAGCTATGTAGCTTATACATCTAATGATGTAAAAATCTGCATGTATGCACAAAAACCCATTAATAGCATTTCACATAGTGTGCACTGAATCCTACAACTGTGTTCTTTGACTAAATACTACACAAGCTCCTTGCCTCTTTGATGAGGAATAAAAATCCCATAGTAGTACAGGTAGTCCTCGATTTACAACAGTTCGCTTAGTGCCCTGTTACAAGAAGTTACAACGGCACTGAAAAAATGACTTATGACCCTTTTTCTCACTTATGACTGTTGCAGCATCCCTATAATCATGTGATCAAAATTTAGATCCTGGGAACTAGTTCATATTTATGATGGTTGCAGTGTCCCTGGTTCATGTGATCACCTTTTCCAAACTTCTGACAAGCAAGGTCAATGGGAAAGCTGCATAAGAAGTAACGATGTTACTAAACAACTGCAGTCATTCACTTAACAACTGTGGCAAGAAAGGTCGCAAAATTGGGCAAAACTCACTTAACAAACGTTTCACTTAACAAACATAAATTTTGGACTCAAGTGTGGTCGTGAGTTGAGGACTACCTGTAATAAGCACCTTGTTTTACAGTACTTTGTATACTAGTAGCAATAGGTACTCTCTATAAGACTGCTATGGCTTTATTGCTAGATCCATTCCTACAGTAACCAGGCAATATGGGATAAAATTGCACATATTTTTTTTTTAAAAAGGCAAAATTTATCCCAAGCATGGAGATCAAAATTTCTTGTTCATCCCTGGATTAATTTGCATTTTTCCATACATCATGTGAGGAACATTCCAACTTGTAACAATTCTCTAGAGCCAATAAATTAGTAATGTGAAAAAATCAAGTTGAAGATAGATATTGACACTGATTTCAGATGTGCATTGAAAAATTGAATTATGTTTTAAAACCCATTGAAGAAGTGTTTGTGCAGCCACTATTGGTTCCAGCAGCTCAGTCATTAAGCAAGGCATTCACTAAGTGAAACTGCAATCGTGCTAATGATCTTACTTCAACTCTCTTTTGCTTTAAAATTTGAGGAGGTCATAAATGTGAGGACTGGTTGCAAAGTTACTTTTTAATGACTATCATAACTGCAAACAGTTGCAAAAAAAAAGCAATTGCTAAATGAGGATTACCTGTATTTGGAGTGCAATACTACATGATTTCAATGCAATCATTTAACAAAATTAAATGATAGAATCTGAAAGATACATTGAAATTTAGAAAGAAAAAGGAGGAATAAGATTTTTTTTCTTTTGAAAACCCGGGAATCCCACAAGGTTTTTTTCTCAGTATTAAAGAATAATAATGAGATCATCAGGTGAGCCCTTTTGGGTTGAATATTTTGCAGGCAGAGAGACTTTGTAGAGAAGACTTTGTCCCTGGCTGCTACTTATGGCACTAGAGAAAATCATCTAATACCGTAGTTAATAAATCATACTGAAAATATCCAGCCTGAGTTGTGCTGTCTTTGTGAGAATAATAAAACAGAGAATACTAAACTATAGCAGGAGAGAGAGAAAGAGAGAGAAAAAGAATTTGCAGGGAAAAATATTATTTGCATTTTTAAAATAATTGAATTTATGGATAGAATGTTATGGGGATGCAAGATGAAAATATTATCAAGAATGACTAATTTGTAACTCTGTAACAGTTTTTTCCTGGTGGTTCAATGACAGTTGATGTAGTGAAAAGATTAGTAAATACTGTAAATAAAAGGGGAAAAATAATCCTTTTATAATGCATAAAATACTATATAGCTATTTCAAGAGTTGCAAATCAAATTGGGACAGAGCTCTAGAATGTATCTTAAGTAAATGGGTATTATGAATGCTATGATATAGTTGGTCATTGGATATATTTTTGGAGTAGTGTATTAATGTATATGAATAGATTTATGGGACAATCTTTTAAAATGCTAACATGAGGTTGAACTTATATAGCAAAGCTTTGGAATCCAAGTGTTTATCAGTTATTGTATTGAGCAAGGTACAGTGGGGGGGATCATATTGAAAAATTGGAAATGTGATAGTATTCCAGATCTTAAAGAATGGTTGTTGGAAATAGATGATCTGTCGGTTTTGGAAAAGGAAATATTTTCTATTAATCAAAGGTGGTAGCAATATCTATTGCTAGTTCTCAAATTGTGACCACAATTGAAATTGGAATCATGGCCGTTGAATGAAACAATCATTAATAGAGATGGAGGGAGTGTGGTTTGTTGCGCTTTTCCTCTCAAGCTCCTTCCTGCTTCAAGCCAAAGGGACACATCATTGCTCCCAAGCACCCATATGGGTGGAGATTTAGCATACACTGATTTTTAGCACCAGTATGGATCTTAAATTAGTAAAAATGAGTTGCACTCTTGAGTATCCTTCAGCAGTGGGATCCATACTGTCGGGCCTCTCTTTCCTGGCTATTTCCAGATCCAAGCAATAAATGTCTAAAACTGCCTTTAATTTGATTTTTTGTTTGATCATTGGTTTATAATGGCTGTTGTTGGTTTTAAGAATGTATGAAGAAACCAGTTTGTTGTAGTGATTAACGTACCAGGCTAGAAACCAGGAGATCCTGAGTACTAGTTCCACCTTAGGCATAAAAGCCGATTGGGTGACTTGAGGCCAGTCACTCTGTCTCAGCCCAACCAACCTCACAACAGAGATGGGTTGTTCCCGGTTCGGCCCAAATCGGGCAAACCAGTAGTGGCGGCGGCGGGAGGCTCCGCCCACCCACCCGGAGCATTGCGTGAGCATAAGCGAAATGGTAGCACCAGGATTTGCCTTACAGGGTTGTTGTTGAGAAAATTGGAGGAGAAAGGAGTGTTAAGCATGTTAGCTGCCTCAAGTTATTTTGTTGTGGTGGAATCTGCCACTTACTGGAGGGCAGAGTAGGTGAAACAGCAGCCTTGAATGGTTGCTATGCAGGAAGTGAGGCAAAAAGGATCCTCCCTGATTCTTCAAAGCATTTTTCAGATAGTTTTGCAGAATGTGCTTTAGTCTGGCAAGATTTTGTCTGTTCAGCAAACAGAAGTAAAGAAACTGTTGTGAGCATTTACATGTGTCATTCTTAATTTCCTTTGCCTGACATTTATAAAAATAAAAAAAGTGGGAAATAAAAATGCTTGGAGTACCGTATTTCTTTCTTTTTAGGATGAAGAAAGAAACAGGGGTTTCATTCCTTTATATAAGCAACAAATAGCATTTTCTTTTTCCCCATATTTCCGCTTTGTGTAGAATTGTGAGAACAGGAGACATCAATGCAGAGATGTATCTAGGATAATTTTCACTTAACTAAAACTAACTTTCATTTAGTTGGAATGGAGGGGAAAGAGAGGCCCAGCTGTCTTTTCTCTGTGGAAAAGAGCAGCTAGGTTCACATTCTAGGGGTCTGCCATCTGCTTTACCCTGCTGCTGTCTTCCTTCCATCCACTTTTCTAATTTCATGCCACTTCAATTATGATAAGTAGAAGAGCATGACAAGCAATCCCTTTGTTATGACAGGTGTGTTGGGCCCATGGATTTGTAAGGCATACTTAATGTCACCATTCCTCCTGGTACTGCTCATAGCCAAGAAACACAGTTGAAAGAGACAGAAAGAATTGCGGTCTCTGAAAGTCTTCTCCTCACCCTCTGGATAATACTTCAAGCCAGAGGATCAACCACATCCTTTCCCTTGTGCCTCCAGTCTTCCAAACTCTAGTTATTATGAAGTGGCACTTTTAAGCATTGTTCTCCTGCTAGCATAAGAAGTTGCTTGTTTTTACATGGCTCAAAAAGCATTTGCAATTGTTGAGATACAGCAACAACTTCAGTGTTATTAGAATGAGAGTGCTAGGTATCTGTATATGGAGGGTACTTGGTAAGGAAAGACCAGATTGGAGCACAATTTCACTATATTGTATTTACCTATGAAAGCAAGAGTATTCTAGAATAGATTATTAAGAAGCGACCAAGAAAATGATATCATCAGTAAAGGAGCATCTATATAAATGAATAGACTGCCTTTTCCGTTCGTTGATCCATCAAATCTATACAGCTGCCTAGCTCACCAAAACGTGACTCTGGATGGCATACAGAAAGACTATAAAATAGTTAACATCTAAAAAATAATTATTATTTTAAAAAATAAGCAAGGGTAGCAAATGTTTAAAAAAATGGAGCCACATCAGTACCTCTCCAGTTCCCTAAGGCTCCAGGGCTGATGGTATGAGCAGGTTTTGAAGGACTTCTGGAAAGCCATCAGGGATGGAGCCAGCTTCCCTTTGAGGAGGCACCATGACAGAGGAGGTCCCCCTCCTGGAACCCACCTAGTGTAGTTCCCTAGCAGAAAGGACCTGAGTCCCTTCTGCTGATCTGATGGGATGGTCAGATACAACTTGGGAGAGGCAGTCCCTCAAATAACCTGGCCTCATACCAGAGAGAGCTTTGACTTGGACCCAGAAGCAGATTGGCAATCAGTGCAACTCCTGAAGCAGAGATGCAACTCATGTAGCAGAGTTGCAACATGCCGTTTTAGGAATGCACATAACTGACCATGCCCACTGTATTTTGCATCAGCTAAAACTTCCAGATACTCAAGGGGAGCCCAGTGTAGAGTACATTACAGTAATCCAATCTAGAAATGACTACGACATCTAGAGTGAGCAGAATCCCCCAACCTTGTGTCTAGTGCATAGTTTGAAGCTGTGCAGAGGCCTCTTAGCTGTGACTGCCACTTGCTCTTCAAGCAGGAGTCATGAATCCAGGAGGACCCTCAGGTTGCACATGGTTTCCTTTTGGGCCAGTGAAACCATTTCAGCATTAAAGAGGCATAGTCCTAGAACAGGCAGACCCCCAAAGTCCAAAGCCATTCAATCTTTCCAGGGTTCAACTGAAGTCTTTTGTTCCCCATCCAGACCCTCATAGCCTCTACCTCCACATAATTCACCAGGCATAGATGTAGATGTTAAATAGGATCAGAGAGAGCACCAAACCCTGCAGAAGTCCACAAAATAGGGCCTAAGGAGATATCTCTCCTCTTCAGTCACCAACTGGAATCGACCCCGGAGAAAGGTGAAACAGCACAATATGGTGCCACATACCTCCAATACTCTGAGATGATCTAAAGGGATATCATGGTTGATGGTATTGAAAGCCGCAAAGAGGTCAAATAGGGCAAGCATGGATCCCCAGCCCACCCTCACCAGAGATCATCGAAAAGCATGACTAATGTCGTTTTTTCCATCCCATCCCTAGATCTGAATCCTGACTGAAATAGATTCAGGTAATCCACTTCATCCAATGTCCTCTGAAGCTGTTGCACAATTACCTTCTCAACCATCTTCACTCAAAGAGGGAGGTTAGAAAAATGGATGAAGATTGCCCATCATAGTGGAGTCCAACGGTAGCTTCGTGAATAGGGGCTGAGCTCGGGCGTCCTTAAGAGGTTAAAAAAACCAATCCTCTCACTCAAAGAATTAACCATCATTAGAACACATTCACACAGCAACGCCTGGGTTGCTTTACTAAAGGGAGAAGGGACGTGGATTTAAAAGCAGGTGACTGAGTTCACAGTCTGAAGGGCCCATCTATTTCCTAAGCCCCAACAGGTACAAACCGTTCCCAGATAACCGGGCAAGATTCTTTCCCAGTTATCTTCCCCAGACCTGCAACAAGACCAGCATCCAACTACAAACAAATATACAAATAGTGAACAAATACTTCCACACACTCCTATAAAGGTTCTCCAAGCTCCCTCTTTCCAATTGTGATGTTAGGAAGCATCCATATTTTTAAAAAAATCTTCTACAAGGTATATTTTCTAATTAGAATCTCAAAACAGTCCACATAGTCCAAAAAACTTAATCCTGAAACAAATTGATGTCTAATGTCTATATACGTGAAGGTGGCACAGTGGTTAGAATGCAGTACTGCAGGCTACTTCAGCTAGCTGCAGTTCAAATCTCACCGGCACAAGATTGACTCAGCCTTTTATCCTTCTGAGGTGAGTAAAATGAGGAGCCAGATTGTTGATGGCAATAGGCCGACTCTGTAACCGCTTAGGGAGGGCTGTAAAAGCACTATGAAGTGGTATATAAGTCTAAGTGCTATTGCTATAAAAGGGTATGGGACCCAGAAAGCAAAGTTTTTGGTAACATACAATAGTATAGAACAGGGGTGTCCAAACTTGGAAACTTTAAGACTTGTGGACTTCAACTCCCAGAATTCTGGGAATTGAAGTCCACAAGTCTTAAAGTTCCCAAGTTTGGACACCCCTGGTATAGAAAGACAGTATCTTTCTCAGAAAGAATCCATAAACATTAATTGGCCTGAAAAAGGGAACCATTTTTTGAAGAACAAATGGACAGTTCCAGCATTTAATAGTCAGACATTAGTGCTTTTTATTATGCTGCATATGAATTTAAAAAGAAAAAGAATACCTGGTTGTAATGCTGAATTGGATTAATCTATAATCCTATATTTAACTTCATATGTTTAAATCTCATTTCATGAAACACAATCCTGCATTCTAAAAGTGATACGGAAGAGCCTAGCCTCAAAACAAAGCTCAGTGTTTTTTCTACATGCACGTTTTGCGATATTAAATAAGCTGACACAGCTGACTTTACTGCCACCATTTTTGGGGAGTACAAAATAAATGTGTTTGCAATAAGTATATGTGCAAAAATGGCATATACGTATTTAGTTCTGGAGAACAAATTATGTAGATATTTTCAATGTGTCCTTGGGACTATTTCTGGTTGATTTGGGGATGGCAATAAATGTAGGCAGGAAGTGAGACAATTCCTGTAATCAGGGGTCTTTTTAGTATAAAAGGTTCATCAGAAGAAACTTTTTACCTCAAAACTGAGATTCCAGTCTATTTTGTTCAGGTATTTAGCTCCTGCCTATACTTATGCCTATAAAACAAAGCTTTCTCCTGGTCATTGTATTTCCTATCTTATGTCTTGAGCTGGATCTTCAAGCCACTCTTCAGTTATTACCTTCGGTAGCAGGGATCTGCGTGTCACTGTAGCCCTCCCAGGTTAAAGACCCCAGTGATAGGGCTATTTTCTATGCTTGCTCTGTGCAGTTCCCATAACTTGATCTATTACAGTGGCGGGATTTAAATAATTTAACAACCAGTTCTCTGCCCTAATGGCTGCCTGGGTGGGCGTGGCCATGGTGGGAATGACCATCCTGCTTCCTGCACCCCCCTGGGTGCAAAAACAGGCTGGGGGGGCACCACCCCGTGCCCCGTTTTAGGCCTAATAGGCTTCCCTGCACTTACCTGGGAGCCAAAATAGGGCATGTGGGGACTCCTGGAAGGGGTGGGGCGGGAAGGGGTGGGGCCAACCAGCAATTTAACAACTGGTTTGTCTTAGCCGGCCCGAACTGGCCCAAACCGGCTGAATCCCACCACTGATCTATTGCCTATGTTCTGACATTGCCAGAATTCCGGACTTCCTTGCTATGCAGCAGGCATCTCCCAAGTTCTTTCCTGCTGCAGGTAATCCTCGACTTATGACCACAACTGAGCCCAAAAATTCTGTTGCTAAGCGAGACTGTTGTTAAGTGAGTTTTGCCCCATTTTACAACCTTCCTTGGCGGCAATTGTTAGGTGAATCTGGTTTCCCTATTGACTTTGCTTCTTGTGAGTAGGTCACATGGGCCCAGGACACTGTAGTCATCATAAATATGAGTCATTTGCCAAGCATTTGAATTTTGATCACATGATCATGGAGTTCCCGCAACTGTTGTAAGTGCGAAAAATAGTCAGAGTTCGCTTTTTCCAATGCCATTGTATCTTCAAACAGTCTCACTAAACAAATGATTGTAAGTCAAGAACTACCTGTATTGTTTTTCTGTCATGGCTGGTGTCATTGCTCCACCGACGCTGCCACTCTCCAACTGCTGCTATCGATACTGTTCCAGCCCCTTTTCAGTGTTGCTTCCACAGCACTGGTAGCAAGGCAAACCATACAATAATTAGAAACGTGGTTTTTTTTTTTAAATAAATAAAATTGGCAATTTGCTTTAAAAAACCTTCATTATCACTATGAAAAGGTCCATTTTTTTTCAATAGGTGTCCTGTTTCGGGTTTCAAACTCACATACACTCAATTGCTAAGGGAAAATAGCAATTTACTCCAAGCTGAGTAGATAACAGCAGACAAGAAAAGATATGTAAATCGAAACAATCTCAGGGAAACAAAGCTTGCATGGGTAGTTTCACTTTCAGTGGGAGGACACAGAAGAAAAGTCAAATCTAATCCAAAATTCAGAGGAAAGGAAACAAGCAAAGAAAATCTTTCTGCAGCTTTTTGTCCTGAGAAACTGCAGGAGAAAATCAGTTCATAAACACATGCACACTGGACAGAAGCTGGATCCTTGCAAAGCTTTTTACTGTTCAAATGACTCTGTAGGACAGAGCTAGGACTCGCCTTTAGGATTATCTTAATAAATTGTGCTGCTTTTGCTGATACCCATAGCAAAAAAATATGGTGTCATTCCAAATTTGATTTGTAAAATTATCTGGATAATGCTGTGTAGTTTCTGAGTACTTTTGAAATTTTTTTACATTTCTAACTCATGTAGTAACACGTATAGTAACACATAAGTTCCTTATTTCTCATGACATTTGCAGCATTTATTACTAAACAATTTGTCTATCTTGGTAATTACTGATGGTGATTGCCAAGTAATTCTTGCTGTGTCTTTAGTCCATTCATGGAGTCTGAAACGAACGTATCAGCATAAAGTTTGCAATTGTACTTACAGTTTCTTACTGCAATTGTCTCCAGCATAAAAAAATACAGGTGGCCATAATTGAGTCCAAATTTTCTGTTGTGAAGTGAGACATTTGTTAAGCGAGTTCTGCCCCATTTTATGACCTTTCTTGCCACAGTTGGTAAGTGAATCGCTGCAGTTGATAAATTAGTAAGTTAATAGTTAGATAAATTAGTTATTAAGTGAATCTGGCTTCCCCATTGACTTTGCTTGTCAAAAGTTTGCAAAAAGTGATCACATGACCTTGGGCTATAGCAATGTTCATCAGTATGAACCAGTTGCCAAGCATCTGAATTTTGATCACAAGATCATGGGGATGCTACAAAAGTCGTGTCTGTGAAAAATGGTCCTAAGTCACATTTTTCAGTGCCGTTTTAACTTTGAACAGTCACTGTTGTAAGTCGATTAACTGTGTTTATAAAAGGTTCTAGCAGTGGCATTGTTGGACTTTTCTTTATAGCGTTACATATTTTTAGCAAGCTTTGTTTTATAATACACCCTTTAAAATGTTCATCCTCTTTCATTTTGCTGTAATAGAAATATATGTGAAGCCCACTAACTAGGCCAACTCCTTCCAATATTGATGTACTACTGTTTAGGGATTTTATTCATTATGTTTGCTGTGGCAGACAGCTTGCTCTGTAATATAGGTTTGGAAGTTTTGAAGAGCAAGACTATTTCTGCCTTTTGAGTCTTGTAAAATGTTAAATTTTACTCTAGGTTTCTTTTTCTCACTCCATATAAATTTATGAACAGGATTTTTTTTTTTTTTGCCATTCTTTTTCTTGGAGTGGAATTGACATCATTTGAAATAAATAGTGTATTTGGAGTAAGACAATTCATCTTAATAATCATAATTCTTAAGCAACAAATCTTTCCATCTTTCAAGATCTCTCTTAATTTATTTCCTAATTTAATATAATTGTTTTTATATATTTCTTGATCGTTCCCTGTGAAATAGAAATCCAGATGTTTCATAGCACCTGGCAGATTCCTTCCACAGGAAATCTTCCTGCCTGTATTTTTGGTTTTTTGACACCCAGGTTCTGAGATAAATAACTGATTTCCACATAGTCAACTCTTAATTCAGCCCTTGGCTAGGATTAGCAGAAGAGTCCGATAGATTAGAATCTTTATTGTAGGCAAGCAGCCTTTAGCACGAGAGTTGCTAGCTCACTGCCATGCCAAGAAGTCAGAGATTTTATGTATCTTATCTCTAAAGTTTAAGCTATAGGTTTTTCCCTTGGGCAGTCACACTCTTCCTGATGAACAGATACCACCAGCCTGGTCACTTTAGGATCTTAAAAAGCAACTACTGATATATGTTTACACAACAGCTTTATATTGCCTTTCTGCCAGTGAATTAAAATTACCATTGTTGCTGCAGGAGGATGAGGAGATAAAATTAATTCCTGATTGTATAACAATCATTTTCAAGGCAATATGCTGCCCCCCCCCCCCCATACACAGACACACACACACAGACAGCTCAGTCACTGGCATGTAGAATTAGCCCAACAACTTCCACTACCTAATCCAGTGATTAAGGCGCCAGGATAAAAACCAAGAGACTGTGAGTTCTAGTCCTGCCACAGAAATAAAAGCCGGCTAAGTGACTTTGGGCTGTCCCTCTCACTCAGCCCAACCCATCTCATAAGGTTGTTGCTATGGGTAAAAAAAGGAGGAAGAAAGAGGATTTGGTATGTTCGCGACCTTGAGTTATTTATAAAAATATTAAAGGCAGGATAAAATTCTTTAAAAACATTAGCAGTTGCAAACTAAATAAGACTTCATTAGACATCACAGAAGAATATTTGTTGGGGGGCTTTGCTTTCTCCTCAGAAGAAAAGCAGGTTGTCAACATAATAAATCAATAGATATGTTTATATATAAAATATACATAAGACAATACAGCTATGAGGCCTACAGGGCAGGCCTGATTATTTATATACCAAGAGCTTATATTAGGACTAACATTTTTGTCACTAACCGTCAAACATAACCGGATAGTTCCCTGAATTAACACCTCTGAATGCCAATCATCCTGTTAATGTGTAAGATGATAAAAGCTAAAAGGTATGAATCCTATATCCATCCAGACTATTCATAAGAATGTTTCACAGCGGAGTCCAATTTTGTAAAACATATATCACATCTAAAATACTCTTAATACCTTGTTTTGAAACTACATCTCAATAAAAGATAAATGTGTGGGGGTTTTTTAAGCAATTACTACAGTAGTGTAAAAATTATACAGATGCCAATCTTTTAACAGTTTTTAGAAATCAGAGAAACGCACTAAAATTGCAAAGACTCAATATTAACCCTTATGTGTAGTGTCAGAGCCTCCTTAAAAATTTTATATTTATTACGAATTTTGAATAAAATAAGACAAATCTAAAGAAAAAGAAAGAAAAGGAAAAAAGAAAGAAAAAATACAAGGAAAAAAGAAACAAAGAAAACTAAAGTTGTGAAATATAATGATTTCCAACCTTAAACAGTCACAATTTTATTATCCTCCTTCTTAGATGTTATGCAAATACTTTTCCTTCTCGAGCATTCAATAATCTTATTATAGTATAGCCTTTATTGTCATTATACAAAATAAATACAACGAAATCATTGCAATTACCATGTACAAAATCAATATATTTCTCAGTAAACTCAAGTCTTTTCTAGTTCATTGTACATACGGTAAGTCCCAATTTAAAAGATTCTGTTCTTTTTCACATTATTTAGCTTTAAAATCCTTTGCACCATTGTATTAATTTGTATCCAAAATGTCTTATCTTTTACTGACTTCAGTTGAAGACATGAAGGTGATGGGCTAGATATCCCTGAAGGAGCAGCAGGGACAACATTATGGTTGAAATTGGTGGCCAGGGGCCACTCTCGTGTACTCTAGTGAGGTACTACTCATGAGTAAATTGCAAAAACCAGCGGTTTTGTAGTTGGCTGGTGAATGAAATGGCTAGGAGTCGCAGAAGTCCATCTAGTTCACAACCATAATGCAGCCTACATGATCAGAAACCTCAGCCGAGTCTCATTTATTAATCACCATTGGAGTTGTTCTACTACCGATTCACATTTATGTTGCAGTGTCCCAAGGTCGTATGATCACCTTTTGCGACCTTCTGACAAGCAAAGTCAGTGGGGAAAACAGATTCACTTAATAATCGTGTTACTAATTTAATAACTGCAGGGATTTACTTAACAAATGTGGCAAGAAATGTCATAAAATAGGATAAAGGCCACTTAACAAATTTCTCACTTAGGAACATAAATTTTGGGCTCAATTGTGATCTTTAATTGAGGACTACCTGTACCGTTTTTTAAAATGTTAGAAACCTTCCGAATAGCACATTTGATGGCATTCCCTGGGTGAGTTTCCTTCAATCCTAAACAAAAGAAATTTCAAGTGTGACTTTAAGGATTTTGGGAAATAAACAGAAAAATGGGTGATTAGAGTGTGGGTTCTTTTTAAAGCTATAAATGGATTAAGAGTCTAGATGGACTTGAAATGGGATTTTAAAATTAATTGAATGAATCCTCCTGGTAGGAAAACGAGCCGTGCTTTGAATTATGAAAAAAATAACAGGATAAAACGGAAACTTTGAAGATTGGAAGTAGAGGGAGCTAAAAAGAAAAAAAAAGTAAGATTTCAGTTAAAGGAGAAAAACATCTGTTTGACTTGTTAATACAGAATGGAACAAAATACATTCTTTTTTCTTCTATATACTTTTGTATTTTTCTTTTGCATTCTTTTTTCTTTCCTGCATTTTTTTTATTTATTATTTTAATTGTTTATTTGCATAGTGTAACATTCAATAAAATTATTTGAAAAGAAACAAATTCTCAGTTTTGTCACAAGTCCATCATGCTTGATAAAATGTCCCCTTCTGGTTTTCACATTTAAATTCTTCCTCTTTCTTTGCATGGGAAAGATGATACACCTACCCACGATCAACAAAGTTTGTGTAGAATTCTCCTACAATGTGGATGCTAGATCCAATTTCTACTATTCTGTGTAATACAATGCAGGGCGCAGCCTCTGTGTTACCCTCTCCTTTTTAAGAAGTTAATGAAAAGATGCATAGTTATTCCAATAGAGGTGTGTTTAACCTTATCTTTAATAAACTAAATTTTAAGATACTTGTCTTAGCTGGTAAATGTATCTTTCCACAACTTCTATAATACTGTAGAACTATACAACTATAGTTCTTATAGGAAACGTGAATTGGTTGATAATTTTTTACATGTATATTCCTGTGATAGTATGAATTATCATCAGTTTGAATATTTGAGTGCTTCATTTTCATAGTTTCCTTTTTAAAATTCCGTTAGTTTCATAGGGATTTTATAGATATGGGAATTGTTTCTGGCACCCTAAACCAGACTATTTTGTTGTCTTAACAATGGAAAACTTTTTTTTCACCTATTGCGCACACAGGCAGGCAAATGAGGTTCAGAGATTAAACGTTGAATTCACTATTTCTTTAGATTGCATTTTATACTTGGCAGTTACTGGTATTCTTTCATAAAAGCTTTCCTAGTCATTATAGTAAAAACTTTACTCATCAGAGACCTGTTTGAAAACTGCCTGCTAAGTTTAAGAGCAGATTGTTGAAAATACATATATAAATATGTGTGCGTGTGCGTGTGTGTGTGTTGCATTTGTGCTGATAAATAAATAAAGGGAGACTAGTATAGATCTATTTCAAGCTATTTAGCTCTCATCAGCTAGCCATACTGGAATTTGAACTTGGGCTATGGCTAGCTGTTGAGAGCTAAATAGCTTGAAATAGATCTATGCTAGCCTCCCTTTATTTATTTATCAGCACAAATACAACACAAATGTAACAAAGGAAACATTAAAAATATGGTTTTTAACAAGGAGACCATCCAACCAAATATGGTTTGGATTGTCTCCTGGAGTGAGCCGAAAGACAGAAAAGGGAAGCAGTGTGTTCCCTCCCATATTTGGGCATACCAGGGGTTGTGACACAGTCCACACACACACACATACACACACATATAGTTTCAACAATCTGCTCTTACAGTATTCATATTCTTCAAATTATTACTGAACTTCCAGATTAAGGGTCTTCTGAGATATATTCTTCCTCTCCTCATGTAACAAAGGCAATAGTTGTCTGTTCATTCTCCATTTAAATATTATTAAGAATAGTATACTATATGAATATGTTTCTTGTTTCTAGAAAGACATAAAAATATTGTACTTAAATTGGCAATAACATTGAGTGTATGTTTGTAGGTGTGTGCAGGGGAATTGGGGTTGTTTTTTTAAACAAAAATCTATGCTGTGTTTTTCTACCATGCACACAATGCTTCATCTTGGAAGACCTAGGAGATACAAGCACATTAAAACTAATCAGTCTGCTTGGAATAGAAGGGAAGGGAGGAGGTATGCCTGTCATTGCTTCGTGAACCCAGAGCTTTGATTGATCTGTTCAAATATTAACATGCCTAGTGGGGTAGCCCACAATGTCCTCCAGGCCTCCCAATATATAAATATTCATACAATAACATCTGCCATGGTTGCATATTTACTATTCTGCAATCTTCCTGTTGTTTTTAATGGGAATAACTAGTCTCTTTGAGGAAATTCCAAAGGAACTAAAAAAAAATCCCTGTATGTACCTGTCATTTAAGAAGTCCTCTCAATATTGTTTCTAAACACCTCTTTTCTTATATGACAAAGACATTAATCATTGCATTTCCCACATTCCAAAGGTAACTTCACCTCAGCTTCTTCGCTCCATAAATTATCTCTTGGAACGTATGGAACAATCCTATTAAACCCATAGCAGAAATATCTTATTTAACAAAAGCATCTTGCTACCAAACACATTTTAATCTAACAAAGTGTTATGTAACTCCTAGGCCAAAGCTCAAATAAAATATTGTTAGCGGTCTTTTTATACCTATGGTAGAGAATATGGATATGTCCCTGTGGCCCAGATAGGATCTTTCTTTATGAAATGCTCTACTATCCCATTTTTGTTCCATCTTGGAACTCAGTAGAGTCTCTACAGTTTCTGCCCACACACTATCCAGATCATCAACTGGTTCTCTCTCTTAGGTCTTGGAGCTATGTTGCCATCTGTATCCTTGAAGGCACATTGTATATATTTACGCTTCTTAAAATTTATTGGGAGGAATAACCGGTGGGGGGAGAAGAGGCAACACTGAGAAAACTTAGATCACAAAAGTGAATTAAAAAAATAATGCAATTGCTAATACAGGGAATTTTTTCTGTTTGATGTAAAATAGATTGAAATTACTTGAAGATATAAGGTAAAAATATGCTGTCAAAATATTGCTAAGTAGTAACTATATAATGTATTAATAAGTGAAAGTTATTAGAATTGGGGGGAGTGCCATTTCCTGCATAATGTAGCTGTCAAAATTTGTAATTTCACCCATCATCCCCTTTCCTAGAATTTTTTGTAAAAACAATAAAAAAATTGGTTTAAAAAAATTATTGGGAGGAATATGATACAACCAATTTTGTAAGTACAATGACAATAAAGATTATACTTATAAGATAGATGATTCTGTCATTATTAGAATGAAACTGGTGAAATGTCCTAGAAGACAATGAATGTATACTACTGATTTGAACACATATTCTCACACAGCATTACCTGAAAAATCATTCCATCAATAAAGAGCAGCTTTCTGCATTCATTTTCACTCTTAGCAATGAAGTAATTCCTCGTTTTTCCAAGCAGTGACGTGCGGTGAGGTTTATGACTGGTGAGGCACTGACACAGTGCTGGGTTTCAAATATTTTTAGACTTGTGGACTTCAACTCCCAGAATTCCACAGCCAGGCATGCTCAGTTCCAATTTAAAGCGACAGCATTTGTTTTTCTCCTTTGCTCCTTCTTTCTTTTTCTTTTTCTTCTCCTTCCCCTCCTTCCTCCCTCTCTCCCTTCCTCCCCCTCTCTCATACACACACACACACACACACACACACACACACAGAAGTTGGATTGGACTATCTCTCCTACCCCTTCCCTCTCTCACTCACTCTCAAACAAACCCCCACACACACAAAAGTTGGATTGGATATCTTTTCCAGTGGCTTGAAAGCAGCTCCTCTGCCATCCCCCCCATTCCCCTGCTGCCTTTCCCAAACACCTCCACCATTGCAAATGCAGCCTGCTGTCTGGGTGGGAAATGCCTGGAACACAATAAAGCCCACCCACCACCTCCTGCTGGCAGGCTGGGGTGAGAGGAGAGGCAGAGAAGCCGGAGGGGAGCCGATCTGAGCCTTCCAAAAGAAAGAGGTTGGGGGGAAGTGTGTGTACTACAGCATGGCTCTTTGCCTGGCTTCCTGCCTCCTCCTGTGGTCTCCTCAGTGCTCGCTTGTGCTCTCCCTCCCCAAGTGTAGTTTGATTGCAGGCGGAGCCATGTTGCCTTTTCAAACTTGTAATCAGTGAAGCTGGGCTAGATTTTTATATAGTTTTATCCAGCTGTGTGTGTGAGAGAGAGAAATGAATGGGGGCCTGGGGAGGAAGTCACTACACTTGAGGAGGGAGAGCACCAGTGAGGAGACCACAGGAGGAGGCAGGAAGCCAGGCAAAGAGCCATGCTGTAGCACACACACTGGCCCCACAACGTGGCTCTGCCTGCAATCAAACTACTCTTGGGGAGGGAGAGCACAAGCGAGCCAGGGTCCTTCCCTCCAGCCTTTGCCCAAAGCCCTGCACAGCACCAGGAGGATGAAGTTTGAATTCCTCCCCCTCCCTCCAACCCACACATACCTTTTCCAGCTTTTTTTTAACAGTTAAGCAGAGTCATCCACAGTGAGGCAGTAACTAGCTCAGCTTTTTCCTTTTACTTTTTTTTTTCATGATGAGAGTGGTGAGGCTGTGCCTCACTTGCCTCACCTGACTGCACGTCACTGTTTCCAAGCATTCTTCGACCATACAGTCAGTATGTATGGCAGTCCCCAAGACTTCAGTCTCTGCAACAATATTTGGTGAAGTAATCTCCCCCCCCCCCCCCACCTTGGTTCGGTAAATTATACAAAATAGGGCTATTGGTTACTTCTTTGGGGACTGCCCAAAGTTGAGAATAAGGTCCCTAGGCACTGTTTTTTTGGCAGTGAGGACATTCTTTATATCAGGCCGGGGGAATAGGATTTGCTTTGAGCCCTTACAGCATTTGTACTATTTTCAAGCAACCAAGAAATAAATTATTCTAGATGCTATCCGAAATAAAATGGAGCCATTCATTTCATCACTATTCATTATAATGAGTCCCTGTTTTGTGCATTTCTACATAAATACATTATTAGCATATGCTGCAGTGAAGTTTTTTAAATGTAGTCGATTCTTAAGGCATGTCTTACTCTACGGATACATAGATTTTTTTCCCCCAAGGTGATACTTAATAGGTGTTTTCATGAATATTTTGGGGAAATGAAGCCCTTTAGAAAATGAAATTAAGATGTATCTGTACCGAACAGTGAAGGCATTGGTTAAAGAAGAGAAAATTCTTCCTTACTAGTGTGCCTGACTAAAATTACTTTCATTTAATGTACATAGTTGCCATTCCTCTTTATTTCATTGCATTCTGTGGGGCGCATTCCAATGGACTGAGATTCTCATCCCATTCTCTTCCTCTGCCGCCTCCTCTTCTTCCTCCTCAGCAACCCTTCATAGAGGAAGAGAGTTACAAAGAGTTATAAAGAAAATATATTAAAGAGTGGAAAGGATTTTTCAAGGGACTTGCAGGGAAGACATAGCAAGCTCAAAACGGTGCCACTAAAAACAGAGCTGACTACTATGGCGGAATGAATAGCCAGCAAGTAGCTATTTTTCTTCATAATTTTTCTCCAGAGAAGGAGAGGACTTGAGATTGCTATCCAGACAGTTGCTCCTTGTGAGTCTCAAGTGGGTTTAGAGCTTTGGGAGTCAAAGGAATATTAATTTCAGGAGTGTCTGCCTCAGTAGATAGAAAGTGTGTTTAAAGTTGTTCTGGAAGAGGAACAAGTTTTGCTGGATGGGACTGTGGCTAATCTGAAAGTAGATTTGAAAGTGACAGGCTGCAAGAATGATATGGATTGAGATGCTATGCTGAATATATAGCTCAGCGATGGCGAACCTTTTTTGGCTCGCTTGCCATAAGTGGGGCGAGCGTGGAGGGGTAGTGTGTGGGCGTGCCACACCCATAATGCAATGCACGCCCCCCCCAGTGTGCATGCGCACACTACAGGTGTGACACCCCCTGCCATTTTTCATGCTTTTTTTGCTCTCCCCAGGCTCCAGAGGCTTTATAGGAGCCCGGGGAGGGTGAAAACAGCCTCCCTCACCCCCCCCGGAAGCCCTCTGGAGGCTTGAGGGACCTTCAGGATGCTTCCCTGAAGCCTCCAGAGCAGTCAAAACGACCTTCCGAGCAAACCGGAAGTCTGTTCCTGAACTTCCGGTTTGCCCGTAGGGCCGGGTTTTTGCGCTCCAGAGGCTTCAGGGAAGTTCATGAAGCCTCTGGAGGGCCTTCAGGGCGGCGGGGGAGGCTCTTTTTGCCCTCCCCAGGCTCCTATAAAGCCTCTGGAGCCTGGGGAGGGCGAAAAATGGCTTTTAAAAAAAGTGAACTCAGCTGGCCAACGCGCACATGCGCGCTGGCCAGCTGACAAGGTAGCGTCTCGCGTGCCCTGACAATTGGCTCCGCGTGCCACCTGTGGCACGCGTGCCATAGGTTCGCCATCACTGATATAGCTGATGCTTTGATAAAAAGGTGTATTAATAACAGATGAAGAGTGACATGGATAACTTTCCTGTGTTCGATATACAAAAGAGGCTTGTTAGACTTTTGAAGAATTTTATGAGAATAGACAAAGAAAAAAATGAAATCAAGTTCTAGGATATTATTTGAAGGGAGAAAAGATCAAGATTATTAAAAGTAAAAGGAATACAAAGGTGGTTTATTTGATCAAGGTTAAAATAGATACATTGGCATCTTTGGTAACCCTTAATGCACTTTTGTTGAACAATGATGTATTGAGGATTTATTTATAGATAAGATGAGGAATGGGAAGAAGTACACTTTGACTGTATTTTTTAAGGAGAAGGTGATATGTTAGTAAAACTGCTTAAACTTGTGACGAAAGGGGAAGTCATTTGTTTAAATTTTTTTGCTTGCTATCTTCTTTTTTTGTTTTTTGTTTTGTTTTTCAACCTAGTTATTTTCTGTACTTTCTATTTTGTCTTTTTCAGTTAATATTAGTTTTAGTCTTTTTAACTAATTTTTAATAAAATTACTATAAAAAGAATGGAAGGGATTTTTGTGAATATTTGAAAGGCAATTAGAGACCTTATTTCCTAGAGACCCTGCATGTATAGATTACCTCTCTGTTCCATTCCAAGAATATATGAAATTTTTTTGAGCTTCACATCCAACTAGACTTTAAAATAGTTTTTTAGGGAGAGCTCCCTCTTACTCTGAATCTAGCAGCTATGATTGGGGACAGGCCTCCATTCATTTAATTTAAACTAAATTATTTCCAAAAATATGTGTATGGGTCCCAGTGTTTTCTTAGTTTTAATTATGTAAAGCATAGATTTAAAAAGGTACTAAAGGTAGCATATTTGCAATATTACAATGATTCTCTTGCGTCTCTACTTCTGAAATTTACATGGCTTGTTAATGGCTTTAAAGCTTATGAATTTCTCCTAAGACTGAATAAAATCAGGCCTCTGTTTTTCAGCTTCTGTTGGAATTATGCCATCTCGTGTTTAGTTGTCTGTAAAACAAGTTTCCTTGCTGCAGGAAAGGAAATATAAATAAACAAGCTGATGGCAATTCATCTATTGCCCTATTTAGCTATGACTTGATGGTGTTCTGCTTTTCTTTTTTCTTTTTTAATTTGTATATTTACAATACAGCAGATCTACGCAGATCATTTGAGATCATGTGAAGATCTGAAGACAGATGGTATTGATATGTTGGCAATAACCCAAAGTGGTTTTATTTTATTTTATTAAATTCTGGTAAGGTCCTAAAAGTGTGAAATGACCACTGAATATCATTAAGAAATTGAACGAAATCCAATGAACATTTAATTTATTCACACAAAATAGAAGTGTTGCTGGTAAAAAGGTTGTCTCTTGAAGTCAGGTTAATACTCTGTTTTAGACAGAATTTCACTCCTTAAAAGATTCAAATTTGTTTGATTAGAATTTAGCCTTGATTTTGGATGTGACATTTATTGAAGGAATTTCCTTCTATTGCACTTAGTTCTCCTTCTTTAGCAAATGTCCATAGTTTTCCATGAAAGGGCACCACCCTATTTATAATAAAATAATATGTTATGTATGACCAAACTTGTCCATTTATGGTGGGTAGGTTATTGACTAGAACTAATTTCATTAATTATATGCCAGTTCTTTGTGGTTGTTGAACTACATTAGTATTCTATTTCTACACTCAGTTCAGAATATCCTTCTCTCCATAAGGCTTTATATGAGTCGTTACATAAACTTCTTGGAAGGCTGATGTCTCCCAGTGATCCTCATCAAATGTATTAATTCTATTCTACCATTGGAATGCAAAAGAGTATGTATCAGGTTTGGAAAGAGACTTCTCAGCCATGCCACCCTTTGGTGGAATAATTTTCACAAAGAGGTTCGTCTGACATTGAGGCTTATTATTTTTTCACACCAGGTGGCCCTTTTGTTTCTGCTTTGAAATTGTATCTCACCTACGATTTTCCTCAGTCACTGTGAATTACAGCCTTGTAACATACTATAGTTTTAAACTGTTTTGCCAGATTTTATTTAAATGTGGAGAGGGTGGCACTTTCTCACAATTCAAGACATAAGAGCAGCATCCTTATGAATTAATGAGCAAAATCAATTGATTTGATATTAAAGCAAAATATATTTTCATATAGCTTTGAAGGCCTGACTGAATCAAAACATTTGGTTGATTGAAGTGAATTACCTGTATTTTTCGGAGTATAAGACACACCTTTTTTTCTCAAAAAAGAGGCTGAAAATCTGGGTGCATCTTATACACAAAATACAGTATTGTTTGCCTCCTGAAGCCCCGCCCCTTCACCAAAATGGCCGTGCATACTCTTATGGAGGTTTTCAGAGAGCTCCTGGGGGTGGGGAGTGCAGAAATGAGCAAAAAAATCCCCCCCCCAGCCCCCAGCAGCACTCTATAAGCCTCCATATAAGGCTATGCATGCAATTTTTTGGATGATAAACGGGCCCATTTTCACGAAAAACAGGCTGTTTTTGCTCGTTTTTGCCCCCACCCCTCCCAGGAGCACTCTCCAACACCCCCCCCCCAAGCTATTCATGCCTTTTTTAAAAAATACTGGCCCGTTTTCGCGAAAAATGGGCTGTTTTGGAGATGTTTGCAGAGTGCAAAAACTTTTTTTCCCCTTTAAGCTCTTTAACTGATTGATGAGAATTACATTGATCAAGTGCTGTGCCAGCAGAAACAAAGTCTTAGGTGCTGCAGATTGTCAGCTATTTCTTTCTCCAGCACATGGATAAATACACCTGGAAACATCTACCTACCTACCTACCTACTCTCTCTTTCTCTCTCTCCCTCCCTACTGTATTTCTCTCTCTCTCTCTATTTCTCTCTCTCTATCCCTCTACCTACCAACCTACCTAACTATTCTCTCTCCCTACCTACTTACTGTATTTCTCTCTCTTTCTCTCCCTCTCTATCCCTCTCTCTACCTATCTACTTTTTTAAAAAAAATGCCTCTTCAAAACTTTGGTACGTCTTATACTCGGTGTGTCTTATACTCCGAAAATACAGTAGATTCTTGATTCCATGTTTATTAAAATTTGCTATGAAAAATAGCCATGATACTGCTCCTTGAAACTTCTAATGTTGAGTACTAATCATGATGACTCTGCATAAATTTCAATATTGAGATCTATAAGGATTTGAAATTGAACTGGAGACCTAATCTGTACATATGTTCTGCTGGTGAGGTTCCCAGTGAGAGTTGAATGGCTAAAATGGGAGCTGAGTGCTGGGCAAACTAATTACTTGCTTTCATTAAGCGGGTTTTCCTTATGGTCCTGGTGATAGTTCACAGCCTCTTAGGCTGAAGATATATAATATGAGCTGTGAAGATTTGGAAATTAATGTTAAAAAGAAATCTGAACAAACATTCTCTCCGATGTTGCTAGGATATGTTCTACCTGGGTTTGTCCTAGAAAACTATCTTAATATTTCTTTTATTACCTCTTTTTGGTAAGTGGCAGACAGAATAACTTTCTGTAAAGTCTGTGGTTTGAATATAGTTTAAGGTGCCACAACCTTGCCATTTTTAATATGAAAGAGTGAGCTGGGTTTATTGTATTAAGCCAAATTTAATTTGTGTCTTGATCTGTTTGAAGGCCAAGTGAAGGTTTGAAGAATGGGCGTGGATTGGGCATGCAACATAAAACCTTGAACAATTTGTGCTTAATATAATTGTGGAGGCACATTCACTCTTTCCTCAAAAAGTAGCAGTGAAGCCTCTGAGATAATCTTCCCTGTAGAGAAGAGGGAACTCTTCCACCTCTCTTTCCCCCATGTACCATTTGACACCTTTCAAGAAATGTTTCATCCTGTTCTAGTGTGAAAGTTCTAGTTAATAGATTCTGGAATGGCTTCTTTGACCTAGACCTGAACTGCTGCTTAGTTTTTGTAATATTGGCATTAGTTTTTGAATTTTTCCAATAATTTTACACAACTGCTTCTTGTAGTTATACACAGTAAGATTCTTTGGCATACATTACCAGTAGTTACAAGATCCTGCAATATTTTTATTCAGCAAATATTTATTTTTAGTGTTGACATTGACTTGTATTCCTACAAATGAGGAAGGAGATTGTGAGCAGGCTGATAGACTTGATGTTTCCAGGTAGTACTTTCGATATTAGTATGATTTGTGCTTAGTTTGAAGTCAGTTGTAGTCATGTACAATGATTTGCATGCTATACAGTACATAATATCTGATGTCCTATGTTCAGATCTGCTTCTTCCAATAATTTGGGGGTCAGAGGTGCCCAGAAACATAACCAAAATACTTGCCATCCCAAAGGATATACAGATATCCTGTATTTGTGGATATGCTGCATTAGACGTTACTTTGTCTTTTTGAAGGCAGCCAAAAGGTCATCTCAGTTGGAGTATTAGTGACATCTGAATTAACATTGTGGCTACTAGCAGAATGAAACATTCAACAGTAAATATTAATTCCCAGCTTCCGCAATCTGATGAGAATGTAGTAGGCACAACATTATTTTCATATTAGTGCTATTCTTCTACTTATCTGCTTCCTTTTATTTTCTGAAGTCCATATTTGATGGGTGAAAACTAGAAAAAGAGAAGAAAGTTTTCTCCATTTATAGTAGCTGTAGGTTGAGAATGCCACATATGCTTCTCAGTATGTAGTTCTATCTTAGTCAAAATGATAGCGACACATTCTATTTAATTTCTAGTTCACTTGCTGAATGCAATCTGCTCAGCACTTCACAGTATGGCAGTTGGCAACTCTGATAAGTATTCATACATTTAATTTTTGAAATCATTAGTATCCTTAAGATCTAAAGCTTAGTGTTATTCAGAGGTGATATTCTGCCAGTTCGGGTGAACCGGTGGCAACGAAATGCCCCGCCCAGATGTTACCACGGAAGCCATGCACAGAAGCACCACATGTGAGTGAAAGGTGCATTAGTGAAGCATGTGCTCCCAGTTCCGAACCAGTAGCGAAGATAAGAGGAAACCATTACTGGTGTTATTGCTTATGATTACTACAGCTAATATTGGTCTTTATACTTAAAAGGTTTAATATAGGCACAACAGAGTCCATAGTGTAGAATAATAGACGTTCAATCCACCTTTCCTTGAAAACCCCTGGGACTTGCGGCCTGGCTCCATCTCCTACCCCTAGTTGTCATTGCCATCACCTAGGAAGACCTACTCAGGCACTCTTCCTCTTTCCCCTCCATTGTGGAAGAGAAATAACCCCCCTCCCCCCCAAAAAACACTGCATCATTTCTGAAAATTCTAAGTAAAAGAAATACAGTACAATAATTGTTATATTTAATTTGTGTCTTCATTTATTTGAAGACCAAGTAAAGGTTTGTGGAATGAGCTGTGGATTGAGCATGCTTGTGACATATAAAACCTTGAAACAATCTGTATAGCAATTTTATATCACCTCCTGGTCAAGTAGCACCAAAACCTATGAATAAAGGTGTCAGCCTCTAAATAAATAATAAATTTCACAAAGTATGGGGGGGGGGAGAGAAAACTCAGCACCATTAAAAATAAAAGTTAAAATTGTAGAGAAACCCTTTATAGCTTTAGATATTGGAATTCAGGTAATCAGTGCTAGAAGACATAAATTACCAGGGATCCCGCATCTGCAAGAAAAGGCTCCAATATCCTTAAAACTCCAGCAGATCAAAAAATGATGGTGATCTAACACCAATAAGGAAGAAAACAATATCACAGATTCCTTAATGGTTGGGTTGAAACTGCCAGAAAATGCAAAATCCTCAAAGTATGCAGAGAAAACAATGCATGCAACACCACACCGAAAATAAAGATTAAAATAGTATGTCTACCCAAGTACCAGGTTAATCAGATTTTTCTTCTGATTTCAAGTTACTTGTTCTTCCTTTTGGTTTTTCTGGAACGTTCCAATTATAATCTGGTTAAAGGTAATGATGTCAGCTTTCCCCTTCTCTCAGCTCATGCTTGAGAGAAGTTGTGCATTTAAACACAACCAGCAATTGAAGTGGCAGGGAGGTTGCAATACTGTGAATGCCATCTGGTTTTGGTAAACAACAGTTATAAATGGAGTTTTCATACACCTTTCAGTTTTGTCAACCATTTTTTTCCTCCCAAATACCTTTGAAATGGGAGGTGTTTTGTCAAATTTCCAATAATTGCTTCCAACTATTGGGAACTTTGCCTGAGTACTTCCATCCCCAATACAGCAATGCTATATACTATATATGTATATGTATGTCTGAACACACATTCACATTATGTATGTATACACAGACATGCATGTGTGTCAGTGGTGGGTTTCAAAATTTTTTAGAACCTATCCTGTAGGTGTGGCCTGTGTTATGGCTTGGTGATCATGTGACTGGGTGAGAGTGGCCAAGTCAATGTCACTGAACACTTTGCCCCAAAGAATGACCTACAAAAAGAAGATATAAAAAAGGAAATTTATTATTTTGTGCACTTACTACTTAAATAAGAATAAAATAAATACACAAAACAATAAAACAGCTACTTACAGAGGAAATTTGGCTGTCCTTGCCAGTCTTCAACATTATTGACCACCTTACATACACACTTCCAGCCCCTCTGCCCCTTCCCTCTTCCTGGATTCACTCAGTTTTAAAAACTCACAGCCTGTGCACACGCACACTCTTCCAGCCCCTCTGCCTCTTCCCTCTTCCTGGATTCACTCAGACATCTTTAAAACTCACAGCCTGTGCACATGCACACTCTTCCAGCCCCTCTGCCTCTTCCCTCTTCCTGGATTCACTCAGACATCTTTAAAACTCACAGCCTGTGCACATGCACACACTTCCAGCCCCTCTGCCTTTTCCCTCTTCCTGGATTCACTCAGACGTTTTTACGTTGCACATGCACACACTCTTCTAGCAGCCCCTCTGCCTCTTCCCTCTTCCCCAACATCCTCCCCACACACCCCCACTCCAGCCACTCACCAGTTCTTTCTTCTTCTGGTTCTTCTTCTGAGAACTTTTTGGCAGCATGGTGAGGATGGGGAAGGTGAGTGAAAGAACGAACGAGGGGAGGGAGTGTTCCAGTATGGGGCCTCCTGACCAACGGGTACGGGAAGGCACACTAAATTTCACCATCCGGTATGGCCGTCCCGGTTGAAACTGATGTGTGTTTGTATACGCACATATACACAAATACAAACATACTGGGGTTTCACTTCCTGAATCTTCCTTTCCACAAATAATTACTCAGAATGTGTGCATAAAAGAGACCAAGAGCTGTTTGTGGAAGAGAAAGTTTGGTGAAAGTATTCATTAATTAATTCTCTTTTTTCTGCTTTTTGTGCTGTGTTCTCTTTGGTCAGTGCAGGTACTCCTCGACGTACGACCACAATTGAGCCCAAAATTTCTATTGTTTAGCAAGACATTTGTTAAGTGAATTTTGTCCCATTTTACAACTTTCCTTGCCATAGTTGTTAAGTAAATCACTGCTATTGATAGGTTAGTAACTTAGTTGTTAAGTGAAACTAGCTTCCCCATTGACTTTGCTTGCCAGAGCAAAAGGGATCACATGACCCTGGGACACAGCAAAGGTCATAAATATGAACCAGTTGCCAAGCATCTGAATGTTGATCACATGATTTTGTGTGTGTGTGTGTGTGTGTGTGTGTGTGTGTGTGTGTGAGCGAGGTGGGGAAGGGAGGGAGACAATCAGAAATGTCTGTATTTCTTTATCCTGTCTTATTACTCTATTCTGTTTTGGAGTGAGCCATGTTCTTCAGAGCCCCACACTTACAAATCACTCTTGCATACCCACACACATTCCTTTGAAACACTCACAATCTTGGTTTGCTTTTGTGCTGTAAAAAATCATTCTGACTCCCCTTATCAGTTTTGCAAAGTCTCATTTGCTGGGTGTGTCGGTAAACTCTACTTCTGAAAGATGCCCGTCATGATCTACTCTAATCCTTTGCATGCACCAGTTCATGTGCCTTATTTTAGGAAGTTGTAGATGAAATTTGTACATTTTGTTAAGGACGGCATCCTTGGTTTTCGTAGTTTGCAAACCTTGATTCTGTCTGACCCACTTTAAAGCATGGATGTTTCTGAATTATGCTACTGCATTTTTGCTCAGTTGGATCCTGTTCAAGTGACTTCTTGAAGGACCCCAGGCAGTAATGTACCTTCCTCTACAGCAGATTTGATGCAGCCTGCTGTTGACTTTTATGCCCCTCTAATGATTACCTAGCTGTCTGGAGAATTCTGACCCTTTTCTGCACAGACTAATTAGCTTTTCAGACTTTGTTGTAATTCTATTTTTTTTTTTAAGTAAAATGTATGCAGGGTGTTTTTATATCTTTGTTGCTTAGTTCTGAGTATAATTGCACATTATCAATATATAATGTCAGTATTTGCAAACTACGGTTGGTGCTATTTCTAATTGCTGCTATTTTTTCCACAATGAATTAGTTTGACAAGGTACGTTTGGGGAGTGACCATTATTAGGAAGCATGTTTAGTATGTGAGGGCCAGACACACTTAAAGGTCATCTTTTATTCCTATTAGTGCAAATGGATTTAAGCTTCAAGAAGTACAGTATTGTAGCTGTGAGGCTGAAGAAAATGAAGTTCTTGACCTATTGCAAATGTAATGCCACAGATGGAATATCAGCACAGCTTAATTAGTAATTTCAAACTTTGCCTGTTTACCAAAATATGTGTGTTCCATCTGCTTTATAGCCATTCTGGTACTTTAGTTTAGAAAATAATCTCTTGTTTCCCAATCTACTTTAAGTGGATTAAGGCATGTTGCTGATTTGCTCTCCCCGCTTTATGCATGGTAAGTGAATTATTGCAGGAGGGAAATGTTCTCCAAAGTCATCCTGTATTGCCTTGGGTTGAAATTAATTGGTACCAGAAACTCAATTGTAAAAGCTCCTCTAAAAACTGAATACAATGAAAATTCAGATTGGAAGAAATGGAAGAAATAGTAAGACTGCCTTTAATTATCTCTTTTTTTTTTTAATTAAACATGAAATATGTCAGAAAGTTTTCCTGCTGCTTTTATAATTTTCAAATTGTCATTGATAGACCTGTTGTTAGCAAAAACTTCCTGGTTTACAAGAACTTACAACATACTAAGTTAAGGATTTTTGCAAATGTTGCACTTTTTCATATTGCTTCATAAATGTCAGTTTATTCAGTATTAATTCCAGTATATTTAGAAGTCAAGCAAGTTCTTGCATTCTGTTTCAAAATGTATTGTTAACTGTTCTATGATGATGGGTTGTTGCATTTCCAATTTTGACTGATGCAGGAAAACTTATTTTTCTCTTCAAAATGTAGGATTTGTTGCCTAAACATATTGTTTCTGACTTTTATATGCATATATTTATTTATATAGTATGATGTTTGTGATTTCTTTGACTATCCAACGTTGAACCAGTCTTGCCAACAAAACCATCAAACATTTCCTATTTCTCTACTCTTCTTGTTTTTAATTTTTACTTTTAAATAATACATTTTTGAAAAAAAAATCTCTTAATGGGAAACCTGGCACTGTCTGTCTTCTCTGTTCTGCAGAAATGTTGAAGGAGTTGAACCAGCAACGCAGAGCGAAAGAGTTTACAGACCTGAAAATTATTGTTGAAGGCAAAGAGTTTGAAGTCCACCAAAATGTTCTAGCTTCCTGCAGCTTGTATTTCAAGGACCTGATTAAAAGGTTTGCCTTCCTTCCAGCTGTGATCTGGTCTGTTCTTTTGTAGGACGCATTTGTGTCGCTTTTTTTTCCTCCCCTCTCTTTCAGGTTTATGAAGATTTGACTCTCCTGTCACAGAGCCAGTAGCCATTCTTTCCACTTACTCTGAATGTATTTTTTTCAAACAAAAGACTCAGATTCATTTCTTACACATAAGCTGATCTGCACAATTCCAGATCTCATTATTTGCACATTTTGGCTGAAGAGAGATGCTCTGTCATGGAGCATTTTAAAATCAAACTCAAACAACTGAAAAACAGTGTTGATCACAAAACACAACTTACTAAGTTAATACTTTAAAGAAGGGATACTACTAACTCTTCCTCCAGGCTGCAATAACCAATATTATTTTTAAATTGCCAAGTTTTCATACTAACGAAGATTGTGTTGTATAATAGACATTTAAACCTTTGGACGTTGACGTTTGGGACATCTGATGCTTGTGGAATTGAAAAAGGTGAATCAAATATTGAAGTCACACCTTTTTAGCATGATTTTATAAAAAAGAGAGAGAATTTTAACTTTTAAAAAAATCCTGAATTCTTTCTACTTGATATTTCCCCTCCTTGACCAAATAGTGGGTCAGGCCTGCCATAGTGTCTTTGTCTAAATTTCCATCTTTGCAATTTTCTCCCTCCATCTGATTGTAACATTGCATGATAACGGTTTATTTACCATTACATGGATTATTTTAGAATGTGTTTCCTTCATAAATTCATTGTATTTTTACAGTATTAGCAAATCAACATAGAAAGATTGGGGGAACCCAGAAGAATGCAATAATGGTCATATTTCTACAGTCATCAGCAAATTAATCTGGATCCTGATTTCCACCTCACTGTATTTTCCAGAACAGACTCTGAACCTGGATTGTACGAAAAGAGAAAAAAAATGGGGATTGCAAAACATTGTGTTGGCTTTCAAATTGAGCTTTTAAACATTGTCACTAACACAGTAGTGGCTATATTTTATTCCAGGGTTGCATTTTTGCTGTATCTTCTTTTTCTGAGAAACAGAAAAATGTCCTTTCATTAAAGCTTGGTTTTTTTGTTTGTTTTTAAATAATTGTGGTGACACTATACTATTGTTGTATAGCTGAACAAACTGCCTTATCAATTATTCAGAAAGAGTTGAGCTAGTATCATACTTTTCCCCTTCCATAAACCAAATTATAGCTAGCTTTAGTTGCTCTTGGATTCTATATTCCTGCCTGCTCATTATCACTTACTAGTGAAGGTTACATCATATGCCTCTTGCCAAGATGAGATATATATTCTGCAGGGAAAGTCTTTGGCTCCATTGATAAAAAATCCTGCAATTGACTAGCCTTGCAGTATTACTAATTTAATTGCAAAATCTCTTCCTTGCTACTCAGGTTGTCAGATACCATCTGTTTCTGGAGAAAATCAGGTCTGAATTCAGTAATAATTGCAGAATACTTTAAGACAAATCACTGATAACCTCCTAATGGTTTTTCTTGCAATTTTAGCATCTTCAACTTTTGTGAGCCTCCTTTAAACAATTTAACAGAAGATGAGATGAAATGCTTGAATTAAGCAATTCAATGAATGCATCTGGATGATACTTCTGGGACTTCTTTTTGTAACTTGCAAAATTCTTCCCTATTATTGCCAGGACCTGACAATGTAGCGCCTGCCACTTTCCATTGGTTAACATTATTTGCTATTAATCACATTTCGCCTATTAAGAAAACCCCAGCTCCCCTGAACACAAATATGTTAGGACAGTCCTGACCATGTCCCTGTATATAGCATAGGTCAGCGATGGTGAACCTTTTTTGGCTCGCGTGCCACAAGTGGGGGGAGCACAGGGGGGGCATGTGTGGGCATGCCGCACCCATAATGCAATGCGTGATCCCCCAGTGTGTATGCGCGCACAACGCGCGACACCACCCCATTTTTTCATGCTTTTTTCGCCCTCCCCAGGCTCCAGAGGCTTTATAGGAGCCTGGGGAGGGCGAAAAGAGCCTCCCCCGCTCCCCCGGAGGCTTCAGGGACCGTCCAGAGGCTTCCCTGAAGCCTTCGGATCGCTCAAAAGGATCTTCCGAGCAAATCGGAAGTGACTTCCGGTTTGCTCGGAAGGTCGTTTTAAGCGCTCCGAAGGCGTCAGGGAAGCCTCCGGACGGTCCCTGAAGCCTTCGGAACGCTTAAAACGACCCTCCAAGCAAACCAGAAGTCACTTCCGGTTTGCTCGGAGGGTTGTTTTAAGCGTTCCGAAGGCTTCAGGGAAGCCTCTGGATGGTCCCTGAAGCCTCCGAAGGCCCTCTGGGAGGGCGGGGGAGGCCCTTTTCGCCCTCCCCAGGCTCCTATAAAACCTCTGGAGCCTGGGGAGGGCGAAAAATGGCTTTTAAAAAGGTGAACTCAGCTGGCCAGCGCGCACATGCGTGCTGGCCGGCTGATAGGGCAGCGCCTCACGTGCCCTGACAAATGGCTCCGCGTGCCACCTGTGGCACGCGTGCCATAGGTTCGCCATCACTGGCATAGGTGCATCCACTTTGTACTTAACCCACCCTTCATTTCAGACTAACCTTTCAGAAATTGTCCTTCCAGGACAATAACATTTTCATATAATAATAATAATAAATTTAAATTTATTAGCCGCTCCCTTTCCAGACAGGACTCGGGGCGGCGTACAATGGAGTATAAAACATAAAACATATATACAAACACATAAACCTACATATATACAGGACATAACATGCACGGAGGAGGTAACAAATTACATCACATTGGACAATTAAAAGTCACCATTAAAATACCCCAATTGTAAAAACACAATTTAAAATTTAAAAATTTAAAAGAACTGTCAGGAGGAATAAGAAAAAATTTACGGTTGAGCCAGGCCAGATAGTTGAAAGAGGTGGGTCTTCAACTGTACACGGAAGGAGCGGAGATCGGAAGTAGTCCTGATGTCACGGGGGAGGTCATTCCATAGGGCTGGGCCCATCACAGAGAAGGCTCTGCTCCTGGGTGTCGCCCCCCGACACTGTTTGGCGGACGGCACCCGAAGAAGTCCCTCTCTGTGTGAGCGGATTGGTCGTAGGGATGTCTGGGGCAGGATGCGATCCTGCATGTAACTAGGTCCTGTGCCATGAAGCGCTTTAAAGATCATAATCAAAACCTTGAAACGCACTCGATAGACTACAGGAAGCCAGTGCAGCTCGCGCAGGAGAGGTGTTACAGGGGAGTATCTCGTCCTCCCCATAATCACCCGCGCGGCCGCGTTCTGGACCAACTGCAGTCTCCGAGTGCATCTCAAGGGAAGCCCCATGTAGAGAGCATTGCAGTAGTCCAGGCGAGACGTCACTAGCGCATGGGTGACTGTGCGTAGGGCATCCCGGTCCAATAAGGGGCGCAATTGGCGCATCAGGCGAACCTGATGGAACGCCCCCCTTGCCACGGCTGTTACATGGTCATCCATGGACAGCCGGCCATCTAGGAGGACGCCCAAATTGCGCACCTGTTCCATGGGGGCCAGTTGCACGCCCCCAATGGCCAGAGATGGAAGCAACTGGTTGAACCGGGAGGCCGGAAGCCACAGCCACTCCGTCTTGGAAGGGTTGAGTTTTAGTCGGTTGTCATCAATATGAATGTGAAGATAAAATTAACGAGAAGAGACTCACAATTCTTTATAACTAAAGATGGATGAACAATGGGACTTCGAACTAGCACTATATAACATCTTCTGACAGATATACTTGTATATATAAGTGAGACTGGATACATATGGTTAGAGATCGTATTTTCCATTACTGTAGTTAGAACTAAAACGTCCACAGTCAAACCTTCATAAGACTTTTTCTGATTCCTCCATTCTCTCATATATAAATACAAACAGCAAGAGATGCAAATAGAGTAAAACTTAAAGGTGAAAACCCAAAATGGCTTAACAAGGATAAGCATGAGTTCTCTATTAAAATGGGGCTTTTAGTTAGGAAGAAATAAGTATCACAGTTGTGTGTAATCACACCCAAATAGTTTTTTTTAAAACTTGTAGAGCAAATACATTAGTGGTGGGTTATGACCGGTACGCCCCAGTATGGGTGTACCGGTGCCTGCCGGGAGCACCAGGTACCATTCCGGTATGATGCTCCAGAGGGCTCTCCTGCCCGCCCATGCTCCTTACCAGTATTTGAGCTCTTTGGCACTTACGTCGAGCAGCTGGAGCATCGCGGAGGCGTCGCAGAGCATCGCAGGAGATAAGGACGCATGCGCATATGTGCGTGCTGCACGCGTTCATGTGGTGGACACTGGGCCCCGTTGCACCGGGATCCGGAACCCACCACTGAAATACACAAAGATGTATTTTAGAATGAAAAATCAGTGAATGGATGGAGGAGAGATCCCCATTGATATGCTCAAAATTGCCGCCTTTATCAAAGGCTTTATCACAAGCTTCCAAATATGGAATATTATATGTTGGAGCATTATGGGTGGAAACCATTCTTATGGTGAATGAGAATATCAGGCATTAGAACTGTTTCAGCCATTGGTTTTGAGCTAGAACTCTATGTTACAGTGCTGTACAGCAAACACGGTGTCCCAAATAAATGTCAGCTGAATGCCAACATGTTTGTGTAGGAAATACAATTCCGGAGAAGAATGTTGGGAAAGACTCCTTTGAAACTATGTGTATAGTTTTGGGAACTTGTGTTTGCTGTACATCATATATTTAATAAATTTCTTAGCCAATTTTCAACACTGCAGTCTTCTCAGATTTATATTGTAAATTTATGTGAACAGAATTGGAAATTGACTGGAATTTCATTCCACTTCCTTTCAGGCAGGTTTTTGCATCCTTTCAGGCATATATAATTTGAATGTTCCTGTATCCATTTCTCCTTCAATTACTTTGGGCATTGCATTGTGCATGAACAGAGATGCCAGACATCACCAGTCATGACTGCAGTTCTTCCAATTTTTTTTTGGGGGGGGGGTGGTTACATTTTAACTATGGTTATATCATAAGAAGTATTTATATCATAAGAGATATGAATAACTATTATCTATCTGTAGGTAGGTCAATAAGACAACTCTGCACACACAGATACAACACATGTGTATGTCTTTGTGTATTTAGTTATCAGTTATAGTCCCTATAAATTGTAGCTTCGGATTGAAATATTTCCCTTTATAGGCACTGGTAGAAAATAACTTGAAATTAATTTCAAGTTCTAAATATTGATGGTGTGATTTTTTTAAAAAAAATATTTGCTGCTTTTGAAACTTACGAGAGCTTCCTACTCGTCTACATGGAAAGTTTATTGAAGTTTCAAGTCTAACTTTCTTATTATATTGGTGTCAGCATCTTGTGAAAGTGTTCACACTTTTTAGATCACAAGCCAAAAAATACTAGCAAAATCTAATATTGGTTCAGGCATGGTAGAAGTAGGTCAAGAGAATTTGCTGAAATGAATCAATAACTAATTAAATAGTAACATTTGTGTTTTAATGGGGACATGAAATGAGCCCCCAACTGGGCATCCCCTGGGCAACAGTGATATCCCCATCTAATCACCAGAGGTGCTTTTTCAAGAGGCAACTGGACTTTCTTATTTTTTCCTTGAAGACGTTTCACTTCTCATCCAAGAAGCTTCTTTAGCTTCTTGGATGAGAAGTAAAGCATCTTCAAACAAAAAAATCCTTCGGGACTACCATGACCTGGTTGACTGAGAATCTCTATAGATTCTCACCATCTAATCCTTCCAACTCAGAAGCAGCAGCTTGTTTGTGTTTGGTCTGTCCTGTTAATGATAATTCTTTAATTATATCCCAGATGTTTGTTTAAGCTTATTCCGTGTATTCAAACAGATTAGTTCTTTATGTATTACATTTATATGCCGCCTGACTCCTGGTGACTTCCAAAACTATAAGTCCTATTAATTTCTGCAGAAGGCTGCTGCATCCTGTAGTGATTTTCTTTATAAAACCACGTGAAGCCATACTTTAGGCCTCCTTTATTAAGATTCAGCGCACTTGGGAAAACAAAGCTAGAAATAATTATGTACTTGTTTAGCCAAGTCCTAGTTTTCATCTGTTTTCAATTTGCACTTTTAGTGAGAGTATCTAAAACTGAGTAAATACTAAATCTGCTAAATGCCTGTTGGAACACAACAAAATTAGCAGAGAAATTAACAGCCATTGAGCACAACACAATTAACCAAGACACTCGGCCATCTGAGGCGAGGGGTAGCAAATACTGTCAAAACTTTGGAGACTATCCAAAGTCATCCTAGTCATTTTGGAAGCAAATCAGAAAAACCCACAAACACTTGTCCCCTTACCTGGCAATAAAAGCATAGGAATGACAAATTAACACTGTACTCCTTTTCATGATGCTAAAAGTCTGCTAGTTTAGATGGCTTGCCTTATTCTAACTTCCACTGTCCCGACCTTAGGTGCATACTCCTGTGGTTTCCCAGCCAGCGTGGAGATTAGTCCAGCACTTCCAGAAGACAGAATATTAAAGAGGGATGCAGTACCTTATTTAAAAAGAAAAGAGCCATTAGCTTAAATGGTATTGAGTTTTGAATTAAAGCCAAAGGAATGTCAGCAACTTCTGTTAATCCAGTTATAAAATCTCAGAGATGGCTTGGTGGAAAGAACAAAGTGTACTCGTTCTTTTACAGCTGGGTGGGTACCCGGAGAATGCTAGAAATGTCATATTTTTTTAAACCTAGATCATTTAAATAGTATTATAGAAAAATAGTTCAATGTCCTTTTAGATAGTTTGAGATAAGAGGTCTGCTTTATGCCCTATTTGTTAAGCAGTGGAACATATTCTTAACATTTCAGGTGGCTTTTAGGTTTGATGCTTTACAGCTGCCAAACCTCTGGAAAACTCGGACTACACATTCATGAGTTTCTATATAGAAATTCATTGAGAGTTCTAACTATATCAGTTCCTTCCACGGAAGATGATTGGTCTTGCACTGAGCCTGCAGGACTGAAAGTATCAATTGGAGATAAGACTTTAAACCTAACTGCAGTCAGAACTGAATATCCGCAAAAATTATCTGGAGCCAGTAATAATTAAAAAACATGATTCCAGTTTAAAAGGTTGAGTGTGCTACAGTGCATGTATCCTTTAGGGTTTGGGGTTTTTTAATGAATTGTGAAATTCTCACTTATTAGATGTGCTGTGGTCCTTTAGAGATTAGGAACCTGCACACAGAATGTAAATGTCATGAATCAAACAGTGCATTCATGTTTATTTATTGTTGTTTTGCTCCTTTTACCACCAGCAGCAAAATTGCCTTGCTCTCCTAAAAGCTTAATAGTAACTTTGCAACAGTGCAGTGCGCTGAGATGATATTGTATCATTTAAATTTGTTAAACATTCATCCCCTTTAAAAAGTTAATGAAATATAGTTTTTTTCATTGGTTGACCTTCCTGACAATAATTACTAGATTTGTAAGATTTATACAAGATATTTACTCTGAAGAGTCAGAGAGGATCTTATTAACCTGTTGAATAAACAGAATCTGGCATCTCAAAATCAAGAAAACTATTCTTGAAATTTATTTTCACCCCAACTTAATTAGACACCTATTTCATTAATATTAAAGCTGTGGATCACTCAGCTTCCTTTGAAAGTTTAGTGCTTACTCCTAGGGTTTTCTATTCAGTCAAAACATAACTGCAAATCTTGTCCAAGCAATGTCAAACTAATCACTAAGCTTGCTTTTGCTGTGGATAAATAGGCAGTGAGGCATGCTACAGTGGTGCACAAGGTGGTTTCATTACTTAACCAATAACCATACATTTACTTGAGTCTCACGCCCTTCTGGTCCTGATTGTTTGGGGACTTAGATTAAAGTCAAAAGGAAATCATGATCTCTATAGGGAATATTTACATCCCAAGTTTTGAACAACATAGTCAATTAACTGCCAGGAGTTTCATATACCTGAAAGAGCAAACAATAACAGACAGACATCTAATGGGTTACTTTATGTGGATGATGCAACAATCTGAGATTGAGAATTTTGCAAAAACAGCTTTAAAACATTGTTGAACCATTAATAGTCAAGACTGAACAGAACAAGGTTATTTTCCACTTTACTGGGTCCTGCAAAGTACATGAGAAATTCATAGCCCAAAGCATTCAACATAGTGTTAGTGTATTTACTGAAGCTTTTAGTTTAATTTTGTTTTGTTTTGTTCAAGCTACGCTCATTTTAAAAGCTTTTTGAGGCAAAAGTCGTCAGCAATTTCTACATATTTTTCAATTTGGGTCATACCCCAATTTACGCCTTTGAAAGTTCAATATCAAACTCATAAGGGCAGTCTTTCACTTCTTAATACTATTCCCAACACTTTTTTAAATCAAAACTCGACTTTTGTGACAAAATGAGAATCCAGATTGTGTTTTAATATTTTTTAATACTGAATTTAACTCCTTAAGTTTTGTACCCTTAAAATAGTAATTCCATCAAGATTTGTATAGTTGTTTTTTAGAGTCTAAACTCCAAATATGATTTTTCTCTGCTACTGTCAGAAAACACCAGATTGAGTATTAAAACACAACTGATACAGATCACCAACTGGATGTGTCACTGGTTTCAAATTATTCTAATCTGAATATAATGAATTGTTTCATAAAGCCGCCTGATTATTTATCAATTATAACAATCCCTAAGTGCAGAAGATGTAATGATATAGAGATGGCTTGGGAAAGACTTTAAAACAACTCTTTCAATATCTCTGGATGTGGTTATCTCAGTATTTCAAGGAGAGAAAGTATATATACAAAGTCAGAAACTACAGCAAAATAGCTGGATTTACTTATTTCACTGATGAAAAAACAAATATTAAGATGCAGTCAGATCTATGAATCCATTAAATGTCACCTGCGGTCTGTTTAGCCCTACCTGGAGACATTAATGATTCATAGCAGGCTTTTCTACATTCCAACAATGGGATCTTTAGGCAGCTATGTTTAATTAGTGGTTTATGTGAATATACCACAGTTTAAAAGATTGCAAGATGTTGCAGCTAAACATTTTGGTGTTTGTAAGTAATTACGGAAAAAAAGATCAATCGATATGTTAAAAAGGCAGTGCTGAACAATACTCAAAGTACTGAATAGTTGCACTTAACTCATATGTTAGTAAGGTAATGGTCAAGATTTTACAATCTTGATTTTAACAATGCATGGAATCAGAACTCTGTAAAAATGCTAATGTGTTCTACATTGCATAGGAGGCAGAGGCATTTAAGGTCTAATATCTATTAGATAATGGCAAAAGCAACAGAGTCACCTAATTCAATGAAGCCATAAACACAGTTTCTGACAAGTGCGCCTATGAAATAATATCTATCAGATCATGAAGAGCAGCAACAGCAGTATATGAATTAACAACAACAATACATGAATTAAGCTCTCACATAAAATTTTAATTGAACGAATCCAAAATCCTTAAACAAGATGCAGATTTCCTAGCTTGCTCAACCATTCTGTCAAATTGGAGGAACTGGATAAAAATATTAGAGAGTTGTTTGATCTCACTAAATTAGATAATTGATAAATTCTTATTTCACATGGAACTTACTCAACATATAAGAACAATTAAATATTCATAAAATTCAGCCTGAACTGAACAAATATTTAACTATACTGCAGTATCTGGAATTTTGCATAATTTAGAGCGGGAAATACTTTGATACTTTTGAGTGAAAATTAATTGTTAGAGCAACACCTGTGTTCCTTACCTTCTTTTAGTATTGTGTAGTAAATATGATTAAAGGGGGCCAGAGAAAATGCTTTATGCCTACAATGTTCTTTCCTGCTATGTTTTATATTCTGTCCTTGGCTGTCCTTGAGGCTTCAGGAACATTTTAGCTGTATATTTTTTGTTTAATTCAGTAACCAACTGAGCTATTATGTAGTATAGTAGACAGGCTGGCTCTGGTGATGCTTTCATATGTATTTGGGCCAACAATTATTCTTCGGTCCATTGTCTTTGTTCCTCTAGAAACAGATTCTAAGGAAGCCTAATCAGTAAGTTTTCCAAGAAAGACAAGCATGTTAAGGAACATTTTGTTCCAAGGACAACTGGCTCACTCTTATTTTAAGCTGTGCTTTTAAGATTTTATCCCCCCTACCCAACCCGAAAGTTACAGCCGAATAGCAGATCTGTAGTTCAGCATACTTGCTCAGCAACTATAGCATTAAATTTGCTTAAATTTATCTCACAGCATTTCTCATCAAGCCAGATTTGGCTCCACAGAGCGACAGTGACTATGGTGAGTAATTTACTGACGCGGAATGTTAGATCCATGGATTTGCACCAATGAAAGATATTTTCTCAAAACCGAGCAAATGTAAACATAGGCCAAAAGATTCATCCTTCCAGTAAGCTGAAATAGATCTGGTAAATCCTCATATCCTGAGGCAGTAAATGCATCCATCTGCAGAATTGAAAATAACTAAAAAGATGTGTAAAGTTTACAAGATAAGTTTCTGAAACTATTATAAAACAGTCATAAATACTGAAAGGACCGATATACTTCTATAACACATAATTGAACAAATAGAAAATTATAATAGGTATATCACAACCACCCTCAGGCATATTTCAGGAACAAAATGGAGCCTGTTGGTGGCACTGGCAGCAAAAGCAATGGAATTAGCAAGAGTCTTATGCAGAGGCCTTTGACTCAGAAGTAATAGCAAACACCATAAAGCTTGGGTGGGTGATTTTTGTGCTAAAATCAGAATATCTTAATACCTGGTAGAAATCCAAAAATATTTCTGATTAGCTCACTTGCTATAATCCTAAATTATGGGATTTATTTCAATTAAGCAGAGAGACATTTCTGGTAGTTGTGAAAAATGGAGTCTTTGGCAGCCCAAAAATAGAAAACATAAGGGGAATTGCTGTGTGGATACTAACTTTTGTGTAAGATAATTTTTTTTAATGATAGGGCTTTGATTTTTCCACAACAGTAAACAATGTAGAGTCCCTTGTAGTGGTGGGTTGCAGGCTGTACGCCCTGGTACGGGTGTACCGGATCCTGCCCGGAGCACCGGATACTGTTCCAGTACGGTGCTCCGGAGGGCCCAACCCCCGCACTACTTACCAGTGCTTTATGCTGTTGGTGCTTCCGTTCACGCGCATGGCACGTACGGCGCCTGCCCGACGCTCCAAGGAGCAGCTGGAGCATCACGGAGGCTTGCGGAAGCATCATTTGATGCTAGACCGCAAGCATGTGCCGCGCATGTGCATGTGGATAACTCCGAATCCGGAACCCACCACGGGTCCTTTGATACTAAAAAGAGATGGATTGAGCTTTCACAGTAGACTGAACCATTATGTGCTTACTTGATTCTGACTTAGCATGTTATACGAACCTACCCAGAATGACAGAGTTGGAAGGGACCTTGGAGGTCTTGTTGTCCAACCCTCTGCTCAAGCAGGAGATCCTATACCAGTGAATGCCAAAAAGGGAGCATTTCGTGAACGGGCCCGCACCTGGGTTACAGCCAGGAAAAGGAGCTTTCCAAGGGGCATGTGCGTGCTGGAAAATGAGCTTCTGGTTTCCAGCGTGCACATGCACGCAGCCCAGAAAGTCTTCCAGTAACTGCCACGCATGCGCACATGTCAATCAGCTGGCTGGTGTGCATGCTCACACTGGAAAACAGAAGACCAGTTCTTCCAGTTTCTGGCACTGTCTCACGCACAAAGTCCAGCTGATTGTCACACGCGCATGCGCGGCAGAAACCCAGAAGATGAACGGGCAATGCCACGCGTGCCAGGCAACATGGCTCCACATGCCACTTCGGGCTCGCATGCAATAGGTTCGCCATCACGATCCTATACCATTCCAGACAAGTGGCTGTCCAGGCTCTTTTTTAAAGTCTCCAGTGAGCCACACTCATTTACTATAGTTAAACGAACAATGGCAGTGTTTGAAGCCAACTACTGAGGCATAGAATTGGAACTATTGTCTTTAAAAGCAATAGTAAATAACCCAAACCAAATTCTTGTAATTATCCTCAGCTTTTTATGAATATAGCTTGTCTGATGTAAATGCCAGACCAATCAAACCAATTTCAGTAGCATGTTCACTATTTCACTCCTATTAAAATTGATTTGGTTCAGTGCTTAATTCTTGTCAGAGCTGGCTAGTTGACCAACTTAAAATAAAACAGGTTGGGATATTTAAAATAGTGTTCTCACCCACTGTAAACAGATTTTAATAGATAACAGATATAGATAATAGACTCCAGCTAATAATTTCCAAGACAGACAAAGCTTCATGGAACTTTCAGTCAAAAGAATTTGCTAGCAACAAAACAATATTTTTTACAATAAGTTTGAAACTTATTGAAACTCCCCTCCTCTGGAGGGAATGCTGTTACATTCCTCAGATAGAAAAAAGCTGAAACAATTGTTCTGAATCTCTCAGTACTGTATCTCTCATTACTGTAGTCATACCACTTCTTCTGGCATATGGCTTCATTTTTGAACAACCTGAGTTTGTTTTGACTTGTTAATGTAACTCAGGCAAGTAACTAGAGAGCAGACAGCTGTCTATAATATGTATAGATAGCTTTCCATATGTAATGTGAATTTGAAAAAAGAATATTGCCAGCCTTCAAAATGCAATCAGATGGTTAATCAGCCAAAATAAATATGGTTAGCAGGTGTAATGAGATCTACGAAGCTTAGCCCTGTGGGGGTAGATGGAGGCTGTGTACAAATCCTGTCTATAAACTAAAATTTTTGAAAGCAGCTTTGAGTTTGAAGGAACTTTACGCCCTAATACCATAAAATAATGCCTTACCTAAACAATTTCCAGTGAAATGTTTTGATGAGAAGGTGTGCGTATGTGCATACTGTGTGTAGAAATAGACCACGGGTGAAATTCAGCAGGTTCTGACAGGTTCTTGCTGGTTTGGCCCTTATAAGCCCTATATGTCTATTCTGAATAATTCACTGATAAACCTCATAAAAGTTGGGTGTTAAAAACTTCACTTCCTCCTTTAATACTAATTTGAGCAAATTGGTTGGCCCCTGCTATACGTGGCGTGCAGTTCTGATTGACTTCCTAATATCTTCATAAAGCCTGATCAACTATTCTGTGCATCCATTCTCCAATGCCAGGCTGATAAAAAAAGGACAAAAATCATTAATTATTAGACATTATTCTTTGAAAGCAACAACAAAAAAATCCCCCCTTGAATTGTTGGGGGAAGTTATTGATTTCCTGCCATAGTGTGAAATGTTTGACCTTTATAATGTGAGCAGTGATTACTGGGCCAATAAATGACATCATTCTATTTAAACTTTCAGGGAGAAGGGGGAAAAAACTAATATACCATACAATTTTAAGTATTTACTGATTTCTAAAATGAATTCTAGCCAACCTCCAATAATACATAAAATTGTACAAGTGCACATTTTGACACTTTGTACTACACAAAGCATTTCAGGTGTAGTATCATATATACCACCAGAAAGTTTTAATTCCCTTCTCTCTTTTTTGGGATTTTCCAATTTACTGTATACACAACTAAATTTTGAAAGCTCATAACCCAATCTACTCCTTTCCATAGAAATACAATACTATTGTGTTGTATTGTAAATACTTAATTGCTAATGCAACTTTCCCCTCTTTAAATATGATTACAGGTAGTCCTGAACTAACACCACAACTGAACCCAAAATTTCTGCTGCTAAGTGAAACATTTGTTAAGTGAGTTTTGCCCCATTTTACGACTTTTCTTGATACATTTGTTAAGTGAATCACCGCAGCTAAGTTGGTGACCCGGTTGTTAAGTGAATCCCGTTTCCCCATTGACTTTGCTTGTCAGAAGGTCACAAAATGTAATTGATCACATGACACACACCCCGGGACACTGCAACCGTCATAAATATGAGTCAGTTGCCAAGCCTCTGAATTTTGATCACGTGACCATGGGGCTGGTGCAGTGGTCATAAGTGTGAAAAATGGCCATAAATCACTTTTTGGGTGATGTAACTTCGAATGGTCACTAAATGAACTGTTGTAAGTCGAGGACTACCTGTAATCTCAGCAACTGCAGCCTTTGGTTGTTTCAGCAGTATTTTCCTGCTGCAGACTCAGAGGCAATCAGGGAGAGTCAAGGAAAGACAGCTATAACCCTAACCTAGTCCCTTTTGCACCAGAATTTGTCGCCAAACTGTAATTTTAATTTGGCAGAAGGAGAGCATCATTAAAGTACATGGGGAACAATTATATTAACTACATTTAATTGTGGGATCAGCTGAGGGTACTGGGGACTCCACAATTCCACCCTGAGCTACATAACTTCTCTTCTATTGTATTTAATTTGAATAAAATGAAACCATGTTATATGTTTATTTTCTTCCCTAGCTTCATAAAGGTGTCCTGCCTTAGTCAGTTGCTACTGTAAGCAACATGGGTCTTGGTATGCTACTCAGGTGCAGACTTCAGTCTGAATACATTGCACATTCTTGTTTTATGGCAGGCATCTCCAAACTTGGCAACTTTAAGAATTGCGGGCTTGAAGTCCACAAGTCTTAAAGTTGCCAAGTTTGGAGACCCTTGTTTTATAGGGACAGATGCCCTCTTAAGCAATAAGAAATGTCATCTTTGTTTGTTTCTGACAAAGACTGTTGGGTTATATATGTATGTAAGAGAGAAAGTATTTAGGCAAAAGCTGGCTAAATTGATTCAAAAATTGTGGCCAGAAAGTGATGTTTTCAACGTTGGGGAAACATATATTCTCCTTGCACTCAGTGTGTTATTTAGTGAAAAACACCTCCATAGATTGCTATCCATTATATGCACTAAAGTAGGTTAGGTAACTGTTGGAAGATCCTATAACAATTAAATGCAATGCAGATCATGAAAATTTATATATTTGCCTCAATTCACCCAAAGAAGGGAAGCAGAGCTTCCTGAGCTGTCCAGCAAGATCTCACACCTGTCTGAGGAAAGTTGGAGGCCATTTCAATGTCCCTATTGTATCCGATGTTTATTTTGTCCTCATTTTTTTTACTTTCAGGATAGATCCTTCCATTAAGCAGAATGAAGCAGCTTCTTGTCCAGTAGACGGAAAAGGGAAACCCTTGTGAGGGTTTTGTTTTTTGCTTTTTTGCCTTTGTTCCCAAAGTAATATGAGCAGCCTTGGAAGAACAGATCTCTTGCCTTGGCATGAGAGTGCGAACAGCTGTTGATCCTAATTAATCAGTCCTTGCTTGTTGCAGTTTACCAGATAGGTTTTAGTGGGGGTGATTTCTGACCTTGGTTGTTTTGTCACAGATGTTTCATTACTCAAATTAGGTAGCGTCATCAGTGCTAAAGTTGTGGAGTGAGCACTGATAGTGTTACCTAGTCTGGGTACTGAAACATCTTCAAGAAAGCAGCCAAGCTCAGAGAGTACCAAGGACGCCTCCTTTCTACAAATACCTTCCTTTATTGATACGTTTTAGTGGGATTGGGAGATGGTGTTTGTCTAGTTATAGAAGTTAATCTACTCAGTCCATTGTTTAGGTGGGTTTATATCCTTTTGCTTATCTCCTAGAAACCATGATGGAAATCCATCTATTCTCTTAACTTTGTCCAACACTGTCCACATCTTCATGGAAGCCATATTTGTTCTCTGTGTGTTTGCTTGCTTTTTGAATGTATTTGTTTTAATGTAATTTGTTTTGTTGATTGGGTCAAGAACTTTCTTGTCATGCAATATACCCTGATCTGTGGGCCACACAGCAGTTCTGTTGCCTCATCCTGCCAATATTAAGTTGTCACCAGAAGAAGAAAATGATATAATTTTCTTTTCCATTTCTGGCAAGTCATGTTAGATCAATAAATCTCTGCTGGGTATTATGCTCTCCATGAGCAGCTTTTGTGATTGATTAAACACCTTAGCTTTGTTTTGGTGCTTAATCAATTGGAACAGCCATTTATTGCTTGGTATATTATGAAGAGACGACATCATCACAAAATTATTCCAGAGAGAAATAACAATTTGAAGTTGTCTCAAATATTGGGTTTGGTTTTTTTTTAAAAAAAAATTATAATAGTGGTAAAAGCTATTCACAGGTTTCTGGATGCATTTACCTTCCTTTGTCTCCAGAGAGAACTGAGTATGATTAATCACTTGCAGAACTATTGATACAATTAACATATATAAATGTTAGCAACTTGTGACAAAAGCATGGACAGAAATACTCTCGTCCAGATTCACATTCTACCTTTTTGCAAAAAGTGAGGTTTTTTCCATCTATGATTTTCCCGTTAAGCAAGTAGAAAAAATGCTGGCTTACCTTAACAGATTTAGCTACTAGCTATTGTCCTTGTTGCTATTTTCATCAGCATAAATACAATGGATGATGGAATGAGTAAGCACATCCTCATCAATAACAATGTGGTATTACTGAGAAAAAGGCACATAGGGAGATGAAAGAGACTCTCATATAAACTGAAACAACAAAATAATTGAGGCATTTGAGACAATTGTGAACTACGTGCAGTGCCCAAGTGTACCATTCTCTGTTTTGTTTTCTGTATAAAACTTACAATATTTCATAGGAAAATTTGTAAGCTTTTACCCAGGTAAAATGCAACCATACTGTAAAGATACCAAAATTGCTGAGGCATACGCTATATTCTCAAGTTGAGGTATTAAAATGTTTGGTAGCATCAGAGCAGAGTTGTCTTAAATAGGAATCATAGTAATGTGCCAGATCTATTGGTTAAGGCACCAGGCTAAATACCAACCGATTGCGAGTTCTAATCCTGCCTTAGGCATGGAAGCCAGCTGGGTGATTTGGGCCAGCCAAGAGGTGGGTTGCTCCCGGTTCGGCCCAGATCGGGCAAACCGGTAGTGGCGGCGGTGAAAGGCTCCACCCACCCCCCTGAACGAGCAAACCGGTAGCGGTGGGATTTACAACCCATCTCTGACCCAGCCATTATCTCTCACACTCTAATTCGCCTCACAGGAGAAAATAGAAGGAGGAAAGAATATTAGGTATGTTCGCCGTCTTGAGTTATTTATAAAAATAATAAAGGTGGGATAATAAAATAAAAAAGGTTGTAATCATTGGGAGACGTGAGAGCTGCTGAAAGCTGATACAAATGTTGGTGTTAATTCCGACACAGGTTTCAATGGCAGAGTACCCGGACTTGAACCCACATTAAAACCAATTAAGGTTTCTGTGAGAAGGTGCTGATGGCGCTAACCATTTAAAAGGCATTTGCTTTCCTATGCTAACAGACTTTCCTCCCCTTTTCTCGATATTACCAAATGCTTTTTGTTTTGTTTTGCCTTTCAGGTATAACCCAACTTTAGCATTTTGCAGCAGCTATATCCCTGTGCCAGCCGTTAGGAACTGGGCCCTTCCCCCCTAACACCCCACCACCCTCCCCGTGTATCTATTTTTTGTCTGATAAGTTCACAAGCACTAATGCACACTTGAAATGCAGGCGCTATTTTGATCACCCAATTGTTCAGCACTTTACGCAGGAAAAAGCGGTAGGCCACAGTCATGAGACTTCGAGAGGATGGCTGCTGGCTGGCTGTGGCAGAGCTGGTCGTTGTTCTACCCCCGTCCCTCCTTTGCTCTAACCATTTTGTCTGTCTATCTCGTCTTGTATTTAGTTTTCAAAGCAATACCATGAGGGGTCTCCTTCCTTCCTCTATTTTTTTTTAAGCGCCTTAAAGGGAACAATATATTTTTAGGGTCAACCAATGTGCAGACACCAAATGTGCAGATTATTTTCAAATTGCCTGCAGCCTTGAGAATACGAAGCATTTTTAAGCTCCATTTTGCCATTTACTTTCTATTTGGAGATATAATTCCATGTATTTTATGAAGGATGCAGCTCCTGGGAATAAAAAAGAGATAAGGTGTTCATTTACAAAGCAGGGTTTATTTTTCTCCTGCTTGGCTTTGTTATTCAATGATGGAGAGATGCGAACTGTAAACATAAAAATGTATTGCTTCCCTTTGAAATTTAATCCTATTCCATATTTTCATTAATGTTGGCTGGTTTTGTTCTTAATTTTTGTTCATTTCGTTGGTTTGCGATTTTTTTGCATGAATATGCAGAGTAGCAATAAACTGATTTTTTTTTTTTTTGAGTGTGCAGATTTTTCTCTTTCAGATCCAGTAATAAAAACCCTTTTGAGTTCATCTGTTCTTTAAGATACAGTATTTTTTTTTATTCTTAAACAAAAACAAGAAGAGTCTATGTCAGTGAATTTATAATATGATTTTCTGGGCAGCAGTAAGTGACAACCGTTGGGGGAAAGTTAATGTCCTGTAAGAATTTCGTTGTCTGCTGTTGCTAGGTCACCCCGGGACAGTAGCCGAAGCAGCGAGAAGCTGGAGCTGGAATTATCAAATCTCACAGCGGATGTTCTGGAACTGCTGCTGGAATTTGTTTATACAGGTTCCTTAGTAATAGATTCCGCCAACGCCAAAACCCTTCTCGAGGCTGCTAGCAAATTCCAGTTTCATACATTCTGCAAAGTCTGCGTCTCTTTTCTAGGTAAGTATCGATGCTATTTCCTTCTATTTTGCCTTTCAGCTCCTCTAGGATTATATATATGAACTGTAGCATTTTACATTCTGTAGCTAGCTATCCAAGAAGCATAGAGCTCTAGAATTGCCCTTAGAAATGCCTTCAAATGGAAGGCAAATGGAAACCATTCATACGTATATTCCGGCGAACTTTTTATCTTAATTCAGAATAATTCTGGAATTAAAAAGAGCTTTGACACTGTGATTCCACCCACTTGAATTTTTGGGGGCAAAAAGTTTTTTAAAAAAAGTACAAGCAAAATGGAATCCAACACTCCTGTCACATCCTTTCCCCATTTACTTGCTATTAATGGTCGCAACCCCAAGGTTATGGCAAAGGTAAGAAAGCTTGCTCTTCTTTTGGGGGGCTTGAATCATTTCCCAATTCTGCCCCACCTACGCATGTGAAATTTCCCCTGCACCTCACCCCACCCCGCGTGGGGGGAGCTTTCACCCTCCCTAGACTCCAGAGGCTTTCCTGAAGCCTGGGGAGGGCGAAAAACGACCCAACAGCCCATTACATCATTACATCCACCCTAGTTGCCAAAAGACTGATCTGGAAGTCTCATGAGGTGAGCATTCTTCCGTTCACTAAGGCCCAAATGGGGCTTAAGGCATTTGTGCTTTCTGATTTCATTGCATTTGTTTGGTCCAGATTTTATTCATAGAGTTTAAAGATGGATATCTCGTGGTATTTGCCGCCCTAGTGCAGATTTAATAACTGTGCTCCAGCATTTTTTAATAGATTCTATAGATTTTATAATAGCCCACAAATATATCTGTACACATTATCTCTAAAGATTCAGCTATTATAACACAATATATTTATTTCCACTAAATCAATGTGAAACTTTTCTTTTCCAATGCTTAATATTTGAATTCAGTGAACTGTGTTATAGTTATGCAATTGGGAGACTTGGCTGCAAGTTTAATTATATATGAGGAACTTAGAGGCTTGCATTCTCATTTGGAGAATTCATAAAATATAATTGCTTGTTTTGATTTATAGCCCTTGCTGGATTGAGTTGCAGGAATAGGTCGTAGAATATTTGCTCTATGAAAAGTTTAGAGAAAAGCATTTTAGCTGGACTCATTTTTCATTTTATCATAAGCATTGCATCACGTTAAAACACTATTTCCAGTGTTCTTCTGAGAGACACTAATGGAAAAACTAGTTAGGTCTCCTCACTATGTTACAGAAGCAAATTGGCTTAGGGATTAATTTTCTATTTGAATTTGTATTCCTCTTCCTCTCCTCTTCTATTTTCTTTTAGATGGCTTTAAGTAACCTAAAGATTGAAGAGAATATTTAGAGCAGTTCTCTATTTTCCTTGCTGTCTTGTGGGTGATTTTTAATGTGTTTTTATTATTATTATTTTGGAAATAAACAGATGCACAGGGGGAAATGTAGTATGATTTCTAAATACAGTGCTTTCCCATGAAAACTTGCAATATTAGACAGCTGAATACAGCACCTCAAGGTTTTGAAGGGGTAAGAAAGAACATGATCTGAATAGGAATCAATGAATGCAGCAGAATTTATAATTCTATCTACTGTCTTCAATGGTGAAGAAGGAAGAAGAATGATGAAATTATATTGCTGCTTGTGGATTATCACATCTGAAATTATACGTCTGCTTGTCAGTCATTCAGATTGGAGAATCTTGAGTTTCATATCATTTTTTTATCAAAATGTTCTGAATGAAAGTTGGATGAATTTGCAGGGTGCCATATGTTATAAACCATGCTTAACAAATCTTTAGAGCTGGATTAGCTCATGATGTTAAGCCATGCCCGAATCCTGACTTGGCACCATGCGCCCTTTCATTTGCATATTTTTGGATTAGTGAAGATGTGGTTTTTGAGATACCTTAATCATGGTTAGCAGATTGTTAGTGAGTGATGAAATCTCAACCTGTCTATATGTATTCCTTCCACCTGTCTGAACATGATGAAGCATTATATTGGCACTAACATTGGCTGCCATAAAGACTAAAACATTTCAGTTTAAACAACCTGTTAATTTTAAATCCTGGGTTATGGGGTGTTTTTAAAACCTATACCTGGACTATCATTAATCAGAATGAACAATGCTGATATAAAGCTTAATCATTAGTAAGCAGACAGGTTAAAGAAGTAGTAAAACAAAAGAAACTTAAGAGTGAGTTTTTATATTGTTCTAAAGCCAATGCTTCAGAAATTGGAAGCAATACAATACAATAGTAGAGTTGGAAGGGACCTTGGAGGTCTTCTAGTCGAACCCCCTGCCTAGGAGGAAACCCTATACCGTTTCAGACAAATGGCTATCCAACATCTTCTTAAAGACTTCCAGTGTTGGGGCATTCACAACTTCTGCAGGCAAGTTGTGCCACTGATTAATTGTTCTAACTGTCAGGAAATTTCTCCTCAGTTCTAAGTTGCTTCTCTCCTTGATTAGTTTCCACCCATTGCTTCTTGTTCTACCCTCAAGTGCCTTGGAGAATAGTTTGACTCCCTCTTCTTTGTGGCAACCCTTGAGATATTGGAACATTGCTATCGTGTCTCCCCTAGTCCTTCTTTCTCTTAAACTAGACATACCCAGTTCCTGCAACCGTTCTTCATATGTTTTAGTCTCCAGTCCCCTAATCATTTTTGTTGCTCTTCTCTGCACTCTTTCTAGAGTCTCCACATCTTTTTTACATCGTGGCGACTAGAACTGAATGCAGTATTCCAAGTGTGGCCTTACCAAGGCCTTATAAAGTGGTATTAACACTTCATGTGATCCTGATTCTATCCCTCTGCTGATGCAGCCTAGAACTGTGTTGGCTTTTTTGGCAGCTGCTGCACACTGCTGGCTCATCTCTGAAAGATATAATTCTGTGGTTCTGAGATCTCGTCTGCTAGTTCCTTCAGAACCCTGGGGTGTAATCCATCCGGTCCTGGTGATTTGAACTCGTCTAGGGTAGACAGGTGCTCACTTACCATTTTCTTCCCTTTTTCAATTTCTGTTCCTAATCTGATTTTTGTGGTGCTGCTTTTGATAGGTTGGACTGTTTTATCCCTTTGTGTAAAGACAGAGGCAAAACATGAATTAAATAGTTCTGCTTTCTCCTTGTTGCTTGTCACCTTCTTGCCACTTTCTCCTAGCAATGGACCAATTGTTTCCTTAACTTTTTTCTTGTTTTTAACATGTTGGAAGAAGCTTTTTTTGTTAATTTTTACTTTTGTGGCAAGCCTTTCTTCATTGTGAGCCTTAGCCTTCCTCACTTCATCTTTACAGGCTCGGGCTATTTGCTGATATTCTGCCTTAGTTATGTCCCCCTCCTTCCACTTTTTATACTTAACTTTTTGTCTTTCAGTTTTATATTTATAGCATTATATGTCTCCTTTGATAGTAAGAATTATTCAAGAGAACTGAGTCCTGTTATTATAAGAGTGATATAGATTTCAAAATAATTTTAACCCTTAAAAATCATTAGCAAACATGAAGACTAGTAAGTTACTTTCTACATTTTATGCCTGAATTACTGTCCAAAAAAATCTTTGTCAGTGCTGTGTGCACAAAAAGCTCCAAATGAAACTTATTTTGCTAATATACAATACAATACAATAGTAGAATTGGAAGGGACCTTGGAGGTCTTCTAGTCCAACCCCCTGCCTAGGCAGGAAACCCTATACCATTTCAGACAAATGTCTATCCAACATCTTCTTAAAGACTTCCAGTGTTGGGGCATTCACAACTTCTGGAGGCACGCTCTTCCATTGATTAAATGTTCTAACTGTCAGGAAGTTTCTCCTCAGTTCTAAGTTGCTTCTCTCCTTAATTAGTTTCCACCCATTGCATCTTGTTCTACCCTCAGGTGCCTTGGAAAATAGTTTGACTCCTTCTTCTTTGTGGCAACCCCTGAGATATTGGAACACTGCTATCATGTCTCCCCTAGTCCTTCTTTCTATTAAACTAGATATACCCAGTTCCTGCAACCGTTCTTCACATGTTTTAGTCTCCAGTCCCCTAATCATCTTTGTTGCTCTTCTCTGCACTCTTTTTAGAATCTCCACATTTTTTCTACATCGTGGTGACCAAAACTGAATGCAGTATTCCAAGTGTGGCCTTACCAAGGCCTTATAAAGTGGTATTAACACTTCACAAGATCTTGATTTTATGCCTCTGTTGATGCAGCCTAGAACTGTGTTGGCTTTTTTGGCAGCTGCTGCACACTGCTGGCTCATATTTAAATGGTTGTCCACTAGGACTCCAAGATCCCTTTCACAATTACTACTGTTGAGCAAGGTACCACCTATACTGTACCTGTGCATTTCGTTTTTGTTGCCTAAATGTAGAACCTTACTCTTTTCACCATTGAATTTCATTTTGTTAGGTAGTGCCCAATGTTCAAGTTTGTCAAGATCCTTCGGTATCTTTAGCTATCTTCTGGAGTGTTGGCTATTCCTGCCAGCTTGGTGTCATCTGCAAATTTGATGAGTTCCCCATTTATTTCCTCATCCAAATCATTGATGAAGATGTTGAAGAGTACTGGGCCCAAAACAGAGCCTTGGATACTCCACTGCATACCTCCCTCCATGTAGATGCAGTTCCATTGAGAACTACACATTGAGTGCGGTTGGTCAGCCAATTACAAATCCATCTGGTGGTGATGCTGTCCAACCCACATTCTTCTACTTTATCTAGTAGTAGGTTATGGTCTACCTTATCAAATGCCTTACTGAAGTCCAAGTAAACTATATCAACGGCATTCCTCTGGTCCACTAATTTTGTCACTTTGTCAAAGAATGCAATAAGATTAGTCTGGCATGATCTGTTTTTGACAAACCCATGTTGGCTTTTGGCTATTACTTTGTTTGCTTCTAGGTGTTCACTAATTCGTTGCTTGATTATCTTTTCCAGAATCTTTCCTGGTATTGAGGTCAGGCTGATAGGTCTGTAGCATAAGTATTAAGACAAACTAGACAACCCCATGACCTGTTGAGTCACGGCTTCAGAGATATTTACTTACCTAAACAGATCAACAGAATGACCACAGCCAGGCAAAAAAACCCCCTAACAAATAGTGGGAATGGTTTCTGACTTCCTTCTCTGTTGATTTTGCTTGTGAGAAGCTGGCAGGGAGGATCTGAAATCATAATCACATGCTGGCTATGGCAATGTGGCAGTGCTGCAGCAGCCACAAATTTAGCAATACAATTGGGGTGAAGATCCTTTAAATTTCATTTGCACAGGAGTAAAGGGTCACAGATGTACATGTACTTTAAGTTAGCAAATATGAGGTACCTTGATTCAGAAATGTTGGAACACTATGATGCACCGTTTGGATTAGTTGAAGGTTACAACCAAGAAGAGAAATTTAGTAGTACACATGTCAAGCAAGACCAGTCCAAAACCTCAGTGTCATCAATGTGCATTGTACAAAAACATAGTTATTCATTTATTCAGATTTTGTGGCTGTGATATCCTTAGACAACTTTGCCCAATTGGTTAAGGACCAAGCTTTCTAGAGAACATAACTGCAGCTGTCTGTCACTTAATCACCTTGGATGCACTTGGTTAGTCTCCTACCAAGTAGTGTTGACGGCACATTGTACCTTAAATTACAGGAAACTGCATGTTTGGTGATTTCTAATTGACCCAAGGAACTACATAAATAAAGATAAATCCTTGATGTAAAAGTAGAAATTTTTGATTTTCTACTGAAAAATACCTTTCCACTGAAAAATTCCTTTCTCATAAGAGTTTCCCCACACACAGCAAGTAGGATTTTTTCCCCAAGTAAAAGTAGATCTTTACCCTGATCAATATGGGATTCAGATTATTTTGACTTCCCTTTGAAATGTCTTTACTTTCAAAAAAAGTTTCCTCCGGGGTGACACTCTTAAGGCTCCTGGAGGATCTTTTACTAAGAATTTATTTATTTTAATCTTTTTTGAGGTTTCTTTCTTGAGGATTTACTTATTTTAATCTTTTTCTGAGGATTTACAATTATTTATGCAATTAATTTCAAGAATTGTTTAATCCCAAATTCTTGAGTTTTAATTGGGAAACAACTGCAAAGTCACTGCTGCAGTGCAGGATGGGTAGGTGGAGGAAGTAGTATCCTTAACTGCACCAACTTTTCTGATTTCTTCAACCATAATAATAATAAATGTTTAAAAATTGTTTTTTTTTAAATGAAATCTAAGATTCTCGGGATGTTGAACCCTGTATCTTATTGCTAGCTAACCCTAACCCTTGAATGCTCTCATCGAACTGCCATGTTTACACAGCCCTTATAAGACATCACCCCTACTCTTGGCTCTTCATGTTCCCTCTTAATAAGGCTAATATTTAAGATATGCTGGGCTCATTTTGTATTTATATTATTACCCTTATTATGCACATTTGTTAGAGGCTGGTATTTATCCTTCGTCTCCAATCACCCTTTGAGATTCCAGGTGGCATTCAAATGGCATGAGCCATGGTGGCGCAGTGGTTAGAATGCCGTATTGCAGGCTAATTCAGCTCACTGCCAGGAATTCAATCCTCACCGGCTCAAGGTTGACTCAGCCTTCCATCCTTTTGAGGCTGGTAAAATGAAGACCCAGATTGTTGGGGGCAATATGCTGACTCTGTAAACTGCTTAGAAAGTGCTGTGAAGCAGTATATAAGTCTAAGTGTTATTGCTATTTATGACAATCAGAACAAGAAATGACAGACAGGCTACATGTATAACAGAGGTGGTTGCTGCCAGTTCGGCCCAGATCGGCCAAACTGGTAGTAGTGGTGGTGGGAGGCTCTGCCCCCCCCCCCCGAGGCTTTGCATGCCTGAACCAGTAGTAAAGTAATTGGCAACCCACCTCTGACGTACAATGAGTAAAAATCATCATCATGGTATATATTTGTGACCTGTGGCATGTAATAATATTGGTCAAGAAAATGGAAGACCTGTCCTATACCTTTTGTTTCTTATGTTCTTTTTAGAAAAACAGTTGACCGCTAGCAATTGCTTAGGAATATTAGCCATGGCTGAAGCAATGCAGTGCAGCGAACTATACAATATGGCAAAGGCCTACGCCCTGCAGATTTTCCCAGAAGTGGCAAATCAAGAGGAGATACTTAATATCTCAAAGGATGACATCATTTCCTATATGTCAAATGACAGCCTAAACACAAAAACAGAAGAACTGGTTTACGAAACAATGATAAAGTGGATTAAAAAAGATCCCTCCGTCAGAGCACAGGTAAGGATATAGCAGAGTTTATGAGATTCCTGCTCTTCCTTTTATTTTTCAATAAAGCACTTTTACATCATATGTTACTTGTTTCCTTTTCCAATCTAAAGGTGGCTAGATGAGAAGAAAAATGCAGATGGGTGTAACAAGTATTCGGTTTTGTCATCTGATTGCTGTATCTGATTAAAATTAAAGGACTCATATTTGTTGCCAGAACAACACAAAAAATAGATAGAAGGATTAGAACAGGCTTTCAAAATGGAAGGCAAAGTTGTTTTTTTAAAAAAGAAACAAATGATGCCTCTTCAGCAAAAAAAACCCAAGAAATACATAATTGACTTATGAACATGGTATACTGAGAGGAACTATGCTAGATCAGTGCTGGCTGTGCAAATGTCAGTAAATATTTATTAGGGCAACTTTCTCTGGATAGTCACTTTGCTAGCAGTTGATCTTAATTGAGATAAAAATTCAGATAAAAGGTTATAAATTCTGCCCTGGTTCTGAGAACCTTAATAGTAAAATGTTGTCGTTGGGCTAGAATTACAAGAGCAGCACGTAAATTTACCAGTTATCTTAGCTGATTAAGATTTATACTAAGCTAACTTCACACATTATCGATCTAAGGTATAAGAATTGACTCAGTGATCAAGTAGTCTCTTCATTTGCTTCTCCTATAAGTTCAGCTCAATGAAGTTGTGGCCGAGGTGATATTGTTATTGTGTCTGACATTTATAAGATGTCTCTATGGCATGTTCCATATACATAACTGGTTTGTATTCCTTGTTGTCTCATAACATTTCATCAGGGCAAAATTACGCTTTTCAGAATTTAGCAAATGTTAACACTTAGAACAGTGACGTGCGGTGAGGTTTATGGCTGGTGAGGCTGGTGATGTCATCAGCGCGAGCCACAGTCCCCTTCATGTTGACTCAGGAAGGTGGGGAATGGGACCATGTGTGCAGGAGGCTGAGGCAGCTTCAGCCTCCTGCACAAGTGGACCCATTCCCCGCCTTCCTGACTCCTGAGTCAACATGAAGGGGACCACGGAGTGCGCTTCATGGGACCGTGGTCCCCTTCATGTTGACTCAGGAAGGCGGGGAATAAGAATTGACTCAGTGGAGCCCATTCCCGGACCACATGTGCAGAAGGCTCCTCAGCGCCTTTTCCCTTTTTTTTATTTTCATGATGAGAGAGGTGAGGCTCTGCCTCCCCTGCCTCCCCTGACCGCACGTCCCTGACTTAGAAGCACTATGATAAAGTAGAATCATAGTATTTTGGAATTACAATCAAACTAAGCAAATACCTTATTCCATAGCTTCTCCCTATAGATTACAGTGCTCAACCATTCTTACTTCACTCACATAAACAAATATATATTTATAAGTCAGTTTCAAAATTGATTGTCTATTCAATATGGACAAAGATTTAATATCAGAAGCACAAAAAGAGTTCGCAATAAGTCACCCCTCCCAATGGGGCTTAGTTTCTGCTTATGGTTTCAGGAGTTTAACAATACAAATATTGTTAAATTAAACTCTCAGTTCAGAAGGAAAGGATTAATTTTGTACAATAATTTAATAGAGTCCAGAACAGTAGAGAATCTGGAATAACTGAAATTATTTCCAAAGATATTGCGGGGTATTTATATGTTTGGATTTATGCCAGTGTTTTTAAATAAGATTTAACTCTCGGCAGGGTGGGAAGTAATTATCTATTTTTGCTGAACAAACATATATGTTTTGTCCAATACCTCTTAAACTTTTTTTTTACTCCAGGATTTAATCAAATAATCCCCATAAATACTACAATATCCATTGCAACCAAAACTGGTTTTATAGCTTCCCAAACTTTCTTAGAGTAGAGATCAGCAAAATGTAGATGTAGGCTAATTAAAATACCCAAAAGACTAACAAGGTCATCCCATCATTCAAAATGTTCTGGGCACTGGTGTAATATGGAAAGTATACAGGAAGTACATTTTAAATTACTGGCAATCTAAAATACTCCGATACATTTCAGAAGTTGTTGTACTGCCAAAGGAATACTGAAAGACATTAAATTACGCTCAATACAAAGGGCAACAGGTCAGAAACCTGGATAAAGAATGGAAACAGGAGGGACCTAAAATGAAGAGTGTCCTGCATAAGGCAAGACTTCAGCACATGGTCAATTTTGCAGTCAACAATATTCAAAGAAAGAGTACTAGTAGTGTTCTCCTGCCTTAGTAATAATGTGAAACAAACTCCAATCTTGTGTATTATTCTCTGTTTCTGAATGGCCTAAAGGAGACCAGTTCTTGCTTTTGTTTCCACTAATTACTAAATCTCAGGTTTATTAACCTAGATCCATGACGGTGAATCTATGGCACGTGTGCCACAGGTGGCACATGGAGCCATATTTGCCGGCACGGCAGCCCTCAGCGCCGGCATGCATGCATGCGCTGACCAGCGGATTTTCTGCCTTCCTGAGGGCCAGGGGAGGCCATTTTCGCCCTCCCCAGGCTTCAGGAAAGCCTCAGGAGCCTGGGGAGGGCAAAAAACAGGCCCAACGGGCCAACCAAAAGTTTATTACCGAACTTTCCGTTGGGCCGTTTTTCACCCTCCTTTTTCAATCCTATCAAAGGTATGTTTCTGGAAAAATGAAAGCAGAAGGTCATAACCAGGGATGAAGCTTTTGTTCATTCTTGGTCTCTGTTGGCGATGGCGCTCACTACTGCTTGTCGTCAAGAAATCAAGGTTTATAATTCTGATTAGTTTATTTATTTTGCTCCATGGGCCATTCAGCATCAGTAGCATCTTTTGAATCAAATACTTGGAATAGCAGTACACTGAGGCCAAAAGATATTGCACAGAAAATGTTATTCGTTTTGTACTGCTGCTTTCTTTTTCTTCTCTGCTAATTAAAATTCACACAGTTGTAAGAGTTGTAAGAGTTTAAGTTGTAAGAGGTGGTTTCATTTTTTTCCCCCTTTTGCCATTGCTACTGTTGCTTTTCCTGCTCTCCCATTCCTGCTGTTCAGACATTTTTTTTCAACACCAGCCTGCATTTTCTTCTCATCATACTTCTCTTCTGACGTGCCTTTTGGTTTTATGGTGCTATTCTTATTTTATTTTATTTTTTTGCTTGAGAGTTTCTCATTTCTTATTTTAAATGTTTATGTATGTTTCTGTGAATATGTTTGCAGTTAAATTATTGCTCAGATATTGATGACTATTCTTGTCATATGGTATGGATAAATCAGTTTTCAAGATGTTTGCCATAACCTATTTTCCCCCTCAGTTGCTGTATCCGATATTACAGGTAGTCCTTGACTTATGACAGGTCGCTTAATGGCTGTTCAAAGTTACCATGGCCTTAGAAAGAGCAAAGCACTTCTGACTGTTGTGAAACATTGTGCCTCTCCCTCCCCTTGTGATCACCCAGCTACATTTTGGACGCTGGGCAATCTGTTCGCACTTAACAACTTATTACCAGGAGCCACATGTGATTGCCATTTGCCATCTTCTCTGCTGGCTTCCCTGAAAGTCAATGGGGCTGGCTGAAAGAGCGACCTGCCAAATGGCGCCGAACGTCTCTGCCAGACTGTGGAAATGGAGCTTGGCTTGTGGAGAACATTTCTGTAGCCTAGTGGAGGCATTCTCTTCTTCAGATTGCAGATCACAAAGATCTGAGCTTCATTTCTGCAGCCCTTGGGAGGGGTTTCCCACCCCTTCACACACAGAAACAGAGCTCAGATCCAGAAGGTCTGATCCAGAAGTCTGATCCATTTGTTCAGCCCTTTAGAGGAATTCCCTCCCGTACAGAGAGAGGAGGGGAACTCCTCCCAAGGGCCTCAGAACCAGAGCTCCACACAGTGTTTTGGAGGAGTTCCCTTCTGTGCATGGAGGGGTGCAAAAATCCTTCAGCATGCAGCTCTTTTACTCCATTCACTTAACAACCTTGGAGATTGTTTAGCAACTGCAACTGGGATTGAATCATTGAACGAATCAGTCATTTGTTCAACTGCTTCATTTGATAACCAAAATTGCAGTCCCAATTTTAGCAATAGGAATAACGCTTACACTTACATATCGCTTCATAGTGCTTTTACAGCCCTCTCTAAGAGGTTTACAGAGTCATCAAATTGCCCCCAACAACCAGGGTCCTCATTTTACCTACCTCAGAAGGATGGAAGGCTGAGTCAACCTTGAGCCGGGTGAGATGTGAATTGCAGCTAGCTGTTAGCTGAAGTAGCCTGCAGTACTGCATTCTAACCACTGCGCCACCTCGGCTCAATTTTGGTTGTAAGTCAAGTATTACCTGTATCTGAAGATAGTCGCATAGATGCTATCTTCTAACATAGAAGTTTTTTTTCTCTTAGGATGCTTTCATAAAAATCCTGTTTTAAAATTTCATAATGGCATCTTTAGGTTCTGGAACTCAAGAAGAGATTACACTGGGGGCGGTATAGAAAGTCAAGCTCAATAGCCTTGAAAATGTGTGTTTAAAAATAGCTGTAGTTATATAAATGGCACTCCCCATGGTCAGGAAATATAATGCAAGATTTTACACTGACTAGACACTAAGTCGTATAAAGAGAGCTGGACAGAGCTGGCTATATTTAGTTTTGGTAGGCTAAAGGATAGTGGGGTGATGATATGAAATCTTCTTGAATTACCTGAAGGATGTCAAACAGAAGATTAAAACGTCTTTATTTATCTCAGAGTGCAGGACATAGACTAACAGATTAGGTTATAGGAGGGCAGATTCCAATTCAGTGTTTTTGGGGGCAGAAATGACCTTTCTAACTGCAGGAGCAGTTGACAGTGGGACCAATTTCCCAGGGAAGTGATGGCTCATTTTCACTAGAAAGGTGTAAGCAGAAGCTAAGACAACCACCTGTCATTAATTTGGATTTTGGCATTCAGCAAGGGATTAGACTGGTGGTCAGAACAGCTCTTTCAGATGGGATTGACATCAGAATTAATCCTGAAAATGGCTAAGAATAAGCCACAAGTAAAGTAGCACATTTTAATTAAAATATTAAAAGCCATCATATAGGAATAATCACAACTATATCAGTAGTACTAGCATTTGTACGTTCAAATGATTTCAACAGAAAGTCACCTCAGATTCCCAAAGTTTGTCTGATCAACTATTTATTTTTGCCTGCTCATAAAAGAATAATGGAAACAATGTTCATTTGATCTCCTTTTGCAGGCAGTTTCAGAGGCTGTAAGCAACCTATGAGGAGATGTTGCCTTAGTGTCATTTTCTATCACCCCTAATGATCTCTTGCAGACTAGGATACCTCACCCATAGATCCTAAAACCTGAGCAGATTCAAATGAGAAAATTGCCTGTCTCTTAGTCATACAATAACTTGTGTGTCCGAAGCAGTACTTTGCATTGTGTTCAAAATCTCTGTGGTAGTTGGGTCTGTAACATGGCTTATTTTTGGATGCAACGTTCTCTAGCAACTGAAGTTTCTAAATATTTTTCAAAGGCAACCTGATATAGAACTCATTACAATAGTCCAAACAAATTATAATTAATGCATACATCAAACCTGGCATCTCTAGAATTGTACACAGTTGGCCCATGAATCTTAGCTGTGTAAATATTCATTTACTCATTTCAGCATTGATGTTGTGCCAAAGGCAATCAACCAGAGGTCATTATGGCCAAGGAATACCCACAGAGTTTAAAGGATGTCTTTCTATCGAGCTGAGGTTTTAATTTCTAGTCTCAGTTTGCCTTTAAGAACCTGAGTTTTGTTTGGATTAAACTTTAATTTATTTACCCTCATTACCCTATTGACAACATAAAGTGGTGACTTTAGAACTTGAATCATTTATTTGGATTTAAATGGAGAAAGAGGGGTAGAGTTGTGTTCATCAGCATAAGAGCCATGGTGGTGCAGTGGTTAGAGTGCAGTACTGCAGGCTACTTCTGCTGACTACCAGCTGCCAGCAATTTGGCAGATCGAAACTCACGAGGCTCAAGGTTGACTCAGCCTTCCATCCTTCTGAGTTGGGTAAAATGAGGACCCAGATTGTTGGGAGCAATAGGCTGACTCTGTAAACCGCTTAGAGACGGCTGTAAAGCACTGAGAAGCAGTATGGCAGTCTTAAGTGCTATTGCTATAATTGGTGATGCTGCTCTTCAAAACACTAGCCACCCTCTCCCAGCAGTTAAGTATATATTAGGTAGCAGTGGGGATAACCTGGAATCCTTAGAGATGCTCTAGGTCAGTATTTTCCAACTGACTGCTGCTATTAGAAATTTGTTTGTTAAAGGTACACAAGCCTTAAAGCTGTAGCACCTTCACATAGAAGCCCAAAGAATCAGGGAGAGATTTTATGGTCATGTGAGGCCAGATTGACTTCTTCTGAATCATTCTCAAAGCCTGAAGAATCCTCCTGCTGAGTTATTTGAACATTTGCCTCAGTGTGAGGTCAGATTTCCCAACAGCCCTATACCAATGTCTTTGAGACTGCTCTGTGTTCAAATGGGAGACACCTGGGGATTGTTCAATGTGATCAGTATGAGGTGGCAAGCTGTCTGGAATGGCAACAGTGGCGTAGCGTGGGTTGTCAGCATCCGGGGCAAGGCAAGTAATTTGCACCCCCTAAGATGTTGCGCCCGATGCGGCCGCCCCCCCTGCACCCCCCACGCTACGCCACTGCCCCCCTGCCAGTGCAGGGTCATCCGAGGAGCTTCCGGAGCTGAGACGGGCCAGTCTGACGCCCCAACCCTTCTCTTCTCTTCTCTTCCAATATTTGTGTTTGTTAAATGCAGTAATTTCACTTCCTAAAGTGAATAAGAGGCTTCTTGGCATGGAGTGGGATCCAGGCAAGGGGGGAGGTCCCTGCTTTTGAGGAAAGAAGGAATAGACCGACTGCCTTGTGGGGCCGGGAGGCTGGTGAGCCCACTCCCTCCAATTACACCGGGCAAGGGCTGCCCAGGTGCCCCTGTTCGGAGAAGAGCGTCAGTGGCCAGGAACGAAGCAAGCCCTCCTGACTGGCAGGCGGGGCCGGGCAGGGGCGACCCAGCAGGCTTTCTCGGCCCGCCCCTTCCAGCTGGCCTGTGCGGAAGCGGGAGGCGGCGGAGGGAAGAGCATGGCGGAGCAAGAGCCCGAGCCTCTGCGCCTGAAGCGGCTGCACGGCGGCTTCTTCGCAGTGCCTCCCGCACACCGGGTGAGCAGACTCCGACTGCCAGGGTGCCCTTCGCGCTCCCCCGGCGGCCAGGCGGGCTGGGGTGTGTAGTCCGCGCTCACCTGCCAGGCGCCAGTGCTGCATCCAGGCAGGAGCTGCTCCCCCAGCCCACCCCGACACACACACACTGGCTGCTTCCTCCCCCCGCGCCCCCAGCTGCAGAAACGGCCTTCTCACCAGCTCTCCTTCCAGCTGGGAAGATGCCGGAGCGTCAAGGAATTCGAGAAGTTGAACCAGATCGGAGAAGGGACCTATGGCATCGTCAGAGCTGCGAGTGCGCCCCCCCAGATGTTGCGCCCGGTGCGGCCGGCCCCCCCTGCACCCCCCACGCTACGCCACTGAATGGCAATTTATCCGCCATTAGCCATCTTTTTCTGAAGTCACTAACAAGTGTTTTAGGCCCTTTTGAATGCCTTTGGGAAATAACAAAGCTAAACAGATCTGCTATAGTTGCACATGTTCTAGAATTTTTCCCAAAACATTTACGGAAAATTCTCAGAGGAAAAATCAGCGTGGGAAGTGTTTGCAGACGGGAGACATGAAGATGAGTGGTTCCCACACCAAGGTATCTATCATATGTCAGGCAGAATGTATGTTGCAGCCATCGTGGGCTCCCTTATGACCTGTTTTGATCCACAGTTTGTACGTTTCATATCTCTACTTTAAAATGTCTTAAGAATCCTGTTTACATGGATTGTATCAGACTATTTTAAGAGAGCTTCTAAGCAGCTGAGACATGTTGGAAGAGCAAATGCTTATTTTTTCCAAAGGTCATTCAATATTCTTCCAGAAGAAGAAAGAAGAACTCAATATTTATTAAGCTAATGCTTTGTAAATAACTATATCCCAGTGCTTTGGAATTGAATGCCAACTGCAGGCAATAACATTTCTGGAATTATTGGAGCGCCACTAATCATCTGGTTTTATGTTTAAAAATAAAATAAAAAATTGGAGAAAGCAACCAGCTTAGATGCTCTCTTCTTGAATAATTAGGCTATATCATGTGGCAGTGAGAACAGATTGTTGGCTAGAGACTCGCCTTTTAATTACTTGACAATGGAAAACCTGGATCTGAATGAAGTATCCCCCAAAAATCCTTCAGCTGTTATACTACATTTTTAAGATCACAAAATGAAAAACTAAGATACTAAATACTTTTCATCAGGTGGAACCTTCAAATTACAAAGCAGATGGATTGAAAGCCCAAAAGTAAGGAACATCCCTTCTTGGCTCTTAGCTACAATTTGTGACTTAAGCAGAATTTTCCATTTTTGCTATGTGAGAAATTTCTTCCTAGGAATAAAATCTTGTTCCTTGAAATACCATTTCCTATGGAAATAAATTTTGGCCGTAGGTTATATCCTATACATAAGTAGTATGCCCACACTGGAATTTTCTTGAGTTGAGTTTTTTTAAAAGTATAATAAAAAAGCTCATTTAAAACAACCTCATCTCTCTGTGTGCAATGAGGCTTTAAATTAGCCTCCACTGAGATCAGAGCAGCCTATTATAAAGCCTCATTCCTGCATGAAGGGAGCTTTGCAGAGAGGTCAGTGCTGTAGTAGGAAAGTGTAAGACTTCTCAGGGCTCCCCCTCAAAAATCACTTCCTCTCTACACCCACACTCTGCTCGGGCTATAGAATGCCCTGTGTGGTTGTTAGGAGTTACCATTTTAAGTCCATGTGCAATGTAGTGTAGGTGAGAGAAAAGAAAGTGAGAAGAGCTCAGAAAAGCAATCTGTCGCACACCGCTCTCTTCTCTTCGGTAGCTTGAGCTAGGAAAGCGGAAAATCACTGTGGAATCTTAAAGCAAGAATTAATGCTGTTTTCAGTCAGCCTTATGCTATCCCAGGACTCCAAAACTATGGTTGCATAGTCTGGTTTGCGAATCCATCACAATTTGTCTCCTGGAAGGGGGCAGCATAGATAATAACTTGCTCAAAATCCATTTTCACTTTGGATTTTCAAAAATACAATAGCTTGACCTCGGAGGTGACTAGATCTCTTCTTTGAACTATTATAATGCGTCATACCCAGAGGTGGGTTCCTACCGGTTCGGACAAGTTCAGCCGAATAGGTAGTAACTCATCGTGCCATGCCCCTGAACTGGATCTCTCAGCGCCATCTTGGGTTTTTTGTTTTAGTACTGTGCATGGGTGCGTAACTCGCAAAGTGCATCCCTGAGCAAACCGGCAGTAGCAGCAGCCGGAAACCACCCCAGGTCATACCTGAAACTGGCCTGGGATCATCACTTCCCATAATACAGCTACAAGATCACAGGACAAGCAGCCCCCTCCAGACTGATGTTGCTGAGCTTTGACTCTTTGGTTTATAGTTTATTTTTAGTTCCAGTTGAAGGAGGTGACTGCTTATCTGGACTTTTAAGATCTTCAATTGCTGGATCCACCAATGGGAGGCTACAGGAGAAAGGTTTGGTTATAGAATGGCCTCATCTGGCACTTGGCTGTGTCATTTAGGTCAGCGTTCCCCAACCTTTCCAGCTTTGCGGACTGGTGGGGAAGAAGGGATGGTTTTGTGCGAGTGGCAGGTGAGTGGGCGCAGCTCCATTTGTACAAGTAGTGAGCATGCACTCACTCTGCTTGCACAAATGGGGCTGCATGCATGTGCACTTACCGCTTCTAAGACCCGGCTCCGAACAGGTCACAGCCCAGTACTGGATTGCAACTCAGGAGTTGAGGACCCCTGATTTAGGTAGCAAGTAAAAAAAAATTGTATTTCCTCTAGAATAATATAACTTCTTGACTTGAATTCTTTTCAAGTACTTGTTTTTTTTAACCTGTTTTATCTATTATCTGTTCTCAGGCTTTACTTGCTTGGTAAGATAGTTAACATTGTTATAAGATGGAGGATTTTTTTAAAAAAAAATTCTCTCGACTGTTTCATTTGTACCACACCCATGATGACCTTTTAAAAATACTGCGAATGATCAAAAACCCAGTTTTAAAACAGAATGCCTATTTTTTTTTAAAAAATAATGAACTACCTGTAAAACTTCATACGTCCCTGAAAATACTATCTCAATAGTAACTTAATGATACCTGAGAAACAAAGGTTTGCAGAACCTTGGAAGAATTGGAAGAATTTACAGAATAGCACAGTAATTGATTAAAGGAGCTAATTTGAAAAGGATTCCAAGAGCTGAACATACTGTGACTTAGCAGTACAACATATAAATGAAAAGGATTTGAACTAGATTGTGTTAGAAGGAAAAGAAGTACTACAGAAATGAAGCAAAAACAGTGTTACAGATATGTTTTAATAATTTTAAACAGGCCTTGAATATTGCCTGTGTAATGTTCTGATGTCATAGCATTTTAGCTTTCTTCAGTCGATCGCTAGGTAAAAAAGATGTGTTTTAACTTAATAAAAGCTCTATACACAAACACACATACATGTGTATATATACATGTATATACATACATACATATAACACATATAACATATAGTTATATACCGTATTTTTTGGAGTATAAGACAGACTTTCCCTCCCTAAAAGTGTGTGAAAATTTCAGTGCGTCTTATAGACTGAATACGGGCATGTGGCCTCCTGAACCCTTCATATGTCGTGTTTCTGCCCTCCCCTGGCCCCCAGAAGCACTCTCCAGGCCAAAAACAGGTGCGTTTTTGGCAAAAGCGGGAGGACATGCGGAGCACTGCAGAGTGCTTCTGGGGGCTGGGGAGGGCAAAAATGCGATGTGTGGAGGCCAAAAACTTTTTTTCTTGTTTTCCTCCTGTAAATCTAGGTTCGTCTTATAGTCCGGTGTGTCTTATAGTCCGAAAAATACGGTATGTACTGTAAATGTGTGTGTATGTATATATTACAAGTGTGTGCACACACTTGTATAAAATGTGACATGATAGCCTTCTAGCAGGCAAGGAAATAAAGTTGCTGAGTTATTTCAGTTACATTGATCGATTACTCAGGACTAACCTGTACAAGTAGTTTTGCCTCGTGTGTCAGTTCTCTCCTTTTAACACAGCAACACAGCATAACTTAAACTTAGGATAGGTGCATAAGAAAGGTAAACCAAGGTTCTTTTTTTTAAAAAAAAAGCTCTTTCAACTTGAGAAACCTCAGTGCAGTTAATTTAACGCTTCATTTTTGTATAATGATACAATATGAATATAATTTTTTGCTCATCGGGTTACCTCCAGAAATATGTGGGGAGCAGAATCCGGAGGACTGAATTGCAGTATAGTAATTCTTATATAAGTAACACTTTGAATTAGCTGAGTAGCTTTGAAGATGTCAAACTATAACTTCATTATAGCAAAATATGGTAGCTATACCTAAAATAGCACACTAATAAACTTGATGCCAACTCTTTAAATCATATTATAAGGTTTCATACTATTATTCGTATGACGTAATTCCTGTATTTTGACAAGTTTCTCTGGAGGCCAGTACAGGTAGTCTCCCCTTCGGGGAGAGGGGGCGGTCTATAAATCTAATAAAACTTAAACTTAACAACCACAATTGGCACCAGCAACTTAGTCATTAAACAAAGAGGGACTAAGTGAAACTGTACTGTGCTTACTATCCTCACCTTTCCTTTGCCTTACAAACATCTGAAGGTCATAGCACTTATAGCATAAGGTTTAGATTTACAGTATATTGTATACCGCTTCACAGTGCTTTATAGCCCTCTCTAAGTGGTTTACAGAGTCAGCATATTGCCCCCAACAATCTGGGTCCTCATTTTATCAACCTCAGAAGGATGGAAGGCTGAGTCAACCTTGAGCTGGTGAGAATTGAACTACTGGTAGTCAACAGAATTAGCCTACGATACTACATTCTAACCACTGTACCACTACGGCTCATAAATGCAAGGATGTTACTTTTTCATAGCTGTCAAAATGTGAAGAATTGCTTAGCAATGCAGTTGCTAAATGAGAACTATTTATAAATATGTATAAACGTGAGGATGCCTACATAAATGAAAACAGGTGTTCAATTTGATCTATCCTAATAAATATATAGCAATGATTGGATTCAGTGAAATAAGGACCCCAGTCAATATTTAGTACCTGATTAAAAATCATAACAAAATGCTTCTAAGCTGTGGACCCAAGCTGATTGAAAAGAAGATCCCAAGGAAGCAACCGGTGTTTCGAACATCCTTCCTCAGTCTGATGTTCTGCGGATTTTGGGGAACTGCAGTTAAAGCCACTTTACTACTGGCTGGAAACTCTGAGATTGTAATTCCAACAAATCTCAGAATTCTCAAATCAGGGAAAATAGCCTAGACCAGGGGTGTCAAACTCAAGGCCCTTGAGCCAATGTGACCCGTGATGTGGTCGGATCTGGCCCACAGGACCATCCTGGAAAATGTAAGGGGCCGGCCCACATCACTTCAGCCTGGTCTCCCCAATGTGAAGAAATATCGGGCCAGCATGGCTTCAACCCAGTCTACCCAATGCGAAGAGGAAACATCAGGCCAGCGTGGCTTTGGCCGAATCTACCCAGTGAGAAGAGGAAACATGCCAGCAATTTGGGGAGTGGCTTCAAGCTGGCCATACCCACCCAGTCGGCCAGCCTCCCTCCCCAAAGGTCAACCACAGCCCTAATACGGCCCTCAATGAAATTGAGTTTGACACCCCTGGCCTAGACCAACTTTGTATTTTCCATGGCTAGATTCATTGTTATGGATTGTCTGCAGTGAGTCCATGACAAGCGCAAAATCTATGGGTCCCTCCCCCCCATTCATTCATGTCCAATTCCTGGAGCCTGCCAGTATAAGCCCTTACAGTTTTCCTGGCAAGGTTTTTCAGAAGTGGCTTGCCGTTACCTCTTTCCTAGGGCTGACAGAAAATGTCTGACCACTCCACTCCGCTGGCTTTGTGCCTAAGGTAGGACTCAAATTCATGGTCTCGCAGTTTCCAGCCTAATGCCTTAACCACTATACCAAACTGGCTCTCAATACCTATGTGCATGCAGTTAAAATAATAGGTAAGAAAACAAGGCTACAATCAACAATTTTACATATCCAGCACAATTTTTAAAAATACCTGAAATTTTCATGGATTGTCTTAAAAAGTATAATGAGGAAAAGATAGAAATTATGCTTCTCTCTCAACATTTTCTGACTAGGCTTTGCAAATTTTTATATAGAAAATACAGTCAATTTCTTGCTAGAAACAGAATTAAGTTTCTGCAACAATATTAGAGAGATCAAATAATCATTTTTGCAATAAAACCCATAGTCGTTTCATTCATTTATGTTCTCAGAGAAATTAAAGTCAAAATATATGACCGGCAAGAAACTTAAAATCAGAAATTTTAAAGCCCTTTTCACCATATGATAACCATCATTTAGATAAAGATAATCTAGGGGTTTGTCTTTTCCATAAAACAATTCTTAATCAGTCTCCTTTAATGCTAATTTCAAAGTAATAAAATTGAGTGCCTCTAAGTAAATATATATGAATCTTGAAGTAATATTCATTTTTATAATATTACTTTTCTCCATAAGATAGTTAACATTTATCAGGGACAGTATTTGGCCAAACATGGAAGCTAAGCAAGAGTGAGTTTGGTTAATACTTGAAAGAGAAACCATCAGAGTATTCCCAACTGTAGCTGGACTGAGAAATTGAAAAACATCCCTGAAGAAGGCAATGCCACTTTTGTATTATTGCAAAGAAATGTTACTTGGATGTGTTCATGTAATCTCCTGGAGCCAAGCTGAACTTGAGGGTATCTTTACCTTTTGGATAACATTTACTTATTTCAATACCATGCAAATGTAATTTTATATGAAATAATGGTAACTATAGAAAATGAGATGATATTTAAGACGACTGGGAAATGTTTGACCTTTCTAGGCACTGCAGCTGGAATTGTCAAAAAAAGTAATAACTTTCCCTTGTAATATTTAACCCATAGGTAATTTCATGAAGCAAAGATTTCCTTTTTAAATAAAACTGGGACCAAAATGTACCTTGATAGAGGATTGGGAGGGGGGAAGGAGGGCTTGAACAGAACTAAATAGCTAAAGATTAGAAAATTTCAATTTTGAAATCTAAAAGTGAAGAGAAGGAAAAGATGAAGAGAAATTGTGAGCTCAAAATGGATTAGTAGACTAGAAAGAAGTCCAAAATATTCCCAGTCCAATAAACCAGGAGGAGGAGAAGAAAAATTACACAATGGTTGCTGCTTCTTTATATCAGTTAGAAAACGCAGAAAAGGAGAGGTGCAATGACAAGCATGAACAGCCAAAGAAAACTGGTACATTTGAAATAACTCTATTGAAATATCAGTACGATATTTATTAGCCAAATGTATAACAACTGTATAAACAAGGAAGATAAAATAACAAAGGAAGAATGTCGCAACCCATTCTCAAATCTAAATCCTTAGCTTGTGTGCTTTAAAGAAATATATGTGATGGTAAAAAAGAAGTACTAAAAACTGAAGAAGTGAGATGCTGATGCGAAATCAAGCCACCATCTTGGTCCAAGACTTAAGACCCTTGGCCTAAGCAAAGGTCCAGACCAACCCATAGAGAAAGAATCATATACCTTTCTTCAAAAGTTGCAGAAATGTTAAATTTGGCAAATGAAAATCACACATCAGGCTTATATTTTTGCAGTGTCCCAAATCAGGATTGAAAACTAGAAAGATAAGAGGATGCCAGCTGTACCTTTGTTCTTATGTATCAGAAATGCATAATACTGCCTCAGAAAACGATACTCAAGGAAGATACCAAGTGTCAGGAAAATAGCTTCCAAATGGGAGTCTGGTTCAGATAATCTCGTGCACATTCACCATTTCAATTTAAGGAATTCATTTTAGCAGGGTCTCACAAACCATACGCATCTTAAATTCAAGGAACAAATCAAACACTTTCAAAATTTAAATTGGTTTACTTCAACAGAAGGTGAGGGCTTTCACTAATTATGCAAAACAAATGTATTAATGAGGTTTTTCCATTCAGACTGCTAATTAATATGAAAGGCAGACTCTTCTTTGCTTCAGATTACATGGGAGCATTGTCATTTGCATCCCATTGCATAGGCACATCACCTGAAGAAACGTCACTTTCTGAGGGATTGCCAACTGCGTCAAAAAGGTAGATTGGATCCCCCAGCAGAGCAAAATAGTAGACAAAGGAAGTCAAGCAGAGATAAAATTGCTACTTCCACTGACAGCTCATCAGAATAAGATGATATAATGTGACAGACTAGAAGGATTCAGAACAATTTAAAGGGTATAGTTGCACAGTTACAAGAGAAGAGGTTGTTGTATGGTTTATCTTCCTGGAGCATTATAAGTCACCATGATTCATCTTTCCAAAACAAAATTATGGTCAGAAACATCATCGCAAAATGACTCGAGGGACAAATTACAAAAGTTATTGCAGAATTGAAGAATGGCAAAATGCAAGGTCAGGATAGATTTCAGAGTAAGTTTTATAAACAGTTCTAGAAATCATAGTACTATTTGTCAGAAAACTTAAAATATTTTTTCTAGATTTCTTACTCCAATTTAGGCTAATTTCATTCCTCCTACCCTAAAAATTGGTCTCAGGTAAGAGAATTTTGAATTTATTCATCATTTCAATTATACTAAAGTTTGAGTGACTGACTCTATTAGCATTTGATATTTATAGACTTTGACTTGGTATTGTTGTACATAGGCATTCTTTGCCAGTCAATAGGTTCCGATGTTCAGAAATCCCCAATAAATATCCCTAGGACTCAGAGAGGTTGACTGGGTGAAAGTCTTATCTGGCTTTGTGCCTCAAACAGGACTAGAACTCACCTCTCCTAGTTTTTAGCCTGGTTTCTTAACCACTATACTAAACTGGCCTCTATTCTCAAATTATTCTCAACCTAGTGCTTTAATTAAAAGAGATAAAATCAGTGGTGGGATTCAGCCAGTTCACACTGGTTCAGCCATTTTTGGCTAAAAAGGACCCATTTTTGGATAAAACGGGCTGTCTGGAGCACAGCAGAGTACTTCTGGGGGCCGGGGAGGGAGAAAAAGTAACATGCAGAGACCAAAAACTTTTTTTCTTGTTTTCCTCCTGTAAATTTAGGTGTGTCTTATAGTCTGAAAAATACAGTAATTAGCAAGACATTATTAAACATCAACCTTTTTATCCCCCAAAATTGAGCTGTAGTCTTCCTATTACAAATGGGGTTTTGCTCATATTGTACAGTTAAGTGGGTGCTTATGAGCTCAGTTTAAAGAAAAATAAAACAATGGTAGAATTAACGGCATGCTTTTTGTTTCGAATACACATTAAGGATTTGAAAATGAGAACTATATAATGGAAAGTGCATACAATTTGGGAGAACTAGATCCACATCCCACTCCTTGGGCATGTTCTGTAGAGGCAACCTGAGGAAATTACTCTTTTTTTTTTCTTCACAGAAATGGGAATACCCTATGAACACATTGTTGATTAAAGAATTGTCCCCAACCATTGTTCGTTAATGGCTTTGCTTCATTCTAGACAGTTGTGAGAAATGGTTTTTATCATTGACTTGAATGAAATTACAGAAGATGTTTTTCCAGTCTGCAGAAAAAATATCCTGACAGACTGGCATTTTTGACCAAAACCTATAAAGTAAAATTCAACAAGGATTAAAGTACAGTTCTGCGTTTAGTTAAAAATAAATAAAAGATAGAAAATTAAGAAAGGAGTGATGAGCTTGGACAGCAGTACATGTAAAAATAATGTTAATACACTCAGCACAGCTGATAACAGTAGCATGATGTCTATATTGTGGGAGGTGCTTGTCCCTGTGCATTTCCCCTTAGTATTGTGTGTCATATCTGAACTGAATTGTCTCTAAGAACTCCACTTCAGTTTAGAACCCATGTTATACAGTATCTCACATTTCCCCATATCTTGAGAGTATTGCACTATGAGAATAGTCATCAAATATCTAAAGAACTGTCATGTAAAATGAAAAGGAGCACTAGAACCATTGATGGAACTTTAAATAAGAATGTTAATAATGATAAGGTTGTTCTAGAGTAGAGCAGGAAGGAGTTGGGCTGCCTGTTTTTTTTTAAGGAATAATGTATTTACTTCCAGGATTGAGGATCCTGCATTGAGCAGGGGTTAGTTAGGCTTCTTGTGAAAGATGTCAACAATTCTGAAGAGTTATTGCTATTGGCTGAACTGCATTCTTAATTAAGAAAGGCCTTTGGCTAAGTAAAAAAAAATTAAAACAAGGATTATTCCACATTGATTAAAATGGAGCCATGCTGATTGATTTGTCAAAGCTTTATCTGTAGAACTTCTGAAATGGTATTCATTTCTTTCAAGTGAATAGTTAAATATTCTGAGACAAGATTATGTCTGCACAATTAAGGCAGACTTTTTCAGGAGCCGAGGGTTAGTTCTTTTGAAACTCAGGATGAACAGGAAGAACAAATATTAAAGTTTGCATACACCAAAATTCCCATCTTTGCTTGCATATAAGTAACTAATGCAATATATACTGTGACTTCTGGAGGGGTATACACACATGATATATATACTGAGACATTTTGGAAATTCTATGCTACTGGAATTCTGCAAAACTGGATGAGTTGTTTTAAAATAAAGAAACAGGATACACATGAAAGTAAATTGTAATAGAGTTTAAAAGAGAAGGAAGGAATAATAGTAAATAGCAGGAATGCTGGATTAAATAATATGTATTAAATACTGCATTAAATAATATGTATTCCTAATATCCGTAAAAGAAAATGGATAATAAGGTAATTATCACAATCTCAGTTGACGAAAGTAAAAAGATGTCACAATTGAAGATCTTATAGATTGCCTTGATTACTAAAATGTGTATCAAAATTAATGAACTCATATGTAAATTTAAAAGAGTTACAGTATAATGCATACATTGTTTTAAACAAAGTTCCTCTCATTTATCCAGGGACAGGGAGATTAGTTCTGTGTGCTTGTTTTCATGTGTATGTGTGCAAACAAACAGATATCCTCAAAGATCTTGGTGCAGTTTTAATGAGATTCTACATCACTCAATGCTAGTAATGATTAATTGGCATTAGACGGCATCTGAGAGAATGGTTAAAAGAATATCAGCATTTTGTTGTTGAGGCAGGACAACCTGTTTTGATTTCTTTTCACAGTGAGGAGTTCTTAAAATGAGAAGACAATGGTTTTTTTAAAAAAAAATGATTTAATTAAACATTTACTTCATTACTGCATTAGGGGTTGGTAGGTTACTAGGTTTTCCCTAGCAACATCATCATGGTTAGCTCTCAAAAGAGAAGGGGATCTTCTTTGTAAGCTTTGTGCAGCATGGATTGACTAGTGAGGTACTGTTCAATCTAGTCTAGAAGAAGTTGGAGGAAGGGTATTGCTTTTTAAAAAAAAAACATTTCTAAAACAAGAAAATTTAAAGAAACACTGTGTATCTCATCTCTTATAGCTAAGATGGTCAAGTAAACTATGGTTGAGTACAGTGGTGGGTTGCAGGCAGTATGCCCCGGTACGGGCATACCGGAGCCCACCCGGAGTACCCGTTACCGTTCCAGTACGGTGCTCCGGAGGGCCCACCCGCCTGCCCCAGCTCCTTACTTGTCCTTTAAAGTCTTCAGTGCTTCTGCGCACACGCATGGCGTGTACAGCACCTGTGTGACGCTCCGCCGAGCAGGTGGAGTGTCACGGAGGCTTGCGGAGGCGTCGCTGACAGGTATGATTCGTGTGCGTGTGCGCTGTGCACGTCCATGTGAATGACGCCGGGCCCGTTCCAACCATGCCAGTTGGAACAGGATCCGGAACCCACCACTGATTGAGTAGCACCAGTACTCTGAGGAAACAGATTTGAAAATGGGTCAAAAATAATAATTCATAAGAAGTGCTTCCAGATGGGTGGGAGAGGAAGTACAATCCTTCTCCAAAACAGTGGCATGAAAAAGTAGAGGTGGCTGATTAAAGGAATCATGTTATAGATGTAGTTATTTTAAAGAGTCACTGGATAAAACAGTGACATCTTCTTGTGTGGAAACCTGAAAAAAACCCCACAGTTTTAAAGCAGTGCTATGCCAGCACTCTTGCCTGTTCCAAAATACCTTTCCCAAATCATTTTTGATTGACCTATTATCCAGCTCAATATTAGTCTATTATAAGATAGAGTTTGTAACTAAACCTACCTTTGCTAGAAGATGCATAGAGTTTTGACCCCATTGATTTTCTTTGATCTCTCATCTTCTTCTAATTTGAAGGACTACGGTATCTAGCAGCAGGTTTGTGGTCTCAAAGGATAAGTCCAAAAAGTTTATAGAGAACTTTTCCTTCTTTTCTGAAGAAACACTCTTCAGTAATCCTGTAAATGTCTGCTCTATTCCCTTTGATTTTTAATATCTTTAAAAAAAACTATTGAGGGAAAGTGCTAAAGACTTTGGAATGAATTACCAACAGTACTTTTACTGTTACCCTTTTAAAAAAAATACCACTGTTCTCTTTCCCAAAAATCTTGATTGTTACTTTAAATAACTCTCTGAAATTGGCGATAGTGTGGGTTAAGTAATAAATGGAAGCTACATTCATAAAAATTGTGTTGTTGAAATGAAATGAAATGAAATTTAATTTGTTAGCCGCACCCTCTCCAAAAGGACTCGGGGCGGCGTACAATAAAACACATACAATATACATATATATACAATACATATACAAATACAAATAAACATATACACGTACATGTACATGGAGGAGGTAACACTCATAAAACATATATAAAAATAGAATTAAAATAACTATTTAAAACACCCTCAGTTAAAATTACAAAATTTAAAAAGCCCGTCAGGAGCAATAAGATAAAACTATGGTTGAGCCAGGCCAGCTAATTGGAAGAGGTGGGTCTTGAGCTTTACACGGAAGGAGCAGAGATCAGAGGTAATCCTGATATCAGGGGGGAGGTCATTCCACAGGGCTGGGCCTGCCACAGAGAAGGCTCTGCTCCTAGGCGCCGCCCCCGACACTGTTTGGTGGACGGCACCTGGAGAAGTCCCTCTCTGTGCGAGCGAATTGGCCGTAGGGATGTATGGGGCAGGATGCGATCCCGCAGGTAACTAGGTACTGTGCCATGGAGCGCTTTAAAGATCGTTATCAGAACCTTGAAACGCACCCGATAGACCACAGGAAGCCAGTGCAGCTCGCGCAGGAGAGGTGTTACATGGGAGTACCTAGTACTCCCCATAATCACCCGCGCGGCCGCATTCTGGACCAACTGCAGTCTCCGAGTGCATCTCAAGGGAAGCCCCATGTAGAGAGCATTGCAGTAGTCCAGGCGAGACGTCACCAGCGCATGAGTGACTGTGCGTAAGGCATCCCGGTCCAATAGGGGGCGCAATTGGCGCACCAGGCGAACCTGGTGGAATGCCCCCCTTGCCACGGCTGTCACATGGTCGTCCATGGACAGCCGGGCATCCAGGAGGATGCCCAGATTGCGCGCCCGCTCCACGGGGGCCAGCTGTACGCCCCCGATGGCCAGAGATGGAAACAACTGGTTGAACCGGGGGGCCGGAACCCACAGCCACTCCGTCTTGGAGGGGTTGAGTTTGAGTTGGTTGCCATCCATCCAGACCCGTACGGCTTCAAAGCACCGGGACATCACTTCGACGGCCTCGTTGGGGTGGTTCGGGGTGGAAATGTACAGCTGGATATCATCAGCATACAGATGATATCCCACCCTGAAACCACGAATGATCTCGCCCAGCGGCTTCATGTATGTGTTGAACAGGAGTGGCGAGAGGACCGACCCCTGTGGCACCCCACAAGTGAGGGGGCTTAGGGTCGACCTCTACTCCCCTGCCAACACACGTTGCGTCCGGCCGGAGAGGTAGGAGCTGAACCACCGCAAAACGGTGCCCCGAACCCCCAACCGCTCCAGTCGGTGCAACAGGATACCATGGTCGATGGTATCAAAAGCCGCCGAGAGGTCTAATAGGACCAGGATAGAGGAACAACCCCTATCTCTGGCCCTCCAGAGATCATCAACCAACGCGACCAAGGCCGTCTCCGTGCTGTGCCCGGGTCGGAAGCCGGACTGGCGCGGGTCTAGATAATCATTTTCCTCCAGGTGTCGTGGAAACTGATAAGCTACCACACTCTCTACAACCTTTGCTAAAAAGGGAAGGTTGGAGACAGGACGATAATTGGCTAGCTCCGTTGGGTCCAGGGAAGGCTTCTTGAGTAAGGGTCTCACCACCACCTCTTTCAAGGCGGCCGGAAGAGACCCCTCGCCCAACGAAGCGTTCACTAGGCCCAGGAGCCAGTCACGTGTAACCTCCCAGGATGCCAGTACAAGCCAGGAGGGACACGGGTCCAGAAAACATGTGGTAGGTCGCAGCCGTCCGCGCAATCTGTCCAAATCCTCGATGGCAACCAAGTCAAACTCCTCCCAGAGTGGTCTCTCAAGACTCGCCTCGGACGTCTCCACTAGACCACTGAAAGGGACCCATTCCTTCCGGATTTGAGCGATTTTATCCTGCAGATATTTCCCAAATTCCTCTGCCCTGCCCTGTAAAGGGGCTTCCCGCGGCCTCTGAAACAGAAGGGAGCGGGTCACCCGGAACAGGGCGGCAGGGCGGTTCTCTGCGGATGCAATGAGAGCGGCACAATATTGACGTTTGGCCGCTCTCAATGCCACAAGGTACGTCCTTAAATGGGTTCGTACCTGTGCTCGGTCAAATTCGGAACGGGAGGATCTCCAACGAATCTCTAGGCGTCTCTTGTGGCGTTTCATCACCCTTAGCTCCTCGGTAAACCAAGGGGCCAGGGTGGTTCGTTGCCGCAGGAGAGGCCGCAAAGGCGCCACTCGGTCTAGGGCCCCAGCAGTCGCACTATTCCATGCGGCTACCAGGTCCTCTACCCAGGGGCGGGTCAGGTCTACAGGAGGTGGCCCAAGCTCCGTCTGGAACTTATCCGGTTCCATCAGGCGCTTGGGGCGGAACCATCTAATACCTTCCGGCTCCGCCTCCCCGCAGCGGGGGGTAGCACCAGGGAAGTCAAGTCGGAGAAGTGAGTGATCTGACCATGACAGGGGAGTGATGGTTAAATCCCCTACTCCCAGATCACTCATCCACTGGCCAGAGACAAAAACAAGGTCCAGCGTGTGGCCTCCCTCGTGTGTCGGGCCCTGAATCAATTGAGTCAGGTCCATGGCTGCCATGGAAGCCATGAACTCCCGAACCCCCTCGGACACTTCTCCCACCGATGGCAGGTTGAAATCCCCCATCACTAAAAGTTTGGGGGTCTCAACCGCCACCGATGCGATCAGCTCGAGGAATTCAGGCAGGGCCGCTGATGTATAGCGAGGAGCCAGGTATACTATCAGCAGGCCCAACTGTCTCCCTGGGCCCCACCTCACGACAAGGGACTCACACCCGGATGTCTGCGGCACCGTGGACTCCCTCGGCTCTAAGTCTTCCCGAATAATCACTGCTACCCCACCGCCCCTTCCCTGGGCCTGAGGCTGGTGAAATGCTCGATAACCTGGTGGGCACATTTCCACGAGGGGTAAACCTCCCTTGTGGCCCAACCAGGTCTCCGTTATTCCTGCGAGGTCCGGCTCCCCCTCAAGAATGAGATCGTAGATGAGGGGGGCCTTATCAACAACGGACCTCGCGTTGCATAACAACAGCCTCAGGCCCTGGGTCTGCAGATCCTGACCACCTAGTATGCGGGGGTTGGTACAAGCAACCGGGTGTGACCAACAACCCCGGTCTCCCAACCGACTACGGGTTCTTAATCTGTCCTCGCACCTGCCCCTCCCTACGACAGTTGGAATCAAAAAGCCCTGTATTGGAACGATATCCTCCCTCTCCTCCTCCTTTCCACTCCCTCCCCTCAAGACCACACCTGGTGACCTGGCTCTATCATCACTCCTGACCTCCACCCACCCCCCAACCCTGGAACCCCTACAAATTCTTAAAAAACACTTTACTAAAAAACCCCTTAATTTGCGCTTCCTCCACCATATGGTTCCAAAACCATAACTGAAAAGTGTTCAAAATGCCCCACTTGGTTGTGATTTAGCACAGTTGGTGTATAGCTCACTTTTTTGGGATAAGATTTAAACACTGAAAGATCCCTATACATTCCAAATCTTGAATTACAAAATAAAGTAAGTAGAAACTGGTAATTATTCAAGCCATTGACTCACATCTAATAGGTTTCAATAAGGGCACATATATGGTACCAATTATTCTTCAATTTACGACTGCAATTGGGATTGGGATTTCCATCATAAATCAGTACAGTTGTACAGTGAATCATCATGTGACTATACCCAATTTTATAACCATTTTTACTAAAACATGCAGCCATTAAGTGAATCTGGCTTCCCAAATTGATCTCGCTTGTCCGACACCAGCTGGGAAATTGTGATGACAAATTGTGATGACGTGACCGCAGACATTAGAGTTGTCATAAATGCAAGCAGGCTGCTAAGCACCCAAATTGCCATCAGGTAGCCATGGAGGTAGTATAACAGTTTTAACTTTAAGGGTGAATCATAAATCACTTTTTCTGAGGCCATCATAATTTTGAACCATCATTAAACAAGCAGTTGTCAGTTAACGTAATGAAATGTATAGACGACCTTGGGGATCAAGGAGAATTGATGCTGACTGGAAACAATTGGAGAAGAAAGGCAGGAGTCCCCAGTGGCTTTATGGTCAGAGAAAGAGGAAAGATTCAAGGTTAAGCGGTTAAAAGTGGCAATGGGAAGTTTGCATTTTCAGACTTGCAAGGTTTAATTAAAGCAGCTCTAGAGTAAATTGGAATTACCATATTTTTCAGATTATAAAACGCACCAGAGTATGAGACACACCAAGATTTTGAAGATATTTTTTTAAAAAAAATCTGTCCTCCTTGGCTCCCAGGAGCACTCTGCAGGCCTCCCAAACCCTCTGCATGCCCCCCCTTTTTTTTTTTTTTTTGTGAAAAGGGGGCATGCAGAGAGTTTGAGAGACCTGCAAAATGCTCCTGGGGGCCAGGGAAGGCAAAAATAAGCAAAAAATGGCCAGCTTTTCGCAAAAACAGGCCCATTTCTTTCAAAAAACAGGGCGTGCAAAGAGTTTGGAAGGCCTGCAGAGTACTCCTGGGGGTTGGGGAGGGCAAAAATAGTTCCATTTTTGTGAAAAACAGGCTCACTTTTTGCTCGTTTTTGCCCAGAAATACTGTATTCAGTGTATAAGACACTCCCAGATTTTCACCCTCTTTTGGGGGGTAAAAAGGTGCATCTTATACTCCGAAAAATACAGTAGGTGATCTAAACATTTCATCTCTGGTTCATCTGGGTGGGATGACAGTCAAGGCTACCTGCCTTTTTATTACTCAACTGCCACTTCATATACATCCCATGCAGTATCATTTATCTATCCTGCAGGCAGTTCGAAAGAAGTGGTCTATAGGATCTCCCCAAGGACAAATTGTGAATTCTGTCATCTATGAAAGATCCCTTTTAAAAAATATCCCAAAATTAAGACAGCCTGCTAGATGACACCAAAGTTTATCTAGTCCAGCATATCTAGTTTATCTAATCCAAAATGTTCAACCAGATGCCAATACACTAGCAACTCTACTGACATCTGTGGCTATCATAGCACTGCCTCTAAGGAGCAGTTCTGCACTGGGCATTTGTTCTGGAGTTTATAGTTCTGGTCATTACTTGTAAAAAAAACCTATATTTTGGCACAAATGTGCTTCCTGAATTGCTTCCTCCAACCATCAGTCACTGTATATGTCCCAAAAGAAACTGTATGTGATGGTGAAGCTCATAGCATTGTTAAATTTGAGAAATTATTCAGAATTGAACTGTCCCAACAGCTCTATAGTGAGGGGTGGTATACCCAAGATGGAATGAAGATTACTTACATGTTATGGATTTGTTTACTTATATTCTATGGCTGGACAGATAGACAAGAGTTTTTCTGACAGTTATTTACCTTGCTCTGCTTGTTATAGGGTTAGGGTAATTCTTTGGATTTCTTTCTTTCCTGGTCAGTGATACACATTTTCACTCATCTTCCATTAAACTGTTGAAGTTTTTTTTTAAGTTACATTGCAGAATTTTGGAGAGGTTGTACACCATCCTGACTTTTCCTTTTATTATTATTTTTTTATAACTAGTCAGTCTTTTGACAAGCTTTGTCAGGCTTCAGGGTAGATCTGGTTGTCAGTCTCGGTTTTCCTAACACTGAACCCCCTTTTTACAGAACAAGTACAGAGATGGTATTCAGCAGGTTCTGACCAGTTCTGGAGAACTGGTAGCGGAAATATTGAGTAGTTCAGAGAACCGATAAATACCACCTCTGACTGGTCGCACCCCCATCTATTCTCTGCCTCCCGAGTCCCAGCTGATCGGGAGAGAATGGGGATTTTGCAGTAACCTTCCCCTAGAGTGGGGAGGGAACTGAGATTTTACAGTATCCTTCCTCTGCTACACCCACCAAGACATGCCACACCCACCAAGACATGCCATGCCCACCAAGCCACGCCCACAGAGCCAGTAGTAAAAAAAATTGAATCCCACCACTGAACAGCTATCCTTGTCAGAATGCTTTTCTATGATTTGGTTTAATTTCACTTTCTATTGTAGCCGAGAATAAAGCAATATCCATCCCAAAGATTTATTCTACGCAGCCCGTTGAAATCAAAACCCTTAAATAGGTTTGGGCTTCAGAGCTTAGATTCTAAGGTTTTTTTCTCCTGCCCTCCCTTGTCAACAGACACTTGGCTGTTCTTCTGATAAATTTGAAGGCACCTAAACTATGTTGTCATAACAGAACTCTCTAGTCCAGTAATTGCTGGCTCCCAACTTACCCGCTTCCTCTTTTGTAGTTTGGTCTGAATGCTTGTGTTATCCTTTTTGCTTTTTAAGATACTGACAATTTCCCGGCTAATATATCGTCAACTTTTCTCCTCTAAAAAAAATTGACATATTGGAAATCAGAGATGTGCCAGTCATACCACACTTCGGGAGCATTTCTTCAACAATGTCCATTATTAGCATTTTGATACCAGCTTTATATTATTCAACACAAATATGAAACAAATCAAGACAGCATGTAAATAAAGCCAGTAACAACAGTAGTGTTTTTTAACAATATACATCAGTGTTATTAACGTTAACAACTGGGCCAAGGGCATAAGCTGTCATAGGCAGAAGTTTGATGTTTCAATCATTTTGTACTATGTTCTCAATTAGATAACCAGTCAAAATAAATTGGATATGTTTGCAATAATACTGCAATTGTCAAAGCTTTGAAGGATAAGTATTGTCTAAAGATATGATATTATTCAAACCCAGCCTTTATTGATTATTCAGGATAATCTAATGCACACATACAGAACATTAATTTGATCTTTTTGCTATGATATTCCCTGCTCTGAAGAGATGAACATTTTTATTAATTCTACATTTAGATGGTTACTGCAGCTGATATGGTAAAACAGCAAATATAAGTTTGCTTTTCTTACAGCTCTCTCTGTCTTTTTGTTCTTATAATTCCATTGTTGGCTAAACAAATAAGAGCCTAAATAAATGTAATTTTAATAATGTAGAACTGACAGATGGTTATTTTCTCCCAAAGATTGAAAAGTGGTTTCTTATGAATCTCCTAATATTTCATCTCTGCTAGTTTTTTTTAAATAAAAGCAACAGCTATCTTCTTTCTGTCCATTATAAAAGAAGCTTTTTTTAACTTCACTTTTGATCATATTGTGGGAGATCTAGAGAGTTTAGTGTCCTAAAAATGTTTCAAATAAAACATTTTCAATATATGTGATTGATGTCCTGGTGAGATGTCCTGCTCATAACTAACATAGTTACCAAACTTTAGTCTCTAATAGGTCTGAATTGATAACCACTTTCTAGAAAGTTAGAATTAGGTGCATTTAGAACATTAAGTAGAGCATAATTTGACCCTCCTTCCAAATCCTCATTTTCTTCTATTCTTAACTGGCTGTCTTCATTCTCCATGACGCATAGTGTCTGCAAGGTTGAAAAGTTAACTAAGAAAAGTATTCAGAAGGATAACAGTACTCCCGGTTGCCTGAAGATTTCAGGTGCTTTGAAGTTCTTAAAGGTTTCCATCTTCCTTTCCAGTGTTTCACAGCATTGCTCTAGCAATATCTTTGACTGTTCTTAATTACCTTTTCCCATTTTTACAAATCTGCTCTTTTTGCCTGTTTTCTACCTGTTGTGTTTTTATGGCCTGAGGCAGTTTGTGATATTTAGGAGAGATGAACACTTGCAAAGAAATAAATGAATTCTCTGTTTTATAATATACCTTTTTCTCTCACTTGGACTTTTTGTTTTGGTTAAGCCTTGACTGATGATAGATATTTTCAGCTGTTTAAATATCCTTTGTACCGCAAAGTTTATTTTATTGATGCAGAAGGATGGAGATATGCCACATGCATTTGATTATTAGCTCCTTGAGTTTGACTTCTAGCAGAACCTAAAAGAACGTATTTGTTTTGTCAGTGAAAAAAAGCCCATGGCTTTGTCACAACTACTGCTATTATTCACTACATTCACTTTAGATGTTCTATAAACATGACATTTGAAATGCTGCTGGAATAACTGTTGGTTTGAAATAAAGCAGCCAGCCTTAAATTTCAAAGTTAACCGAAGAACTTGCAAAAATCACAGCAGGCCTCCTCTGTTCAAGATATATAAATTTGGCATAGGTTCCACCATCAATTTTAAGTTTGAAATGTTGGTTTACATGCTATAAAACGAAAGCTGATATGTTTTGACATTATTTCTTCCATTCTGTGAGTAAGAAGGCTTACCTTTTCCCCAGAAGAATGTTTTACCTTCATCAGGGCATAACTACTGTATTTTTCGGACTATAAGACGCACCGGTGTATAAGACACACCAAGATTTCGAAGAGGTAAGTAAGAAAAAAATTTTTTGCCTTCCCTCAGCCCCCAGCAGCCCATTGCAGGCCTCAGCAGGCTCAGGGAAGGCAAAAAAGCCTCCATTTTTGCAAAAAAAAAAAAAAAAAGGGGGGGGGCATTTTTTGCAAAAATGGGATGCGGGAGCTTCGTTTCGGGAGGCCATAAATGGCTGTATTCGGTGTATAAGACGCACCAACATTTCCATGCCGTTTTAGGGGGGGGAAAGGTGCGTCTTATAGTCCAAAAATACGGTATTTTTTGAGAAGATGAAACACACGAGGAGAAAGGCCTAGACAGAATTATTATCATGAAAATGGGCCAAACACCAATGTTCCACTGTCCCAAATAGATCCAAAAGAAAAAAGAAAAGAAGGCAAGGCTGTTGAGAAACCAGTTGCATGAAGAAGTCACAGTGTCTGTCTTTTTTTTTTTTACAGTATTCTGCTGAGCTGTTGGCAGTGGTCCGTCTGCCCTTCATCCATCCCAGTTATCTGCTAAACATTGTTGACAATGAGGAATTGATAAAATCTTCAGAGGCCTGCCGGGATCTGGTGAACGAAGCAAAACGTTATCACATGTTGCCACACGCCAGGCAAGAGATGCAAACTCCACGAACCCGGCCCAGGTTATCAGCAGGTAATGGTGGAGCCTTGAAAAGATAGTACTTCTGAAATGGCTAATGGTATTTGCAGGCTGCAAGTAAGGAACCAAGATTAAAAGGCTTCCCCTCAGTTTTTCTGTAAAGCGTCCAAGATACAGTCAGATATCACACTGGGCAATTGGGCATTGCGAACTGGGCAATTGGGCATCCTGCAGTTTTCTTCAGGTTTTTCCCACTGATTCTCCTTGTGGCAAAAGTTATTGAGAGCGGAGGACCGGCAAGAGGGCATTCATCATCCCAGACCAGGTGCTAATTCCCTGGCAGATGGTTTTCTGTCATGGTTTGGTCATATTTATTTAACAGCCTAGCATAGTCTGGAGTTAGAATTCTGGGCATGTAGGTAGTTTATATTTCTTTAATCCAACCTGACTTTTTCCCCCAAACATCTTTAAAATTACAGATATCCTTGAATACATTAGATTGCCTTCCAGAAAATAATCTCTCTCTTTTTTTTCTTTTTTTTTTGCCATTTAACGATGACAATAATAGTTTTTTTAAAAAGTTTTTACAATAACACATCTAAATCTCTGCATGACCCTGAGGTATCACAGCCACACACACCTTTTGTATCGTTTATGAAATGCCTGGCTGGCTGCAAGCAGATTTATTAAGCAGAAAAGCCATTAAACATAATGTGACTTCTAGATAAGTCTACAGAGGATCTCTGTTGCTCCATTGAAATGAAGACTCGTTTTCATAAAATAAGGGGCAGACTACTGCAGGAGAGAAGGTATTTCTGCCTTGGTAAAAGTGAAAACTCCCAAAAATGTACATTGGAGTCCATGAATGCAGCGGGCTCCTCCACCCATAGTCCTCACATTGTGAGACAGAAGGGATCACAGTGGCCTCTAGCCTGCTCTCTTGTAAATCTGTAACTAGTGGTGGGCTGCTGCCGGTTCGGACCGGTTTTGGCGAACCAGTAGTTGAAACCCGCCCATCCGCCCCGGTGCAATGCTGCCCTATTTAGCCTTGTTTTTTACGCCGCACGCACGCATGCAAGGCGCGCGAGCGAAGCGCATGCGTGGAAGGCCGCATACTCACAATCGGCGAACCAATTGTTAAGGTAAGTGCAGCTCACCTCTGCCTATAACCTTGAGAGTTCTTCTTTTAAACCTATAGCCTTGACAGTTCTTCTGACCAATCCAGTTTATCTTTTCCTCTTACTTCATCAACCCCTTCCCTTTCCAGTCCAGCAATCCTGTTCTTTCACTTTCTTTCCATCCCTAATGTTTTTCTTCCTTTTTTGCTATTTGCATTGAAGAGACAGAAAGAAGTACAGGTAGCCCTCGACTTACAATCACAACTGAGACCAAAATTTCTGTTGCTAAGTAAGACATTTATTGAATTAGCTTTGCCCTATTTTACGACCTTTCTTGTCATAGTTGTTAAGTAAATCACTGCAGTTCTTAAGGGAATCATTCAATCGTTAAGCAAATTTGACTTCCCACATTGACCTTACTTGTCAGAAGCTGGCTTGGAAGGTCACACGTGGTGATCACATGACTCTGGGACAGTGCAACTGCCATAAATACTAGTTGCCACATGTCTCAATTTTGATCACATGACCATGGGGATGCTGCAATGGTGATAAGTGTGAAAACTTTTATAAGTCACTTTTTTCAGTATCGTTCTAACTTCGAAATTACTAAACAAATCAAGGACTACCTGTATTTGTAAGAGTCTTTCAGCGAAAATTGTTTGGCATATATGTATAGTTGGAGGATCTATGCCCATGATGGTGAACCTATGGCACGCATGCCACAAGTAGCACCCAGAGCCCTCTCTGCGGGCACATGAGCCATCGCCCCAGCTCAGCTCTACTGCGCGTGCGTGTGCGCCTCCCACCGGCCAGCTCATTTTCAGGTCCCTTCCACGCATGCATGGGGGGGGGGCATATGTGGGAGATGTGTGTGCATGTACAGGGGGGTCACAAGCACGGGGGGCATGCGCATACATGGGGCGGGGGAAGCAGAGCACACCGCCCATGGCCCATTTTTAATTCCAGGAGGCTGCAGGGAGGAGACGGGGTGGTGGTTGCACATTCATTGCATTATGAATGCAGGCACGAGCACTGCCATGCACACACAAGCCCTTTCAGCACGCAACGACAAAAAGGTTAGCCATCACTGATTTATACATTTTTAAAATGGGGTGCCATTTTATAGACAATTACTTCGTCTTCAATTTTGGGCACTGTCCTTTTTTGTCCTGAATGTAATAGTTTACGTAAATTGACCTCTTCAGACTGTGGAAAGTCATAACTGAAGTGCCTTTGTTTGGTAAATAACTAAGTCTTATATTTCATTTGACATTCTTGGTTAAAATAATACCTTAAAAATGTAATATGGGACTTTTTTTTTTATGTCTCCTTTTATATCCTTGTATATACATGAGCATATATGAAAAGAAAGATGAGCAATACTGTGAATGATTAACTAAATCAGTAAACAGATTCAGTTCCCGGATTTTATTTATTATCTAGGAAACATAAAGAGATCCTGATCTGCTTTTATTATAGTAATGTTAAAAACATTTGAACATACCCATTCTGTTGAAAGATAGCATGACATCTCAGGTGAAATTTAGGCATATTTACATGTGGAAGGCATACTAATTGCCTTTCAAAGGTGCTTCAAGACAGCAGGAAAATTCAAAAAGCCAAGACATTATTATTATATAAAACTGCACGTCAGGCTGGATTTTTTGCAGAAATGTTATCTGATTAGAGAATTTATCAGAAAGATGAAATACTTTCAGGCACAGCCCTTCTCTTACTCTTGTAAATTGGAGGTGACCAGCAATTTATCAAAGTAGCTGATAATTTTACAATTTTGGGAAAGTATCTGTTTACAAAAAAAAAAAATGTAGGGGTAATGCAAACTATTTTCAGAAAATTATTAATTAAGAAAAAGTAATTTCCCATGAATAAGAAGAGTTATTATTTCTGTAAGTCAAAGTCCAATTAGTTTAACTATTCATTAAGAGTGTTTCAATCCTTTGTGAAAATCACAATATCTACAATATCCTCTCGAGACTATTTATTATAATCACATTAGTTCTAAACAGGTGATGAGTTTTCCTGCCATTGTTCTGGAAACAATCATTTTAGTGCCTGCTGAATTTACTCCCAAATTTTATAATCTGTCACTTGTTGATACTATCTCTGTATATCTGTAAAGCAATAAATAGTTCATTCCAAAGCAGAGAATTATTATTAGATTTTTATTCTGTCCCTCCCTTCCCCACCCCCACCCCTTTTTTTTTTTTTGAGACAGAGAGGGTCAATTCAAGATGGCAACACATGTAATACTTCTATTTCATATTTCCCCACAGCAAGGATTGCTGGAATGAAAGAGAGTGACTGGCCTAAAGTCACCTAGCTAGCTTTCATGTCTAAACTAGAACTCTCCAACATCCTTGTTTCTAGACCAGTTCAGTGATGGGCTGATACTGATTCGATCCAATTCGGGCCAACCAGTAGTTCTGACAATCAGCTGGCCCTATCCACCAGCACCCGCCCTATCCTATCCTTAGCTGATTCACGGGGCACAGCTGATTTCTGGGCCTTTGCTGTTCTACACATGATCACCGAACCAGTTGTTAAACTGGTTGCAATCCACCACTGGGCCAGTACCTTACATCAAACTGACTCTCATGGTAGCTAAACATTTGAAAATGTTCCTATTCTTTTTTATGTCATACTGAGACATAAAAATGTACAGTAGTTGTGTTTATTTTCCTCTCCCCAAGGGGAAAAGAAATGCTTAAGTCAAAATTTCCAAAACATAGGGACGGAAACATAAACACCCTATTTGATGTCAAGCTGGCAATGCTCAATAGATTATTTTAGAATACACATCCATCATTTAAAGAAAACTCCAGTTTTTGAAAAATATTTTTGAGTTCTTCAAATAAGTTCTTTAAACAAAGATCTTTAAAGGAGTGAGTATTCAAATCCATATTAGCAGGTGAAGTGTAATGTTTTCCCCTGGATTAATATTAATTCATTTGAGTTAAAGAGTGTGACCCCTTTGACATTGGATGAATATTAATGTTGTTTTGAAAATAAGGATAAACATAAATATTAGCAGGAAAGGTATATTGAAAAGGAAGTGTCTTTCCACTTGATAGAAACATACTCCAAACTTAGTCTACATAAATTATCTTGCTAGATCTTGAAAAACACCATGCACTGTGTGCTGCTTAAGCAGCAAGAGGAATATTTTACAAACATGTTACTCTGCTTATCCTGTTCAGGGTGCACTAAGCATATAATCAAATGTAATGAAACAGCAGAAAAGAATTAGGCTTATGCAAAGAATAACAAGGTAAGGGAAATTGGAGATTATGATCCTTCAGAGATTATGATCTGATAATATGTATTTGTATCTATTAAAAGTAATCTATGTTTGGGTCAATTACCATTCCAGGTGTAGCAGAAGTCATAGTCCTAGTCGGAGGCCGTCAGATGATTGGAATGAATCAACGGGCTTTGACAGCAGTCACATGCTTCAATCCTCAGAACAATAAATGGTACCCACTAGCCACCCTGCCCTTCTATGATCGGGAGTTCTTTAGTGTGGTGAGCGCTGGAGACAATGTCTACCTCTCAGGTGAGCAACAAATACGGTGGATTCTTTGCAAACCTATATGGCAAACTAATCAGAATGGATGCATGATCATTTGGCTGGGAAGAAGAGAGTTCCTTCGAGCATTTTCCATTTCATTTCAGCTCAGATTTTCTCCCTAGGACATTTTCCCCGTGTAATGTGCAAAAAGATGCATTAGGGATCTTGATTAAACTGTGAAGAGTTTTTCCTTGCAATTGTGACACAGTATGAAGCATCTGGATCTGAATCAAAATGATTATGTTTCTGTATCTGAAGCCGGTTTGCTCAAGCTGTTGATCTGTATGACCATGTTTACTTAAAAGACATGTAATCCCTACTCATTTTTTTAAAAAAAATCTGTCCTTGAAACCTCTTCCTACTTTTAATGAAAAGGAACAAGCTCTTCTCTCACATGTTTAACTGGAGGAACAGAAATGCTACAACATTATCAACATACCACATTTTTTAAACTGCCACCACAGCTTCATTATTCATGGTGGCACAGTGGTTAGAGTGCAGTACTGCAGGCTACTTCTGCTGACTGCTGGCTGCCTGCAATTTGGCAGTTCCAATTTCAACAGGCTCAAGGTTGACTCAGCCTTCCATCCTTCTGAGGTGGATAAAATGAGGAGCCAGATTGTTGGGGGCAATAGGCTGACTCTGTAAACCACTTAGAGAAAGGAATGGAAAGCAGTATATAAGTCTAACTGCTATTGCTATTGTTATAATCATACTATAGCCAACATTTCACTTGTGGAAGAAAACTTACATATTCAACCTTGGGGACTGCATGGGAATTAGGAAGGAAGTACAAGGTATGAAAGATTGCAGGTGGATAAAAGGTGAGAGAAGAATCAATTGCAAAAGCTGTTTGCCACATGCCACTGGGAGTATCTTGATACTTTTTTCATTATTACTATTTTAGTGATACTCATAGACTATAATGTGTAGTGACTCTTCGAAATCCTGTATTACTGTATTACATTTTGCATCCATGGATGGCTCAGCAATTCTGAGAACAGCCACCCTGATTGTAGCATCCATTGCCTAGGCCATGTGTTATGGATAATTTCTAATCTGAAAATGTTGAGTAAGCTGCTTAGTTGCTTCATACAGTTGCATATGCAACTGAATAGCCTGTAGGATATTTATGAATGCTGCCTAATTATGCTCACATATGCAAATGTCCTGCCTAGCCTGACATCATGACAGCCTTTTAAAAAAAACCTTTGGGATGCATAAATAAGTGACAGCAATCTGCATCATCGGAACAGATGCTTGCAATCGACAATGATTTATTTTAATTAGTCATATGTCATTTTGAAGATCTTGTATTGCAGTTGACTTGCCTTGCAATATATATCAAGTCACCGTGGTCTTTTTTCCCCCTTCTCCTTACTGAGGACAGGTGGTATGGAAGCTGGAGTCACACTAGCTGATGTCTGGTGCTACATGTCGCTCCTTGATAACTGGAATCTCGTTTCCCGAATGACAGTCCCACGATGTCGACACAACAGTTTGGTTTATGATGGCAAAATATATACCATAGGAGGCCTTGGTGCAGCGGGCAATGTTGATCATGTGGAGAGGTAAATTTATTTTGTGTACAGAAAATAGTTCTGAAACTACTCAGAAATTTGATGGTGAAAATAACATATATTTTTTCAGATTCTTTAGTAGATTGGATATTTTTTTTAATCAGATAAGGTTGGGTTTGAGTTTTGTTCTGTTTTTGTTATTTTAGTTCCTCCTGAACCAGGTCTTAGTAAAAGTGTGACTGAGAATAAGGAGTCTCGGTAAGTAACAAAAGTCATTAAAGAAAAGCTTAGATGTACCAGATCTCTGTTTACTTTCCCATTGGAGTTATCCTGGTATACTATTATTCGAGGAAACCCAACAAATCAGTTTAATAGACATACAGGGCAAGAATAATATCTCTAAAACCAGCAGGGAGGTTAGCACTTTTTTATTCCTGTGACTTTAGCTTTTATAAATTTAGAGAACCATCCTTCTGCGACTTATTATATTAAAGGGAACTGCTTCCAGAGATCTGTGCCCAAACAGGCCCACCTCAGTACCAACTCAGTGGCCCACCAACCAACACACAAAGGTGTCTCAAAATTGGCCAACTCAGCATATCTGAGGCATTTCTGAAGTATCTCCATTCCTAGTGGAGGTTAATTGTTTGGGGTCTGTATCATGTGAGCATGTGTTGTGATCCTATTGCTTCTGCCTTGCTGCACAGCATAATGAAGTGATCACCAAGACCATTCTTCGCGGTTCTTTCCCAATGGTATTTTGTTCTGGTGCCTAATCTTTGTGTACAAGGCCACAATCGTTTATTGTTTCTCAAGATGCCTGGAGAGAGATGTATTATCCAAATGCCCCTTCGGTGTGTTTTTTAACTATTAAAAACTAATAGTAAAAAAAAAAACCTAATTCATTTGTACAATTAGCAAAATTCTATCAGCTTTCCCAATAGTTACAGGAGAGACCCATCCTACGTCTGTGTTGCAAATTTTGAGGACAGTGATTTGTATGGATTACGGAGTAAGAAATTTAGTTTTTTTAATTAAACATCAACTGAATCTCTTAAGACCCAAAGCAACTACTCATATCTTTTATACAAAACAATGGGGAACCTAAGTTATTTAGGTTTCTGTGGATCCTTATCAATGCTGAAAGCACTTGTTGTCCAAATTGTTTCTCAGTCTACAGTATCATCAAAGTGCAGCATTGTTCATGAGATTGCTAAACTGGCATGTTGATTTTGTCTCATTCTAAAACCATTATCAGAAGCTGGAAGGAGTAAAGGTAGACTATGCCTACAGTACAGTACTTTTTGTAGGTACTTATAGCCAGACTAAAATGGTTACTTGTATTTCTCTTATTATGAGATTAATGTTTATAATAATTGGCACTTTATTCTTTTCTTCATTCCCTCATCAAATCTATTCCTTTTGATTCTGCTATGCCATCTACTGGTTTTTAAGCCCTTGAATTTTTTGCTGGCATACAGTAAACAATACCTTGGCACCTCCTGTTACTCCTTTTTTTAGATCAAGCTATGTTTTCCAATCTCTAGATTTTTTTATTACTATTTCTGTAAAAGGTGTTACAAATACTATATTTCAGATTCTAGGCAAATAACTAAACCATTCAGCTGTTTTGTAAAGTGACTTCACAGAAGATTTCAATTTTTAACTTGAATGATTGTTTTAGCTATTTCCATTTCAAAACTGTTATTTTGCACAGTGCATAAATCTCACAGAAGAAGATACTTCAGTCCCACAAAGATCTGTGGACATTCACTCAGGGATTCATAGGTATATGTGAATCAAGTATGTACACCATATCATCAAAATAATTTTTACAATAAAATCTACTCAAAATATAAATTTCCTCCAGCAAAATTAGTTCAGTCAGAGTGATAACTTGCGATAGATGATGATAGATAGATAGATGATAGATAGATAGATAGATAGATAGATAGATAGATAGATAGATAGATAGATAGATGATAGATGATAGATAGATAGATAGATAGATAGATAGATAGATAGATAGATAGATGATAGATAGATAGATAGATAGATGATGGACCGACCTGTAGAACAGCCTTCTACAATTAGAATATGTAAATTTTTAACTCCCTGAGTTTTCAATTCAAATCCTCACTTACACTGGGCACTTTGTGTTTGGGAAGGCTACTGTAAACTATTCAAAGCTGTTGATATACATCAGCGATATTTGGAAATCATAGTAAGCCAAAATTTCATTAGATACTTCTAGTCTACTCGTAAATCAGCATGATGGCTACTTACCAAGTTTTCTTGCTAACCCACACAGTTTAATCTCTGGCTTGTGCAGCATTGGTATGAAGATCATAGCTTATGAATGTTATGCTGAGAAAGGTCAAAGGTATCAGTAGATTCACAGCCCCATATGAACCTGAGGAGGACATTTTTGGTGACCAATAAGCCAGAATTCTTTAAAATTAAGATGTACTATAATGTCCAAGAGAAGACCTCATTTTGTTGCCAACAATCTACTGAATTTATTGCCAAAACTGCAATTTGACTTAGATATGTTATTCAAGGAATGGTAATAGTTAGATTTCAGACTAACAGCAGGTTTAGGGTTAAATTTTCATTAGGTAATTTTAGCTCAGTTATTCAAAGAAAGATGGGATATAAATATAATAAATAATATTGGTAATTATAATTTGTAGCTATTCTCTTAGTTGCTAAGGTACATCATCAGCTTTCATTAATGAAGATACTTCATGCCTGATTTTACGTACAAATATTTCAGTATCAAACAATATACAGATATTAGTTCAGTGAAAATTACCTGCATGTGCTTATCCATCATGAAAATAAGGTTTTTCCAAAATTTCATCATATAATTTCTCCAACCCTGCTTCCCCGCTGTAGAGTCAGGAACATTATTCTAGTGGAGTATTTTTAATGCTCTGCAATAGTTTTTTGTATTGCTTTTCTATAAATTCCCTTTTGAGAAATAAGAATATGCATTGAAGCTAAGCCATCTATTCTATCACATTCCTTTTCAAATGGATTTTTTTCCCTTTGCTCTATGCAATAAGACAAAAGAATTTTAAACAGATCCATGATGTTCATATGCTTGTAAGATTCAAGTAGCACAACACTTTGGAATTCTTGATGTGCCTACAGAAGAAAAAATGTGCCTGCAGCTTTGGCCAGTCATATTTCAGCTGGAAGAAGAAAAGGAGTTATACAGGAAGGACATATTTATGGGAGGCATAGAAAACAGACTTTCATAATATAGTACAGTGTTATTTTTCCGTAACTGTGTTGCTGCAAAGTATCCTCTGAATAATGTATAAGATAGTGAAGGTATGGTACATAAATTTCAAGTAATGATGGTACAGAAGCTTTATAAGAGAAATAAATTAAAGCATTCATTCATAAAGTTGCTAGCCAAGACAGAAAAGAATTAAGAGGAAAATGCATATGTGTATTTAAACATAATTCAGAAAAAAGAGTAATTTACAGTATAATCCAAAGAGCTTTCTCCATTCAATATAAGTACAGAGTAACAAATATTAAAATCTGTAACAACTGAAAACATGGAATGAGAAAAACATGACATAGCTGGAATTGGGGAAAGATGTCCAACTTGTCATGATAACTATTATTTATTTTTATTTTTTACATGTTTTAAAGACTTCAGTGCTTTGTAAGTTTAAATAATAATCGTCGTTTCACGGTGTATTCTGGATATATCATACCATATTGTAGCATATAGCACATCTATCTATTCATACTTTCATTTTTAATCTTTATCTAATCAAAATGTCATCAGTTATGGAGGGAGATCATCATAGTGAACAGAACACCAAATTTTGGAGAAATTTTAAAAAATTAGAATAGTTTAAGAATGGGGAATCCCCAAAACATTCCAATAATGTTTATTGACATTATTAGTGGAAAGGGAAAGGTACAATTTGAAATCCAGAAAGAGTTACCAAACATAGGCATCTGTGCTGTGGTATTTTGTTACCCATTCCATTTATTATTAATATTACTTCATGATGACAATATAGCACATTTCCAGTACCCCAAGTGGAAATGTCTTTCCTTTATCAAACATCCATGTGTGATGGGTGAATTTCATCTCCATACACAGATACTGTAAAGGGTTTGGGCTTGAGACCAAGATATGCTTTAAATGGGGGATAGCTCAGAATAGTGTTTACCAGTTCTCTCAGTACAGATAGTCCTCAACCTATGAGGACCATCTGTACGCTGATGATACTCAGCTGTACTTTTCCACCCCGAACCACCCCAACGAGGCCATCAAAGTGATGTCCCGGTGTGTGGAAGGATCTGGATGGATGACAACCGACTCAAACTCAACCCCTCCAAGACGGAGTGGCTGTGGGTACCGGCTCCCCAGTTCAGCCAATTAATTCCATCATTGGCCATCGGGGGCATTCAACTTGCCCCCGTGGAGCGGGCGCGCAATTTGGGCGTCCTCCTGGATGCCCGGCTGTCCATGGATGACCATGTGACAGCCGTGGCAAGGGGGGCGTTCCACCAGGTTCGCCTGGTGCACCAATTGCGCCCCCTACTGGACCGGGACGCCTTACGCACAGTCACTCATGCGCTGGTGACGTCTCGCTTGGACTACTGTAACGCTCTCTACATGAGGCTTCCCTTGAAATGCACCCGGAGGCTACAGTTGGTCCAGAACGCAGCCGCGCGGGTAATTATGGGGAGTACTAGGTACTCCCATGTGACACCGTTCCTGCGCGAGCTGCACTGGCTTCCTGTGGTCTATCGGGTGCGTTTCAAGGTTTTGATAACAATCTTTAAAGCGCTCCATGGCTCAGGACCTAGTTACTTGCGGGATCGTATTCTGCCCCATACATCCCTGCGACCAATCCGCTCGCACAGAGAGGGCCTCCTCCAGGTGCCGTCCACCAGACAGTGTCGAGGGGCAGCGCCTAGGAGTAGAGCCTTCTCTGTGGCGGGCCCAGCCCTGTGGAATGACCTCCCTCCGGATATTAGGAATACCTCTGACCTCCACTCCTTTCGTATAAAGCTCAAGACCCACCTATTCCAAGTAGCTGGCCTGGCTCAACTTTGATCTAACTATATCGCTCCTGACGGGTTTTTATTTGGGTATTTTAATTGTATTCAATTATTTAGGGGTTTCTAAACATTGTATTTTATTGTTTTTATTCATTAGCCGACCTCCTCCTTGTACATGTCTTGGTATATGTTTTTGTAATATGTATGTCTTGTCTATATATTTATTTCATATGTTTTATTGTACGCCGCCCCGAGTCCTTCGGGAGAGGGTGCGGCTAAGAAATAAATATTTATTATTATTATTATTATTATGACCACAATTGAGCCCAAAATTTCGGTTGTTAAGTGAGACATTTGTTAAGTGAGTTTTGCCCAATTTTACGACTTTTCCTGCAACAATTGTTAAGTAAATCACTGCAGTGGATAAATTAGTTAAATGAATCTGGATTCCTCATTGACTTTCTTTGTCAGAAGGTCACAAAAGGTGATCACACATGACCTGGGGATACAGCAATGTTCATAAATATGAACCAGTTGCCAAGCATCTAAATTTTGATCACATGATTATGGGGGTGCTGCAAAGGTCGTAATTGAAAAATGGTCATATGTCACTTTTTACAATGTAAATTTTACACAGTTACTGTGGTAACTAAATGATATGTTGTAATTTAAGAACTACATGTAGTGTTTCTTATTCTGGGTGATTTTGAAGGCTGAGATTAGATCCCTTGCCCCCACCCTTTTCTTCCATCTAGCTATAGTTTTGTTTTTCTGCCTAAGAGCTTTAAAACCCAGTGTCCAAACAATGAGAGCAATAATACAAGTCATATGATAGCTCCTTGCCATGATAACATTGGAGTAGACTTGCTGTTCAATTCCTCTATAGGAGCTGAAGCTGTGAATCCTGTCACATTAGCAGCTGCCAGCTGGTTTATCATTATGTAAAGTCATGGAAGAAAGTTCCTCCATCCCCCAAAAATATCAGATTTAAGTTCTGGCACTTGATTCAAAGTGCTCAGGTTATTCATTTCCTCTCTCCTGGAATAGTAGGCAACCTTTTGATCTGAAACAGCTATTTCTGTGTCCAGACTTTGAAAGAATCACTTGGACAAAACAAAGAAAGTAGAGGTCAGAAACACTTTGACCTAGAAAGGAATTATTTGTGACAGCTTAATGTCCATTTAAAACGTATTCCTCTGCTTTGGAGAAGGATCAATAAAGAAGTAATATGAATCTGCTTCCAGAAAGGATTCCAAAGTAATGGAATCAGAATAGTAGCAGACATAAAAATTAAAATGTTGTTTCAAGCATGGCAAATGGACGCAACTTGGTTACAAGGAGGTGAACTGTGCCTTTTATACCAGTGTGCCATCTTATTAGTATTATTTACAGTGAGAAAATTAAGACAAAATTCTTCTTATTCCCGAAGGCATCACTTAGGGAGAAAAGTGCATCTTTCTTTATCTAGAAGATTTAGTTCCAGTTAGCCGTACCTTTTGAAGATGCTCTTTCTGATTGTGAGCTATACAACAGACCATCATTTAGCAATTGATTCCCCCCCCCCCATCTTGCACTGTAGAATAGCAGGAGGTCTTCAACAAAACTTTTAAGGAAGTTCTATCCTCTTTGATGTACAAGTAATCCTGCTTTTGTCACAGAAGTTGAATGAAATTGCTGAGTAAACAGAAAAAGTATTAGACAGTATAGATATGTCTGAAACAAGCAGAACATATAAAGGAGCAAGCACAATTAATCTGTTTACTTTTTTGCGAAACAAAGGTAGCAGATACATAGAAAACATATTGTGTTCCATAACATAGTTTCTGTTCTGATTTGAAAAATACAAAGCTCGCTATCTCAAATATATAATGGTAGAATGTCAGGACCTTCCAGAGCTATATCCAATAGTGGTTTTTTTTTTTAATAATCTCTTTCACTCTGACAGAATAAAAGTAGGAGACTGACAGGCAAAATGTAATTCTTCTTCCACCAAAAGCAACACTGATTTATATTTGGGGAAACAGCAAACATTCAGAACATTTTAGCCGTCTTCTTATCTTGTATAATCTGGCCTATGTATAGGCATAAAATTGCATGTGTGTGATTGAAATATCCAAACGCAAATCCCAAAGCCATGTTTTTGGAAATAAACATTGTCAAATGAAACCTACCCTAGGAATATGCGAGTCAAACATTTTGCTTTTTTACTTCAACTTTTTTTTCCCTACGAAATACTTAGAATATTGAAAGTATCTTTTGCATTGCTGACGAATCTCTCCCCTTATTTAAGGTCAGCTTCTATGATAGCCATTCGTATTTCCCACAGCTTTTGAAATTAAAATCATGTGTATGTTTTGACAACAGGTTAAGTTTGCTTTGTCTTTCATTTTTCTTCAGTTCCTTTCTTGTATTTTATTGATAAAATATTTTTATATATTTTTTATTTTTTAAAACATAAAAAAAACATTAAAAATTCTCATCCATTATGTACAGCATGTCATTTGGTTACAAGCTTTGTGCATCGATATTTTCAGTTACATATACAGTCACAAGTTTTTCATCTAATATGAATAGGTACCTCACTTTCATTTTACATCATATGATCAATTACAGTTAATATTTCTTTTCTTTCAGCAGACCTAATTCCCTTGCATTCTTAATTATCTATTTAATAACAATATACCTTTATGTAATCACTTATCTCATTCTAATTATTTTTACAATGTAAAAGAATTTTCCAACTATTTACAGTATGTTTATACCTCACTACTTTCAATTATGCATAGTCCCACTGATCATCCATCAAGTATGTTTATGTTCATTGTTGTCCTTGTACATCATACATTCCAACAAAAATATTGTTCCTTCATTTTTAAATAAAGTATTCTAAATGCTCGCTTCATAAATATACCAATCTTTCATTACTTCCTTATTAAGCTATTTATCAACAACAAAATATCTTTGTAATATACATCACTACCTAGGGTTATGCATAATATTACCAATCGTCTATTAAATGTACACAGATTCATTATTATCCTTATCCTTCCTTTTTAAACAAAATATTCTAAATTATTCCATTCATATCTAAGTCGTTCTTTCATTGTATCATTATTAATCTATTTAACAGCATAATTGTATTATTACTTATCTCCTTCAATTAAAATATACATAAAACATTTTTCAATTCCAGGCTTTTTTGTCCAACCACTGATAAAACAAATCCCATATCTTATAAAATTGCTCATCATCTTGTTCTCTGATTTCAAATGTCAATTTGCTCATTTCAGCACACTCCATTCTCTTTCGAATAACTTCCTCTTGTTTTGGTATTGTTTCATTTTTCCATTTTTTTGCAAATACGATTCTAGCTGCTGTTAGAACGTTGATAATCAAGTATTTCAAGTCTTTATTGTAAGTTTCTGGTATAATTCCCAATAAAAAAATCTCTGGTTTAAGGTCTATGTGTTTGTGTATCATTTTCTCCAACCACATGTGAATCTTAGTCCAGTATCTTTTAGCTTCAATGCAAGTCCAACACATGTAGTAGTAAGAACCCGGTATCTGATGACATTTCCAACACTTTTCGGATTTATCCTTAGACATTCTTGAAATTCTCGTTGGGGGTAGATGCCACCTGTAAAACATCTTATACAAATTTTCTCTATATGCAGTTGACATCGTCATTTTATAATTTTGTGGCCACAATTTCTGCCATTTCTCTAAATCAATCCCATGTCCAAAATTTTTCCCTCAAGCTATCATAGTCTCTTTAACTTGTTCCTCTTGTAGTTTAACCTCTAATAAATAAATTAATTAAATAAATATTTAATTAAGTAATTGAATAATTTTAATTACTTTTTCATCAGTACCTCTAATTCAGTCATTTTGTTATAAAGACCTTTTGATTTTCTATCTTCATTATATCTAGAGTGTATCTGCACATATTTCTGCATGATATTTGGAACGCTGACATTTTACGCTGACCCGGTCAGCGTTGGGAATTCAGCACCCCCTCACCAGCCCCCCCCCGGGCGAGGGGGGGTGCTGGTGATTTATTTTAAAGGGAGAGTTGGAATAATGTCAGCGTTCCAAATATCATGCAGAAATAAATCAAAGTCCAAGGCAGAGTTATCCTTAAAGTTCCAATTTAATAAAGCAGACATGTTAGCACATCTGTGGAAAATCCCAAATCTGAACTTCCTGGGATTCCACCCAGTTGAAAGTTCATAATCTTATGCCCACTCCCATAAATCCATCACATGGTCCAATCTTCTTCGACCCCGACAACTCCACCCCGCTGGTTCAGGTCAGGTGTCAAGGTGCGGAGACAAAAGATGACCTTGGGCTTCTAGAAACAATGATAAAACATTCCACAAATCTACTCCTTTCTATTCCCCCCTCCCAACTACTACACTAATGAAACAGCATAGGAAATTAATAGAAAGTGTGGCAGGCCAAAGATCCTAAAAAGGAATATAACTGCAGGCCTGACAATAACCATGTGCTTTAGTTCCCTTATACCATAAAAAAGCATGCCATCCCAACAGTAAATCATGACCCTCTACATTTAATAATCTAGAGTTTTTTAGTGTTATCCACTCCTTAATCCACATCAGGTTTGTTGCTTGATAATATAACTCCCAGTCAGGTAAGCCCAATCCTCCTCTTGTTCTAGCATCTTGTAGCAACTTGAGTTTTATTCTTGCTTTTTTCCCTTGTCAAATAAACTTCAAAACTATTTTATTTAAATCTTCAAAAAAGTCCTTGCCCATTCTGATTGGAATTATTTGGAACAGATACAAGATTCTGAGTAAAATGTTCATTTTAATTGTAGAAATTCTTCCTATCATTAATAGTTGTAAATTTTCCCATTTCATCAAATCAGTCACAATTTGTTGCTTTAGTCTAATATAATTGTCCTCCTTAAGAGTACTGCTGATAAATATATCCCCAAGTATTTGACCTTGTTTGTGACTTGGATCTGAAAAACTTCCGCCAACTCTTCCTTTTGTCTTAATGATACGTTCTTTGTCAAAATCTTTGTTTTATCTTTGTTTATTTTCAAATCTGCTACTTTTCCGTACTCCTCTATTCTTTCTAACAATTTGGGTGCTGTCTCTAGTGGATCTTCAAGAATAAAAACCAAGTCATCTGCAAACGCTTGTAACTTATATTCTTCTTTTTTAATTTTCATTCCTTTTTTTTTCTTCTTCTTTTTTGATTTTTCTGTTTAAGACTTCTAATGTTAAGACAAATAGTAACGGTGATATTGGGCAACCTTGTCTCGTACCTCTCTTTATTTCAATAGAATCTGTCAATTCTCCATTTACCATTATCTTTGCTGTTTGTTTATGATATACCATTTGTATAGTTTGAATAAATTTCTTACCAAAATTCATCTGTTCTAATTGTAAAAACATAAATTGCCAATTCACATTATCAAAGGCCTTCTGGGCATCAAGGAACATCAAAGCCATTTGTTTTTCGGGATGGGCCTCCTAATATTCCAAAGTATTCAAAATCATTCTCATATTGTCTTTAATTTGTCTCTTTGGTAAAAAACCATTTTGATCAGAGTGGATAAAACTATTTAGGTACTTTTTAAGTCTCTCTGCTAATATGGATGCGAATAACTTTTAATCTGAATTTAATAAAGAGATTGGTCTATAGTTCTTGGTTTGTGTTAAATCAGTCTCCTCTTTGGGTAGCAGTGTAATATATGCTTCTAACCATGATTTAGGTATTCTACTTTCAGACATCACTTCATTCATAACTTCTAAAAGTGGGAGGGGCAAGGATTCTTCTAATGTTTTGTAGAATTCCACTGGTAACCCATCCGGTCCCGGGGCCTTTCCATTATTTTGTTTCTTAAGTGCTTCCATTAGTTCCATCATTGTTATTTTACCTTCCAACATTGTTCTGGTTTCATCTGGTATCTGGGGAAGATTAACATCCCGTAAGTATTTTTTGATTCCTCCCTCTTCTATTTTCTCTTGTCTGTACAGCTTAACATAATAGCCTTGTATAATTTTCTTCTACTCAGCATTTCCATACTGAATTTGTCCTTAGTCATTTCTTAACTGCAATATTTTCTTTGCTTCTCTCTCTTTTTTCAATTTATATGCCAACCATCTGCCTGGCTTATTTGCATTTTCAAAGTAGTTCTGTTTGGTGCCTCTAATTTTTTGTGCCAATTCTTCTTTTTCCAGTAGAACTATTTTATGTTTAATTGTATCCATTTTTATTTTAACATCTTTTTTTTTGTGGAGATCTCTGTAACTCTTTTTCAAGTATTTTGTAATCGCTAAAGCTTTATGTGTTGGTCTTTTCTTTAAATTTATCTTCCTTATATAATCTATTATTAGTCCTCTAGTGACAGCCTTCATTGTGTCCCAAAGATTCTGCATTGATGTATCTTCTTTTCTATTTTCTTTGAAGGAAAAGGCTAGTTCTTTTTCCATTTTCTGTACAAAGTCTTTCTCTTTCAATATGGTATTATTTAATGTCCATCTGGATTTTGTCCTTTGGCCCTTCCATTTGATTATAATTGGATTGTGATTCGCCCAGGTGCTTGTTTCAATCTCGATTTCTTGTACATTACAAATCAGTTCTGTTGAGGCCCATATCATATCGATTCTGGAAAATGATGAATGTCTATTTGAATAAAAAGTATATTGTTCTTCTGTAGGGTTTCTTTCTCTCCAAATATCTTTCAAATTTGTTTCCTCTATCATCCTGAAAAAGGATTTCGGAAGCAATTTTCTATTTAACTTTGTTGTTTTATGTGTTTTGTAGTCCATGTTCTGGTTTACAATGCCATTGAAGTCTCCCATCATACAAATAGCAGTATAGTCCAACTCAACAAATTTTTTGTGGATTTTTTTGTAAAATTCATCTTGTTTTCACTGGGCGCATAAATTGCAGTTAAAAGTATTTTTTTAGTATTATCCATAATTTCCACCATCAGAATTCTTCCCTCTTTGTCTGTATAAAGATATAAAGCTGGGATATTATCTTTAATATGGAAGATCACTTCTCTTTTCTTGCAGTCCGCCAATGTAGTAAATATTTTTCCAAGCTTTGGTTGTACTAATAAATATTCATATCTCTTTTGAATATGTACTTCTTCTAGACAAATTATATCAAATTTCAGCTTTTCTAATTTGTGAAATATTTTCCTTCTTTTATTTGCTGAATTAAGTCCGTTTATATTGAATGTGACCATTTTTCTTTCCTCCATGTTTATACTTTATATACAGGATTTATAGCTCTAGTTGATCTGGGTTCTCGTTGTTCTCTGAGATTTACTCCACCCACCACGCCTTCTTCTTTATCAATTCCACCTACAGCACCTTCTATTTTTTCACTCTCAATTATAGGTGCCTCCAGTAGTTGCACCGATGATTCTTCTTCTTTTCCAGTTTTCTCAGCCATTTCTCTGAAATGTTCTGTATAGAAAGCTTCTGCCTTATCAATTATGTCTATTCTGTATCTTTGTCCTTGCCATCTATAATTAACACCTTTTTTAATCAGAACCTTTGTCAAAAATTGATCTTCTCTTCTCTCTCACTCTTCTTGGAATTTGTTTCAGAACTACAATCTCTACCTTTATATTCTAATTTTCTATCTCTCGCTTTCTGTAGTATTTATAATTTAGTTGCTTTCTTGGTAAATCTTACATGGACTTCTATGCTATCCATCATCTTCTCTTGGGATATCTCTAATACATTTATCAAAATTTCAGATATTATTTGTACTAGGTTCTCTCCTCTTTCTTCTTCTATGTTTTGAAAACTTTAAAAAATTCAGATCTATCTATCTCCCACACTAATATTCCACTACTCTCCCTTTCCACCTCCCTCAATCTGCTATCAAACTCCTCAACCTTCTTCTCTTCTTGTTGAACTTTTTCTTCAATTTTTTGGATTCTGTCCTCGTATTTCATCATCCAGTTTTGCATATCTTCTATTTTTCCTTCCGTTTTAGCTACTTTTTGTTCTATGCTTTCAATTCGTTGCTCTATTGTCTCAATTCTTCTTTCTATACTCTCAGTCTTTTTTACAATGGTATCTAATTTTTCATTCTTACAATCATCTCCTGTTTGTAATTTCTGTATCATTTGCATGATTGCATCTAAAGTTACTCCCTTCTCTTTTTGTTGTTGAAGCATCGACTGTATTGATCTTTGTCCTCCTGCAGGTGAGGAGGCAGGGGTTGTTGTTGTATAACCAACAGGTGTTAACCTTTCTGCTGATCTTCTAAGTTTTTTTGTGTTTTAGTCCAATTAGTCTAATTAGTATCACAAGGATTTCAGCTATAATTCACCTTATTGTAGATAGAATGAAAGGAGAAAAAAGAAAGAAAAGAGAAATAGTGATCTCTTACTTGAAAGAGAAAAATGGAAGAGAGAAAGGAAGGAGGGGGAAAGGAAGAAAAAATAAAAATAAAAAAATTCTTCAATCCAATTTACTCAAATTTTAAAGCAAACCATCTATTTATGTCTATTTATGTCCAGTACCTTCAAAGTAGAAAAGAGAGCAAAGAAAAATCAAAACTCAATACTTCAAAAGCTTTAAAAAAAAAAGAATTCAAGGAGCCAAGGAAGGAAGAGAAAAAAATCACCACCTCCCCAGCAAAACTAATATATGCACTGACACAAAGTTAGGAAAAAAGAATTCAAAGTCTCTTCTTTTTTTTAAGATGAAAATCTTTCCAAGGTCACTCTGAGCTTTCCCTTAAAGCTTCTGTTTAGTCTGAAGTAGGTTTCCAGGTACTGAAAGTTCCACAGGACAGCTGTGTAAACAACTGTCCTACCCCTATCAGTTCTTAACTAGATAGCCTTCAAGAGAACAGCTTCTCTCTAAATAGTTCAAATAGTAACAGTAACAATGTTTCAAGTCCGCTAGGTGGCAGTGTTAATTGTATCCATCCCCAATGCTTATTTTTTCCCTGCTCCATTTTTAACTTTTTTAAATTCAGAAAACAAGAATTCAGAAATACAAAAAGAAAAGCCAAAAAAAAAGAAAAAGATCTTCAATGCAGTTAAAATTTAAATTCAGTATCCCCACAAAGTCCAGAATTTAAAAAAAAATTTAAAAACACAATAAGCCAATCCACATTAAGTTACAATTGAAAGTCCAGCCTGGTTTCCAAGAATAAAAAGGGAAAAAAGAAAAAAACTTCAGTTGGCCATCTTAGATCCGCTGCTTTCTCTCTAGTCAGCCTTTATTTTAACTTAAGTTTCCAACTTTAGGGTGTTCTCTCTCCAATAGAAAAAAGATTTTAAAACTCTCACCAAAACAACATGCTTCTCTCCTGCGCTTGAGTGTGGGAGCTGTCAGCAGTTTCAACAACCTTGAGACGGACTCACAATCACTGGCAAAGAGGGCTTTTTCCAGGTCACCAGGGACTTTGCGGGTGTCCCTGGGACCGCAGGATCTCCCCCTACCTTTCACCATCTCTTCGGGACGGTTTAGGTCGAGATTGGACCATCCAGATGACCCGAATTCAACGGCTGTCCGGAGAGCCCGGAAAGTCGTCGTGGCACCGCTACGTGAAGCTCCGCCCCAATTTATATTGATAAAATATTATTGGTCCCTCAACTTACTCCTGCAGTTTTTAACTAGGATATTCAGAGACATCACTAAAAGGTCATTAGCAATATGAATGTACATTTCACAAAAGAAAGAAAAAATGAGTGAAGAATCATGAATTCCAATAATGTTCATGTTTATTAACTGCAATGTTGCCAGTAGCATTAAATGTATATGTGTGTGAAAGCTGGGGAAAAATAATAATGCTGATATAGTTTGTGTCTCCCACTATTAGAGTGAAAAATTTGATATTGAACTGGCTAGGCTTCATTCCGTGGCAGTGTATAACCACGATAACTCTCTTTTTTTTCTATCTGCCAGTTTATTTTGATTGCTACCATTTTAGCTTTAAAAATAGGTGTCTGAACTGGTGATACTGTTCAAAATGAATCTTCATCTATGGTTTATTAACTGTACATCTTTATGGTCAGCAGCTTGATTAAATTTATACCAATGACCTTAGAACTAATTTAGCACTCTGATGCATATACTTAATCGGCTATGAGATAAGGGAAGAAGGTTGAAGTGGTAACATCCTAGATTTTCAGTGTGTTACGATAAAATGAGGCACCTTTGTTTACACAGTGAACATTAAACCGAGACAACTTTCATGTCTCCAAAATATTTAATAGATTTAATATTCAATAACGGAGGCCAAGAGTTATCATGCTATGTTATGTCTGAAAAGCAGGTGATCTTCAAGCTAAACAATTGAAGTGTGGCATTTGCTTTCCTCTAGTTGCTGCTAGATATCACTGCACTGATTTGCAAGGATTATCTCTTCTGTTCTAATTAACTGAAGTTAATTAATAGGAGACATCTTGACAAAGGAATCCTGGATTATTTTAGTCAAAGATATAATTAGATTTGAGAGGCATATATAGAATAACTTTCATTTTCTCTTCTGCTCATTCGCTAGCTGTCGCTATCACTGCCTGCCTTAAAATGGTAGAAGGGCTTCTTGATAAGAACAGAAGAAGCTATTGAAAAGAAAGGAATTGATATGAGATGGAAATGAATATGGGCCTTCCTGTCGCATAGCCGGGATCCATTGGATGATTGTCTGTTGTTTGTGTCTGCCTACTGAACTTAACCCTTTTCAATACACCTAAACAGAGCTTATCTCTCTTTACTTAACTTCTTTTTTTTCCAAGGGCAAAGGATTCCAGGATTTTATTTTATTTTATTTTTTTAGTTTCTGCTAGAAAGAGGGAACGGAATGTGTGCTTTTATTTTGCTATTATATATGAGAAAGAATTGTGCATCAGGAAGAAAAGTATTGATATATGCGATTGGGAATAGTTAACTTTACAAAATGGTTACTTTATAGGCAATTTGTACTTCTTAATTCAGTTATGGGTGGTTTTATCCTTTTATAAGTTTATTTATTGGTGTCAAGTGCAGACATTTATTTTGGGATTGGAAGACTCTAATTTCAAGAATTAGATTCAGCTGACATTAAAAATGTTAAGTTGAAGAATCAGATAGTTGGGCAATGAACAAGAATTCTATCATCTATCTATCTTTCTATATATCTATATCTATCTATCTGTGTGTGTGTGTGTGTGTGTGTGTGTGTGTGTGTGTATATGTATGTATGTATGTATATACAGCTACATATATTTCCCTTTTTTGTTGATAGATAAATAGATAGAATCAGTTTTGTTTTGGAAAAATACAGGAATTGTCAACTGGCTGAATTATTAATGAGACTAGAAAATACATTTATGAAGTTGTTTTCTTGACAGGTGAAGATTCATCTCTCTAGCATCTAGGTTTATTCATCTGTCTTCGTTCTAGGTATGACACTATCACCAATCAATGGGAGACTGTTGCTCCTTTGCCAAAGGCGGTGCATTCTGCAGCTGCAACTGTTTGTGGCGGAAAAATCTATGTTTTTGGAGGCGTGAATGAAGCTGGCCGAGCTGCTGGAGTCCTGCAGTCATATATTCCACAGACGAATGCATGGAGTTTTATAGAGTCACCAATGATAGGTAAAAATAACATGCTTCCAGTTGTAACTTGAAGATGGAGAAGGAGCGATGCATATGCTGTTGATTTATTGACAACGAATTCAAATTTTAATGTATTTACAGCAAATAATTAAGAAAGTATCATTTTCTACATTTATGAAACTTCTCATTAGTTAGGCTAATGGAGCTGGTTAGCACGCTGAAAGCCCTCCCTCCACCTTAAACAATAAACATATTGTTACGTTTCCCTTGGCCATTGTAGAAGAAACAATTCAGGACTTGCTTGTAGCATTGATTTATGGGTGTAACATTGTCGCTGTTCCTTCGCTGCTGTTAGTGTTCAACAAAACATGACATGACATGCATATGATGTACCATGAAATACCCAGCAGGAAGACATTAACCACTGGTAATCAAGTTGGTGCATTAGAGCAGGGCAAGCCATCTCATTCCCTAACTCTTTCTATTCCTAGAATCTGCTGAACGATGTTATGAGGTTTTCCTGTACTCTTAACAAAATGGCGAAACTTAATACATTATGCAAAGAAAACCCCACCCCTACAAAAGTAATTAATACCCTAGAGACCACAGGTGTCAATCTTGTGGTGTCATGTTGCTGTCATGTGATGTTTAGTGACTTTTTTTTCCTGTTCACGGAGCTGGGGCAGGCGTGGCCTGCACATGACACATTTGGCCCACGGGCCACCAGTTTGACACCCCTGACCTAGATCTATTACAGTGCCAATCCATGCAGTCTAGCGGGGGAAAGACACACTCATATTCTGTGCATTTGCAAATAGTGCCCTCAGAAAAGTATCAAAAGTGTTAGGGAAGGACTTGTATGCTTCCTCAAATAAAAGTAGCTAATTGACAAATGGAATATTAATTGAAGCTGTTGTTATTTTGATTTGGTCTAAAAATAGAATGTTTGAGTGACAGTTTTTAAAGAAATGGTGTGCATAGATTTCATTATGATGTTTAAAAAATTGGAGTAGATACTTGTAGAGATAATTCAGCAGATACTTGTACGGATAAGACAAATTCCCTTACTCTACATTTGTTACCATTTTCAATTGAATCTAAAACCATGACAGTATTTGAGGGAAAAGCAAAATCTTCTGAAATAAGGGATTCAGTCACAAATTTTCCATAGTGCTTTCAAACATGCTTTAGAGATTATCCATCTGCCTTGCTGCCTTTTTCTTAAAGTTACTGCGCATGAAAAGTTTTTTATATTCAATTGTCATTTGAAATACATACAGGTGGGATGGGGTTTTTTTGGGGGGTTTTTTTGCATCCTCAGTTAACCTATTGTTCATAGGTTCAGTTTCCCCTTTTTGCTTTAGCGATTCCTATTCTGCAGTCAAAACAAGATAGTAAAGTAATCCTGATTGTCTGCTCTGTTTTGGTCTTGAGATTTCTTCTGGATCATTGTCCTGATGTGATATGAGGTCAGCCCAAGTTGACTTCACTAAATGGCAATCTGGTAAAAGGACAACTGGAGTGCTCTTTCTTAGTTTTTTTTAGAATCCTTTTGACAATGCAGCCAGTCATTGTTGCTAAAACACAAGTGAGAACTTCATTATTCAAAGTAGTTCTTATGTCCTAATAAGCTTTAGATTTTTATTTGGAGGCAAGAAGGAAGCAATGTTTAAGTCTTATCTCCATAACAGTCCATAGAATATCAATAGGAATCCTTCACACACACACACACACACACACACACACACACACACTGCAAATTGTTCTTTGTAAGAGCTGATCAAGTCTTTTAAAGATTTTAAGAAAATAATAGGTTTGCAAAATCATAGTTAAGATAATTATTGATTACTATACACTACTTTTGTTTGGAAGGGCTAAAATATTTCACAAATGCAAGGTTGAAGTGCATTTTTCTGATTGCTACTCATGGTAGTATAATAATGATGAGAAATTTTGGGACTAACCTAGACTGATTGCAGGGGATAGGAAAGCTTTTTTTATTATACAGGTAGTCCATGTTTAGCAACTGCCTCATTTAGTGTTCATAGTTAAACAATGATGAAAAAGTAAATTTATTACCCAAACAATCAGTCACATGGCCCAATCATCACAGCACCTGCAGGTCTGGTGACATCACTCCTCCTTCCTCCAGCCAGGAGTGAGAACGTCCTTGGTTCCCAGGGGAAAGTATTTTATTTTGACTACACAGCCCCAGCTATCTCTAATCCCCGCTCTCTATCCTTTGCTCCAGTGTGGTAACATTGAAGCACCAAGATGGCTTCAGCCAGGTTTGACAAACTGGTCCATTTAACAACCAAATTACTGATCCTAACTGTGGTCGCTGAACAAGGACTTCCTGCACTGAACTAGTGTATATCATACAGGCCTGCAAATGAAACAGTAGCAAGCCACTATTGTGGCTCAGTTGTTGCTAGAAGAAAATGTGTACTTAATTCTCTTTAGCAGTCTAATGAATAATCAATCTCCTGTGGAATAGATTCTCTCGTGAAGTGATATGTTCCCCATGAGAACTCTTTAAACAAAACTTGAAATGCTTGAAGAATCTTGCACCAAATAGGATTGAACCCAATGATCTCTTAGACCACTTCCAACTCTATGATTCTTTAACGCAATTCCTGAAGCACAGATCCATCAAACCAGCAGAGAACTTAAACACCTATATATGAAACATCACCGATACAGATTCAGTTATTACTTAGAATGAATTATAGTGACCATAAGCATGGTCTGTGTAAGAATTAATAGTGTGTGGTATTAGCATGATGAAGGTCATAACCTATTTCGGCAGAAAGATTAGCCATATTAAGTAGTTGTTTGTATTTCAAATTATTTCATCTGTTTTTTACATATGTTTATAGTGCACCATACATATAAAACAAATATATCACTTTAAGACAAAATGCAAATAATTAGAATTGCAAAATGCAACATAAGTAAATAAATAAATAGCTGAATCTGCAAACCTTATCAGTAGTTGCAAGCACAAATATAGAATAGAGCAGATATAAAGCGTAGGATTGAAATAGATCTGACTACTAAGCTGTTCCATTTCACGCAATATTCTCTCATGGACAACTTTCCCTGACCTGGTAATCTCTAGGTGCCTTGCCTTAACTTAGAAACTTTGGCATGCTTACATGAACCCCTCTAAAATATTAATTTTCATAATGACAGCTGAGCTAGCCTCAAACCAACCATTTAGAAAAAAAATTAATGGTCTGCCAACGTTTGTAAATAAAGTTTACATGTCTAATTTTTGGGATCAGTCTTTCTAATAAATCCAAACTCTCCCCAGCTATTTCTGCCATGACAAAATTGAGCATGAATAGCAAAAGACTTCATTCTACAGATGAATTACAGGTAATTGGGGCACAATTAAAGATTTTTTTTTTTTAAAAAAAGACATCCCTAATAAATAATGAAGGAAAAAGGGAGGATGTAGAAAGTGGTTTTAGTGTATATTATTGTGGATATAATTCCCCTAAGTATTTAATCACTGGACATGCAAGCTATAAATGTGTCAATTATCCATACACAGTCCAACATGCAAAAAAAGCCCAAGCAACATTCTTCGTTGCGCATAGATATTGAATAGCCCTTGAATAGGGTCTGAAGCAGACATTCATAAAATGGAGTATAGTTCTATAAGGTGGTTGGTGGGGTCAAAAGCCATTCCACCACGAGTCTGCTAAAGAAAGGAACTCATCTGGTTCTCTTCAGAATTTCCAAATTGCACATTTATTAAAGGGGAGATGTTTTAACAGTTGTGTTCCTACATATTTAGAGAAGGCAAGGGAAAAGTCACAAAAACTTCCCTGCACACTTTTTTAACATCTCAAACCTGATGTGGAAAAAAAGACAAAAGAAGAATAAGAAGGGGGGAGAGGGGAATAGAAATTGAAATGAATCAGAATTCACAGTTATCCATTTCCACTGCAGTATCATGTACATATCACAAGCCTGTTGCTCGATGCATTTAATCATTATCAGTACCTGAGGAAGCGTTATCGGATTGATGGCATTTTTGTACTGCAATTCTTTCTGGCTTCTGAGGCCTATAGTGGATGGAGGGTTTGGAATTTTACTCCCACCTTGAAAAGGGCAGAAAAGCAACAAGTCCAAGCATGGTTGCATACATGTGGCATTTTTTACTCATATGGTGGAGATTGTTGCATGTGAAAATGTACAAGTGCTTTGTAAATAGCAATGTAGATTTCTAGAGGGAAACTGTGATACCAGCTTTCCTGAGGTTTTGGTGGAGTGTTACTCAGTAGCTAAGACACTGAGCTTGTCGATCAGAAAGGTCAGCAGTTCGGCAATTTGAATCCCTAGTGCCGTGTAACGGAGTGAGCTCCCATTACTTGTCCCAGCTTCTGCCAACCTAGCAGTTTGAAAGCATGCAAGTAGAAAAATAGGAACCACCTTTGGTGGAAAAGTAACAGTGTTCCGTGTGCCTTTGGTGTTTAGTCATGCCAGCCACATGACCAAGGAGACAGCTTCGGATTTTGCTGGCTCTTTGGCTTTGAAACGGAGATGAGCACTCCCCACCCCCTAGCATCAGGAACAACTAGTACATACGTGCAAGGGGAACCTTTACCTTATATATCTCTTTATTCTGCAGGCTTACGTTGTGCAGTTCTTCCTGGCAATATGAACCTACGACAGATATTCCTTAATGACTGTCTCTTTAGGCAACCATTCACAGTTACAACAGTGCTGAAGACTAACTTTGCAACAGTTCTCTCATTTACACTTTTGTTGATCTGTAAAGAAAAGGAAAGCTGAAGTAAGGTCATAAGCACAGTCGTGATTGCACTAAGAAAAGGACCTAATGTATCAAGATGCACATTTCCCAGATCTAATTTATATCCCTAAATCACCTTATAAATAAATGATTGTTGTGGTTGTCTTTGGAAAAGTTGGGGCCATCATTAACATGCTTGTGCACAGTGGACAAAAGAGATAGTATCGTGGTGAAAGTCTAAAAGTGGCATCCTGTGCGGTAGAGCGATTTTTTTCCTCCTGCCAGCAAATAGCTTATTTTGCTGTAAAGGTTGTTCTTTGATGGCATGCTACCCAGGCTCAAATAGGAGAAACTATGAATGATTCAGGAACACCCTCAGATGACTTTGGGCATACCTGGGAAGACGAATATCAATGGGTGCAATTTTCAGTAGGTGTAGCCGGAGCATCATGTCTCCATCTTTTCCTTTCAATTGTTTATTCTTTTTAAGTTTGCTTCAAGTTTTAATTGCAACAAGTAGTTTCTTCTTTTCAGTTTCATTCTTATTTTTAACAGTTAATCAACTGGTTGAATGCTGATTTACTCTAACTCCTTGCTGAATTTTAATGTGATTTCTTTGCATTTTTTTATTGCTTTATTTCAGAGTTGTGAATTACTTTTGCTTTCCCCATACACAAGTTGATGGCGACTTTTTTAGGTAGTGAAAGCAATCGAATTTGATTTACATTTACATCAGAATTTCACTACAAGGATTTTGTATGCTATTAATTTTTAAAAGCTCTGGTCTTCTTTCTTTTAACCTTTGATGGGAATCTGCCTTTTTTCTATGTACTTTTCATTGTGGAAAATATTAGCTGAATTTTTTCTGTGGTTATTTTGTTATGGTATATTTACTTCTCCTGTCATTGAGAGGAACTATTTATGTCTGGATGGAATAGCTCAGCTACAGGAAAGTTTTGGATGGTATTAAGATTGTAAATAATGCATCAACTTAATGATAAAGCCCTTTGGGGAGCCTTTGAAAAACATACTGAAATTGAAAACGTAGATTAAAAGTTTGATAACCTAACTACAGTTTTAAATCAACCCAAAGATGACACTCAGGTACAAGCACCAGCTGTTAAACCAGATTTTCAACCAGATGAATTGGAGTCTAGTTTGTTGCTGACAGATTTGAAGGAAAAGAAGCCCGGTTTGAAAACTGCAGGCTTGCCGGAAAAGGCTGAAAGAGGCAAGGAATTTAAAGACTTAGAAATGACAGAATTGGACTGGACTTTCTCAAGAAGATTGATGGAGAGTGGGAAATGGGCATATTATATCTAATCACAAAACAATTGTCAAGAGACACTGCATTACAACTTGTAGGAGAATTCTTTGCATAACAAACGCTGCAGAGATATTTACAACAGAGATTTATGATCTTGGGGAATGAGATGCAATTGTTGGGGAGAAGTTAGATCAGGGGTGTCCAAACTTGAGAACTTTAAGACTTGTGGACTTCAATTTCCAGAATTCCCCAGACAGCATGGCTGGCTGGGGAATTCTGGGAGTTGAAGTCCACAAGTCTTAAAGTTCTCAAGTTTGGACACCCCTGAGTTAGATGTTAAGTTAAAGTTTTATCATTAAGAATCAATCAAGGATAATTGAGAGACTAAAGATAACGATTGTGGTGGTTTATAGTAGATCAGAAGCCATTTTGGACTTGGTTAAATACAAGTTTAAGTTTATTGTTGGTTTTACCAATTAACTTATATTTTTAATAAACTAGATAAATGCCAGATCAAATTGGTTGCATGAACAGATTTATAGAAATTCATAATTTGTGGTCCTGTTTCAAGAGGTGGGGAACTATTATTCTTCAAATATATTTATCAATATTCAACTAAGGGAAACAATCTATATATGTGTGTGTGCGTTTTTAATGCATTTTTAAAGGTCTTATTTAGTTTTGCTTTGTTTTTGCATTTTTCCTCTTTTTTGTAGTTTGTATTTTAACATTGTAAATAAAATTAAAATGTTAATACAAAGAGTTACTATCTCAGCATGCAGACATAGAAAAATTACATCAAAATGTGTAGTAACTTTGCCTGGATAGCCTCCTAATCTGCAATTGGAATGCAAATTAAAGTTATTGCACTTTGTGTTTTATCTTTAATTTCACTTAATACTTTTTTATTTTATACTTCAATCTATGAACACCCTAAATCTTTATTCTTCTGTTCTGTAGCATTTGGGGGGGCATTAATAACATAGCTTATAATAAAGTTATAAAATAAAGTTGTATTTTAAAAAATCTAATATTTTAATGTGGGATTACCAGGCTTTGAAATAATAACACTGCTTTAGTTCAGCGAGAGATTGTTCATACTTCATAGGCAAGAATGAGTTCCGAATTAAACTCTAAATTTAGCTATTTGTTCTTCTAATAGATCTTGCACTTTTTTCATTATAAAGGTTTGATCTCACTGGAATTCCCCATGAGCAATAATTGCTATTTCTGTAACCTATTTAGCCTTTCCGACTCAGGGGTAGGCTCCCAACCCGAGATTCATTACTACAAAATACACAGAGAGATCCTTCCTCTTTTTTGAATAGATGTGTACTTTGAATCATACAAAATTCCCGCCTGCTTTCGTTAGAAGCTGGATGTGTTTTATAGACAGAAGCATGTTCTTCTTGTTTCTTCAAGATAAAAAAAAAAAAAGAGGTGGGGAATTCCAGATTCTGTCAGGCTTTATTTGCACTTCTGTTGAAGAGGGGATACATCCAGAGATGGGTTCCTACCGTTTCGGCCAAATATGTAGTAACTTGGCCTGCCATGCCCCCGAACCAGTTCTCTCGGCGGTACCATAGGCGCTGCCATCTTGTGTTTTGCTTCTGCGCATGCGCAGAAGTGTTTTTTTAGTACTGCACATGCACAGCATGTCCCTGACCAAACCACCAGTAGCAGCAGCCAGAACCCACCTCTGGATACATATAAACAGAAATACAGCAAGCATTTGTCGAATCTGTCTTAGCAGTAGAATATCCTTTATCTAAGCAAGCAGAGTTTTCAGAAAAATATCGTTGTTGCTATGTATTTTTTAAAAAACGATTTCATGAATCGTACCTGACTTTCATTACAAACACTGCTACTCACAAAAATTCAATTTCTTTACAAAATGTTCTTTTCTACAGTTTCCTTATTTTTATTTCTTGCTCTCTAGTGAATGCTCTCTTTTTTTTGGCCTGTTTCTATATAATTTAGGGGAGAAGGAGGGGATAGTCAGTGTGGTTCAGTGAGCAAAATATTCCTGGTAGAACTTACAGTAACAGAAGCAAAATTCCAAGTGATGAAACTTACACCGACACAGGATAGGTTGGATTGGTAATAAATTGGAAGCATGCAGGAGACATATGGGTAACTTCCTATTACTTGAAATTGTAGGATAGCAAATTGGGTAGTCATCTCTCTCCATTTGAATAGGGAAGAATAAAGGAAATATACAAGTGCTAGTTTGCACAGGCTGGCCTATTCCTTTGGGGTTTTGTTCGATGTTAATTTTTCCCTCCTCTTCCTCACCTCTTGCATGCATTGTTTTAGGGATTGTGCATGTTAGCTTTGCTAGAACATGTCACTAATTCAGTCACTGTAGTCACCAGTGTGTCTGGATCATAGACTAATGGCTTCAAGGAACAGCAGGAGCTCCTGACAACTGTCTGAAATCTAGAAGCAGTCACTGATGATTTGATTCACTGCTCAGGTCTCACTTTGCCATGCAGATTATTAGGGATAGGAATACTCAGTCATAAGATTCTTCTTTGCTATAGATTTGTAAGCCTTTCCTATTTCTTTCATGCCTGGGACTCTTTGTGTGATCTCTCTGTTGTCTCCCAGGAATGCTTTATTGCTGTTATTTTACCTTCATCTCTTAGGCAGTCCTCCCCTGCCCTAGTTCTCCCAGCTGGGTGCTGTTGTGGGACGTAATGCCCATGCTACATAAGGATCCATGTTAAATAGTGACTTTCTTTGACTCTAAATTAAGCCCAAGAAATATCACTGCTTACCTTGAGATACTGAGATTTTGTATGATTTTCCTCACTATAATCCTTAACTTTCTTACTTAGGAACTTACATTTCCTTTCATAGATTTGATAGAAGCTTATTTTCATATGGTGACTGCCAATGGTGGGATTCAAATTTTTTTACTACTGGTTCTGTGGGCATGGTTTTGTGGGCACGGCAGGGAAAGGATAATGCAAAATCTGCATTCCCTCCCCACTCCTGGTGGAAGATTACTGCAAAATCCCCAGTCCCTCCCCATCCCACTAACCTGCTTTCCAGCTCCGTTCTCCTATTCAGGGCAACAAAAGAAGATCAGCTGGGGAAGCAGCGGGTGTGGGGCCATCCTATTTGCCAGTTCTCAGAACTACTCAAAATTTCCGCTACTGGCTCTCCAGAACCTGTCAGAACGGGCTGAATACCACCTCTGGTAACTGCCCACCATTGGATTCCTTGATTCCTTGTCCCTGTGATCAGTTTAGGGAAGGGATGTCAAACTCAAGGCCTGTGGGCCAGATCCGGCCAGTGGGGTGCTTACATCTGGCCCATGACGCCGCCCTAGAAACAGCGAAAGACCAGCCCACAGTGCCTCTGCCAGCGAAAACAAAACTCTATTTTCACTGGCAGAAGGTTGCAGGAGGCCGTCCCAGCCGAAAACAGAGCTTGGGAGCCTGTTTTCGCTGGCAAAGCACTTGGGCCACCACAGGCGCCCCCAAATGAGTGACATCAAGGTGATCATGCCCAACCTGTCCACCCCCCAGGCACCACAAGGTCAAACACAACCCTGATGCGGCCCTCAATGAAATTGAGGTTGACACTCCTGGTTTAGGGGCATCTTGATAAAGGCATTCAAAGTATGTAGTAAATGTTTAAGCAAATAGTTGTTACATTTGTTCCTTTTCCCTTTATAAGTTACAACTCTCTAATGATGCTTTCAGTTGCAGAAGCGCAGGATAATCCTTTAGGCTTTTCTGCTGCTTCCAATCCTAGGATTCCACAAGTCAGTCTGAATTGCATTCTTGTTGCACCTTGAAAGCTACAGGGGACTAACTTTGGTTCCATTCTCTGATGGCGTAATGAGGAATGCATCCAGCTCCTAAAGCAACTAACTCTATTCAGTATATATCATGGCATTGCTAACCATCAGGACGTAATGGTGCACAAACTCTCTGTTTGGAATATGGACCTGCATTCCCATTTCAAAGACTCCTATTTTTTTAATGCTTCATCCTCTTTCCACTTTGGAGAGTCTTGTGTTCTTTCCATGATGCCCTTTGAGTCCCTTGGGTAGTTTTCTCTAAGGTAGCTTTTCTTGTCAATTTCTTAGACAAGTGTAATTGAACAATTATCTTTGCTCCCTACTATCCTTACCGTCTCTTTCATTAGGATAAGTGCACATTTGGATGTTTTCTTTTTACCAAGGGACATTTCCAATTTGTGCCTCTGTCAAGAATTGGTTTTGCCAATGCTTCTTCATATACCTTGAAATAATCTGGAGATTTGTGTGTGGGTTTATAATATGTGTGTGCATTTGTGGATGGATGGATGGATGGATGGATGGATGGATAGATATAGATATAGCTACAGAATATCCAAATTCTTCAGTGTTAGTTCACTATCAAATTCTAGCAAATACCCTCCGGTGTCAGACGTGAATTTTGACCAGCAGTGACTTCTGTGACAACTTTTTAATGAGAAATACAGTATATTCTCTTTGCTTATCTTGAACTATGGTTTGTTCCCAAAGACTGGCCTTCAGGCATCAGTCTAGTCTAGATCTTTGATCCAAGATGGTCTCAGCTTTTGGCAGGACTATCTTCTATCCTATCATGATCCACATGCATGAACCACAAATACCCAAAGAAGAAGAACTAATTATTTGCCTGTGATTATAGTTCTCCAAATGGTCACCTGTGAATTTATACAACCTAGCCTTCCTCCCACTTGTACTGCAAAGATAATTAGAGGTATGTATGGAGGTAGGTGCAAATGAGGGACATGATGAAAACACTGCTCGCTTTTTTCTGTATTCAATGTAGTCAATATACTTAATAGACTGGACTTCAAAACTGTTGTGCAAGACAGACCCCATATGTTCAGATTCACAAATAGTCAACCTGAAGAACTGAGCAACATGATTGACAAGTAGTATCTTGTGAAAGATAGTATTGATTATCCAATGTCATTCAGTCTTTATGCAGAGACGTATCTTCTAATTCAGTTTATAGTCATTATCCTTTTTCACATAATATGTTTTCAATATTTTTAAAACATTAATTTTTATTATTAATGGTGTAATCTTGAACACTGCCTCTTGATCCATCAACCGCTTGGTTCACAAATGCTTGACATTTGGAGATGTGATCTATGTTCTGATTCTGATTTTATTGTAAAATTCTAGTCCTTTATGGATCAAATAAAAGATATTTAGTTATGCTGTAATATTATCTATTGTTATGGACAAACAACAGACAGAATTGTTGCCACGCAAAACTGAGGGTATTTGCTTAGGGTAGCTGGAGGGGATAATTAATATAATGGTCCCCGAAAACTATCCATTGAGAGGGCCAGGTGCGTGATCTACTGATTTAAAATGTTCATCCCTTCCAGTGGTGGGATTCAAAAATTTTTACTACCAGTTCTGTGGGCGTGGCTTGGTGGGCGGGCAGGGGAAGGATACTGTAAAATCTCCATTCCCTCCCCACTCCAGGGGAACGTTACTGAAAAATCCCCATTTCCTCCCGATCAGCTGGGACTCGGGAGGCAGAGAATAGGTGGGGGCAGGGCCAGTCAGAGGTGGTACTTACCGGTTCTCCGAACTACTCAAAATTTCCGCTACTGGTTCTCCGGAACTGGTCAGAACCTGCTGAATACCAACTCTGGTCCCTTCCCTTTTTTAAGATAAAGTGATCACTGAAGTGTTGACAGGCACCCACAGTTCAATAGGACAATCTGAAAACCTAGATGAGTGACCACTTACAGAATCTTCCTCTCCCTAAAACCAGTAAGTGAGGCTTGATTCCTTCTCACTCCTCCCGAAATTTCAAAATAGAGCTTGGTTCAAAAAATAATAATAAAAAGCAATTGTAGCTATATTTGATGGGTCATTAAAAATACAATAAACGTATACTCTAGGGGTGGGGGAAGAAAGCACACAATAATATAATGCTGATTCTTCTGCAGGAGATCTGAGAAACTGCTGACTCTTCAGAAGAAACAAAAGCAGAACTCTCCTATTAAAACCTCAAAGTGGGACATTCGTTTATACCACAAGGTGATACCACAGCAGGGCATTAGCCTCCTGGGGAGCTTATATTTCTGCCTTAATACAACCTCTGGGTTTTTGAGTTAATGTTTCTTTATTAGATTAATACATATTTTGCAAAGTAATAGTCCCATGCAAGGAGCAAAGGAAATGTGATCAGCATATATGGGAAGGACACTTCCAAATAATATGTTGCGTCAGTAGCAATAACCACATTTTAATTTTCCAAGTATCAGAAGTCACAACATGTGGTGGTATCTACCCGAAGGAATGTTGTCTTCAAGAAAAGGCGGACAAATGACTTGCTTTTTATCTGTTTGGACAATTGGCTTCCCCATACCTAAAAGGGTAGTTAAAAGTAGGATTTCTCCACCTAGTACAGGGATGTCAAACTGGATTTCTCAAAGGGCCGGATCAGCATTGTAATTGTCCTCTGCAGGCCAGGAGGACACAGGACGGACAGCAGAGAGGATGGATACCTCCTGCAGCACCCTGCCGGCCAAAACGTTTTCACCAGCGGGGTGCTGCAGGAGGCCCTCCAGGCTGAAAATGGGACACGGCGCAGCCCTTGTGGGGGGTGGGCTGCACTCTGTTTTTACTAGCAGAGACACCTCAGACAGGTCCTTTGCTATTTCCGGGCCCGACCCGCGGGCCAGATCTAAACATCCCGTGGACCGGATCTGGCCCACGGGCCTTGAGTTTGACACCCCTGACCAAGTACTTCTACAGAGCTGTTAGACCAGTCCTGGCTAGGAGTAATAGGAGAAGAAGATAAACATTGTCCAAGAATATCAGATTTCAAAAGACTGTATTAAAGAATACAGATTAAATGGTATTATTGATGCAGGGTACATGATCTAGTTTGGGTGTTATCATTTTAAACTTTTTTTTTCAGATAACTTTGTCTGCTTTGGGAGAATTAACCCCTAAAGTTAATGATACATCGGTGAGCAGGAGAAGGAGATATATATATATTTTAAATGAATTTTAGGCAGAGATTTTTGTGGACGAATGGAAGGCAAATCCTTTCATGCCCCCATATAAATCTACTGGGAACTGGGAACTAAATATGAAAAGGTGATGTCTTCCCCAAATCATCTGGCTATTATTAAACCACAGGCGTATATAGTCTATACAAAATTCTAACATGTAACCTGATTGTAAGAAGTCAACAGAGTCCTAGTTGGTTCCAAGTCAGTTCCATTATTCATACTTTACACAAACAAACAAACAAACACAGTTTAAGGTGAACAGCAATCAGGGGGAAATGCTTTCTTAAGCTTGTTCAATTATTCTCATGAGGAAGTATGCAAACAACATGGAAAAGAATGGATGCTAATGTGCATAATAAACAGAGCTGCATCTATTTTGCTAACCTGAACCTCACTTAGAAGTGAGATCTAAAAAAAACCATGTACATTGCGTAACATAACATGCCAGGTTGTGTGAAAACAAGTAGATTGTACAGGATCTGTTGGATTGCAGAAATCTTGTGTTAAGGCTCCAACGATCATGGAGGACCAGGTTAGGTCTTAAAAATGGGCAGCTAGCCCTGCACATCCGCTACAAACAGCAGAAGCTGTACTTGGATACTACCAGAGGACAAAGGGTTGGGAAACGCTCTCTGTGGCGTTATTTAATATATCTTCATTTTTTGTCATTTGCCCCATTGCAATATTTTCCATATTTCCTTAAATCCCATAAGGAGGCTAGTACAGATGATCAGAATTGTAACCCATTGTATATCCAGGGTCAGGGAGGTTGAGAAAAGTTGGCCTGCAGTTTCTGGTTCCCTGCTGTGTATATTCGGCTAAAAAGAAAAGAGAGGGATCAAAAGAGGTTAGGCTAGAATATTGATTCACCTCAAAGCTTAAGTATGGAATTTCTAACATCAGAGCCACCATCTGATTATGCTGCTTAGAAACTAATCTCCTTGTCTGAAAAAGGGGCTGCGATGCCATGTCTGAAATAATTTGGCAGATCATTTCAGTTTTACCAGGGCCATACTTTTTTTTGAAGGCGCAAGGATGCGTGCCGATATGGGAAGTGACAGTGCTGTTGGATTGCAGCCACTGTGTGCTAAGAGTGGGGAAGACCCACAAACTTTTAAAAGTGCCTTTCAGAAGTTTAGGGGTGAAGAAGACAATCAGCAATAAGAGCAGCAGCAAAAATATTTCCTCATTTTTCTTTTGCTGGCCTTGGAGATTTCAAGAAATGTGACTGATCTATAAATGAGGGGGATGCATAAATGAGAAGCTTGATTCTAGCACCAACCCTGGTAACCAATCTTTATGTTGCTTTTTTTCCATTGACAGATAACAAATACGCTCCTGCGGTCACTCTCAATGGTTTCATCTTTATCCTCGGAGGAGCTTACGCACGAGCAACCACCATCTATGATCCAGAAAAAGGCAATATAAAAGCAGGCCCCAACATGAACCACTCCAGGCAGTTTTGCAGGTGAACCAAACAACCACAGGATGGTTGAATTGCTACTATGTGTGTGTGTGTGTGTGTGTGTGTGTGTGTGTTTTTCCCCTTGCTGGAGAAAGTGATGGTGTGGGAGTGAGCAACACAGCAGGAATGAAGTTGCATTCAGATTGCTTCTTGGTCGTTCTTTTAAGGACCAAGTGTTCTCCAGACTATAGCCAGGAAAACTGAGGCTATGTAGTTCGGCAGTTCAAATCTCACCAGGCTCAAGGTTGACTGAGCCTTCCATCCTTCCGAGGTGGGTAAAATGAGGACCCAGATTGTTGGGGGCAATAGGCTGACCCTGTAAACCACTTAGAGAGGGCTGTGAAGCACTATGAAGCAGTATATAAGTCTAAGTGCTATTGCTATTCTCTTGGGTAGGATTCCTCAGTTTTGTCTTGATCTCAATTAAATGTGTACTCATTTCATAAAGATTCAGGTAAGGTGAATTTTCCCAAAAGCTACCGTGTTTCCCCGAAAATACAACATGTCCTGAAAGTAAGGCCATGCCAGATTTTCACGGTGGGCAAAAATGTAAACCCTCCCCCAAAAATAAGCCCTAGTGAAGGGGTGGGTTTAGCCAGAACAGGGGGCAGCCCTTCCCTTCCCCGGTCACCTCAGGGCTTCTTCACCCCTTAATCGGATCAGCTGGGCCGCTCTGTTCACAAAACAGCTGATTCGCGGGTGTTGCTCAGGCCTCTGCCTCCAGCAAACGCCGGTCGCTTTTGCAGCCAATTGCAGTTGCAAAAGAAGCCGGAGGCCAAGCAACACAACCCAAATGCCCTCCTTACATAATGTTGACAGTCACAGCTCGCAATTCCGTCCAAGGAACAGGAAAAGAAGGCGTGGAAATCAATACACCTGGGACATCGGAAGAAGCCCTGCGAGGAGACACCGCTGCTGATGTGCAGGAAATCCCCCCCCCCACCTGCAGATCGTCCTTTTAAAGAGGAGTTTCACAAGGATGAAGGCGACACAAACGCCGCCTTCAGCCACCTCTTCGTCCTGGTGAAACTCCTCTTTGAAAGGACGATCTGCAGGTGGGGGGGGGAGATTTCCTGCAGCAGCATCTCCTCACAGGGCTTCTTCCGATGTCCCAGGTGTGTGGATTTTCATGCCTATAAGAGGTCGCTTCTCACCTGCATATTCACATTGAAGGCTCGAAATGGGGCATTTTTGTGAACGGCTTGAAAATGTGGAGGAGGATATTCCTGACTCTCAACCTGTTCTGAAGGTCAGCACAGACTGAAAACAGGATAAGAGCCAAAATCCCCCCTCCCCATTTTCAAGCGGTTTGCAAAAGTGCCCCATTCCGATCCTTCACATTCTCCAGGATTGATGGCATGGAATGGGCGTTTTTGCAAACCGCTTGAAAATGGGGAGAGGGGATTTTGTCTCTTATCCTGTTTTCAGTCTGTGCTGACCTTCAGAACAGGGGGGGAGGCAGGAATATCCCCCTCCACATTTTCAAGCCATTCGCAAAAATGCCCCATTTCGAGCCTTCAGCATATTCCAGGATTGCAGCATTGAAGGATCGGAATGGGGCATTTTTGCGAACAGCTTGGAAATGTAGAGGGGATATTTTACTTTTTCTTACCTTGTTCTGAAGCCCCTCCCCCTCTTTTCCTGGCAATCGTTCTCTCCTTGGGATCTCAGCGCAGACGCACATCCCCCAAATGCTCTATCTGAAGCCGCCTCTGCGTCTGTGCAGAGCTCCCAAGGAAAGGATGGTGTGTGGGTGTGTAAGATCCCTAACCTCCCCCCCAAGGCAGCCACATCCCTCAAGTAACCTGCTTTTCTGCTCCATTCTCCACTGCCACGTGCAGGGCAAGAAAAGTAGTTTGTGGGACTACTTCCAACTTCGCAAGATTTTTTTTTTTTTTTTTTGCGAGAACTTGAAAGGTATTTTCTGGTATTTTTTTTACCATAGGCACACAATCTACTTTTCTTGTCCTGCACGTGGAACAGAGAATGGAGCTGGAAAGCAAGTTAGTGAAGGGATGTGGCTGCCTTGAACTGTGTGTGTGTGTGTTTTTTTTCGTTCATTCTGCCAGGAAGAGCCCCCCCCCATGAGGCCAGAGCAGCACAGTCAGCTGTTCCGCGGCCAGCAAGCAGGGCAGTCGAAGGCCAGGATGCAAGAAGAACTTGGGTCATTGTGGGATCCAAGCAAGCGGACAAGCGGGTGGTGTGATGGAGAGGGTGGGGCTGGTGGGCTTGCTGCTTCCTGCACCTGAAAATAATAAGACCTCCCCGAAAATAAGGCCAACCCTTATTTGGAGGGTCAAAAGAAAAAAAAGATATTTTCAGGGAAACACGGTACTGAAGATGTTTAGCATTAAAAGCACTGCATTGGGAATGCACAACACAGGTAAGCCATCAGTGAAAGTTTCATGGCATATCTCTTAACACTCCTGAATATTGCCCCGAATAACCAGGGGAGAGATCTGTGGGAAGCAGAATGAAGGCAATGCAAAAGCCTCATCCCGCTTTTTAATTCAGTTGCCTTTTCATATTATATTTATATTTGTACCCTATGACTATCATTAAGTGCTGTACCTTATGATTCTTGACAAATTTATCTGGTCTTTTTATGTACACTGAGAGCCTATGCACCAAGGACAAATTCCTTGTGTGTCCAATCACACTTGGCCAATAGAGAATTCTGTTCTATTCTATTCTATATTTATAATATATTCATACATGCAAACCGGTGCAATAAATCCACTGCATCATGAATATCCCACTTAACAGAATCAACAACACAGTTTTTAATCAATGTGTTTTGGTTGCATGATTAAAAATAGAAACAACTATTAAAATTGAATAAGCAAAGCCATACTAACTGCACTTTAGAATTCGTGATGTAGTTTGAATGTTTGCAACCAGAGAAGAAATGGCCATTTTAAAAGTATTTGATGGGCTGTGGGGACGGATTGAGATTTAATTGACATCTCATGACAGTATTGCAGTGTCATCTTCAATGTCAAAAAGAACAAAATGGTACCCAGGCTTTGTCCATGCTTAAATGTGTGACTTAAAGCCCCAGGTGCAATGTTATTACAAGAGCTTCATTGTATGAAATGTGCAAAGGTTGGAGTATGGCTGAAGCAGGGTTTTCACTATTTCCATTGTCTTTACCTTTCAGCTCCACCTATAAACACTTTATCTATCTGATTGAAATATATCTTTGTGCCTAAGACACAAATGTCTGTGTGTGTGTGTGTGTGTGCATACCAGTTTAAAGTTCATTGTTAATTGGTTATTGAAACAGGTCATGGTCCAAAACTAATGGTATTAATTTTTCGAATCTTGGTGTGGAATTGTAAACGAAAACTAACGTGTACTGAATCCCAAGTATTGATTCAATTATTAGATTATTAGAGAGAGAAAATAAATATCTCTGAAGCCAGATGCCAAAACAATATTTAGTCTCCTGTCTCCAATCTGGCATTCTCTATATGTAACTGGTCAAATGTGCTGCTATCTCGGGCTGCTCTCTCTTTGCCAATTTTGAATGAAAAGGAACACCAATTTATTTATTTATTTATTCATTCATTCCCTATCTTTATTATTTTTGTAAATAACTCAAGGCAGCAAAAGTACCTCATGCTCCTTCCTCGTCCTGTTTTCCCCATAAGAGCAACCCTGTGAGGTGGCTTGAAAAGTTTGTTTTGCAGTAAATCTGCAGTTCCCAGTTTGGATTGCATATATAATAACAAGTTAATTAATATTTGTATAGCTTGCAAATTGTGATAACACTGGTAGCAATATCAAATAGATAGGCTTGTTAATTAATTATGGCTTGTGTAAAACACAATTTTTGTTTAATAGCTTGCTCAGCTTTCAAACTGTTGTGAGAAGCTTCAAAGTTCCTCCCCAAATGCCCGAAGAAGGAATGGTGGAGTACAGAAAATTGAGTTGTGGCATAAGTCACTCATTCTCAGCCCAACTCACATCACAGGGTGGTTGTTGGTCGAGGGGGAGGAGGAAAAGAAGGGCCATTACGTATGTTTGCCCGTTATTTGTAGGTGTGTTTGAGTTATTTATAAAAATAATAAAGGCAAGATACAAATACATAAATAGATGTTGTATTGCAATGAGGCTTGAAAATAGGTCCAATATAATCAGACATCCTTTGCTATAAAAAAAATTCGACACTGTGGCAAACTTTCAATGCAGACCGGAGGACTGGGCAGGCATTTCAAGACACGAAGCCGTTGGCTCAAAGAAAGCAACGCAACAGCACTGGCAGCGGGAAAGGGCCAGAGAAAAGAGAGGTTTCCTACAGATATCACTTTTGTTCTCCCGCCAACCCCTCTCCCCAAAGAGCAGAGAGATTAGAGAAGAGATTGCAAGAAAGTACTGTAAGCATACCTGCAGTTCCCGATCCATCTGCTGGTGCCGCCACATTGCCCTCAGTGTGCAGAAGACAGTAAGTGGGCATTCAAGCATTCCAGAGGGTGAGAAAGTGGTTAGGAGACAAGCAAAAGCAGAAGATGTGAAACCGAATAGTCTGGTATCCTTTCGGAAAGAAAGGACATTTGTGGTTATGCAATTCTCCACTTGGTGACTCCTTCATTAGTAATAGTCCAAATTAGGGTTGTTAAATGAGGACCACCTGCATAATAGTTTATTAGTACAGAGGATCCCAGTAGCCCAGGGGTGTCAAACTCACGGGCTGCGGGCCAGATGCGTCACACACTGGCCATGCCTACCCCCATTTTAGCGAAGGGGGAAAAAGTGATGCGTCCTGTGACGACACAAGTTTAACACCCCTGCAGTAGCCTATTCTTATTGTTAAAAGGTTTGGCTTTTTTATTTTATAGCACCCTTTCCTAAGTCTTGTATATACAGGCAAACTGATTTCTTTGATTTGAGAGTGGTCAATAGCTACATTTATTGGTGATCGAAAACCTCTAATGGATTTTTTGCATAAAAATAAAAAAAATGAACTTGTAATTGATGGCTTTGATGATTACACAGGATAGATTGTAGAAAGAAGAGAGTCACCATGCTACTTTAGGGAGATGTTAAAGTATGTTAACTGTAACTGCTGTGAAGAAATATCGGAAGCTACTTCTGTGTATTTATATATCCTCCTTAATGTCTTTTTCTTTTTTTCTCTCCTTTTTTTTCTTATTGCAATTTTTGCTTTCCCTATTATTTGTCTCTTTTTGTTGTTGTTGTTGTCTCTGTTCCAATTTAGCTCGTATTGGTTCTAATTATTGCTCTTAAATAAAGTCCAGTAAATATATAGATTATATTTAGATTTTGGCTTTTAAAATGACATATAGTTGCTTCCATTCTCAATATTGGGACTGGAAGAAAGGAAAGTACCATATCCCTTAAAACAGAAACACATTTTCCTATTTTGGGGCTGTTTCTCCTGTTTTTATTTAAAGAGTGCCCTCTCTTGGTTGTAAAGAGCATGCTGTCCTGAAGCTAACATTACATTATATGCAGTAAATATTACCGTCCAAATCCCAGCCAAAGCCACTGTGTTCCTGCTGCTTCTGTGCTAATTACAGATTTTCATTGTTCCTCTGAGTTAACAAGAGTGAAATTGAATGTAGGAGAACCCCACTGTGTCCGTGCAGTAGTTAATTATATTTTTTCTCTCAAGATTGTAAACCAGAAGCAAACAGTGTGGTACAACTGACATAACTTCCCTTGGTAATTCATTCCATTAATTATGTGAAGCTTTTTTTTAAAATGAGGGATGTTCTTCAGTGATATTAAAATTACTTGGATGTGAATGACTTTAATGCAGTCATGCTTTTCACCAAGATCTCTTGACAGACTAGGATTTCTCTAATAATCTGAAGACTTGAGAGTTTATTCAAGATAGATAATTTTACATTTACAGTACATCCCTTTAAAAACCCATAAAAGTAGAACACTTACTTAACACCATTCTGCTCTTCAGAATAATTCTTTTTTTTTTTTTACATCCAAGATGGAGGAGATGAATCCTTCCTAGTGATGAAGTAAAAATTCTACATAGCAGTATTCAGGTTTTACCTGTTTTAACAAATATTTATCAATTAAAATAAATTTTAATTTTAAAATTCAATACTTTGATGCTTCTAAAATATCTATTTATGGGTCTTCTTTTTTTAAAAAAAATAGTGAATTACTGAAAATCGGTGGAACTGAACAGAGGGAAGCTTTATGCTACAAGGTGAATCACACACTGAAGTGATTTACGGCTGAGACAAAGTTTAAGGCATTGACAAGCTAAAAAAACTCTCATGTTGAATTGCTAAAGATTATAACGGGGTTTGCAGTTATAATGGGGATGTCTTTTTCTTCTTTCTTTCTGTCTTTCTTTTTTCCTTCCTTCCTTCCTTCCTTCCTTCCTTCCTTCCTTCCTTCCTTCCTTCCTTCCTTCTTTCTTTCTCCTTAACTCACAATTTTCTCTTTTTCTATTTGGATACTCCTGAATTTTTTCTGAAATACCTTTCATATCAGCTTCGTTGTACATGCATAATGATATATTTCCCCCTATTTTTCCTTTTGGTATTTTACTCTGATAAGGCTACCAAATCTGGACTCTAAAGTTCCAGGACAATGCTTGTTTTTCAGTCCTTTGTCACTTTTTGTGAAGTACAAGGTCATATCTCTAGGACCATCTGCCAATAATTGCTTCTTTGAGCTCATGCTGTGTCATCACTGATAGCCTGAAGCCACTTAGAGCTTTTTTGCATTCCTTTCCCAGGTCTGAACCTGGTGATCATACAAAGTCCTCAGTAGACAGATAAGGAGGTTTTGAAAGTCTATCCACAACTTGTAAGAGTCTACCTAGTAACAAGCAGTAATCTTTTTTGTGGGGGAGGGGGGAATTCCCTTGTCTTTTCTGTTATCCATCTGACATTAGCAAAGTTATCTCAGGCTTGCAGGACTATCTCTTTGGAATCCAACTGGCACTGTGTATTGTAGACGTCCGGAGTGCAAAATCTTGATCGTTATCTTACTATCACATGAAATAAGTGGCATTGTTCAGATTTTTAGTGCCTCCTTTTTGGATAGCAGGATGAAATTGATCTGTTCCAGGCCCATGGCCACGGCCGTGTTTTTTGTACCCGCTGACAAACCACATGTGTTACCTTAACTGCCTCATCTTGTACAATTTCAAATAATTCTGCTGTATTTCATCCACTCCCGCCGCTTTCTTTTAAGCAATATTTTTATGGCCCATTTAACGTCACTTTCCCAGAATGTTCAGTGAACCAGCCTGTAGAAATATCATCAGTCTTTTTCCTGTGACTTTTAGGCAAATGAGATTTGTTGTCCTCATGAAAACCTTTAGCAGAGCCAAGATTCAGGTTGTACTGAGCGACACCACGAGTAAGGTTGGGTGTTTGCTTCCTTTTTAAAAATCATCTTTTGTTCTTAAGCAGCAAAGCGTGGTGACCGAAGTTTGAGGTGCTTTCACAGATTAAAAGAAATGGCTCGTTAGGGATGAAAAAGATTCTTTAGATGAATGGCACAAAGGAAGCACTGGTATTTCTTGGCTGCTTCTTGCTCAAAAGCTTACAAACCTGAAAGCCATCTTTATACAACTGTAATCTTCATCCTTTGAAGAACGGAGAGAAAATACAGGTAGTCCTCAATTTACAACCTCGAATGGAACCTGTTCCTAAGTGAGGTGATTGTGCAGTTAATCACGTCCAATTTTATCACCTTTTTTTGCTGTGGTCATTAAGTGAATCACTTGGTTGTTAAGCAAATCTGGCTCCCCCTGCCTTAACTTTGCTTGTTGGAAGCTGGCTGGGAAAGTTGCCAATGATCACATGTAGCAGTGGTGTATAGTCTGCATTAAGCAGACTAAGCACCTGCTTAGAGCATCAGGCCCAAAGGGGGCACCACAAAGTTGAGAAAGAAAGAAAAAAACCAGTGAAGATTTGTACAGTATGTACAAAGGAAGGGGCACCAAGATTTGTCAGTGCTTAGGGCACCAGTGAGCCTTAATCTGCCACTGATGTGCAGGGACAGGAAACCGCAACCATCACGAATACATGCCTGTTGTGTGGGCTGTTGCAATAGTTGTAAGTAGTGAGAACCATTTTTCAGCCCCTTTGTAACTTTGAATAGTAAGTAAATGATTAGTTGTAAGTTGAGGACTACCTGTGAACAGAAAGAAAAGTGCATTGTGATTTTAAGTATGTGTGTATCTTGAGAAGGAAAGTACACTGCATAATCTAATATTCATACTTTTAAAGTTGGATTTAATTTATTTCATGCTTGTCTTCCTCCTTTAATAGTGTATGATCAAATAATTCATTTCAATTGATTCTGCTTTTTTCTGTGCTTCCCAGCAAGCAGGAAATGTACACTCCTCCCTCGCTTTGTGCTTCTGAGTAAGGATTTGACCATCTTTTCTATAGCAATAGCACTTATAGCACTTAGACTTATAAACAGCTTTACAATGCTTTACAGCCCTCGCTAAGCGATTTACAGAGTCAGCCTATTGCCCCCAACAATCTGGAACTTCGGAAGGATGGAAGGCTGAGTCAACCTTGAGCCTGGTGGGATTTGAACTGCCAAATTGCAGGCAGCTGGCAGTCATCAGAAGTAGCCTGCAGTACTTCACTCTAACCACTGCGCCACTGTGGCTCATATCCAGTGTGGCTCATATCCACTGTGGCTCCATGCACCAGAAGTACTGTTTTACAAATAACAATAATGTCCGTAGGTGAGACCTATGTTCCTTTGTCTCTCTTTGGCCCTAAATAGGTAATCAGAGAAAGGAGAGGCTTGGTATTCCTGATCAATATAAAACCAAAGCAACTTAAGATTGATTTTCAGCGTATGGTCTATTTTCTACTATTTTAATCCTTCTTTTCCAAAATGCTCAAATCACTCAACAGTTAATACCACTCAAAATTACGCAATGACATATCCAAATGGAGGTGGGGTGGGAATGTAAAAGCGCTATAATATGAATTTAGTGTTAGAAAAAACTGACAGAGTTCCATCCACTTGAATTTCAATTTAATTAGGGCTTCCATTGTTTTTAATGGCCAGTTTAACAGGCTAGATCATGAGATTCTGTGCCATAATATAAGCATTTCACCACGGCTGCCCAAAAGTGGGACTATGCTTGGCTGAGAGTGTAAAATAATATTAGGCAAACAAGATCAGAGCTACAAACACCTGGACAATCGCTAGATGGTTGTTGAGAGTTAGGACCTTCTGTATCTACTAGTCATCCACAGTTTTGATGCCCAGACATGGTATGTCTGATGGTATGGACCAATATTTCTCAACTTTACCAACTCTTAAGATGGGTAGACTTCAACTCCCAACATTTGGGAATCTGGGAATTGAAGTCTACATAAACTTAAAGTTATCAATGTTGAGAAACACTGGTATGGACAGACTCTATGGTTGAAAGAAATGTCCATCTGGGTTGAGTTCCAAGTTGGAAGAAAGACACTGGAAACATGGAGGCTGCTTGGAAAGATGGTTTAATGGTGGACAGTCCTGGGCAAAAAAAAAAAAGCACATGGGAGAGACAGATTTATATCCTCTCTTGGGCTCCACCTTGGAGCTTCCTGTTCCTGTGAAAGAAATATATAATGATTGGTTGTCAGATTCCCATGGAGCCATTCAGGGGTAATTTTGTAGTGTCTTGAGTCCCAAGCTTGGTTGAATCCTGCTGGGTGATGTAATCTCCCCAGGTGCCATGTGGTGAGTTCTGTTGCTAGATGGGTAGAGGGCTAATCCCATCATGTCATGAGGGCCATTTCTTTTGTGTTGTAGATAAGATGGCCCAGCCTTTGTCTTATAGATAGGTTGGCACCAAAATATCCGCCGGGGTGGGGGTGGGCAGGGAGCTGAGGCTCTGAGTTTGTCTTTAGAAATGTGTTTCTCCTTTGGGGAAAATATAATATTCTGCCTTTTTAATATTTCCTAGAATATTTCATTTTCCTCACTGAAGTCCTTAGATTCTCTCCATCCCACCAGGCAGGAAGTTGAGATAACAATTGTTATGTGCTGGCCTGCCACTGTTACACATTTTAAGATTCTGTCTTTTGTTTTTGGTGAAGGCATTGCCTTAACAAATAAAAAAGCCAGCAAAAATTGTTGTGTGGCCAGGCCATAGCCCGCAAATAGTCAGATTGACGGCGATGATGTTACCATTCAATTGTGTCCAATTCTTGACAATTCTATAAGCCAGGTCTTCTGAACTTGCACTACTTCAACAGAGGCCAAGTCACTTCTCCAAATGGCCTTGGTGGTGCCTCCTCAGAACCTTGCAAGATGCCAAGAAGGATTGCAGTCCTGTCAGTAGGATCTCCTTATTTGGCTTAATCTTCCTTGTGAGGGGGTAGGCTGGATTTGGTGGGTGGCTTGGTGAGGTGATGAATGGAGTATAGGAGGATAAAGAAGGAGCAGAGGAGCATGCCTAGAGGCATACGGATTTAGTATCATCTCAGTAGAGCAGGCTGGGGAATTCTGGGAGTTGAAGTCCACAAGTCTTAAAGTTCCCAAGTTTGGACACCCCTGCAGTAGAGTGAGAGAAAAAAGAGCTTCAGTTACTGAACAGATTGGAGCATCTGGATAAGGGAAAGCAGCACCAAAGCTCATGAGGAACGCCAGGAACCAGACAAGCTATAGCTGAGAGATGGAACACTTGCCTTACCCGAGTGGATCATTGGCTTGGATCCCCTGATTTTGCTGAATCACAGATCTTTCCTTGCCGGTCCATCAGAAGGATGAAAGTTAAACATTGATTTTGTGTCCCACTGGAACAGAGTGATCAAGACGGATACTGAATTGTGTCTAAAGTAAACAAGCATTATTGGTTTGCTGGCTAGAATTTTCCTATTTGTTAGGCTAAATATTTTGCTGAAAGTATAAAACAGGATCGAGGCGGGTACGTTATGACTGTAGAACTGCATATGCACCAAAGCATTTACCCTTTCTTGGTTTCTTAAAGAGAAATGCTGATATACGATTCTGTCTTCCTACTCTGACAATTTTCACAAGGTGCATTGTCAGAAACTGTCTGAAATGGAATGGATTCCATTATTTTGAGATATAATGCATGAAATCACAGTGAAAATCCTAATAAGCATCAAAGCATTTTGGAAAACAAAACTTCTTAAATCTTTTTCCAAAATGAAAGTAGGAAGCAAGCCTGACCCTCCCTCTGTTCCTGATGCTGGCCTGCACCTTTTTCTTATCCCCACCTGCTCTTGTTCCCCTTTCAGATGCCTTAGTCGCACAGGAGTCAGAGGTTGGTGTACCCTGGCACCCATGCCTGGCCTGTAGGAAAGAAATGGGCTGTGTCACTGTGGACGAGAAGACCTGGCTCAGCCTAAACTTGCCAGTCGCTTAATGGGAGATTGTTGCTTTCTCCTCTTATTGGCAAGTGTATGACCACAGAACCTCCTCCTTAGCACATCTGTTCACTACAGGGGTGCGTTCCTGCCAGTTCTAGCCTCTTCTATAGAAGAGGTTCCACAAATCTACAGTGCCATTTAGAACCGGTTCCAGCTCCCTCCCCCCGCCATCCGCACATCATCAAAATGAAGAGCAGAGGAGGAATTCTGTGAGTTGAAGTCCACAAGTCTAAAGCTGTCAAGTTTGAACACCCCTGGGGTTTTTTTTCTAAAGGGTTAGGGGTGCAAGGGTCTTGTAGCTTGACAGCTTTAAGACTTGCACACTTCAATGCCAGAGTTCCTGAGCCAACATTTTGGTTGTTAAGCAAGAGCGTTGTTAAGTGAGTTTCACCACATTTTACAAGATGGCCATGCTCACCCAGTCACATGACTGCCAAGCCGCTCCCACCCGGTCACATGGCTGGCAAGGCACTCCCTCCCGGTCACATGACTGCCAAGCTGCTCCCACCTGGTCACATGGCTGGCAAGGCACTCCCTCCCGGTCACATGGCCGGCAAGCCACTCCCACAAAGCAGACCACACCTACAGAAGAGGTTCTAAAAAATTTTGAAACTCACCACTGGTTCACTACCACTAAATGTGATTGGATGACATAGGCCTGTGATGGCGAACCTATGATATGCGTGGCAGAGGTGGCACACAGAGCCCTCTCTGTGGGCATGCGCACCATCACCAGCTGATCTTCTGGCCAGTAGTGTTCAAGTGTTAAAGATGGCTAGGCTTGATACACTGGTGTTTTCATAGCAATGCTATTTTGGGATCTTCATTTGGGATGTTTGCTGAATATTAATCTTCAGTTTAAAAAAAATAGTGGTTTCTGTTCCCAAAATGAAAAGGGGGAGACAATTCAAGAATTGGAAGCTGGAATAGCTTCTTCCTATATAACCAGATTTCACTGGGATGATATTTTTTTGATTGGCGCTTTTTTTTTTTTAAAGAAAAAAGAAAAAAAAATTCCTAAACACCATAAAAGGGATTTTTTAAAAAGAAAAAGAAAAGAACACTGTTTGGAGCAGCTCCAGCTAAATTAAGTGTGGCTCTGTTCCCGTTTTTCAGTTACTAAAATTGGCAGCAAGAAGTAGAAAGACTGTGACGCATATGAACATGCTAATTCAGTCATTTAAATGTTCTTTTATCACCTCAAGGACTACTGGAGAGGTTATTTCTTCATCTCCCTGTTATTTCTGGACAGGGATTAATGTTCACAAGGCGGTCAAACCGAGATTGTGAAATGCCTCCGCTTGACAATCCCTGGATAAAAAGAATGGAGGGTAAACAGGTTTGGAACACAAAAACTCTCAGCAACAGCTCTGGAAGAAATTGATATTGATGATTCAGCATCAGGCAAAATACCTCCAGATGTTAATGAGGAATTCTTCTGCCGTCAGAAATGCTCACTTAATCACATCTGGCCCGAAAACAATCGCTTTCAGGGATCGATGATGGAAGAGCTGGAGAGAATGCCCTAAAACCTGTGCCCAAGCACAGCTGTCATCTAGTAATTTATTACCTGCCTAATGAAATCCTCATATTTTGCTTCCTCTGCCACTGCCATTTGAGTTATCCATTGTTCAGGCCAGATGCTGAAATTTCCTCATTGGGAAACCAGGTCTATAGGTTGGGCTGAGATTCCAAAAGCACCGGCACAGAGAAAGCTTTCATACCGCTTGAGTGTCAAAAGACGTGTGGTTTTCAAGTATGAAAGCACCAAATATGCCAAACGTTTCTCCAATAGAAGGGGCACGGTAACACAATACTTAGCTTTAGTGGTTTTAAGTTAAATGCTTTTAACTGAGAAATTTCTTTGATACCATTCAGAATGATTATTCAGCATTGTTGTAAAGCAGGGGTGTCAAACTCAATTTTGTTGAGGGCTGTATCAGGGATGTGTTTGATCATGGGGGGGGGCATGGCCAGCTCAAAGTAATTCCTGTCGGGGCACCTGTGGTGGCTCCCGAGCTCCGTTTCCACTGGCAGAAGCACCATGGGCCAGTCCTTTGCTGTTTCCAGAACGGCCTCGCAGGCCAGATCTAAATACCCCACGGGCTGGATCCCGCCTCCGGGCCTTGAGTTTGACACCCCCGTTGTAAAGGATGTTAAAATGGTGAATTAAAAAAAAAAGAGAATCCATGCAAAGAAGCATCTTTTTTCATGCACATTATAATCAGCTTGCGCAACATACCCTTTGGGGAGAAGGAACAAAATGGCGTTTTCTTTTTCTTTTCTTTTTTCATGTTTTAAATCATTTAATGTATTAATCAATTAAACAAACCAATATAAAACACAACAGTGAGGATACAATCAAAGGTTGAAAAAATATCTATAATGATAAAATGAAGTAGAACATTTTTAAAAAGAGGACAAACATTAATCCAGATATACAACTGCCTCAGTCCTTTCATGTCATCTAGAGCATATATTGCTTTTGTCTTCTCATTTCTACAATATAAAGAAATGTTAAAAATGAACAATATATCTCCTGATTTCACTTCTTCAGTATTGTTTTCTGTCCAGTATAAATTGTGTAATTTATCTAGCGTGTGCAAATTTTTTGGAAAAAGAAAAAGCTAGAGCAGCATTTCTGAACTCAACCCTCGGTTCTACAAAGGTGGGTTAGAGGATCTTTGACAGATTGGTTACCCCAAAAATAAAACGTTTTTTGAAAATTTTGTTTCAAGCTTGGTTTTTTTAATAGAAATTGTTTGCTATGAGTTTTTAAAAGGTATGAAAGCAAATGAAATATTAGTTTTAAGAAAGATAAGCTATCAGTTTTATTTTTAAGAACACAAAATGGCGTTTTCTATTTACATTGCCAGTGGCATAAGTACCAAGCTCTGTCCTCAAGAAAGTACTATTAAATAATAACTTTCCTAAACCAAGTCGTTTTCAGTTCTGCCTTCTGATTTTAAAGGCTGCTTTTGGGCATGCAAAATGCAAAAAACACCCCAATCCTGTTGCAGCACCTAAACCCATAGGATGGAAGAGGGGAGGTCTCAGACTTTCTCTTCTAGAAGCCACACAACACAAAACAGTTTGCTGCTTTGAATTAGTAATAGAGGTGGGATAAAAATAAAATAAAATAAAAAATATTTTCCCCCTCTGATTGGGAATGTGCTTGTTCCCACTTAATGATAATAGTGAAGGGGAAGGAACCATGTCGGGTCAATTGCATGGAGCAGATCTCTTCACTTCTTCCTTTTGAGCCCCACCCCACCCCCTCTTCCAAATTGGGACCGAAATGCTGCTGCTCTTTTGGTTGGTCCCTCTGAGCAGCTTGGGGACCTACTCTCCAGTTGGGAGAGTAGCTCAACTTTCTGCCACGAGAAGCAAACCCTCACCCTCCCCCCCCCCATTAGATTCGCATTGCATTCTATGCAGCCTCTGGATTTAGAGGGAAGAGGACCAAAACACAAGCTATCTTTCATTCTTCCATTCTTCCTTTAAGGTTGTCTTTATATAGACTGTAGAAAGCTATCGTGAATTTTCTCTTTCCGTTCGTGTATATGGGAATCTAAATGATCCCAGCAAGGGAAAAACTGGCTATGGTGCCCTCCCTGCTGCGGGGTCATCAGGGCCAATTCCTGTCCCATTGACATTTGTGGTTGCCTTTCCACCCACGGGAGAAAATTGAAAATTAATTAAGATGGGCAAAGGCTGGATGTGCTGGTTATTATAGTCATTGGTTTGTGGCAGTTACGACTCTAATGCAGAAGCTGTTCTTTCAAACAGCAGGATCAATTACTAAATAGAGCAAGTGCTTAGCGGACTGTTACTAACTGCATTCCTCTCCTCTCTCTCTCTCTCTCTCTCTCTCTCTCTCTCTCTCTCTCCACAGCGCTGTGGTTCTTGATGGAAAAATTTACGCCACTGGTGGAATTGTCAGCAGTGAAGGCCCCGCTCTAGGAAATATGGAAGCTTACGACCCCAACACCAACACATGGACGCTGCTTCCCAATATGCCATGTCCAGTGTTCCGGCACGGCTGCGTAGTCATTAAAAAGTACATTCAGAGCAGTTGACTCCATCGGAAACTTGGCTTCTGCCTGCTGAAAGCAAGCTGAGCGAACGATCCTGCAGAGAGAAAACGGGAGATACAACAAAAGAACATCTTGTCTAAAGTTATGACTAATCTCTACACTGAATGTAGAAAATCATCCTCACTTTTTGATGAACAATGAGCAGAGACGGCATACAGTGGACAAGAACAGGATTTAACATACGTGTACCACTAGGTGTCACCGTGGTGTTGGCTACAGACACGGGCTTTTGGTCCACCCAGGTGCAATAGCGTTGTTATTTCAAAGAGGGGAATGAAATGAACCGTGTGCGTTCTACTATGCTGAGAGCAAATTCAATCGTTGAAGTTACTGTGCCGATTTGGCTTTGCTGCTACATATTACGCATTGGGGGGGACTACATGAAATGAAGGGCAAAGTGTCCTTATCACTTTGATGGCTACCTTTTTGTTTTTAAACCAATGTACGCTTTTCAAACAGTGATCAAGAGCAAACTTCCCTCGCCGAACATACCAACTGAGGTCAGTCTTCCATCAAAGCCAATGTTTATTACAGCCCCGAGAGCAAAGCTAACAAAGCATAGAGGTGTGCCTGTCCGTCTCCTAGCATTCCACGTCCTTTGAATGAAAAGGTTTTCTGAAACTGTACCCCAATGTGAAAGGTCTGGTCGCGGGAGGGCCCTCCTTCTGCCCTACGGCTGTTTGTTTGTTTGTTTTCCTACTGTATGAACAAAAATCACAGCTACCTATCTGTAAAACAAGAGTCGTCTAGGAGCTTTTTATTCAACTTGTATTTCTCTGTTCAGAGATTAGACCGAAGAGTTCTCCGTTGGGTTTCCTATTTTGAGCCAGTGATTTGAGGCAAGGCCTTTGGGTGGGTGGGGGGGTTGTGATTGTCACTGAGTGCTAATCCACTAGCCAGAACATATAGGTCACTGTCTATATTTTTGTCAAATGAATCTTAAAAAAACAAAGATAAGTCCTATTTTTTCAAATTCTCTTCTGCCCCTTTCCTTTGCCAAATGTACGTTAAGAGTCTTAAGAAAAGTCCTCTCTGCTCAAGGGGCTTCAGCGGCTGCATTTGAAAGAAGAAGAAGAAATGGTTTTTGCAGCTTCTCGCGAGGGTTTCACAATAATAATTGAGAATGCAGTTTGTTAAATCCTTCTTTTAGCAAGGCGGTCTGGGGGAAATGGTTCCTCTGTAGAGTTGTAAGTATATACACAGCAGGGCTATATTTTTATATGTATATTAAAATATTGTACATTCAGAGAAGCGTTGTGATGTGAAAAAATTCTTTATAAAATTGTAAATGGAGCAGATTGGATGGCTGACAGCTGGGACACAGGGTTGCAATCGTAACAACAAACATATATATATATATTATGATTAATCCTGTGCGATGGAGATTATGGTTGATTTTCTTTGCGAACAACGGTCACTGTTTGTTTGCTAAACTTCTTCATGGCCATTATTAAGACCATTTTCCCCCCCAAGTGAAGTACCGAATGCCAGATACTATAGGGTGAAAGGGAAACCTCAAGCTCTTTTTTTTTTTTTTGCATAACAGACATCAATTTGGTCCATAATGGGGATGTGATCTGTTAAGTCACTAGAAACCGAATGGAGCGGGTTGGGGGTGGGGGCCAACTGGCCGTGAACAGCCTATTTTTTCAACTTTTCAGATGCTCCTATGGTGACACTCCTCTTCCTTCCTTCCTTTCTTTTTTTAAACATTTCCCTGTTCCAGATAATTGGTCACCATGATAGGGACATTACGATGGCATCAAAACACTATTAGGGTGATAAATGGTTTCCAGAAGCATCCCTAGAGCAGGGGTAACACGGGCTGTCACCTTTATACCTGAGCACATCCACTTGGAAGCCAATTCCACCGATTTCAGTCTGCCTCTTCCAAGTGGGTGTAGCATCATAGCCTTACTCTGACTAGTAGGAAGTCAGAGAACTGCAGCCAATGCCTTCATGATTTTGATACCAAATGCGTTTTCTTTTTAAATTGGGACATTTTGGATAACTGTATTTACAGATGGCTGGCCAATCACACACTAAAATTATTTTGGTAAATATCAATTTTTAGAAAGCAGATATTACTATTAAATTTGTACCTTGACGTATCTCAAAGTAATTGCTCACATAGGCAGCAAAATGGCATCTCTCCCATGGCATAATAGAGGATAGCATTTAAACTTATTATGCAGTTGTAACTAATTCTTTAAAGGGACGAAGCCACGCAAAGCTTTTTTTTTTCCTTTTTGTCAACCATGATGAAAGTATAAATTTGAAAAATCGGCACAAAAATTCCTCACTGCCTGGGGCAGGCTGAGTTTTATGATATTGGTGTCTTTTCTACCTCCAAAGGAGGGGCTAGCGTGTAAGCCTTGCTAAGCATTTAACATCTCCGAATTTACCTTCCCCCCCCCCTCACACTGGAGCAAAACTGGCTATTTCCGTGCATACTAAAAACAGGGTTGTCTGTAATTATATTGTATATATGTTTACTGTTCAATTCTTGTTAAAATAAATCTATTTCTAGATCTAGATTGAGCATTGTGGATTTTTTTGAAGTAAGTGGCATTATGTTTTAAGTCAAGTTAGCTCCTAGCTGCGGAAGCCAAATGTTGGTACTTTGGGGAGATTAATCCGAATAATTGATATTTTATCAAATATTTAAGATACGTTTAACCATCCTTTCATGTTAGCATATTATATTTATTTGTGCAATCACTTTGAAACAACTTGTGACTTTTAGTAAAATACTTTAATCTCAGACAAGGCCCACACAAATGAAAGAACACCAAGAGTGAACCAAGAGCACTAGTAAGAAATAAAACACATTCAATTGGCCTTAGCTAGTTTTTAGTCAGTTTACTATATCCCAGCAACTGATTCGCACAGAATCAGTCCATTTTAACAGATGTCTCGACATGCTTTGAGGTCTCAATCAGCAATCAATGAAACATTTTTATTTCTCCACAGTAGCTCAGTCTGGACAAAGGAAATCAGTTTTGTTACAACTCAGTTCTTGAGCCGCAAAGTACTTTCATGATATACGTCAGAAGTGGAGAACTATGGCCCTTTTATGACTTGTGGACTTCCCAGAAATATCGCCTCAGCGATTTCCCTATCCTTCGCCTACATTCGGATGTTGCCCTTAAGGCATGGCTTGTTGCTGCCTTGTGGTACCATCAATCATCGGGGTGTGTTTGCAACGTGTGAGGAACAGCCGGACCATGACGGATATGGAATTTGGCACTTTGAAATATGGTATCATTCTCATCAGTGGGGGCTCAGGTTGAACCAACGGATTATTCCACCCCGCTTCATAAATATATAGCAAACATTTTACATCAAATATGTATTTCATGAAAACACTTTGGTGTGCGTATTGCTAGCTATTATTAGCTGTACTCATGTGATAAACCGAGTCACAATGATGCCATTATTTAATTCATGTAACAAACTGAATCTTAATTACACAGGGTAGGTTCATACAACAATCAAGACTTGTGTTTATTAGCTGGTTTGTGGGACAGCATATAATACACATTCATTGTGGCAAGACCTCACAGTAAAAATGCTGCCCACCCAATACCAAATTAGAAAATCTGGATGACCAGATAGCCTAAACAGCTTTTTAAAAACTAACTAAATGCAGAATAATAATAATAATTGCAGCTTCCTGCAATAACACCAGCAGAACTGCAAAAAAAATGTGCTCTGTGTGTGTGTGTGTGTGTGTGTGTGTGTGTTTTCGTAGATTTTCATGGGTGTAGGTATACTGGTCTTGTATTCGGGTCTTTTCCCATGTAAGATTGAGATTGTCTTGGCAATGTTTCGTCGAGGTCCCACTTGCCATCTTCAGGCTGGTGTTTACGGCTTCATGCTTATGCTCCAACCACGCCTGACTCGCATAAGTACGAAGCCGAAAACACCAGCCTGAAGATGGCGAATGAGACGTCACCGAAACGTTGCCAAGACAATCTCAATCTTACACGAGAAAAGACCCGAATACAAGACCAGCATATATATATATATTGTAATATACAATCTTATAATTGCTATTTAACATTTGTCTGTTCATCATAGTGTCTATATTCATTTTTACACACATATATATAATACAGTTTGGGTCACTTTCTTGCCACCCCATGCCTCCATCTTTTTTTGCAACACCTTTCTCCTTCCATCTTCTTAACTTCCCTTCTCTAGCTTCTTCCTTCCTCCTCTCCTTCCTTTTAGGAATATCGTATATTTTAAGAAGGTACTTGATTGATACCTAGGACACTGGCAGCAACCCATATCAACCATTAGCACCAATCAATGGTATTTGTGACACATTTTTAAATATTCAGTTGACTGAGTTTCATGTTTCCTGAATAAAGTATGTAACAACAACAACAAATTATAAAAGGGAGAAAAAAATGATGAACAAAAACATAAGATGCATATTTACAGGCATGCATATTTCAATAAATTGATGCCGTAATTCATCGCAGACATCCATAGTTGATCTATAATAATTATACCATATGGATGTCACCAACTTCTTGATCCTTCTACCAGGGTAAACAGGTCTTCAGCACTTTCCAAATGGCCAGCAGAGTTAAGGCTCATTTGGTCTCAGATGTTCTAGAAGCCTATATCTAAATCTTCTGAGGGCATAAACTGGCCTGCGGTTTTGGAAGCAAATTTATCTTGGTGTTCGTTTTGAAGCAGAAGACAGACATATAGAGCGAAGGAGAGGGAGAAGAAGGACAATGAGAGTATATATATATATATCAATTCAATATACAGCTGCTGACTTTCTGGTTTAACCTAACTTTTCACAGATTTGATGCAGATGAAATATATACATATATCTCTTAGCTTTAAAACCAGGTATAATGTCAAGGGATTGAATAAAAAAGGTGATGTACAGGGAGATATCAGGCATAAAAGTTTATACTTCAGTCCTGTGGTGCATAGCCATGATTGTTAAATTTAAACCTAGCTCCAAAACAATTTATATAGCTTTTTACTTTGATAAAAGAACGTGTAACAGTTACTTTTATGATAGTTAGCATATCTCCCAGTTCTATAATGTGCTTTTATTATAGTGTGTGTGTGTGTGTGTGTGTGTTCCAAAAGATAACATAAAAAAATAATCAGTTTATCACGAGTGTCAGCAACACCTGAAGATTTTGAATTCAGCTCTTTGCAGGCCAATTGCAGAGAAAAGTTTATGCAATTTTAATTCTAGTGACCTAATACAGTTGGTCACTAGAAATTAAAATTAAATCCACAACACAAGAGTTCATGAGGAAGAAAAGTAGGGCATGATCCAAGTCAAGGCACAATGTTAACCCAAAGCAAGGCAGGACTCACAGACAGAAAACACGCAGCTAGGAAACAAACAGGTTCCCAGCATCACTTCCATCTGTCTGGTGGGCTAAATAGCAGGCTTCCAGTGCAGCCCATCAAGAAGGATGAGACTTTGTCCTCATGAGTAGTCTGGCTGATCTTCTCCGCTGAGAGCGCATTCTATCTAAAATCTCTTTATTTCGTGGCTGAATTTTATAGCTTAATTATGGGCAATCCTTGGCTCTTCCATATCCCTGGTATAGAATTCTGAAGAATTTGAATATCTTGGAAAAATTCATGGAAAAATTAAGAGAGAAAGTTTGTCTTCATGATTTCATCTTCGTCTATGTTGTATTTGGTTAAACATTTTTGAATAAGTATACCTGAAAAATCCTGGGAATATTCTTAAACTTTAATTGCTCTAGTCTTTCTTTCTCTTCACGAACATGGAAGATTTCGCTGTTGTAGCAGAAATACAGCTAGTAACAAAAAGGTAAGTTAACCATGAAACATTCCAATAGGAAGTCTTAATTTAGCAATATTTCTAGAAGTTTTTCCATTTAATTCACTAGATCTCCTCTTGGACTTTAAACATGAATTTCAGTCGTGCTCTTTGATTTAATTTTTAAATTAAAAATTAAAATTAAAATCTGAAAGTAGGGGTCCATCCATTTACAATATAGCTGTCAGTTGAATGGATTTTCCCCCAGTCCCTCAAACTGCAAGGAAAACTCTTAGTGTGTAGTGCAAATCTAATCTCATGACTGCTGAGGTCTACTCATGCTGAAATCAATCACTATTTTAAAGTGGCAAAGAGATATTGGGACTCCTACTTTAGTCCCCTTGTTTTAACAGCAGCAAATATTAAACACTTGGCATATGAAAATCTTTCTGCCAAGATAACTGCAAGTCTTGATGAGTTTATTTTTAAAGGACAATGGTATAGTATTATTTTCTGCATTGTTTGATTAATTTAAGCTTTAAAAGTATAAACATTACTTTAACATTTAGAATCACAGAAATATTGATCATATGCAGAATGATGCAAAGACACATATCAAAATACTTACTCCGTCTCCGCTACTATCCGTGGTTGGGGTCGTCATTTTCTTGATTGCAATACAAAGTGACTTTGTTGTACTTCACACCTAATACTGTAAAAGAATAATTTTGTGTTGCATATCTGATTTCATTTTTACTACCAAATTTTGCATGATAACCTTTCTACAGAATAAAAATACGTAATGTCTTAAAAACTGTATCATTTACCTTTTGTATGCAATCAGGTGTTTCTGTAGATTCTTCTCTGGCAGAGACTGAAAAATGTTAAACAAAAATTTTATAACAGAGTAGAGCCTCATCAGTTGAAACACATCTATTTCTCTCCAAGAAACGGAAGGACACATTTTACCATCTTGGTCTTTCCCGGATGGGTAGAGATACGAGATGGGAGCAGATGTCATCAATTGCCTGCTCCCGGGCCCTTACCATTTCTTTCTTTTTCTCAGCTTCTTTTGAGACCTCCTGTAAAAAGAAACTGGTGAAGTACAATCAAACTTCACTTTTAATTCATTATGAAATCTCGCTTAAAGAGGTTATTCTAATTTCTTACTATCGTGTACGATACTTACAGTTTTCACTCTGCTGATGGCTTTCTGGTACTTTCATATTTGTCCTTTAGCACCTCGTATTCCCTTTCCTTATCTCTGTCAGCATCTCCTGACAAAAAAATGACAAAAGAACTAGAACGTCTACAGTCAAACTTAAGATGAAATAAATCACTGTTCTTTTTAGAATTAAAACTATTAAAATGTTGTTAAGTTTCACCTCTAGCCAGCTGCGGGGACAGCTGAAGCTGCCTTTAGTTGCTCTGCTGTTAAAGTGATGTTTTAATGGCACTCTTCTTCCAAGATAAACCTTGATGTACAGACAATTGACAGCCTCCAAGATAGTGTTGATGACAACATGGTCCTAAGCTGGGATCCTCCCATCTCTAGTTTAGTGATTCTGGTGATAAGGTGATTTTGGGCCTTGTGACTATTAGTTGTATGGATGTTATGCAGCTGTTTGCAAATTGTCAAGGCTTCCTATGGAGCCAGCAGTATAAAAGTGCTATTAAATCAGTCAGCCTGAGTCAGCTTCTATCCATCTTTCCTCCAATACAGTTATCAGAGAAGACATTGCTACATCTACTGTTCTGGTTCCATTGTTGTGTATAGTGACGTTAGATTGACAAACAACATAAGATTCAATCTCAGCTTCTTCATTTAGAGTCTAACAGCTCCAAACCATCGGTCAGGACTTTTACCATGCCCCTGGCACATTGGGACTTAGTTTGCCTCAGAATATCAATGATCCTACATCCAAAACTGGGGGATGACCTCACCTCAGTAGCTTCATGCACTCAAGTGAGCAGCCACTGGATAACTTCTCCTCTCCTCCCTTATTTCCAATAACTGGTACCAACTTCCTACCCTTGTAAGCATCCAGGACGTTTTGGTGAATAATACTGAAGACCCTAGAAATGTAAAAGACCCAAGAAAGGTGCACTTCCCCAACCATGTCCTGAGCCCGTCACCCACCAGGAGCAACTAATGCTGTTTCTGCCCAAGTCTTGAGCCTTACCACTTTTTCATCAATTTCCCTAAATAAATTGCTAAAGAAGCAGATAGAATTTTGAATCCTGAACTAATCCTAGAGTTACACATTCAAGTTGGCAAGTAAAGAAATAAACAAAACAAAGGATCTCTTACCTCAAGGATATGTTTTCCCATGTAATATAGAAATGTCTCCATCCCTAACGCCTTAAGCTAAAGTTAACTAATCCTAAACTAAATAAATATAAATATAATAAATAAATATAAGTAAATATAATAAATAAACAAATATCGTGTGCAAAGTAATCTAAGTAAACAAGTAGATTAAATAAGATAAATAAGGAAATAAGCAAGGAGGTAGTGAAAAATTAAATAAAGCTAAATATATTAAATATACATAATATATAACCATAATAAATAGATATAATAAATAAATAAGTAAATAAATAAACATTGTATGTAAACTAATCTAAGTAAACAACTAGATTAAATAAGATAAATAAGGAAATAAGCAAAGAAATAAATAGTGAAAAAATAAAGCTAAATATATTAAATATAGATAAATATAAGAAGTAAATATAATAAATAAATAAATATTATGTGCAATCTAAGTAAAAAAGTAAATTAAATAAGGTTAATACTGAAAAGTTAAAGAAAGCCAAAATCTGATCTAAGCTACCACTAGTCAAAGCGCACACAGAGTAAAACTCATCAGGGAGCAACTTTCATACAGCCCACCCAAATATTTTATTTACTTTTCCTTTACTATTTCAATATTTTTTAATATTGGTCAAATGTCAGTACAAAATCCTGTTGATGTGTTTGATGGAATCAGAGCAGAGGTGGGTTGCTCCTGGTTCAGCCTGGATCGGGCAAACCGGTAGTGGGGGTGGTGGGAGGCTCCGCCCACTTACCCAGCCGCTTCTGCACATGCACAGAAGTGTCACGCGCGAGTGACCGCATGTGCACAAGCAAACCGGTAGTAAAAATAATGGAAACCCAACACTGAATCAGAGGATTAGCTAACAAAAAAATTGCCATAGAAAAATTAGTGCCACTGAAGAAAGCAGGGAGATCTCTGGAGAAACATGCACAATTTAGAAGGGAAAATGGTGCAGAGGAGAGAATTGGAGAGATTTCTGTAAACTACAGTAGGGCACTTGCTCCACCCTTCTATATTGCCTTTTACACTTGGTGGGGGGGGGGGAACCTCTAGACAAACACAATAAAACTGAATTCAGCAACAGCCCTTTATTTTCTGCCAGAGCTGTTGATATACAAACTGCAATATGTTGCATGGCCATTATTACTGTGATACAGTGAACGTTTCTTCCTGTTTTTCTGTCCACAGTAGAGCCTTTTTGATGATCAGAATAAGTGACAAAAAATCTATTATGTTTAGGGAGCATCTCTGTATTGAACATTTAAGCAGAAAGCATTCCTATGATAAGCTGAGTCATGACGATGATGTCATTATTTAATCCATCCAACACACTGAATCTTAATTGCAGAGGGTGGGTTTATGCAACAATTTAGAACTTGTGTTTATTAGCTAGTTTGTGGGACAAATGTGATACTGGTACCTATTCATTGTGGCTATCCCACACCAAATTAGGGAAGGCTGGATGACTAATAGCCTGAACTGGTTTTTTTTAAAATTAGTATTAATTAATGCAAAAAACAAAGGAAAATACACAAATTATAAAATTTAAAAAGGTAAAAAAGAAGAAATAAGCATACAAGATGTACATTTACAGACAATAAATTGATGCTATAGTTCATTACAGACATCCATAGCTGATCTATAGTAATCAATTTTGGGGGGTCATGTTTGCATTTTTGGTGCTGAACAATAAGTCTTTTGATTCTAAGTCTATTTTCTTTGTCAAAAAATAAAAGATAAAGTGTTAATTTCACTGCATCTCCAATAACAAATAAAATAATTTCAAAACATCATTTGTTATTGAAAAAGGCTGTAATCTTAAAAATTCAGACTGTTGAATTTTTTTTTAAATCGATTATTGGTTAAGGCATGCAAGCAAAGCAAAAAAAAAAGAATTATATGTATATTTCTAAAGAACCTAACAAAAGTAAAAAAGCAAAACAAAAGGGAATTTTAAGATAAACAAAAAGAGCATTCTAGAAACAACTTTCCCTTTTTCCAAACCCCCTTTCCCCCAGCTACTAATTGTTACTTGTATATTTTAATCCTACTTTGGACATTATTAACTTATATCTGTTGGATCACATTAAATATTATTACTAATGAAACAAGTTACCCTGTGCACTTTCCCATTCATACAGAACCATAATTGAAATCTGAGAATAAAGAACATTTCCCCCAAATTTCTGCCGTTATAGCTTGACATAGCAACAGCTTTCCTCTCTCTCTCTCACTTCCAGACCAGTTCAGGGCTACAAAAAAAATGCTATAACAATGTCAAATGTAACAAAGCAATTAAGTTCAGAGCTGATTGTCACCAATGTCAGTGGGACTTCTTGGTTTTCGTTTGGTTTATATATTTCCTAAAATTCATCTCCCACCGTTCTCTTTTTTCCAGAGTCCAAGGTCTGCTTTTCCTCAAATTTGGGGATGCAAAGCCTAAGAGGGATAGTAGTTAATTGTTTCCAGGTCCTCTATTGCTTTGAGAGCAAAAGTGCTGCCTCTGCTCTCGTCTACCTTTAACAGAGTTATTTTAGGTCTGCATTAAAAGGCATTGTCCATTGATTTAAGAAGAGCTGTGCTATTCTGCCATGTTTTGTGGGCCAAGTCAATAAAAAGGGGTGAAAGATGAAGAAGCAAGCCCAGAATAGCCCATATAAGTTAGGAACGTTTGCTTTTCTTTCCCCTTTCCACTCCTTTCTTTTCTGAGCTCATTCTGGCCTCAGTGATTTCCCTAACATTCGCCTACACTCACATGTTGCCCTTTGATCTGGCTGGTTTGGCCTTGCGGGACTGGCAGTCATTGGGGAGCGTGATTGTGGCAGATATGGAATTCGGTACTTTGAAATAGAATAGAATAATAGAGTTGGAAGGGACCTTGTAGGTCATCGAGTCCAACACCCTGCTCAAGCAGGAGACCTTACACCATTTCTGACAGATGGCTGTCCAGTCTCTTCTTGAAAGCCTCCAGTGATGGGAGCACCTACTCTGGTGGCAAATTGTTCCACTGGTTAACTGTTCTGTCAGAAAATTTCTCCTTGTGATGTCATTGTCATCAGTGGGGGCTCAAGTTGAACCAAGTGATTATTCCCCCTGATTAAAATAGACATTCATAAACATATAGCATTCGTGTTATATGAAATTTGTATATTTGTGTATCAGAAGTGGGGAACTATGGCCCCTTTATTACAAGAGATTTAATCGTAAAGGTTAAATAATGATTCTAAGTGATTGTGTTCTTTACTTTGGATCTCTCGGTGGAATGAACTTTATTCAGGCATATTGAACTTGCTTTCCCCTCGCTCATCTTTGAGTGAAACGGTTGGGCACAACTCTTTTTCCCACTATTAGCAACAAATAAGGTTACTCTGAGCCAGTTTAAAAGACGAAGAGATATTAGAGTTATCATTCCTCTTGTGAAAGAAAATGAAAATGGTGGCTGATAGCAGCCCACAAAGCAAAAATTCCTGCTTTCTTGGTAGTTGGCAGCTACAAAAGGGCCATTCAATATAGAAAGCAGTACAGGATTTGCCACAAAAAACTGTATTTACCTGTTTTCTTAACCAGAATCGGGAAAAAGAACTACCACTGCTTTGAGGAGGGGCGCATGCCCTAGAGCAGAGGTGTCAAACATGTGGCGTCGTGGTGGCGTCATGTGAAATATCAGGACTTTTACTCCCTTTGCTAAACTGGGTGTGGGCGTGGCCAGCATGTGACACATCCAGCTCGCAGGCCGCCAGCTTGACAGCCCTGCCCTAGAGCAAGGACAAGCTGATCCTGTCATTGGTCCCGTACTGACTGAATTTAGCCCTGCAAGTTGACAGCTTACTGATTCAGCTTCCTACCCCAAAAAATAAGCTTACGCTATTGCGTTTGCGTAACTAAGTAATCTATAAGAAGATGTCTATGGAGATTCTGAGTCAACCAGGTCATGGTTGTCCCAAAGGTGCTTTTTTTCAAGAGGCAACTCGAGTTTCTGGTTTTCTTTGAAGACGTTTCGCTTCTCATTCAAGAAGCTTCTTCAGCAAGATCCTCTTTAACTGAACTCCATAAACCTTCCTAAAAGAGTCCTCCTCTACGTGCAAGCAGCTATTTCAGCATATGCTGACTCCAAATGTTAGGCTCACCAGAGCCCCATGGTTCAGAATACCCCCTGAAGGGAAGAGGCAGCAGCACCACACAGCAGACAGCCAAATTTAAAAGAACAGGGCTGCCTGCACACTAAGGGACTCTGCTTTCTACTGCTGTAAGAAGTGAAGAGGATTCAGAAGCTACAGCTAGCACAGAAGGTAGCAGCGCAGGCAGTTCTTAGGGGCCCTGAATTGGCTCATGTTACATCACTGCTTCATGACCTGCACTGGTGCCGGTCTGCTTCCCGGTGCAATTCAAGGTGTTTGTCATCATCTACAGGGCATAAGTCTAGTCTTCTTGTGGAACCATCTCATCCTGATGGGACCTGCCTATTGGAACCTCTTACGCCCTGAGGTGAGATCGGCTGCTACCCTCCTGATGTTTCGAAAGAGCCTCACGATTCGAGGTGGTGACTAATTAAAATTCAATGCCACCTGTCCCCCTTCCCCCCTCCCGTGTCCAGCTTCCTTCTTTGCCATCTTGTCTCCTTGGTTTTTATCATTTAATGTTTTTATTTGCTATCTTTTTATAATGGATGATTTTAATGTTTTTCAATGTTTTATGTTGTAAGGCGTGTAGAGTTGTTGGATAAGAGATGCCCAGCAAATACATTTTATGAATGAATGAATGAAATCTCTGTGTGAAAATTGTTCCTAATGGAGTAAATCAGAATATAAAACCAGAGCAACTTTAATTACACAAACTAAAGGGTGTTCAGAAGGTATGTGTAAAGAAATGTTATTTATGCTTAAATGAATTAATGGAAAAAATGATAAAGAATTAGAGAGAGAGAATGGTACTGTTGAGGTTGGAAGATCAGGATTATGCATACTTATTGTATCATTGTTGATAGCATTGTTTAAAAAAGATTTGACCCAGTCAATACACTGTCCATAAAATGTGCATTATATTAAATATGTGCCTCAGTAAGGAGGTATTTTTTACTTTTTCCCAAGCTAGTTTGGGAAGGAAATGGGAAGGAATGATACATCTAAATCCACCTTTGTGAACCACAGACCCTAAAGCTGGATCTATAGGTTTTCTTTTGCCAGAGCAAGAGCCAACCTGATTGAACCTATTAATCAATGTACACCTAAAATTAAAACATAACCATTAACAAAATGATTAAGAGACTCAAGAGTTTTTACTTGTCCTTTTTATTCAAGTATTTCACAGCAGTTATATTACAAATTACAGTAATATGTTCAAAATATCCAGAATTTAAAAAAAAATTAAATAATTTACTTAACTAATGCAAATAAAGTCAAGATGCAAAAAAGCGTAACACAATCCTCTGAATACAACTTATAGAATCCAAGATTTATTATAGCTGATGAAGTAAATCTTATTTTATCAAAAAACAAACACACATGAATAACCCAAAAGACATCCCCATTTCTGAAGTAAACCAATGTACAATACAGAAAAAAAGCAGGTACAAGCTCCAATTCAAGCTTAATGTTGAATTTATATAAAAGGGAGAGAATTATGAGTTGCTGCACATATTCAAATACGACCTCCAACTTAACAAAAACTAAAAGAAAAAAAACGTAAAGAAAACATGGGAATGTAAATTGTTAGCAATATGAAAACAAATCAAAACCAATCACCCAGTTATTCTATAATAAATACATTGGCATATGAGAAAACTCAAATAATAAGACTGAAAACACAAAACATAAATTAATCACAGCTGAAAGTCAAGCTTGCAAACACATTAACTCCACAGCCATGGTTATCTTAGAGCAGTTTCATCATTATCCCCACAGAAATTTAACCTCCGCCTGGCCTAGGATGTGGCCTTGAACAGGAGTTCATTGGTGATTCATAACAAGATACAGGAATTGAATTTATTGCCAATTCTCTGTGGCAAAACAAGAACAAAAATACAAAGAGAAGCGACCTGACAACATGAATAGAATAACAGATTTAACTCTACAATTGCTAAGCTATTAATAAAGAAAAGCAATACATGGTTAGTGTGGTTTTGGAGCCAGAAGGATGGATATATAATTTTATTCATGTTGCCCACTAACACATTTATAGAAGCTAATTCTTCTCAAAAATCTATAACAATTAGAGGAAGTTCCTCACTTTTTTTTTTAATCAACATTCAAAACTACAAATATTTTTTCCCCTCAACTGATAAACTGGAAGATGCCAGACTTGAATTTAAGATGCTCTTTTGAAAATTATTTGATAATTATTTTAAAGGATTTAAACTTGTACAAATTTAACGACCTGTTAAAAATGTATGCAGTTTTTCTTCTCACAAGTGCTGCTGCTACTTGAAGTAAAGAATCGTTGAACTACAATATCTTAAAAAATGCTGCAAGAACCTGAGACTTGCAAAAAATTGTTTTACCAGAAACTTGCTACAAAAAATCTGCTACATTTTATTTCTGAAAGTTTTATAACAATCCTCATCGTAATACAAAATGCTAATGGACTGACAGCGAAATGGCCTATGCAGATATAATGGCAATAAATATTAACAGAAAAATGAGAAAGTCCCCCAATCAAATTTCTAAAATGAAGTACTAATTTAAAACGTTTTGATTTTTAATCGCACTTTCCCACCTAAAAATACAGCATTTCTACAGAAGTCACGTTCAGAATAGAATCCCTCAATGCCTCTCAGGAACCCAAGGGCCAGTGAGCAAGCGAGCAAGCGAGATTGGCCTGGGGAGGCTCAGCTAGAAGGACCAGGCTCGGATGTTAACTTGCAAAGAAAAAAAATGGGAAGGAACTACTGGTGTAGCTGACAGCTAGAGCCTGATTCTCAGCTGTGACCGGCACACGGGGTGACAAGTACCTTAAGCTTCAGCATGTAAACGGCAGCAGGGCAGATTACAACCTCCCGTAAACACTGTTGGTAACTGAAATACAAAAAAGCTGAGGTAGCTAAGCATCTCTGCAGTAGTCCAACATTGGATGATTTCATTTTTGCTTCTTGGAAGCAAAACACAATGAATTGCATATTTGGGCAGGTGGGGGCTATACTCCTTCAACTACAGTTTATATTATAAAGGGATATTAGTTTGTAGATGACACTAAGACCAAGAGAAGCCATGGGACCATGCTGATCTTTACATGTTGATCTGAAACAAATCTGGGTGAAGCAGATTGTTGGCTGCCTGGAATGTCCTCTTCAATTCCTAAAACAGGAAAAGTGTCTGAAAACATTCAACTATCACTGAGCTCTGGAGAATGGCAATATTTCGGGGGCTAATTAAGAGGTTCAAAAACTAACCATTTAAAGTTACTTGGTCATTTCCTCTTTAATACTGTCCCAAAATGAATTGGGGTGAATCAGTTTGGTCTAATTCATATGAAGATGAAGGACTGCAGGACCTACTTGCCTTACCTACCCATGACCACCCAGCAAATCTTTGCTTCCACACTAATGGAAGTTTAGAAAGAAACCTGTTTTAAAGGACTTTGAACAAATAAAATGGAGCAACATCAACAAAAAACAAAAACAAAAAAAAAACCACAACTACAGCCACCTTAAATATCCACAGTGAGACTTTTTTTTAGGAGTATAAAGTTGTTTTAGAAATGAATATATCTTATCATTTTGAGATAATATGAGATTAAACTTATTTTCATAATTTGGATTATCTGGAGAGCAACAGAGAAATGTTAAAAACATAATACTGGCTGACATTTGACAGTGCAGGAATCTGAAACTGTTATTTGGGAACACAGGCTTTTAAAAATAACTAACTCTGTCATTGGCTACAATCTCAACTTTTTAATAACTTCCTCCTCCTCCTCCTCCTCCTCCTCCTCTTTCTCCACCATCACCACTGACTAAAAAGGCACATTGAAGGCAGCTCTAAAGAGCCTCATCTTCATATTATTGTATACCAAAGTCAATTCCTTTGTACCACAATTCACTCCCAGCTGTAAAAACAGGCTTCTGTCCTTTACCTCAGGGAATAATAATAATAAAAAAGCAAAAACAAAAAAATCTTAGAAATTACCCACTTAAATAATCAGATCTGCTCTATCCAGTTTGTGGGTGTTTTGTCAGCCTGCTCCGTTTTGCCTGAAACTTCTCATAAGATAACACATGTAGACAGCAGAAATGAAAGCAGTTTCTGTAGCACCAAAAATCTCTGTGTTGTGGCATTATATTCTTTATTTATATCAAGATACAAATATTTTGAAGTTCTGTTTGGTTCTTGTAGGCTGGCTGGTTTCAGTTACCTGAGACGATAGCACCAAATTCATAACAGAACGTGAGAACAAGAGCGAGCATGTTAAGACCAAGGCTCTGCATATACTTGGTGCAAGTGGAAAGCGAATGGCTCAGAGGACTGCTCTCCTGTGAGCAGCCCATGAAAAGACAAACCCTCACACCTCGGAGAGATGTATTCACAGGAATGTTTCAAACATATCAACTGTTCTTTCCATTTCCTGGAAGGAAACAACATTATTTGATTATTCATCACCACTCAAGAGTAATGTTAAACAATAACATTTCACTACAGAAGTCTCAAGAAAGAAGAGATTGAGAAATCACACCAATTCCATTTCAACTTAGGGAAAGTAGACAGTTATCAATCAATCAATCATGGATCCATCTTTCAATAATCACAATGGAATTAAATTAATTTTGCTATACTATAACATTTTCACTACCAAAATTAAAAAATTGACAACTACTGATCGCTAAAATCTTATTCTTCTTTTCCAAAGAGAGCTCAAAGTGTTTAAACAACACTTACTGCAATACAAGCAATTTCTGGACAAAATTGAACAGAATTAGGTGCGATGCTGAAAGAAGTGCCTCTGCCCTTTATCAGTGGGGATGGAAAGATTCCTCTTGTTGTGATTGTGGTGCTGATATGCAAACAATTAAACATATTATGCAAGATTGCCCACAATATGTGTTCCTTAAAAGAACTGCACAAAGCAACACCAGATGCGATTGCCTAGAGAGCTGAATTGGACATCCAGTTATGTTTTGTATATAATTATTTGGACAATGTGCATATGTTTACTTCTCTTCTGTAATGTTCTCATCTTATGCTGAGGAATTATAAATAATATTGAATATGAAACAAAACAAGCCAAAAAATTTTTTTAAACAAAGTAAATTAGTCTAAACACTTTTAAAATAAAATTTATTTTCCTGCTAGCAGAAAGCTCTCTGAGACACTGGGCTTGCCTTGCCTTAGAGAAGATCAGATGAATCACTTCCAGCATGTTCTAAAAACAGGTTGCAAACTTACTTGTACAAGTTGCGATTTGTCATAATCTTTACGATGCCGATAGATGCACTGATTAAGTAGAGAGTAGAGCCTCTCCAGCTGGTCAACTGTCAAGTTGTCACTTTTTTTAACCAATAAATCGAGTAAATTCTGTGAAGAGAAGTTTGGAAAAAGCTCAACATTAAGTTTGGAGGCAGTGTAACATTTTGCTTAATAATTGTTTTATATATTAATTATGTGATCTAAATTACTAGAAAATTTGTATTGGTTGTCAACTGTCAACTATGTGCAGGGTTGAACGATGAGGCTTTAAAGGTTTGTTTATAGATAAGAAATGGGAAGAAGAGATTTTTGTTGTTGCATTTTTGGAGAAAGTGATAAACTATGGTATCAAAACTGAAGTTACAATTGCAAAGGAATTTCTGGAAGGAAATGAAGAGAAGGTGATAAAAAATAATTTGTGGGACATTTGATGGGATTAAATTACAGTATGGTAATTGTCTCTGGTAACTCTTAATGGAATCTCTTCTGATTAACTTTGAATGATGGTGCTTTAAAGATTTGTTTATAGATATAAGACTCGGGAAGAAAAAAAATTATTTGTATTTTTAGAGAAAATGGTAAGTTATTGTGTAAATTAAGTGAAAGGAATATGAAATTTACTTACCAGAGTAAAGTTAAAATAGTTATTGATATTTCTGGTAGTTCTTAATGGATTTTTGCTGATTAAGATTAAATGGTAAGGGTTTATGGATTGCTAATACATAAATATGGAATGAAGAGATTATTAGATATGTTAAAGAAGATACTTTACTGAAATGGTTTATACTTCGCTTGATGAAGGCGGAAGCAATTTCTTTATCTTTTTTCCTTTTTTCTTTTATATATTTTTCTTCCTTTGCCCATACTTCTTCTCTCTGCACTTTTATCTTTTTTTTGTATTTTTCTTTGTATTAGTTTTTATCTTTGTATTTTTAAACTCAAATTTACAATTAAAAATTATTTCAAAATTCTATATATTAAGATATTCTTCATTTTTGGGTTGAGCAACAATACTAAATTATAGTAATTTGATCCAACTTGACCTTATGAAATTTAAAACATAGTGAAACAGAAGGGGACATATTTTTAATTTTGTAACAGATACTTGGCAAAAAGAAAAGTGAAAAAACAAAATGTTGGTATTAAGATTTAAGACTGTATATCCAGTTAACCTTACCATTAGCCTGACACGATCAACAACTACAGGAGGTACAGGGTCTAACTGTTCCTCTGGAACTTGTGTCAAAGCAATTTTACGAAGTTTCTTATTTTTCAATGTACCTGCAAAGAAATATGGATGAGATTATAATAATTCTAAGATGTTATTCAACTGCATTCCAAGCAATGGAGCTAAATTTATTAAATGGAAATGTTTAGACTTAAATAGTTCTCACTAACTTGCTTTATAGAAAGTGGAAGCAATGACAACATGCCTTTTAAGTTATTTTCCATCATTTTCTTTTCTCCACCCATCATCAATGTAACAATGAGTTTTTTTAAAATAGCATTTCCCTCCATAGAAATGGGGGAAGTCACAAAATTTCAAATCAATCTTGATTTGATGCCTTTCCTTCCAACTTCTTCTGAATTCACGCTATTCAGTTGACCAGATATTCTGAGGTTTTTCCATTATATTATACATATATATAATAAATTAATATAACTTTTGAAAAACCTCAGAATATTTGGTCAACTGGAGAGATGCATGAACTCAGAAGTTGAGAAGCACCTTAATCTAGGTTGATTTGAAATTTCATTGTGTCTTGAAGCCAAGATAAACATGGTAAAAATGATTTGAATCAAGATATACATATATATTCAAAACATAAACATATTCCAAGCAAAATATTTTGCCCTAGCGCTGTGCAGAATTCAAGTGCTCATTTTTTTTCGGGCTTCTGTGCAAAACCACTTCTTCCAAATCATTTCTAAATCCTATTCTGCATTTATCTCAATTATGGGATGAGGAAAAGAACAAAAAGTAATATATATTTCATGTACCTTCTTTATCTGACTCAGTTTCTTTAGTTTCCATATCTGTGCTTGATGATTTCTTTTCGTTATTGCTGCAATGTGAAATCTCACTACAAGACTGTTGTAGTACATGTTCTCCTTCTGGACTATAATTTGAAGCCTCTGATTTTTTGGGAGAGTGGTCATTACTTGTTACCTCTTGTTTGGGCGTACCCATATCAACAATGAGACTGACATTTGATGGGTCACATTTGTCATACTGACATGGTGGAAGAGGTGTGCCTTCAGCGGCCTCACCATTTAGATGGTCCCTTTGGGAACCCGATTCCTCCTTAGAGTCCTCTTCTACATTGACCATAACCTTGTTATTTACTACCAAGGATTCATTAGAGCTCTCTTCTGTAGACGGAATGCTATTTTCTTTTCCAACTGTCCCATTATCAAGTCTCTGTTCTCCATGTATATCCATGACATCACATGATGATTCATCGTTTGTTAGAGAAAGATCTCCAGTTTCCTCTCCGTTCTCCTCAATGCAGTCGATACTTCCTTCAAGCTCCCCGTTTTCTAGGAGTTTGTTATCGTCCCCTTGAGTTTCATCATCTGCAAACTTGGCATCATCTTCATCTTTTTTCAAATTATTCACTTTTCTCTTTTTAATAATGCCTTTCCCCCACTGTGAACGTCGTCTTGATTTCCTTCTCAATCTAACTGTATCATGAAAAGACAAAGTATAATTTAATTGACTTCATTATTAGATATTTAAATATTTGTTTGACATATAGTGCTTTTAATCTATGAGTAAGATATTAATAAAGTCAATATTGCAATACTAAAATGTCATCTACCACGGTGATATTAAGGTCATCCAATGTACTTTTGATTCTAAAAATATTTTAAAAATAAGCTGTACATGCATTAGTCCAAGCAAAATATTGCAGCAACCTTCTGAATAGAAATATTTTATTCTGCTGTCCCGAATGGAATTATCATTACTGCAGGGTGGATTAACAAAGATGGAGGCAGTTTTTATATTAAAAAAATAGAAAACCAATCCACGAAGCAGAAATCAAAATGTATACATTAAAAATGTAATACTGTAATTAAAAATGGATTAATTCCTGTCAAAGTTCAGTACCTTCACAGCCATATTGTCTGTTTTAAAGCAACTACAGACTTTTATAAATTTAACAGAAAAATAATGTTTTATATGTAGCAAAACAGGATACGTTTTCAACCTCTGATACATTACGAACGAGCATTATCCTGCCTGCATAATTTTAAGAATTTCATCTTGAGATGTGGGTGGAGAAGTAATTTGAAACTTAAAAGAGCTTTTCTTCAGAGAAAAAGAAGCTATTAACAGAGATCAAATAACCAAACCAATTTCTAATTTATAAAGTAAGATTCAAAGATATTATAGAATTTGAGAGTTCAAATTAGAATGAATCTCCTAAAAGTATAATTGTGACTACTATCACATGGAAGTCCAATTAGGAAATTCTCTAAAACCAATGATCTTCATTCTACCTCTTCAGAATTTCAAGAAACTCCCATTCTATCATGAGATATGAGAAGCTGAACCCAAACCTTTCTATATGTAAATTATACATTCTTCAATAAGCCAGAACATCTCATTAAAATCAGTACTAGCAATTTAAGCAATGCAACAAAAGAGAAGACATGAAGTGCATTCTGTCGGGCCAACAAGAAAGACAAAATAATTCTGTATCTTGAGAATATTAGTTGCCATCTACAAAGGAAAGAACTACATTTTGATGTGAAAATGGGCTGGCAATGTTAAGGGAAAAAAGAAACAAAAGTTGGCATGTTTTTCTAATATTTTGGGAGCACATTTTTAGAACTTTGTCCTTCCAAGTGGGCCAGGCTGTACATGACTGAAAGTCTTATGGGCTTCTGGACACTGTTTATAGAGGATATTTCTGAAATTACAATATTTTCTTTGGGCAAGGATAAGTCTCAAGCCTTAAGGCAAAATAGCTGTCCATGAGGTTTCACCAATTTTACATGCTCAAGTCATAATTCAGCATCGGATAATGCTGAACCTAAAGTCAGGCAAGTGAGCTAAATAATTAAATAACAACATCAAAAATGTAAATGTGCTTTTGACACCATCTACTGGCAATATTAAGCAACAATCTACAGTAAGTTCTATAACCAAGTAAAATTTATATTTAGTGTGGTTGTATTTGAAATATGTTTTAGTTTCCAAAACACACAATGTTCATTTCATCCAATGTTGAGTGAAAATACAAATATTTTTTATCAAATACAAGCAAGGAAACTAGCAGAGTGTGTGTGTGTGTGTGTGTGTGTGTGTGTGAACTTGTGCTGTGGCACAAGGAAACAATTATTAATGGCTTAATAGCCAGACATCCATCTTCCAATTAACAGCTAAAAGCCATACACACCCAGGAACCAAACAATACAACGTATAGAACAGTCCAGTGCACATATTCTGGAGGGAGTAAAAGTTCTCTGATGAGGTGCTACAGCTTGAGCCTCAAAGCTCGGAAGAATAAAGCTTTGGTCTTGGTGACCGACTCAGATCCTATATTAACTTCCTCCCAATCACATTACAATTTCCATATTTGAAATGAGAAATTAAGTAGAACTTGAATTTCTTTGTTTAAAAATGAAAAAGTGCAAATAACCTATACCGTGTTTCTTCCTCAAAGCCTATGTTCCCCAAGCAACCTTCATACTCCATCTACCTCATACTGCTAAAATTTGGTGGCAAAATGGTGGATTTTTTAAAAAAAAACTTTTTAACAGATTTTTTTAAAAAATAAAATTTAGACAAAATGTCTAAATGTTTCTTTTGGGCCTAACACATTTAGTTTGAGCAATTCTATCCATAAGCTGTAACAATGGAAAAAACATCATCTACTCCCCATGATGACATTCTAATGCGCCTTGGGGCTTTTACGAGACCAATCTCTCGACACACACACCCCACAGAGTTTATTTTCCTAGTTTTCTAGACCCTGAGCCAGACTTTTAAAAATACTGTTAATTACAGACAGAAAACAAATACATGATATCAAACTTTCACGAACAGGTGAAATATAGCAATTTAATTTCCTCTAGTATCAAAAGGAACTTAGATATCTAAAGCTAACAATGTTCAAAAGCCTTTCTGTTCACATTTGATAGAACAAAACTTCTGAAGAGGATGCATTTCAGGTTCTTGATTTCCCTGCAATGTGGTGATTTATTTCTTGATCATATTTCTTGATTTATTACAATGTTTACCTATGACTGGTAAGGAAAGTCACAAATTGTGATCTCATTACCCCAGAACTCTGCAACTAAATACATACACACTAGTTATCAAGACTCAAAAAAATTTTTAGGGACTTCCTGTGGCAACGTAGGTGCTGATGGATGTTCCTATGGGAACAGGAGTGACTATAATCGCAAGTACAAAACACTCAGATTTATTATAATTTCCTTCTGTGAAGATTAAGGGGGATAAAAGTGAAGATGGCACCTGAACATCAAAGGGCGTGGTGAAAGTGAAACCTGAAGCAAGTATCTGTTAAGTGCTTGCTAAAGTTGTAAAAAGAATCAAGAGCTCGAGACTAAACAAAACAGCATTGGTTCGCTAACAAGCTATAAAAACTAACAAGTCGGGTTAGGTAGACTTTTTGGATAAGCAATTTGGCCATTGAAAAGTTTGATTTGAGTATTTGGAAATGGCTTCAAAGCAAACTAAATTAACTGCCTCTAAGAGCGCTGGAAGCTCTCCAGCCCAGACACAAAAATTGCAATCTTTATTACCCCAGCAGAAGCATTAACACTTGAAGCCCTTCAAAGTAACCTTCAAAATGTCTTAAAGGAACAAGCTTCTGCTCTGGAAGGCAAAATCACTCAAGCCCTTAAAGATGCGCCTAACGAAATGTCTGAAATTAAGGACTTAATCCAAACTCGCAACCAGCAAATAAGGGAAGACATAGTGGATACATTTAAGGGTTTGCTTGGTTACGTAACATCACTGGAGGATAGAGTGGAAGAAATCAATCAGTCCAATGTGAATTTGGAAAACAAGGTTGTAGACATTCAAGGCAAGATTGATAAGTCAGAGGCAGAAGTCACAATGACACAATATAGAGTTATGGAGTTTGCTTTGAGAATAAGAGGCTTGAAAGAAAGTAACCAAGAAGAAAATTTAAAAGAGATATTTGCGGAAGCTTTTGTCCAATTAACTGGTGAATCCAAGACCGAATATTACTGGCAGATGGACAAAATTTACCGTGTAAATTCATGGATTGCCAGACGGAGACAAATACCAAGAGATATTGTAATCTATTTTGTTACCAGGAAAATAAGGAATTGGATATTACAAGCGACGTATAAAAACAAATTGCAGGTCGCAGGTCAAGAGGTGACAGTATTAAAGGAAATTCCCCCTAAAATGTTGAGATCTAGAAAGGATTATGCATTCCTAGTGGATGAACTCAGAATTCGCCAGATACAGTACAGATGGGAGGTTCCAGAAGGATTGGTGGTGAATTACTTAGGAGAAAGATATCGTCTTAGTTCAGTCTGGAAAGCAAGAGATTTTTACAGCAATGTATTAAAGGCTGGACACCCTCCATCTCCAAGATCTAGAGGAAGAAAAGAAGCAGGGGAAGATAAACAGGAAGATATCCAGGCACAAGCGGGTGCTGCTCAAACCCTGGACTTACTTGAGATAGAAGAAATCATGGAACAAAGACAAACCCGAGCAGTTACCAAACGTAAAGAGCAAGAATTAAAGATGCAACAAGCCCAGACAACAATCCAAGAAACTATAAGCATAAATACAGAAGCCGTGGGGGAAGCCAGACCGAAGATGAAATTCCAGCAGGATTTCCAGGTCACTCTTAAAAAGCTTCAGGGGGCTGAAGATGACAATTAAATTTCTAACCTGGAACGTTAGTGGTTTAAACTCACCACAAAAAAGGAAAAAAATATTCCACTATCTGAAACAATTTAAAAATGATGTGATTTGTCTGCAAGAAACACATATTAGAACACAGGACCAGAAATATCTGATGAATGCAAGATTGGAACTACATTTTGTGGCATCTGCTCCGGAGAAGTAAAATGGTATAGTTATATACTTAAGAAAAGATTTAAAGGCTGAATTAATTGAAGCAGATCCTCATGGAAGATATATTGCAACTGAACTATTAATAGAAGAAAATACTTTTAACAAGAGTATATGCCCCCAATCAACAAGAAAATTTTTACAAGTTGCTTCATACCAAATTAATACAATGGGATTATAGATCGTGTATATTACTGGATGATTGGAACGGAGTATTGGACACTATGAAGGACAAGAAGAGACTCTTGCAAAATACTCAAACACGAGCAAGATTGCCTAAATCTTTTTTTGACATGATAGATGATATGGAACTGAGAGATATTTGGAGAGAACGGAATCTTAAAGAACGGGACTTTACATTTTTTTCCGATAGGCATCAATCCTTTTCTAGAATTGATTTTATACTAATTACAAATGATTTCCTTTCCAGGGTGAAGAAGACGAAGATATGTCCGAGAACTCTAACAGATCATAATCCGGTTTGGATGGAATTGGAATATGGAGAGGGATCTAGGTGGTCTTGGAGATTAAATGAAAATCTATTTAGATACGAGAGAAATGTTACAGAATGCAAAAAATTATTGAAAGAATATTTTGCTTTTAATATTCATAAGGGGACATCTATGGAAATGGTTTGGGACGCAAGTAAAGCACATATGAGAGGTGTTTTAATAAACTTAAATAACCTACATAGACGTAGACAGGGAGAAAAGCGAAGGGAATTGGAAGAAGAGATAAAATAGAAAGAGTAGGTGCTAATATCTAACCCAGATGATAAGAAGACAAAAGAAGCAATTACTTTACTGCGAGGGCAGTTTAACATGTTGATGTCAGATCAAGTAGCCACTAATCTGCTATACGCTAAACATAATACTTTTTGTAATGCAAATAAACCAGGCAGGTGGTTAGCATACATGTTAAGGAAGAAACAAAAGTTTCGTACTATAGAGAAAATAGAATACAAAGGTAAAGTCGTCTATCAAGACACGATTAAAAAGGCTTTTTTAGAATTCTATACTAGACTGTATGCTGGTGATAAAATACAAGGTTTAGATATAGATAGATATTTGGAGAAAGGGAAAATCCCTATAGTTACATATGAGCAAAGGGAAAGACTGAATCAACCGGTAACCACGGATGAAACTCTCCTGGCTATTAGGCAGTTAAAAATTGGCAAGGCCCCTGGTGCAGATGGATTGACAGCGGTTTATTACAAAAAGTTACAATTAGAAATGGTAGAACCTCTTAAGGAATTATTTAATAAAATTCAATTGGAAGGAAGGGTACCACAATCTTGGAGAACAGCATTTCTTTCCCTGATTCCGAAAGAAGATCAGGATCACACTCAGCCAAAAAACTACAGGCCTATATCATTACTTAATACAGATTATAATTTTTTTGCTAAAATATTAGCAAACAGGCTGATGTCAGTTATACAACAAGCGATTCACAATGATCAATCTGGTTTTATACAGGGGAGACAAATGAAAAGTAATGTAAGACAAATTGTTAATATATTGGAATATTTGGGGAAGAATAACCAAGTCCCTGCAGTGGTTATATTCTTAGACATGGAGAAAGCATTTGATCGAGTGAATTGGCAATTTCTAATGAAAATAATACAAAAGATGCAGCTTGGAGAGTATTTCACACAATCTATTAAGGCAATATACCAGAAACAGACAGCACAAATTATAGTTAATGGTAGCTTAACAGAATCCTTTAAAATTGAAAAAGGAACAAGACAGGGGTGTCCCATCTCCATTATTGTTCATCTTAACCTTGGAGTTATTGTTGAACAGAATATGTGGGTCAGATGATCTACAAGTAATTAAGATTAGGCATTATGAATATAGAGTACGAGTATTTGCAGACGACTTGGTTGTAACTTTAACACAACCGGGGAAATCAGCTATAGGTTTAATGAATATAATTAATATGGTCAAGTATCTGGGTTTAAAATAAATCTAGGGAAAACAAAGATGATACTTTAAAATATGACCATAAATCAAAAAGAAGAATTAGAAAGAGTAAGAATCCAAATTTTGACCATAGGGATGCAGTCATAATACAAGGGGCAGTCATACATCCCTTTTTTCAGTGCTGTTTGTAACTTGGGAAAGTTCCTAAAGTAATAGTTGCAAATCAAGGACTATCGCTATGCATGTTATGGGTAGAATACAAAAATTGCCCAAAATGAATCTTAAGAAATTGCAGTCAGAGTAATAACAGTATGCTGACTAATGTTTTAAAATTCTAGCATACAAAACTGGTCCAAGCAATACCCTCTCAATTAACAGCTGTTTCATCTCTTTTAATATATTCACATGGTTGAAAGTTGATCTCTTCCACTTACATAAGAATAATATATCCAATTAAGGTTTTAAAAGGCTAATAAAAGTGCTTTTATTGCCAAAACAATCTAAGAAGAGGTAGAGACAGAAATGGTGATGAAAAAAGGAGGAGGAACAAAGAACAAAGAGTCCTTCACGTGATATGCTCAGATGGTCTTCTGGTCACACAAAATAATCTCAAATACTCACATGCACATTTGTTTGCAGAATTGTGCCAAACTGTCATTGCATTTTTTTGCCGGTTCAGGAATGCCTCTTCAGCTCTGTTTTCTGTTTTCTGCACAGTGCAACCATAAGCATTTGTTTGCTCTGCTACAACTGATAAGCCTGTGCACAGAAGGTAAACACAGAAGGTAAACACATTTCAATAATCCGAGCAGCATTAACCAGCCAAGTTTTGTAAATCTGCTGTAATACTATATTTAAAACCACACAACAGTTAACTGTGTTTACCTTAATACAGATTTACACGAAATATTTATATCAAGAAACTTTGCATTTTTCTCCAAGAAACGCAAGTATCAGACACATACAGTATATCACAGAAGTGAGTACACCCTCTCACATTTTGTAAATAGTTAAGTATATCTTTTCATGTGACAACACTGAAGAAATGACAGTTGGCTACAATTTAAAGTAGTGAGTATACAGCTTGTATAACAGTGTAAATGTGCTGTCCCCTCAAAATAACGCAATACACAGCCATTGATGTCTAAACGGCTGGCAACAAAAGTGAGTACACCACTAAGTGATAATGTCCAAAAGGGGCCAAAAGTGTCAATATTTTGTGTGGCTGCCATTATTTTCCAGCACTGCCTTAACCCTCTTGGGCATAGAGTTCACCAGAGCTTCAAATGTTGCCACTGGAGTCCTCTTCCACTCCTCCTGACACCATCACAGAGCTGGTGCATGTTAGAGACCTTGCGCACCTCCACCTCCCGTTTCAGAATGCCCCACAGATACTCAATAGGGTTTAGGTCTGAAGACATGCTTGACCAGTCCATCACCTTTACCCTCAGCTTCTTTAGCAATGCAGTGGTTGTTTTGGTGTGTTTTGGGTCGTTATTGTGGCCCAGTCTCCGAAGAGAGGGGATCATGCTCTGCTTCAGTATGTCACAGTACATGTTGGCATTCATGGTTCCCTCAATGAACTGTAGCTCCCCAGTGCCAACAGAAGCCATGCAACCGCGGAACATGACATTCCCACCACCATGCTTGACTGTAGGCAAGACACACTTGACTTGGTACTTCTCAACTGGTTGCCACCACACACGCTTGACACCATCTGAAGCAAATAAGTTTATCTTGGTCTCATCGGACCACAGGACATGGTTCCAGAAATCCATGCCCTTAGTCTGCTGGTCAGCAGAAAACTGTTTGTCAGCTTTCTTGTGCATCATCTTTAGAACGGGCTTCTTTCTAGGACGACAGTCTTGCACCAATTTGATGCAGCATGCAGCATATGGTCTGAGCCAGGGGTGGGTTTCAGCTGGTTCTCACCGGTACGCTAGTGGAGGGGGGGCTTTCTCGTATGCCTTCTTTCTTTCTCCGAAGGCATGCGAGAAAGCCCCCCCCCATTGCCCGAACGTGTGAAAGAAGGAAGCTGCAGGCTCCTTTGCCTCGGCTACACAACCTCCTTTCGTTCTCTGTCTGCCTCCTTCACTCGTTCGGGCAGCAGAGAACGAAAGGAGGTTGCATAGCCGAGGGCAAAGGAGTCTGCAGCTTCCTTCTTTCACACGTTCGGGCAATCTTTCTTTCTCCAAAGGCGTGCAAGAAAGCCCCCCCCCCAATTGCCCAGCAGGGAAGCGAGCCCCGGGCCTCATCTCTGCCTCCTTCCTCGAGAGCTGGCTTCTAGGACGGCCAGCCTCTCCCGTCACTGCGCCCTTCACTCGCCTTCACCCGGAGGCTCTGCCAGCGGGGCGCCTCACGTGAGAAGCTTGGGAGACACATGCAAACGGCCTCAACTCAAGGCTCCCGCGGAGGCTGCTGGACATCGGGGGTGGCAGTGGCGCCCGCTGCTGCTGCTTCTGCTGCTCCCGGTAACACAGGTTTCTCGGAAAGCATTAAGTTGCAGGCGCAGGTTCCCCGGTGCTCGTGGCCGCTGCTTGGGAGAAAATCAGCTGGAATCTCAAGCAAGAGCCACGGGGCGAGATGCAAGCGACGAAATGGATCACCGCGGGTATAAAAAGCGTTGTCAGATTGCCTCCCATGGTCCGGGAACCAACCAACCAACCAAATAAAGTTGGCTTCATTTCCTTGTGCGGCAAGAGAGAAAGTTGCGTGAGATGCAGCTGCATTTTGCCTTGAAACATGCTGTTCTGGCAACCCGAAGGGGACATTCTACCAGCGGCGTCTCCGGCAACTTTCTCTCTTGCGTGCAAGGAAGCGAAGCCAAATTTGTTTATTTAACCTTCCGCTCCAGCCTCCCCCGCCCTACTACATTAAGCCTCCCATGGTCCGGGAATCGACCAACCAAATAAATAAAGTTGGCTTCGCTTCCTTGTGCGGCAAGAGAGAAAGTTGCGTGAGACACAGCTGCATTTTGCCTTGAAACATGCTGTTCCGGCAACCCGAAGGGGACATTCTCCCAGCGGCGTCTCCGGCAACTTTCTCTCTTGCCGCGCAAGGAAGCAAAGCCAAATTTGTTTATTTAACCTTCTGCTCCAGCCTCCCCCGCCCTACTACATTAAGATCCCCACGCTTCCCATTCCCACTGGAAGCACGCAGGCCATGCGAGGGAGCAGGCGCGCAAGGCCCCTCGATGAGCTGAGGGGAGCTGGGAGGCGCCAAACTGCGCCGCTGGGAGAATGTCCCCTTCGGGTTGCCGGGACAGCAAATTTCAAGGGAAAACACAGCTGCTGGAATCGGTGCACCACTGTGCCGGAACATAATGCTCTCCAAGAATCCTGCATTATTGAGAGCAGCAGAAGGAGGAGCAGCAGGCACCACCGCCACCCCCAGTGTCCAGCGTCCTCCTCGGGAGCCTCAAGTTGCGGCCGTTTGCGCATCTCTCCCGAGCTTCTCTCGGGAGGTGAAATGGCAGATGCCCCGCTGGCAGAACCTCCAGGTGAAAGGCAAGTGAAGGGCACAGTGATGGGAGAGTCTGGCTGTCCCTGAAGCCAGCTCTCAAGTAAGGAGGCAGAGTTGAGGCCCGGAACTCGCTTCTCTGCCTCCTTCCTCCGAGACCTGCAGGCAGCAGGGAAAACGAGGCTTCCTTGCCAGCTTCCCAGCTGGCAAAACAGAAATTTTCACCAACTGGAAGTGTGAGGGGGGGGGGGAGAGGGAGAGGGAGAGAGAGAAAAAAGAGAGAGAGACAGAGAAAAAGAAAGTAGGACAGAGAAAGTAAGTGGGGGAGAGAGAGACAAGAAAGAAAGAACGAAGGAAGAGAAAGAAAGGAAGGAAGGAAGGAAGGAAGGAAGAAAAGAAAGAAAGAAAGAAAGAAAGAAAGAAAGAAAGAAGGAGAGAGACACACAAGAAAGAATAGAAGGAAGGAAGAAAAAGAAAGGATGGAAAGAAAGAAAGAGGGAGAGATATAAGAAAGAAAAAGAAAGAGAACTCATGATCACAATTGGGCCCAACATTTTGATTGCTATGCAAAAGCATTGTTAAATGAGTCTCACCACATTTTACAAGTTGTCCACTCCCACCCGGTCACATGACTGCCAAGCCACGCCCACAAAATAGGCCACACCTACAGAATAGGTTCTAAAAAAATTTGAAACCCACCACTGGTCTGAGCACTGACAGACTGACCCCCTGCTCAAATTCTGCAGCAATGCTGGCATACGTCTATTTCCCAAAGCCAACCTCTGGATACGACACTGAGCACAGGCACTCAAGCTTCTTTGGTCCACCATGGCGAGGCCTGTTCTGAGTGCATCCTGTCCTGTAAACTGCTGTATAGTCTTGGTCACCGTGCTGCAGCTCAGCTTCAGGCTCTTGGCAATCTTCTTATAGCCTAGCCAGTGATGGCAAAACCTTTTGGGCTCCTGTGCCAAAAGCGGGGGAAACGTAGGGGGGTTGTGCACAGGGGTGCCATACCCATAATGCTATGTGCACAACACCAACACCATGTGCGCATGCATGCTTGTTTTGTTTTGTTTTGATTTGATTTATATGCATAACCAGCAACACTCCCCCCACTTTTGCCATGGTTTTTTTGCCCTCCCCAGGCTCCAGAGGCTTTCTAGGAGCCTGGGGAGCGTAAAAACAGCCTTCCCCCCACCTCTGTAGGCCTCAGGAGCTTCTCTGAAGGCTCCGGAGGGTGAAAAACGGACCTACGGGGAACCCGGAAGTTTGGGAATTGTGACTTCCGGTTTGTTCATAGGACTGTTTTTAGCCCTCTGGAGCCTTCAGGGACCTTCATGAGGCTTCCCTGAAGGCTCCGGAGGGCAAAAACCAGCCTTACGAGCAAACCGGAAGTGACTTCCAGTTTGTCAGTATGGCCAATTTTTGCCCTCGGAAGCCTTCAGGGAAGCCTCCTGAAGGCTCCAGAGGGCAATAAATGGCCCTACGGTCAAACCGGAAGTCCATCCCTGAACTTCCAGTTTGCCCATAGGCCCAGTTTTTCACGCTCCAGGGGCTTCAAGGCCTCAAAAGAAGGCCGAAATCAGCTGGCCAGGGCGCGCATGCCCTCACAAATGGCTCTGCGTGCCATAAATTTGCCATCACGTGCCTAGGTCACCTTTATGTAGAACGACAATTCGTTTTTTTCAGATCCTCAGAGAGTTCATTGCCATGAGGTGCCGTGTTAAACTTCCAGTGACCAGTATGAGAGAATGAGAGTGGTAACACCAAATTTAACATACCTGCTTCCCCTTACACCTGAGAGCTTGTAATGCTAAAGAGTCACATGGCAGCAGGGAGGAAAAATGGCTACTTAGGCCCCATTTGGACATTATCACTTTTGTTGCCAGCAGTTTAGACATTAATGGCTGTGTGTTGCATTATGTTGAGGGGACAGCACATTTATGCTTTTATACAAGCTGTATACTCAAAAATCTGGCAAATATCTGAAATCATGCACTCAGGACAGGAAGAGGAAGATTTCTAGAAGAAGACTTCCTTTGATTGACATAGCAAGTTAATAATTGGACATTTATGAGAAAAACTGCAATGGGAGGCTGGATCCAGGATGGCAAAATCTTTCTGGAGGAAGGAGAGATGTCCCTCAAGATAATAGGTCCTTGTGAAGAGACAACAGGAATTGCCATTTTGCAGTTGGCTTATAAGAGTCAGGGCAAATAATTCGGATTCCATCAAACGCACATTTGTAATGCAATCTTTTATTTGATGTTAAACTTGACTAAGCCTTATTACTTAATCATTTTTTGGATTTCTTAAATCCTGGAAAGATTAAGACTCTTCAGTTCAGAAAGGTTTTACTATATTCATTGGGTAAATGTCCTTCTCATGTATGTGTGCGTGCGCACGCGTACACACACACACACAGAGCAAAAGGGTGCTTGGAATAAGGATTTTAGAAAGCTAAGAGAGGATTAAGGGTTCCAAATGGATTTGGAATTATAGCTTTGAATTAATTAGAAGAAATTTTCCCATGGGAAATGGCGATTGTTTCAGGTCTTTCTATGAAAAGGGTATCTTGACGTTTGGCCCTAGAGGGAGCTAGAGATCATCAAGAAAAGAATGGAACATAACGTAAAGTTTTTGAAAACTGCTCTGCCAAACATTTTGATAAAACAAACAGAGTATGTTGTAATGAAGTGATAGAATAAATTGAAATGGGTAAATTGAATTTATTTTGGAGGGGGATTAAATACGATAAGCAATGAGAAGGATATGAAGAAAGGTATGGGCGTACAAAAGGAACTGCTAACTTATGTCATAAAGAGATGTACTGAATAATAATTGAATCAGGAAAATTACTTGGATAACTTTTTCTTACTGGATATACAAAAGGGCTCTGTTAAGGTGTTGAAGAACTTTATTAGAAGTGACAAACAAAAGAACAAACTTTACTTATTGTATATGCAAAAGAAATTTGTTTAAGTTCTGAAAAAAGTTAGCTTAAAAAAGATGAACAGAAAACTAACTCTCAGACTTTTTGACGGGGTTAAAAATTTAATTCTTGGGCAATAGTGGAAGCAAGAAGATGGCAACGGTCAGTAGGACATCAGGGACCACAAAGTGCTGTGTGTGTGTGTGTGTGTGTGTGTGTGTGTGTGTGTGCGTGCGTGCGCAAAAGGGCATAGATGGGGAAGAAGATCGGCAGGTAGGGAGATTTAAAGTGGTCCTGTAATCAAAAGTGTAGGCAGGCTGTCAATACCTAAATTTTGATCACGTGGCAGTTGGACTGCTGCAACAACTGTAATGTCAGGGACCGGTCATAAATCCCTTTGTTCAGGACTGCTGTAAATTTGAACAGTTGCTGAACAAATTATCATAAGTCAAGGACTACCTGCATCTTCTTCACTTCACTTCACATACATTGGCATCGCTAGAAGCAGGATTTTGTCATACATATAATCCTAAAATGTTCTGATAATTTCAGAACAATAACGTGTTTTACTGATGGTATTCCGCATTAATTATACTAAAAATACTAAAAATTCTAACATGTTTATATGGATGATAGTAAAGTTTTAAAAATGCTCCCAGGGTTATTTTTAAAATTAATAAAATTATCTCTGTTCTCCTGCAAAAATAAGAGATTTTGCAATACCCGTATCAGAAAAAACAGCTAGAATGTTTACAAATATATACTACTTGTAGTTAATAATTAAATATGGCAAACTATTAATAGGCTGCTATGATTACACATTAGATAGGATTCAATATCTACGAGCAGAAGAGGAACAGAAATGTATTCTTTTGTCCCATGCTTCTTGCAGGGATTCCATGTGGCAGGGGTCTGTGATGAAGAGAACACAGCATACAGCTCAGTGAACTGAAGAGTAAAAGATTGTGTGGTTTAAAAAAAAGAAGAAACACTTTTGTAAGTGATTCCTTCATAGAACAACTTCCATGCAATTTTACAGTATACTCTCTTTTCACTTTGAATGTTTGGCTTTTCCTCGGAGAGGACACAGGGGGAAAAGATGTAGCAAAATTATATTGAACCCACCATATTCTGCTGAAGGATCTTGGATATTACTCCGTGGTATGTTAAATGGCCTAAGGTTAAAATGTTATTCAGTTGATACAACAAACATGGCTTATGTTCAATAATGAATGAGACCGACCTTATCACTCTCCTCTTCTCTATAACTCCACAATGGCCTTTGCTAACTCATTTTAAAATTCTTTGAGCCTCTTCCTAGAGCCTAGCCTGTGTAACAACTACTATGCCATTTGCCTGTAGCTGCTACCTGCTGTGAACTAAAGGAACAAAACTAAAACAAACTTTGGATTATTTTGTGTTTGTCTCTCTGATTAGTGAAGACAGCAAGGGCAGAGAACACACCATGTTTCAAAAAGGAACAGTCATTGGGAAGGTCTGTGGAGTTGAGGGCAGTAGCCAGCTGCCCTGATCAGATACAACATTCATTGCTATCAATGCTTGGGACTGCAGAAAAAGCTAGAGGTCACCACAATCTATTCAAATATATTATCAGTTAAATAGATATAATTATAATTGGTCTTGCAAAAGCCACTTAGGAAGAAGATAAAAATCTATTCTTAAACTGGATCTATAGTTAAAAGTATTTGTGGAACAAAAATATAAAACTGCAAAAATGCCTACACGAACATATAAAAATGCCTACAAACAAACAAAAAGAACAGTCTACTGAAATGCTTGAGTTGGCTACAGTTCTGCAGTAGTCTTCAGATTTCCCCCCCAAAAAGATACAGATACACCCTGTGTTTTCTAAATGGCATTTCCTGAGACAAATTGATTATTTCCCTACATGTTGGAGTTATTTGAATTTAAATATTCAACTAACAAGTTGATTCATGTATTCATGTAAAACCATTATTTAAGGTAGCATCTGAAATAAGCATGATTATTAATTTGCTTAGTCTTCCAGCAGCGACTTGAAGAAACCTCATCAACTTTTATTACAAATAATTAGTACTACAAATATTCTGTCTGATGACATCAGCTCACTATAATCCATGCATCCTTTTTCAAAGGAAGGAACTGGAGAGAAGAATGAATAAAATACATTGTTGTGCATATAAACTTTTCTTATAATGGGTGTCCAATGAATATTTCACGAACAACTGAGAATCAGGGACCATACAAACAGCATTAAAACTACCAACTAGACTTAAAGTGTCCACTTTCCAAATCAAAATAATGTAAATTACAAAAACAATGCTGTTCAAAAATTCTTTCTTTTGAAAATAGGCTCATTAGAGACAGTCTATCAAGAATTCAATGACATTTATGTATTTTCACTGCCATGGCAATAATATAGAACAAAAACAGGATTACAATACCTCGTTTTTTTCTTGCTTCTTTAATTTCTTCACACATTTTGTTGAATTCTGGGTCCAGCTCAGCAGCAATGATAGCATGTGCCGTATCCTTCAGAGTACAGGCTCTGTGTCTAATAATTTTATCTATAAAATGAGTATAATATAACTTTATAGTATCATAACACATCACAAAGTCATTTTTGGTGACTTGTAGTTTTTAAATAATTTTTGCCCTAGAAGGTGTATAGATATATAGAAATATTGGTATATAGAAAAAAAATTATACATTTACATCAAACTGCAATTAACAGAGATTAAAGAAATAATATTTCCAGCATGAGTCAAGTAGCAAATATAATGTAAATAGAAAGACAACTTAAGTCCTCCCCCCAAATAACAGAAGAAAACAGAAAATGAGCAAGATGCATCGCTGGCTGCAAAATCAAAGCTGAAAATGAGGGATGCCTCTGAAGATTAGCCAAACAATCAGTTGCTGCTTGCAACTAATGGTTGGCCTGGTAAATTTAACCTTGTTACTACTTGTTTGTCATTTCATGCTTTCTCCTACCCTCATGTCTATTCTGGTCTTCTCCCATCTTCTTCTCTTTCTTCCCCTTCCCACAGCATCTATCCACCTCCCCCCCCCTCCATTAACCCCATTGCTAGACTATCTTTCTTCTATTTGTCTATTTCTTTAAAGGATATTGGGAGTGTATTTGCTGGTAATGTTTCTATGTGGAAAAAAAAGACCAATTGGCATATCCAGATAGGAATCAATCCATTTTTAACAATAGGTAGCTTATTTTATAGGCAAATAACTTTAAACAGTACTTATTTATGCAATTAATTTTTTTCTCTTCCCCTTAAAACTATTAAAACATCAGAATTCTTCCCAACAGGCAGGGAATGTTATACACTCTCGAAAAGATTTGGATGAAAGAACTGGTAACACACAGATCACTATAGTATTTGTCTCTGGTGATACTGGCCATTTATGTGCCCATGAATTTTTTGAAGGCCTTTACACAATATATAAATCTAATTATAACAGACTGACAGGAAACAACTGGAGAAAATAACGAAAAGGAAAGACCTGCAAATAGAAGTAGAAAGACTGTGGCAAAAGAAACAAAGATAATTCAATAATGATAGGTGCCTTGTATATCATCCCAAAATGACTCAAGCACCACTTCAACACCATCCACATTGAGAAAATCAATTGCAAAAAGTAGCCTTATTTAGAACAGCTTCCATCCTTCAGCACCATGAAACACAGCATCTGCCTATCCCACGTCCTGGAAGGACTCAATGGGTGGATAAAAATGCCAAATACAATCGAAACTCATGACTGACTATGCAATCAACCATAAATAATAACACACTTTAGTAAATAATCCCAGAATGCACACTTCTGGCAAAGCTAACTTTCAAACAATTTATATTAATAAGAAGCCATTTACACAGATATTTAAACTGCAATTGCTTTACAGTTAAATATTCGTTCCTATTTAAGCAAAAGGTGAAATAATATTTTCTTACCTCCAGGATCTTTGTCAGGATTATATTCCAAAGCATTGCTGCAGATAAGATCTATATCTATTAGAAAATCCTTTACACTCAAATAGTTGTGTTTATCAATTTTACTTATTATTGTAGAAAGATCCATTGGTACTTTGATCACTTCAAGATAATCTGAAACCTGTAATAAAAATGCAAGAGTGACACAGATTTATCATAACTCTTATATTCAACATCTTATTTACATTTTCAGAATATTAATTCAAAACACATGATCAAGGCTACAATTAGCATTGATAGAATCAATATATTATACTGTTGTGTTCACTCTGAAATTCATTTACTCTGACTTTTCAGCACAATTTAAATATTTGCTTGTACCAAAGTAATCTTGTTTTGTATAAAACAAGTAATTTAAAAAAAATCATTTTAAATATAGCATATGAATAAAAGACTTCAAACAAAGATTAAAGCAGCCCATTCACATATATTTCTATGGTATTTAGAAGACCTAGCAAATAAATTTTACATTACCAGTTAAAAACAGAATCACGAGAGTTGATAAGTTTACAATAGACACTACATATTATAGGGCAAAGCTATGATATAAAATCAGGGGGGGAAATGAAATTTCACCCATATTACTCGTGACAGATCTTTGTGTGCTGGCCATCCACATTACTATCTACTCTGAATTGGGGAAAGAATTAGGTCAATATTTGTGGATCTCTGCACAAACATCAGATATTGTTGCTCAGTTACATCTAATCAGTATAAAATATTCTTAAAATATAATGGCTGCTTAAAGGTAAGGTGTCCAAAGCATTAATCCAATACATAACTTAAATAACTCTACAAATATTAGTGAGGAAAAGGAAAGAAAAGGAAAGGAGATAATTTCTCTTATTTTAAAAGCTGTAAATAATCAATTATTATAGGGCTATGCAGATTCTATATTTGAGGCCGTGTAGGAATTACAAAATGAAATATTCATAATTAAAAATTATAATGTGCAGAAGTATTAAAAGGATGTAGAATCTAATGCACACAACATGCAAGAAACTCAAGCAAAATACCAACCTATAGCACAAACAAAACAAGAAATCTGACTTGGAAAAATGCCTTCTTAATCTATTCCATCCTCTCAAAGGGAAATTATATACTAACAAATCTGGGCCAAATCTTATTCATTTTTTTGAAAAGGAGAATTAAAAATTAAATGCCTTGTGTAATGGAAGACAAATTTGCAATACTTAATCTTAAAATGTCAGTAACATGCCAGGAATGGATTTTAATGTAAAGTTTATTATGTTGAACTCTTTAAATGTTTTTCTCTTGGTTATATAACATTCAAAGAAAAAGATTTCTAAACTGGGTCAGGCTCAACATACACAGCAGTATATGATGGAACACTTTAATGATTCATTCCCGTTATGATTTATGACCATTCCACATCTGTTATCAACTCCTTTATGATTACTAATCAAAATAATGTAACCCTTTAAACACACACCATTCTTTAAAATGCTATGATTTCTTTTTATGACATCAGGCTGAGATTTTGAAGCCATTCAAGCAAGAAGGCTTAGTGCTTAAAAATATCTCTGATGGTCAGTGCCTCTCAACATGACTCTCAAGAACCAGATGTGTTCAAACCCAAGGCACTCTAGAATGGGTCATTCTAACCTCACTCACCAAACTAAAAGACATGCATTTTTAAGTAGAGCGCTGGAAGATATAGTAAGGGAATTCTGGATTTTTTTTTAAAAAAAAGAACTCTAGCAAACTCTACCACCCATTCCTTTCCAGCCTGAAAGTCTGCTTTATAGTGTAAACATTTGTTTTAACAATACTGCTTCTTGCTCATCCTGATTTCAGCACTGATATTCTCCCAATTGCAACTATAAACTATACATTCAAATAAATTAGTAAATGTACATACCTCTGTTAAAGTCAGGATTCTGAGATGTAAAAAAAAATGAGACCAGCATAGCAATATAACTTAGACTGATATGCCACCCCATAGTGCTTTATAGTAGCGGTCCCCAACCTTTATGGCTTGGCAGAGGGCAGGAGGTGGGAACCATTCTACACAAGCATGCAAACAGGCTGTGGCCCAGCAGTTGGGGACTCCTGTTTTATAGCACTCTCTGGGTGCTTTACACTATCAGCATATTGCTGCCAACAATCTGGGCCCTCATTTTACCAACCTTGAAAGGATGGAAGGCTGAGTCAACCTTGACCCATCAGGATCAAACTCCAGACTCTGGACTAAATTAGCCTGCAGTGTTGTATTCTAACCAGAGTATCACCAGGGCCCTTATTTGTTTAATGTAACATAAACTGTACAATTCAATTGAAAACAAACTCAAACCTTTTAAGCAGGAAATTTTTTTTAAAAAGTACAATAACATGGTTTCATGAGTATGCACACCCTTAAACTAAAGCACTTTTTGATTTTATGACAGCATTAAGTCTTTTGGGGTAAAAGCCCATCAGCATGGCATATCTTGCCTTGGAAATCTTTGCCCCAACCCTAGACATACCCTAACCGTTAGCCTCCAGTCCCCTAATCATCTTTGTTGCTCTTCTCTGCACTCTTTCTAGAGTCTCCACATCTTTTCTACATCGTGGCGACCAAAACTGAATGCAGTATTCCAAGTGTGGCCTTACCAAGGCATTATAAAGTGGTATTAACACTTCACGTGATCTTGATTCGATCCCTCTGTTTAAGGAGCCTAGAACTGTGTTGGCTTTTTTGGCAGCTGCTGCACACTGCTGGCTCATATTTAAATGGTTGTCCACTACGACTCCAAGATCCCTCTCTCAGTTGCTACTATTCAGCAAGGTACCACCTATATTGTACCTGTGCATTTCAAAAAGACTATTTACCATGAGTTTGAATGGAATTGGTTAATTCTGAACACAGCCACACCCCTATGGATAAGAGGGTGTGAACACTTATGCCCATGGGTATGATTGATGTTACGTGATGTACCATGACTTTTTTGCGTGCCTTCGTGGGCATGGCCTGCACATGACGCATCCGGCCTGCCAGTTTGACACCCCTGACTCATGCAGTCACATTATTCCTGTAGTTATTTTCCCCCTAAAAGATTTCAGTTTATTCTTCAATTGAATTGTACAAATAATAGATTACAGTAAGTGGGGGGGGGGAAACTGAACGGATTTATCTTGGTCTGATTTTTTTTGACATCTCAAAAACCTGGCTTTTTAACAAGGGTATGTAGACCTTTTTATATCTACTTTAGGCTCCAAGGTGTGTCAACTTCTGCTATGTCTCTGAAATTATGATCCAGCCCAGTTATACACTTGCAAAGTGCAGTTTCTTTAGATCAGGCTTTCTCAATTAGCACTTTCACACGGTGGATTATTCCCGTGCTGATAGAAATATTAAAATATAATTGAACAACCTGAAAATGTTAGGATAAGAAAGGCTGGTTTAAATCATATAAGAGCACATAAATGATACCCTTTAAATGTGATTAGGAGATCTGGGTTGCAAAATTCCCTTTCAGCTTCTGTATCTCTTTGCCACCTAGTGGTGATCTGGATTTTTGCAGCTCTCATCTTATAGCTCTATCGGTGAATAATCAAACCCCATACATGCTAGCATAATGGAAATTACATTTTTTCCTAAGCACATCACAATTTTTATTTCTTGAATTATTTGTGCAAAATTGAGCTCTGAAGTTGACCAAAATGAATAGATGTCACAAGATTAAAAAGTGACATCCTATCTATAGAAATGACACTATAGCAGCTTTGCCTCATAATAATAATTATTTTTTTCTTTTTCTGCGCAAAGCCCAAAATTCTTTAAAGTGGCTCAAACTTGACTAGGCAATTCCAATCCTTTTGTTAATTTGTTATACAATAATTACAGAAATAGTCAGATCAAATAGTGTAGTTAAAGCCTTTAATTTTTCAATTCTCTCTTCAAGCTAGAAAAAGGTAAGAGGAGAGATTAATGTCCAATTTGCAGAATTTTCTGGATTAGGCAATATAATTTTTTTCTTACACTTCCAATAGCTCAATGTTGTATCTTCAGGCATTTATGTCTGTGACCAATTAAAATTATTGCCACGTTATGGAAGTTACAGCCTGAACAAGGCAGTGTTAGCCAGACGTTTACGGCAAGATAGCTGTGGCTTTAAAAGTTAAGATTATGCCACCATCCCTGAAAATGCGCAAAATAGGTTAGATGTAGATATTGTCTATGAAAATAAGTAAGAGGTAAATTTTGGATTAATTGCTAGTAGGTCAACTTCATTGTTTGCACATTACTGAAACAAGACCTCTTCAATATCCACCGGTTTGCTGAAGATGTTAAAGCGCTTGTCTGTAGCCAGCCTCTTGGTAACATCTCTGAGAAACAGCCGCAGCTCTCTCAATGTATTTTCTTCCTGGTCTTCCATTCTCTGCTTTTCTGTCTCTGACAACTGGCGGCTAGGAGGTGGCAATGCAAGAGGAAGCACCTCCATATCGGAAACAGCTGAAACAAAACTTGAAGTCAGGCAAAGTAGGCTTTTTGATTATAACCTCCACATACTAAAGCCCCAAACCATTATGCTCCTTATCTCAGTATATAGATCATGGAAGAACCAGAGGGGGGTTCCTACCGGTTCGGCCTGATTCGGCCAAGTAGGTAGTTACTCGGCCTGCCACGCCCCCAAACTGGTTCTCTCAGCAGCGCAATAGGCTCCACTATCTTATTTTTTGCTTCTGCGCATGCACAGAAGCATTTTTTTAATTCTGCGTATGTGTGAACGCGCACAGCACGTCCCTGAGCAAACCGGCAGTAGCAGCAGCCAGAACCCACCCCTGGGAAGAACCACTGCGAACTGCAGAACAATAAGCAATTGTATCCATCCATCTTTCAATCAAGGAGGTATTGACACCAAAAACGAAGGCAGGCATTTCAGGCTCCTACATAATATAAATATATCATTTATATTAATGAATACCGGGGAAATTGTGAAGAGTATAGACCACAGAGAATCTGTGCTCCTCCAGATATTCTACAAGTTTCCAGCATTCCTTCACTACTGCCCTTGCCGACTGGGGTTAGCTGGATTGAGAAATTCAAAAATTCAGAAATTCAAGAATTGGAGGACCAGAGTTTCCCTAGGCTGCTGTAAAAGATTATGCACTGCACACATTTGTGACACTTAATTCTGAAAGGAGTTGGGACCAGGCTTAAGAGCCATATGCTGTGAGATTATAAATTCCCCTCAAGCATTTTCTAAGGGATTAGGAGGCAATTTTCAGGCCAATGGTTGCATTTAGTTTTTTAAAGTGCTATGCCAGATAGCTTCCGGGGGGGGGGGGGGGAATGGCAAGGCTACTATCCAGCTATCTATGTACTACTAAAATTCTTGTGTCTGTAATCTTTCAACTGGGCAAAATAGTGCATCATGTTTCAACCAAAGTACCAACCAATCAAATGGGCTAACTTAAAGAATACTGGGACTCATTACTCTGAAGGGAATGAAATTTGGGGAAATTGTGGCTGCTTCGGTCCACTGTGCTGTGGTTGCTTCAGTGACACCACCATGCTGCTACAGTCATGTGGTCCAAATTTTCAATATTCCCTAACAGCTTCCTGGTCCCTCATGTGTTCCCCCACTCCCCACCCACCCACCCAGCAGCAGTAATTTACTTGTATTCTGGGAAGAGGGAGGGAGGATTTCCAACTCTCACTACCAGTTTTCCATAAGGAAATTCAACAATGACCCAATAAGTCCCAGATTGTCTAGTTTGATTTCTAATTATCCGCACGAATGAATTCACCCCTCTTTAGAGCTATTACATAAAATGTTCATGCGGGTCATATTTTTAACTGAACTACCCCAAAAAATTATTCTTCTGGTTAATCATCGCCACAATATTCTATCACAATATAATTCAGTAAGAATTTCGCCTGAACAGGCAGCATTCTACCTTCATTTATAGTGACCTATATTAGCTATTTCATCCCACACTTGTATTTACCCAGCTTGGAAATATAAACCTGGAATTGTGAACAGTTCGATTTTGGCATGTCCCATAATCTTTGTCACTTAATTTTTTTATGCTCAAGTCTGCAATGTGTATTATCCGTTAATTGTGAACAGATCTGGGACTTGAACTTTGATTCCACCTTAAAGCTAAAACTGAGGAGTTAGGAAATTACATTTGAACATAAATCCCATGTGATATAATGGTCTGTTGGTGTTATTTTTAAAGTTCAAATATGCAAATAATGTGATTTTCAAATGGAAAAGAGATACATTCCAGATTTTCTAAATCATTAATTTACCTGTGTGTTTTCTCCTTGGAGGTGGCATTGATGCCTGATTGAGAACCAGCTCTTGGAAAAATTTGTGCCTGTCTTCTTTGCTAGGTCTTTGAATATAAAAAACCTCTTCATATTGAATTTTAAAGATGCACTTCACCTACATGAAAATAACGGCAATTAGAAGCATTGAAAATATATTCTGGCTATTTCATAACCAGTGAGGAAGAATATTAATCTATATGTGAGGAATTGAAATATTCTGCCAATTCATAATTTATGTTGTCAGGAATATTTCAAGTCCCTGTAGGATACCTGTTGCCCTTTCTCTATGAATGTTGGACTACAATTCTCAGTGGCCCACATCAGTTATTCCAGTGGTCCAAAGAGTGAAAATTGTAACTCAACACTACTGATTAAATGCTATGAAGGGATTTTTCCATGGTGTCCATCAAGTAGTATCTGGTCTCAAATTACTTTCTAAAAAAACTGACTTAAACATCTGTTACCCAGAATATTGAGTCCCACAAAATACTTAAAAAACAGAGCAGATGGCGGAATCCATGTACCATTTGAATATGGCTACAATAATAGGTGAATATTTTTCCTAAAGTTTTTAGGAAAATCTGACTAATCATAGAACATTTTCTCTCTCTCCCCCTCCGAATTGCAGACCTAGGACCATGTATTTACTCTCTGCTTATAAATTTGCTTAAAACATAATGGAAAGAATGATCAATATTACTCCTTGTGATCCATGCTATGTTTAAAACTTGCTTTTCTTCTATATTATCTTGTTTTGACAATAATTATTGCCAATGAACTCAGTATAACTAGTTAATAATAAATTATTACTTGCTATACCATATATAGGAGAAAAGTTTGAATGGTCACTCTGACGATTCATAAAGTAGTAGAGAAAGGGCAGGGAGGGAAGGGATTATCTCTTTAATTTTTTTTATGTTATATGTTTTAAGATTTATTATTTGTAAATCTTAAAACATGTAACATTTAAAAAATTAAAGAGATAATCCCTTCCCTCCCTGCCCTTTCTCTACTACTTTATGAATCGTCAGAATGACCATTCAAACCTCTCCTATATATGGTATAGTAAGTAATAATTTATTATTAACTAGTTATACTGAGTTCATTGGCAATAATTATTGTCAAAACAAGTTAATGTAGAAGAAAATCAACAGTTCAAAGCCAGTTATTTCAGCAATCAGGATGTAGAAGCATGAGCATATAGACCAGATATTTCTTCCATTTTAGATCATTTGCAAATATAATTACCATCTAGACAAAAATGTGGAGAGCCAGTTTGGTGCAGTGGTTAAGATACCAGGCTAAAAACTGGGAGACTAAGAGTTGTAGTTCCACTTTGGACACAAACTCAATTGGGTGACCTTAGCCCAGTCATACTCTCTTAGAGCTAGGAACGAGTCAATGACAAACCACTTCTGAAATTTTATCAGTAAAACTGCAGTCAAAACTGTCTCAGAGGTACACACCCCTCCAAAAAAAATTGTCAACCTCTTATAACTTTTTTTTAATCCTCTGTCTAATAATTCATATTAGCAAATTGCAACCTCTATTTTAACATATAGCAGCAGAACTGCTAAATTCCCTCAGATATAAAAAGATGCTCCACATAATACAGTGGAGTGGAGGTTTCCCTCCAATATACAAAAACTGACAAAAGTTTTGCATCAACAAATTGAAATGCTTCAGATCTGGTTCGCTATTACCTAAGCGGTGCTTGGTAGTACCAAGAAATTACTCCATGCTCACCTCTTCAGGCAACTCACTATACATTGTTTCAGAGGTAGAAAGTAGAAATATTGGTGAGAACGATGGTATATCTTGCAGCAAAGTTAGAAAAGTTGCTCTCACAGTTTCACTGACAGCTTCCCACCAATCACCAATATGAGGCATGTAAACAATACTTGGTAGGGTTCTCCTTGCTTCACGAAAGATCTAGTTGAGAATATTAACAAATATTATCATTAGCTAAATATTTAACCAATACTTACAACTGCGGGCAGAAATAGGGTTATGGAACATTCCAAACAGATATTTTAGTAGAATATCCCTAAGTGTTTGTCACATAAATCATATATTTTTGGTTTCAAATTGCCCTTGGATACCTGTATAGTAAAACCATGGTTTTATAGGCCCCCATTTAACCAACTTTGATTTTACTTGCAAATAGCGAAAAAGAATACTGCTTCGCAAACCAATCTAGACTATTGATATGAATTACTTAAAGTAGTACACCGAAATAAATTACACACATTTGGCAAATACAGTTTTATCAAATATTTCACTTTAGCAGAACTCTTCCACCAACTTTTCCATTAAATTGTTAAATAAATGCTATACAATAGAACCTCAATTTTTTTACTATAAACAATGGCTTTGCATCTGAACATTAAATATTACATGTATTGCATACATAAAAATTAATATTTAACATTGCTATCAGTATTAATTTTGAAGCATAATTGCTTATTGAAAAGCTATTTTTCTATACACCAAATGGGATCTACAAAATCCTAAATTTTCACCTGCAAAGTTAACAAACAATAAACTTATTTCTCTCTCCCATACTGCTCCTCCATACTGCTCCCTTGTTCCTCCATTATAAAAAGAGACACAATATATTCTATTTGCCTGAGAATTCAACCTCCTCACAAGGCAAATAGAACATAGACAAGATGACAGATCTTCCCAGTGGTGGTCTTCATCCTTTGGAAGACTCTTATCTCAGAGGTATGGCTCCAACAAATTAAGTTAAATTCTACTACTCTGTTTAAATGTGTTTTCTGTATTTCGTTTCTGGTGTCTCTTATAATTGGTGTGGGATGTGAAATAAAATGAAGTATTTTGAACTACAATACAATAAAACTGAAAGAAATGTTCACTACCCCAATACCTGGCTTGGGCATAAACTGAAGTCCAGAAGAGAGGAAAAACTGTTTTAAAATATGAAAACACCTGTGAACTGATTTTCTATGCTGTCCTGAAACACAATTTGGTGGTGAATAATTTTGCTAAATCTACATTTTAAAAAAAAGGGTTGGTTTCTGAAATGGTTGCTGCAGCCATTGTTATCCTGCTCAGTGGCATATTTTAAGCATATTTGCTTAATTCAAGCTTCACTAAGGAGAGCAAGTGGTTCATTCTGTAAGGATTAATCTTAATCTAATTTAAACAGATTCCTCTCCTCCACTTGCTGTTTTTCATATATAACCTGTAGCTGTATTTCTTCTATGACTGTGTGCTTAATGTGTCATCCAAAAACAATATAAGCATAAAAAGCTATCCGACTGCCAAATCAGAGTAAAAAATAACCAGAAAGAAGATTCTTTCTTTACTAGACTTCTTCAAACTTTCTTTTATATATGGAATCTAACACAAAATCTAACTATTTCTAGCAACACTATATCTCAGAGAAATACTAAGATATTCAGCTTTTATAATTTAATGAAGGCCTCTATACACATTGAAAATTCATTAGATGCTACATTAATCAAAAGTGATATAAATGCAAACTAACCTGTGCACATGATTCTTCAGGCGTTTTGGCACTGACCGAATAAAGTGCTGGCAGATCTAATCTGTGTACAGCAATTTTTTCAAGAGAATGTAATAAAGCTGGAGCAAGGTGTGAAGTCTGACCTGAATCCCTTTCTCCGGAAAGCAGTAATCTTGGCCTGTAAGATGTGGGCTGGTGATAAGCTGACCTGCAACAAAAATAATATTTTGTTCAGATCTACAAAACACTTATCATAACCTATATTTTTACTACGTTAGCAGAATGTGAATAGCCTGAAATATTTCATCGTACTACATTTTCATTGTCTAACCATTTATCAATACTTTGATAGAGCAAAAATATTGTGCTTTCAATTTACACACAAAGAGATTAATGTGAATTGTGCTACATAAGCAAAAAAGCAAAACGACTAATTCCTCCTAAAAGACTTATTGCAGCTGTGCTATAGCCTCCCTGCTCCAGGCAATACAACAATCACAATAAAAAATATTGAGGAATAACCCTGAATTATTTTATATTATTTTACATTATACCTTATTCTGTTTTAAACTGGAAATTCATTTAGGCAATGACAAGCTGTAATTATGATAGTGAACAAAAACAAACTAATTCAGTTCTAACACACATACATAATAATTTAAATAACCTATACATTTTCTGATACATTTTCTTAATATGAAGTTTATTGGAATAGTCTTTTTGCTTATATTAAAGGGATATACTAAATATTAAAAGAGTTTCACAACACACAATCCAACACAAAAAATTACACTTCTTTGAATCATTAAATCAACTGCTCTTCTGGGTGGTTCTGGAAGATGTTCTGTAATGCCCACTTCACTTTGCTTTCTGCCTAGTGAAATTGAAAATCATGTTGTTCTCCTAGAAAAATTACCCTTAAAGATTTCCTTAAAACATTACACAGTTTTTACGGAATCAAAACTCAAAATTTCATATTACGGATGAAAACCAGCATGTTTACTACAGAAGTGATATCAAAGACTTTAAGCATGCTACTGATTTTTAAAACAATTGCAAAATATCACTATCCTTATCGTAAATCTCTTTATATTTTATTAGTTTTATTATGATTGCAATAAAACTATTCTGAGTAAATATGTATATAGCAAAATAAGAAAATGTAACCCTTGACCTGCATGGAACCTGTGCCTTTCTACCCCCTAAATTGCTTCCATTGATTCCCAAAAACCTGCTGCACTGTTTTGTTTGTTGTTTGTATTCTGAAAAGAAGCGTGGACCAGAGCCATGATCCATCTATGGATAAAAAACTATCCTATTATATTTTTCCACTGGAAGGGAAGAATATAATTGTTTCCATCTGTTCTCAAGAAAACCTCTGCATATTTTTTCTGTCAAAGAATTGGGAGTCTCAACAAATCTCAGTGCCACAATGTCTCCTATTCATGGAGGGGGGTGGTGGAGTTTTTTAGAATGTTATATAAAAAGCACAAGTAAGAAATTAAGTATAGGAAGTAAACACTTTTAAAAATGGACCTATCCGCTTTGGTTTCTCCAGCTTCTGAAATCAACAACCTCACAAATCCTTTCACTGGGCAAAAGTCATATAGGCTCTGTGTCTACAGAAAGTTGTCTAACAATCCCTTTTTAAAAGTGTGTTTCTTTGCTGGAGAGGGACAAGCCACAAGATTATCTAGAGGTTTACAATGAAAAACATTCTAGGCATCTGGCAAATAGTCACTTGAATTTGCTTGGATTGATTTAGTATTGGATTCTGACTGAACAAAGCCTCTCAAGATGACAATAGCAAGATCTTCTGTGGCTCCCTAGACCTAGTTTGAGTCTATAACTTCTGAGGTCTCTTCTCAGGTCAGATTTTCAGATCTACTAACACAGCCACCTATTTCCAAATTGTCCTCATTTCACCACATCACTTAATGATGTTCAAAGTTACAATGGACCTCACCAAAAGTCAGGGGGAGGGACTGGTACCCAATTTGATGGGTCCTGAATTAAACATTTGCTATTCAAGGATTAGATGGCAGCAATGACCAGGAAAACCTTTATGCAAATTCATCAAGTGTATCAATTATCCTGTCAGAAGCAGGAGGTACAATCTTTCATGCTTGTGTTTGGACTATAACAATGAATTTTCCATGGGGCTGTCCATGAAGGCCATTCAGAATGTGTAGCTGGTCCAGAAGGCAGCAGTACAGGCCATTAAAGGCATGTCCATATAACATCTTTGTTTTGTGAGTAACAATAGTTATAAGCAGGCTTTTGGGTGCAAGTCAAGGTGATAATTATTATCTATAAAACCCTTCATGATATAAGGCCTAGGGGACTGTCCATTATCCATAGCTCCTGTCCGCCCTAAATTATTTGTCATAGTTGGCATAGTCAGGGTCCCATCAATTAAAGTGTATAACCTGGGGGGGAAGTGCATCTTTTATGCCATAGCACCTGATTCTGGAACAATATTCTCCCAGAGTTTGTGTGTCCATTACATTGACCTTATTTAAACAAGCCCTTAAAACGTGGTTATTCCCTCAATGTCTTGGGCTGGAAGGAATAGCAGACCTCTTGTGAAATGATTGGCATATAGAAATTCATGTTATTATTCTCTAAACATTTGCTTTTGGTATTGTTTGTACAGTACATTGTATACTACCCAGAGTCATTATGGAGTTGTGCAGCCTATATATTAAAATAAACAAAATATGATGCAAGGCCAGGTTTACTTAATTTCACTTAAATATTTACCACCACAATGTTATTTATAAAATAATATTTAACTTCAAACTGTGAGGCCATATTACTCTCCCACACATAAACTCTTCCTATTATAAATGCATTGAATTACTACATTTAAATATATACTGTAATTTTCGGAGTATAAGATGCACCAAGGTTTTGAAGAGGCAAATTTTTAAAAAAGGTTTTTGCACTCTGCAAACCTCCCAAAAACGCCCCTTTTTTTTCAAAAAAGGGCATGAATAGCCTTTAGGAGGCTTGTAAAGTGCTCCTGCGGGGTGGGGGCAAAAAACGAGCAAAAAACGGCCTGTTTTTTGCGAAAACGGGCCCGTTTTTTGTCAAAAAAAAAGCATGGGTAGCCTTTAGGAGGCTTATAGAGTGCTCCTGGGGGTTGGGGGGGGCATAATTAAGCAAAAAATGGCCCATTTTTTGCTCATTTCTGCCCTCCCCAGCCCCCAGCAGCTCTCTGAAAGCCTGCTAAAAGCTATGCACAGCCATTTTGGTGAAGGGGCGGGGTTTCGGGAGGCAAAAAATGCTGTATTCAGTGTATAAGACGCACCCAGATTTTCAGCCTCTTTTTTGAGGGAAAAAGGTGTGTTTTATACTCCAAAAAATACGGTACTTTTTCACAAAGTCATTAAATAGCTATCAAGAATCATTATTTGTACTGTTTGGTTCTTAAAAGCCTAATGTCAAGATCTGATATATGAAAAAATGGTTAAACATCTCAATGTTTATATTAAAATAGTGTTGTACATAATATACTAATATGCTTACTTGGCACTGCAAGAGATATGTTGTTTAGTTCTTGATGAATACAGTACCAGAGTTATTAACTTACATTGTATAATGAAGGTAAGGTTTATGTACAGCAGTTGGTAATTGTTTCTTTGGTGATCCCGGCTGGCAACTTGTTTCAAATATTGATGAAACATTTTCATCTTCACTATCATCCAAAATTAAATTTGATGCACCTGTTTAATTAAAATAAAACTTTTATTAAAATATAATATTGATTCCCTTAAAAGTATTAAAAGTACAATCATTTTCTAACACAGATTAATATATGCAATCCTTTCACATAGAAAAATTTAAAACATCAACCCCAACATATTAAAATATTTAATCTGAAGATCTTTATAGAATTGATGTTCTCAGCTATCAACACAGTTCCTTTAGGAGCTATCATTCTGGTTAGAGACAGTGATAAAAAGCAAAGGAAAAAGAAGTATTTTGTATCAACTACTTAAAAACCTCCTAACATTCTTCATCAAAAAATTATCAGAACACAAGTTCTAAGTAGTCTCAACATTTTCTGACCTTAAGGACAAAATAACAAAGAAAATCCAACCCAATGAGATTTAAAGGTCAATCATGCAATTTCTGCATTCTTAGACAAGGGGAAAACTAAGGAACCTGTTGGGTTTCTGAGAATGTCAAATTACCAAGTCCAGCTTAAACATTGCGAAACAAAATAAGCTTGGAGTAAATCTGTACTGTGAAGAGAACAATAATAAACATAGAAAAAGTTATGTCGGAATATTCATATCTAAAAAAATCAAAATAAATATTTATTTCTAATATTTTGAACTCCATTCAAGTTTATACACGAAGTTGTTTTATTGCAATGCCTTATCTGTCATTGTTTAGAATAAGTAAGAACAGATAACACAATATTTTTCCCACCCAAATTTGTCTGGCTAAACAAAGTCCAGTGAGTTATTGAGCCAGGAAAGAATTATAACTTTGCATTTGCAAGACTTTTCACTGCATCACATTAATGTAGAAGCAGCTCTGAATGATATTCTTCCAGCAAAATTTTCCAATAAAAGTAAGAGTCATACTTATACAGAAGTGATACTCATTGCCCGTTATCTCACTTTATTCATCTAACTGTTGAGGACCTATGACAGCAATATCTAAAAATCAATAACAGTCATCTATAAAACCAAGAAATATATAACTGATTAAATTACTGTACAGGTAGTCTTTGACTTATGATTGCTTAGCAACTGTTAAAAATCATAATGAGCCTCCACAGGGCTACATATCAACAGGATTTGAAATTACAATGGCCGCTCTCTCCCAATAGTCACACAACCGGTGCTTGGGAATTAGCCCACAGTTATGGCCATTTGCAGTGTCCTACAGTCATGTGATTGCAATTTAAGTTTTTTTTGCTGGATACCTACATTTGCTTCTGGCAAAAAAGGCCCATTGTGTACAATGGATTCGCTCAATGACCAATTGTGGAAAATGACCACAATTACTATGGCAATTGGCTTAGCAAATCATAAAATTGGGTGCAATCACATGAGGACCCACTTAATCTCCAGCATGACTTCCAGGCTCAATTATGGTCATAAACTGGGGACTATCAGTATTTGTTTATTTATTTATTGGGTTTATGTCCTGCTGCAGTCAATCACCTCTTGGTGGCTGATAATAAAATGAAAATTTAAACATGTAAATTCTGACATATTTTATTTATTTATTTATTTCTTAGATTTTTAAACCGCCCCCTCTCCCAAAAAGGGAGAATAAGGGAAATAAATATTGTACAATACATTAAGTCAGCAAACCCATGAAAATGCTTTCTAGAATAAGTCAGTCTTCAATCGTTTCCGAAAGGCTAGAAGGGAGGGAATATGGATTGACAGACTGCTTGAGGTTGTGTTCTTCTCTTCTTGGCCCTTTCTCATTGTCAGGAGGATTTATCTGCCAATAGAACTACAGCTGCCAATCAAATTGCAGCACTGGGCAGGAGGGCAGGCAAGATGGCTGCAAGTAAGTTTTGCTAACGCAGGCTTCATTAGGAAGAGGTTGCAAACCCAAATCCAGGAATCAACATAAAGAGGCAAACTAAAAGATGAGAAGAGGCTACAAAAAGGAGGCAGCGGCTGAGGAAACTGGAGGGGGGGGCAGAAAGAGATGATTTCTTCCCTCAGAACTGTTATGAGGCAAAAGGTCTTCAAGCATTTTCCTTCAGATGGAATAAAGACTCAGAAGAGGGGTGGGGGGAATCAAGAAGGCTGGTCAGAAACAAGAAAACAAAGGTTTTAAAAAATAGTAAGCAAAGTTTTTAAAAAAGTAAAGACTTTGAAATAGCAAAAAGAAACTGAAAAGAAAAGACAGATTGAACTCTATAGAAGAAAATGTCTAAGAGTGGTCTTGAGCAATTCTGCAAAGATACACTGGGAATAAGACAGCAGAAACATGGAAGTCGGTCACAAACAAATATATAGGGAATATAGAATAGAAAGCTATGAAAATATAGTGATCTTGAAGAAAATAGTGTAGATAAACATCTTACAAAGAACAGTTAAAATAGAAAATCATTTTATTACTAAGATTCATTTCTGCACTAGTCAAAGGAATTGATAATTTACAATGTTCCTCTTTTCTTTGTAAGTGTTCCTTTTGTAAAATAAAAATCTCTTTCCATCTATTGAAGGAAAATACAAAAACACAATCAATTTCCAGTGTTTTGTGTCTATTGAGTCTGGGTCAATTTGCTTATTAGTGATTTTTTTTAAAAAAGTCTTACAAATGTCAGCCAAACTAATTTTCAATGAGTATTCTAAGGCAACAGTGCTACAACAGAGAAGCAGCGCCACCTAGCGGGAATTTCAAGGACCAATCGTAATCACCATTTGTTCAATGTCATTGTAACTTCAAATGGTTTCTGAATGAGTGGTCATTAACTGAGGATTACCTGTACTTTCTTTTTTCTCAGAACTCAAGGCAAGTTTCTGAACTTTTTGTTTTCATAATGGTTTCTGAATGTCTTCCCCAAAGTCATCCTCTTGGCTCCCTAAATTCAGAGAGCAAAGAACTCTCAAATTAATTCATATATTCCCAATTTTTTTTCTGCCATCAACTTGTTTTTATTTTATACTTTATTGCCATTCACTTCTACCGTTCTATCATTTCAAAAAATAAATCTTAGGTTTCTACAGGAACTAAGGGGTTGCCATAAAACGGATTAAAAACATAGAAATACCTTCTCTTTTGTCACCCTGACTGAATTCAGCATGAGGAAATACTTTATGTAAGACAGCCAGCATTTCGTTGAAGGTTCTTTCCAACAATGGCCTTATGATGGGAGACAAAGCATGCCCTGATGATGTTACAGCACGTTGAGAAGCAGGCACAATATTCTGCATTGCATGATAGAAGTCTTGTGCACTGAGAACTATTGAAGAAACATCAAGCTGTAATTTTTGACTGCTCGCATAGATCTGAGGATAGCGCCGTCGCAGGGCAATCAAGGCAGCTTCAGTACAAAGTGCTTTTATGTCAGCGCCACAGTATCCTAAGGCATGAAAATAAAACATACAGTGGTTCTATTAAGCAGTATCGAAATTTTGTGCATGTCAAGTATGTCCACAAAGCTGAATGTAAGCAGCAATATTCTACTGGATTCATACTGCACCGAGCAGTGTGTGTAACTTAGATGATCTAAGAAAATAAATATTGACATTATCTTATTAAACAAAGAATACTCAAGAATTCATGTGAAGAAACCTGTGAGAGAAAATCTAGGAATCTATTGAAAAAGGTGAAAATATACACATACAAATTAATATTAATGGTGGTCTATACATACATGAGTGGAATTGCACCCAAACTAGCTAGGTAATAAAGCAATAACCATGACAAATTGGATTCCCTTCCTACACAAAAATGTCTTTTGGGAAATGAGAACCAGAATAGATCAGGCAAGAAAGTAGAATTTGAAATTTTTGTCATTTCACATAGTGTGTGTGTGTGTGTGTGTGTGTGTGTGTGTGTGTGTGTGAGAGAGAGAGAGAGAGAGAGAGAGAGAGAGGGAGAGGGAGAGGGGAGAGAGGGAGAGAGAGAGAGAGAGAGAGAGAGAGAGAGAGAGAGAGAGAGATATTTTTCAAGAAAGTGATAATGACATCTACCCTGATTTAATTAAAAAGAAGAATCTTTGCTTTGGGTTCATAGGGAAGAATTTCTATTTTCTACACTGAAGGTTCAGTAACTAAACAAGGTGGTGAGTTCTGTCCCTCTGCTTCCATGGTAACTATTTAATGATCATCCTCTCCGAAGATCAAGGAGCAACCTCACTGCTAAAGTGCAAGTTTCACAGATCATTCTCTGAACAGCTACAGTTAATGTGGTCCTGCAAACCTTCACAAAAACTCAAACTGTTTAGATTGCTATATAATTTGGGCTGGCGGACCTTGCAAGATTATTTTCCATTTTCTAAGGTGGTTTGAACAAAATTAAGTGGTTTGTAAACCTAACTCAATTTTATTTCCACTGGCTGAGCGCCAAAAACTGGGATTTTTCTGAGCAATACTCCAGTGTAAACGGAGAAAAATCCCCATTTCAAAATCCTTATTCTTTCATAGTATTTGCTATCAATAAATGCCACAAAAAAAATCTAATTTCTTTGCCTTATTAGCCTCAATTCTAGCTCTCCGTAGATTTTTTAATTAGCTTATGGCTCATTTTCTGAATTTAATTATCAGGAGATCCAATCTAAAATTAAGTCCTATTCACTTTCATTTTGGAACAAATTGCGTTCCAACATGTTTCCTTCTTTTAGGCAACTCTCAAGTAATTACACTGCTCAACAAAGTTAAGTGCAAGCTTTCATACAAAAATCAGATACTTGTACAGTGAAATATGCATCACTTAAAATTTATATAATTTGGCTGCAATCATTTTATGTCTCAGTGCAGTATTTTACCATTCCTCTTCACTGACAACTGATATCTTAGTGGATATAAGTACTTTTTAGTACTAGGTGTTAGTAAAAACTATCTAAATAATAAAACTCCTCTTTGAAACATTTTAGACAAATAAAAGGTAGCTATTGTCAGCCACTGTCATATCACTCACTTATCTGACCATCCATTGGCAATATTCTGTGTCTGGAGGCTGCTAAAATAGGATGTTTCTGGATGAATAAGCTCTCTAATTAAAACTCAAATGACACAATGTTCAAACTCTGGGCTGGAACTACAGATTACTAGGCATAATACACTAGTTTATCATGAAAAGAAATAAAGTTATTTACGTGACTCTAAAGTGGAAAGCAGAAATAGGCACCCTTCCCCTTCTAGAATGTTGACCTCATTCTAATTATTCTTTGTCATTGGTTATCTAGTGGAGTTTGAAAATAATTTAATTCAAAACTCCTGTGAGAGTTTATGAGAGGCTCCTGGTTATTTAGTTATTTATTCATTAATCAAATGTATATAGCTGTCCATCTCACAAAAATGACTCTGGGAGATATACAACAATACGATAAAACAATGCATGTAAAGAAACAATCAATACAAAAATATAAGCATCAATATTAAAAGAAAAATATTATAAAAACAAATAGACAAACCCTAGATAGAGAGAGAATAAGAATAGCCAGCTCAGCAATGATGACATAACTAGGTTTTGAGGAACTTCTGGATTGCCAAAATTCCAGAGCAATATCATCCTAGAAACATTACCAATTGAAGTTTGATGCAACATAGTTGCTACCGTCGTTATATAATACAGATCAATAAACTGCCAACGTGTCAGAAATAGTACACGAGGATACTTAATTAATATTGGATAATATTGCTACAATTTTTTGAAAAATGATGTAATCATTACAAAACTACGAAACAGTTATATAATTAAAGTTGCAACTCAATCATGTAAAAGTGCAGAATATGTGATATATTTTTGAGAATATAATAAATTCTTTCTTCTTTCTTTCTTTCTTTCTTTCTTTCTTTCTTTCTTTCTTTCTTTCTTTCTTTCTTTCTTTCTTTCTTTCTTTCTTCGTAGGCTACCCACTCAGAATATTTCTGGGTGACATGCAGAATCATGGAATCAGTACAACAATCAAAACCATAAAAAGGAAAAGGAAAAGGCAGACAAACAGTCAAAGAGAAGAGGGTCAGGACTGTTTGGACCTCTGGGAGAAAGTTGCTTCACTGAGCAGGTGTCATGACAGGGGACGTATGTCTCCTACATATCTTCAAATTACATCACTTAATAAATGGAAACTGATGCATGCGGACAGTCAGTTCTTGGAAACCTACTGATAACCAGATCAGGTAACAGCGTTACATGGGCATAGTATGCCATGGCCATAACTCCTTGTGCCACCATGTTCTGGACTACTTGAAGTTTCCAGGTAGTCTTCAAGAGCATCCCTCTGTACACTGCATTGCAATAATCCAGTCAAGAATTAACTTAAGACATGAGACCATGTTAATAAACACACACACACACACACCGACCACATACTCTCGATTTAGGTGTAAGTGCAATTGTAGCACAAGGAGGATTTATACAAAGGTCTCGGGACTGCAGCTGCCATCTGTTCCTCAGGTAGGAGCTGTGAGCTTTTTAATGAACCAATATATACATGGTTAAAAATAAAACTCAAGCCTGCTCATAGCATAGTTGATTTTAAAGAACAAATAAAGCCAGTATAGTGTGATATTCTTTGATTTACTCTTTCTGTCTTGTAACAGTCAGAAAGAAGAAACTTTAGGATAATGTTCTCAATAGTACAAATATAGATTATAGGAGAATTTCTTTCCTACAATCTGCCTAATACACACACACACTTCACATTTTAAGTTTTAATTATTTGTTATATTTTTATACTGTCTTTAATTTTATTTTTCCATCTGTGTACACTGTTCAACAGTAAAATATCTTATATGTTTTGTCTGTATTAAAAGTGGCATATAAAGCAAATAATAATGCATTTATGCAATGTGGAAACTCATATTTTGAAAAAAGTTGGAGAAATAAATAGAAAAGGATTCCACATGGAAAAAGATATGTAATGTTAAAGAGTATTAAATGAAGTATGATTTCAGAAAGAACTGGCATGCAAGAGATTGACATGAGAGCCATAGCATGTTTTGCATTTACCAAATTGTATTTTGGAAGATGATCTTTATAGTTATTTTGCTTCAGTATTTAAAAAGAATACAGCTTGAAAAATTTGCATGAAATAAAACAGTGCAGAAATGGAAGCTGAAACTAATGCTTGATGCACTCAGTTCAAAAAATGAAACTACAATTCAAAAAAGTTAATCTTAAAGTGGGAGTAAAATGAGAATTATCCAAGCTTTATGGGAGGACTACAAGCATCCTAAATAACATTGGATCAGTTAGTAAGTTCTCACAGTCACAAGATGCCTTAGAATATATACATAAAATATAGAGAAGGGATACTAATATGAAGTAACATAATCTAACTTCACGTTCATCTAATGACCTCTGCTAGGTAAAGAACTTGCCAGGGAGCTGAAATTCCAGAGAGGTTTTTGAATTTTAATAATGTCTCTGATGAGGCAGTCTCTCAAAAATTAATTTTTTTTAATCACAGTGTACAGAATGTGTAACAGCAAGCAATGAGTTAAACAGAAGGTGATGTAGTTAAAGATCGAGGGAAATAAGCCACATGGAAAGTGATAAATCCCCGAGTAAATAAAATTCAGTTGTCAAAAACGTTCTATAATTCAGCCTTGTACCCTATTTAATACATTATTTTCATTCATAATATATATTTAGATTGCAAGAGTGCACTAAGAAAATCAGGTTGTCGAAAGACTGAAGGCTTAGTTCACATAATCTAAGCTATATCATGTTAAGATGTGGAATTAATATAAAGAAATATAAAGAAGTTATAGATAAAACAAGTGTTCTTGTAAAGTGGAATAAATAAAGTAAATTTAAGTGACAAAAACAATGAGATTTGTTACCAGATGGAAATGGAAGGGGAGGAAAAGTCTTGAATTTTAGTTCATGCCACAAACTATACATTACAGAAGCAATTGCAAACTGGAACAACTAAATTGCCTGAAGAATGGACATCCCCATTTTTAAGAGCAGATTTTAACATTGCCTTAACTTGTTTATCACAAAAAAAGTATATGGGATATCAGCACATATGAAGTATACTTGATAGATACCATAAAATAACCGCAGACTGGAAGAGAATTTTGACTGAAGAGTCCTCATGCGTATGCAAGTAAATGTTTATAAATTACCTATTAAGTACAATTTGATGCAATCAGGGGGTTCTGTTAGCATGTAAAGTATGGATTAAAAATTCTCAATTTTTCAAGAGCTGGAAACATGTGACTTTTATTTTATAACTTTCTATCACTATCATCCTGATCTTATCAACTACTTCTATATCCTTTTTTTTTCAAATTGTCTAGAAACTTAGAAAATGTTACATTTCCATTTAATCCTGCATTTCAAACTGCAGGAAAAATTTCCACAGAGTTTCAAATTGTGGTTTCCTAAGACACAGGTAGCTCACCACCTACTTTGATAATGCATTCTGGGTCCCTTTTTCAAAAGATGACCCAATGAAGTATGCTTGCATTGTTTTTATGCCTTTCCTAGCCATGTGGCATTATATAGCTATTTCACGCAGGTTTGTATCCAGGATTTCTTAAAGCCCCACACAAATATAAAATCTATTAAAATTTTAATTTTCCTTCCAAAATAATGTCAGCCTTAAGAAGCCATGCAGTAATAACTAAGATTTGTATGCAGGTTCTAAGATAAAAATAAAACATTAAAATGTTTAAACTAAGCACAAATCATTGAGTGAAATCTATGATTATTAAGCATATTACTTCTGCAAAATGCAGCCTTTTCTTCTTTATGATCCAAATCTTTCTTAGTGGCAATATCAAAAACAAGCAAACTTTTCTCCCTAGAATTCCCCACAAGGGGTGAATAATAAAAAGTGTTTATCAATGGCATCAAATAAAATACTAAGTAAACATGTGAGTCTAAAGGTAAAGGTTCCCCTTGCACATATGTGCTAGTCATTCTTGACTCTAGGGGGCGGTGCTCATCTCCATTTCAAAGCCAAAGAGCGAACACTGTCCAAAGATGTCTCCATGGTCATGTGGCCGGCATGGCTAAATGCCGAAGGCACAAGGAACGCTGCTACCTTCCAACTAAAGGTGGTTCCTATTTTTCTACTTGCATTTTTGCATGCTTTCGAATTGCTAGGTTGGCAGAAGCTGGGACGAGTAACAGGAGCTCACTCTGTTATGTGGTGCTAGGGATTTGAACCACCAAACTATCATCCTGTGAGTCTAAAAAATGCACATAAATTTTTAAAATGCCAAACAGATTATGTATTACAAGCCTGTAAAACAAAAAAATGACTCATCTTTGTAAATGATGAAAAAATGTTATTCTTTTATTAGACTTGCAAAATGTTTGTGAGATTTAAAAATATAAATCTATCTTCAGTGGGAAATTCAGAACGAAAGCTCTGGGATTTTCTCTATTTTAGATTTAGCAGATTTTCCTGTAAATCTAAACAACCATACCTCATTATATGGCATATTTTTATAAGATCTGTAAGAGAGTTTTCACATTCATAAAATATCACTTTTCAAACTGGAATATTGGCCAATGAAGGACCCAACTTGTATTTTCTATCTGCTAAATGGTTGTTGTAGAGTCACTAAAAGAATCTACATGAAATGGATTTGGCACATGCTTTCTTACACCAGACAAAGGCTTAATTTGTCATTTGTTGGATAATTGTTTTCTTCTCACCAGGAGATGTTGGGGTCTTGGCAGATCAAAAGTGGAAGAATGCTGCTTCGGAGATAGATGTTCCTGTGGATGAAGAGGATAATTCGGATGTGTACAGTAGCTGTCTGAATGGACGATGCTCAGTTTAAAATGTTACTGTTCTGTTGGAGAGTTGAATGATTTGATGCCGTCGTTTTTCAAAAATTGAAGACTAACACAAGAGTGACAGAAGATGAGCATTGTTTTGAAGAGACCGTTTTTTTAGTGATGTATTTGCAATACTAAAGTATGTCTCTTAGCACTCTTACACTGATTCTCTGTCTTTAGTAAGAAACAACTACAACAGTTGCTAGCGTAGTAAGTTTTTTTAAATTTTGTTCAGCAAGTCTACTATGCAGTACATCTTGTCTGGTGTTCCATCATACTATGTTTTAGGTATGTATAAGTGCCCAACTCAAGAGACAGAAAATCGTATCCTGTGCCAGTTATTCACTTATGCGAATTATACATTAGAATTTGGAGGATTATTAACATAGATGTTTTCTCAGTGCAAACCATATCATTAAAAATGTTGTAGGAAAGCAAGCAGTTATCCCAATTTTATTTGTGAAATAATCATGGCTGATATTAATTTTTCCTTATGAAACTTTATCATATTAATTTTGGAGTTGTTTTGCATAAAAATACATGGATCATGCCAAGATTTTTCAAAATATGTTAAGTTTTGAGGTAATGACAGGAAACTTTGGCAAGTGGCATGAAAATAAATATTTGCATTTGCTGAAATGAATTAACATGAAACTTCAAATATAAAATGGAAAAATTGATCACAATTAGAAATTTAATCAGAAAGCTTCAAACATTCTTGAATGTTCTTTCAGGAATGAAAATATAGAAAGCAGAAGTAATAAGATACCACTCACCAACACATTTTTCAGCTAATTCTCCTAAAAAATGATTGGACAATTTTGGATTCCAGTCCCTGGTATGAATTTGTAGAATGTGCTTTCTTGCCTAACAGAGAAATAAAGAGATTTTAAGAATTTCATCATAAAACTATATCAAATACATCAGTCATCCAAATAGTTCATCATCTTCTCTTTAATATATTTCCCCCAAATCATTTAATATAGAAAATGTACTGAACCAAAGAGGTATCATAATAAAGATTACTATTGGAATGTTTAGATTAGAAATATCAAAACTGACCCTAATATATTTTATTCTAAAAGCAACTAAAGTAGTATGCATTATTCTCTTTTAATTATTTACTTCTCTATATAAATATTATAAATATAGCATTGCCAGTCTATTAAAAATAACTGTAATGATTCAACGGAACATTTCAATAAACATATGTTAATATAAAAATTGATGTTGTGAGCTATGCAGCAATATTTCAGTTGGTAAACAGCATGCTCATAATCAATGAGCTTGTTGGGCATGATTGTTTTGAATAAGTTCAACAATAAGCTCATATTGAAATGAAGTGCATTATACCAGGTTTCAGGCAAAAGCTGACAATTCCACTGAGAATGCAAAAGGGTCTAATAACAGTGATGGTTAACGTTTTTCTGCTTGGGTTCCAAAAGGGCGCGCACGTGTGATAATGCAATGCCCTCCCTTTCCGCACATACATGCACAACCCCCTCCTGCGCTCCACCCCACGCATGTATGCAGGCCTCACTAAAGCCTCCAGAGGTCCTATAGGCAAGTTGGGCCATTTTTTGCCTTCCCCAGGTTTTAGGAAAGCCTCTGGAGCCTGGGGAGGGCTCGTTTTTCCCCCCGCCCTCCAGAAGGCCAAAGATCCACTGGCCAGCGTGTGCGTGCTCACTGGAGCTGACATAGGGCAAGCCTCATGTGCCCTCAGATATGGCTCCTTGTGCCACCTGTGTTTGCCATCACAGGTCTAATATCTTACATTGGGACTGATATGATTTAACTGCTGCAATTTTCTATGTGTAATAGCATTATCAGATACTATGAAGTTATCATTTCAAAAATTGGCTTGGAATATAAAAGTACAAGAAAATATAAGATATATAAAGATAGCATTTTATATGCCTACCTTTTGATCAGGCAAGCTAAAAAGAAATTCCCTGTCAAAGCGACCCGGTCTCCTGAGTGCTGGATCTATAGAATCAAGTCTGTTTGTAGCACCAATGACAACTATTTCACCTCTGTTGTCCAATCCATCCATGAGTGCAAGTAATGTAGACACAATAGAGCTAAAACATATTTCAACATAATTTTGTTTAGGGCAAAGCATTAATAGATACGTGCAGCATTTCAAACTTAACTTTAAAACAATACTGAAGTGACAAGTATATATATTGCCAATACATAAGTTAAAGGTAAAGGTTTTCCCTGTCCAATCATGTCCGACCCAAGGGGGGGAGTGCTCATCTCTGTTTCTTAACCGAAGGAGCCTGCATTGTCCAAAGACAATGGTCATGTGGTCAGCATTACCTTCTCATTGAAGTGGCACCTATTATCTACTCACATTTGCATGCTTTCGAACTGCTAGGCGGGCAGGAGCTGGGGAAAGTAATGATAGCTCACCCCATTGTGTAACTCTCGGGTCTCAAACCTCGGCTCCAGCTGACAAGCTCAGCATCTTTAACCAATGAGCCACTACAGCTCCTTTTGCCGAAAAAATAATTAATCCTACTTATTTAGACGTTCATGAATTCATGAATTGGTTCGAGTTTGTGGCCCACCTTTCTATTTCCAAGGCACCAGTTAATGTGAGTGCATGAATTAAAACCTAATTTTTTAAAAAAAAATCTTAAATATCTAAAATCATTAATCAACTTGAAATTTTTTAGTATTTTTAGTCTAGGTGTGATGCAAGTGATAGATCACTTCTATGGGCTAGATAAATGGAATTTTGAAATCAAGGTACATTTTTAGGAGATCTCCTATTTTCAAAATTAGTATTTGGGCACACTAAGATAGATGGCCTTATTTAAAATTTAAAGGTTAAAATCTGTATTTTAAGTTAAAACTGAAAGTCTGCAAATTTCATTCACTTAGTGTCATACAGTAACTACCAAATGTTGCTCTAATTGTGTGAGACAAGGAAGTCTTTCATCATCAGATGCCATCTGATGACAACTTCACTCTCAGATCCAACTCAATTCTAAGAAAATGTGAAATCTAGAATAAGCTCTAGTGCATGGTGTAGAGTTTAAGATTCTAGCTGAGAGCCATAGTTACCTGATCCATTCAATAACCTTAGTCTGAATGTTAATGTTAGACTTACAGAACTGTAAGCCTGGGACAGGGGTAAAAAAGAAAAGCTTCCCTTCCCTTCAATTGTTTCTTCAATATTTTCATTTAGAATTAACCTGGATAACATAAATGTTTTAATTGTGATGCTATTAAAAAGCTAGAATACCATCCAATTATCATGAAGGTTTTCTTTGTTAGATGATAATCTGAAAGGAGAAGAGGAAGTTTAAAAAAGGCCTATACTTTTCTTGAAATAGTCAGTCTCTATCTCCAAGTAGGTAATTAATGTATATTCTCATCCATGTCCTTTTTGTCTCTGACTCAGTAAAGTAGCTCTATTTTCATTGCACAAATTAAAATGACTCCTTTTTGTATGCCGAGAACGAACTAAGTCATATTCAGCATCTAAGAAAGGTCAAATGTTACAGTCACTGGATCAATGGAATAAGGAAGGCAAAAGGAACAGAGTTAGGCTGAACGGCACAACCATTTGATAAACTAGATCTCTAATTGTCTCAAAGATGCTTTTCAAAATGGCAACTCGCCTTTCTTGGTTTGTTTTCCTTGAAAACATTTTACTTCTCATCCAAGAAGCTTTTTCAGTTCTGACTGAATGGTGAGAATGGGGCGTTGGTTGTTTACCTGATACGCCCCTTCTCTGGGCAGGTGGAGACAGCAGCCATGCATGGGTTAACTCAGCCAGTAACCAATAGGACTGAGTCTACTGATTTGACGTCATAGCCTCTGAAGAGTGTCCTTCCGCTTCTTTGATGGAGATAAGTAGACTGTTGTGCCTCAAAAGATTGCTCTCAATAGCTGATAGTGATTTCCTCACTACTGCCCCTCTGTGAACTAGGCCCGCACAGAGAAAAAAGGGTGGGGATGGCTGCTGTCTCCACCTGCCCAGAGAAGGGGCGTATCAGGTAAGCAACCAATGCCCCATTCTCCAAAGTTGGTGGAGACAGCAGCCATGCATGGGACATACCACAGCCTTTCCTGTCCACGGGAGGGATTGCAATGGCCTAGGAGTCCGAGGAGGGAAGTACTTGTTGAAGCACCCGCCTTCCAAAAACTGCATCAGCTGAAGAATATCTATCCACCCTGTAGTGGCAAATAAAAGGGGTTGGAGTAGTCCATGTGGCCACCCTGCAGATTTCCTCTACCGAGGCTTGTGTAGACCATGCCGCCGAAGTTGTCGCACTGCACGTAGAATGTGCTGTGATGTTGGATGGTGGCGTGAGATGAGTTTGATAGGCCCGTGAGATGGCTGACCTGATTCAGCGCCCTATCATCGAAGAGGAAGCCTTAAGTCTCTTATTGGTAGAATGGAAAGAGACGAAAAGGGCCCCAGTACTTCTGAAGTTGGCCGTCTTAGTGATATAGATCTTGAGGGCACGACGCACATCCAGGGTGTGCCACTTGAGTTCAAGCCTGTGTGTTGGATTGGGGCAAAAGTTGGGAAGAGTCAGATCTTGAGCCCGATGAAAGGCCAAGTTTACCTTAGGGACAAAGGTGGGGTCAGGCCGAAGGACCACTCGGTTCGGGTGGAAGACACACAGATCAGATCTGATGGACAGCGCCACCAATTCCGAGACCCGCCGTGCCGATGTGACGGCAACTAGAAAGACTGTCTTCAGTGTGAGGTGTTGCAATGAGGCCGACCTCAAGGGTTCGAATGGCAAAGTCAAGGACCGTGGCGAGATTCCACATGGGAAATCTATGGATGACAGGAGGGCTGAGGTTGGAAGCGCCCCTGAGGAATCGACGGACATGCGGGTGCAAGGAGAGAGGTTCAGGCCGATGCAGAGAGAGAACTTAAGAAAGAGCTGCCACCTGCTGCCTTAGAGTGTTAGGAGCAAGTCCCCTGTCGAGACCCTGTTGTAAGAATTATAAAACCTCGGCTGCTGAGGCCTCAAGAGGAATAATAACTTGAGAACGGCACCATGCATTAAAGGTTTGCCAGGAGGATTTGTAAATCCTGTTAGTGGATGGGCGTCGAGTCAATCTGACCTTCTCTAGGGATCAGCTGCTATTGGTCTTTTGATACGGCAAAAGGAACCACTGGAGGCACAGGACGATTGAGAAACATGAGACCATCTTCCCTGGTAACTGAGATAGTTGAATCGGTGAAACCAGTTGCTTGCCCCTTACGTCAGCCAGGTCCCTGAGGCTGACTTGTCGTTCTAGAGACAGAAAGACCTTCCCCTGTACAGAATCTTAGGGCTCCCAGATGGAGTAGTCGGGAGGTGGGAACTAGGTGGCTCTTTTCTTGATTTATGGAGAAACCTTGTTCCTGCAGCACCCGAATGGTGATCTGGAGATCCTGGAGAGCTTGATTGTGCGACCTGGACAGCAAAAAGATGTCGTCCAGGTAGCACAATATCCATATGAGAGTGGCTCAAAGATGGGCTGCTACTACTGCAAGCTGTTTGGTGAAGACCCTTGGGGCTGATGACAGCCTGAAGGGGAGGGCCTGATACTGGAAATGACTGCCTGCATCGACAAACCTCAGGAACCGTCGGTGTTGCTTGTGAATGGACATGTGGAGGAAAGCCTCCGTGAGGTCCATTGAGGCGAGGAGATCATTTTTGCGAACACTCTCTACAATTGACAGGAGAGAGTGCATTTTGAATCTCCTGTACCTGATGAAACGGTTGAGAAATTTGAGATTGAGGATCGCTCTCCAGCCCCCCGAAGACTTTGGCACGATAAAGAGCCAAGAATAAAATCCCCGTCCCATCTGGTCTGGAGGCACAGGCTGAATGGCTTGAATATGGAGCAGGTGATGGATGGCTTGCTCCACCAGGAACCTCTTGTGAGGGTCTCTGGAGATCAGACACGTGACAAAGTGGTTCGGAGGGCTGGAGCGCAAGTCCAAGGTTAGGCTGAATCTGATTGTGGACCTGACCCATGCATTGTTGGTGATATCATCCCAATGATCCGCAAAGGCCGCTAGATTTCCCCCAATTGGGAGGTCCTCCAAGCAGTCACTTCTGCCTCTTAAAAGGAGCGATTAGAATTATCCCTAAAGGATTTTCTGGGGTGAAACCATTGATTATTCCTGCCTGATCTGCTGGGGAAGGAGGGACCCTGTCTGGGGGTAGCCTGACGTTGTGGACGGGAGATGGAGAAATCCCCGTCCTGCCCATGAAAGGGCTGCCTCCAATAGAAGGATTGGTTTCGACTTTCAGGCTTCTTGGTGGCAGCCTGAAGGACCTTACACTTGTCTTTGGATTCTATCAATAGAGGTTCTAATGGAGGGCCGAAGAGGAGGTTGGTGGAATAAGAAGAGGAGGCAAGTCTCCACTTAGCACAGGCGTCCACCTGCCACTGCTTAAGCCAGAGGAGCCAGTGGGAGGTGACTGAAGAAGCGATGGATTTGGCTGCAAAGCGGGCCGCGTCCAGGGATGCATCTGCAGTGTATTCTAGGGCCGCCTTCAATTTATTAATGTCCCTGCGAGCCCTGGAACTCCCTAGCAGGGAGTCTCTCATGAAGCTGCCTCAGCCACAGCAGAGCAAGACCTGCTAAAAAAGGAGGCTGACGTTGCGGCACGGACAGCCCATGCCGAGGCTTGATGCCCTTTAACAAGCATTTGTTCAAGCCTCTTGTCCTCAGGACAAAGGAATTCTTCAGGCGTGGCCGAGGCCGCATTTGGAGAGGACAAACTTACCACCAGCAAGTCGATGGATGGTACCTCTATAGCCTTGGAGAGCTCCGGCCCCACGTTGTATAGACGCTTGTCCAAGGTGTTGGGGAGAGGACCTGTACCTGGGGAGACCCACTAGTTCTGGACGATGTCGATTAACAGTCTAGGCGATAGAATCATCTCTTTCTCCACCTTGGGTTGGATGAACAGGGGGTCAGTGGTGTCCGTCTTTTCCGCTTCCATTGCCTGAGAAGTCTTGGGGGCAGGAATCCCCGCTATCTTTTTCGTCTTAAAGAGAAGAGACCGAAAGATAGCTGGTTTAAAGAGGCCAACAAATGTAGGTGGATCTGGAGGGAGACCCTCGTCCTCCGAGAGATCCGAATCATGCAGGGGGAATTCTTCCGCTCCAAAAACCGATGGTTGGATGGAGGTTCCAGGCAGTTCGTGTGATGAAGAGGCCAAGAGGTCGACATTCCTACGCCTGGAAGTCGAAGAAGAAGAAGAAGACCTGCGTGGAGTAGAATGGGTAGAAGACCTATGTTTAAGACCAGTTGCTATGCCCCATTCGATGGCATCGGAGATGATAGTAGCCATATCAGGGTGTAAGGCTGTGGCCTGAATGAAGGAGATACATCCCCGAGACAAAATTTCCCCCTCGAGTGAGACTCCTGTCACCATCAGACTCCTCCCCACTGCAGATTTGTTCATTTGTGCACCTGGCCTCCTCAGGTTGAATAATGGAAGCTGCAGGCAATAGGTCATCCTCTGAGTCCGATGATAACTCGGGAGGAGGGCTAGCTTCCACAAGCCTTTGGCCTGGAATGGATGGAGCGCTGCATGTTTAGTTTTGTCCTTGGCCTTCCTGGGGGTGCTTGCAGGCCTCTGCCACCCTCTTCCGAGGGGGTGGTAACTGCGGGCCTACGACTGGGCCTGGGGTCTTTTGAGGAGAGTTCCGTAGGTAAAGCCTCAGGAGCTGGCCTGCACTTATTCGCCCTAGCCTTGGGAGATCCCGCTGAAGGACTCGGGGCCTGAGAAGTTGGAGGGGCCTGTGGGTCTTGGGTGGGAGTGGAAGCCATAGCCAGTACTCATGACCTTCATGGAAGAGAAAGCCCGATTCAAAATGGTCACCGGGAGGCTTTGCGCCAAAACAAAATGTTCACTGAGGCTCAGAAGCCTATGAGCCGAGCTCCACGAGACTGTTGTGGCCGCGGTTCCAGTGAGGGCAATGGGAGTCCCACACAAACGCAGCGGAGGTGATGGTGGCTGCTGCGGCGTTGGTGTTGGCGCTGGTGGCGGCTTTCGTGGCAGCGGTGGCTTTATCGGTGGCGGCTTTCGTGGTGGCAAAAGAGGCGGTTGGTGTCAGCGGAGGCAAGGTGGTCTCTGAGGCAGTGACTGAAGTTGCCGGTAAAGCTGTGCGAGGGCGGGAGCCTCCAACGGCCGGTGTCAGGCAGCTAGAGGGCGAGCCAAGCCCGTGGGATCGTCTGCCACTGCAGGTGAGAGCTAGGAGGCTGGAAACCCCAGAGGAAGCTCTTGTGACCGCATCTGTGCACATTCCAAGGTCTGATCTGGAAGCCTGAGGCCCAGAGAGGAACTAACGCCGAAACGCAACGGATCCTGCCTTCCAATGCCAATCTGAAGGCAGGAACCTTTTTGTCAATTTATTTAATTTTGAAAAAGAAAAAACAATTAATTATTTTAGATAGCCAAATAGATGAATTTAAGTCACAAAGTTGAGGAGACAGTAATATGCACAGCCAGTCCAAAATTGACCAAGTCTAAAAAAGCGGGAGGACACTCCTCAGAGGCTATGACATCAAATCAGTAGACTCAGTCCTATTGGTTACTGGTTAAGTTAACCCATCCATGGCTGCTGTCTCCACTAACTTTGGAGAAATGGAAGAAAACCTCCACTATTTATGCATCCAATACTACATATACTAGAAGTAATATGCTAGCCTCACCTGTGAATTTGGTCTTGTCTACTGGAGCGGACTGGGGCCAAGCCATCTATTTCATCAAAAAAAATTATGGATGGCCTCATCAGGTATGCCTGGGGTAAGCAACAAACAAAATTAATTGTTGATATGAAAATATTTTTTATACTTTTAAAAGCTATGAGAAAAATTATCTTTAATTGCTGTATTGAATCAGAAACACTAAGGTCCTTGAGTTCACTCATAATTATAAAGCCAAGAAAATGCATTAACTCTGCCCTGTCTACATACTGCAGATTACCTTTGACAGCTAATAGGTAGACTTCATGATGCAAAAACCTGGTAGCCTCCACACGAGTAGTGATAGGGTGGATTAGGATTGGGAGTAGTCCCTTGTCAAATGTGAAAATAAACTTTAAAAGCTCTGAAAAAAAGAAATTGGGCCATCTTTGTAGAAGCTTATTGAAAAATTCTGCATTTTAAAGCTGTTTATTTTTTTGAGTTTTCTGAAAATTTCCTTTGAGCTAAACTCAACTCCCAATGACCTTTATGATCTAAAACTCACAGAGTTTTCTTGGCAACCTTACTGAAGTGACTTGCCTCTCCCAGGATATATTTCGACTGACTATCCTACAGCTGTAATCTTTCATAGTGGTCTTTCATACATGTACTAAGCAGGTCCATCCCTAGTCAGCTCCACAAGATTATCTATTAGTGGCTAGGGTATAATCTATGTAAACACCATCTCATCCAATGTCAGTTACACAGATACATTTTTTCTGACATTTTCACCTCCAAGAATATACATGCTTTGAGGAAACTAATTTTATTCTTCAATCAGTACAAAAATATCAAGAGTGTCTTTGAAGGAATACAAGCAAAAATACAAGACTTCAGAGGTGTTGAGTAATCAATATCACTTTTTTATCTCTTGAAGCAAAAGGAGCCACTGCATTTTCTACTGATTTGACAACTTATTCCGATTTCTTTTTTATTAGCAACTTTACTTATTCATCTTTCTGAAACATAAATGTTTTTATGGGCATTTCCTAACAATGAAAAAATACATTTGCCAAAATTGGCCTGCAAGACCTATTAAGTCTATAGCATTCCAAGTGGAGATTTTTTCCCTTTCTGGAACCTCACTCCTCAGTGTCAATCATCTAATGATGGAAGCGGAAGCAAAGCAATGGGTCTTCCTCCACCCAAGAGCTTCAGTGTCAAAGGACTACATTCTGTGGAGAGGATATTGTCCCATTCATTAATACAATCAGCTTTTTTAAAAAAGGGTGATAGATACAATTTGTCCTTTGGACTAGAGATCCGGCAAATTATATTTGCTTAATTTTCAGAATGAAAATCATAACCGAAGGAAACAAAATATTTCCTTCATGTCTTCTTGCAGTTCATGGTTACTCCCAGCAATTGTTTCTATTCTTTGCTGTTATTTCACATGTAATGATCTTTTTCTTCTCCCTATAATGACTCCAGCAAATATTAATACAAGAACTACCATGAATGATCCAAGGTAATGAACTCACAGTCTGGCAATACGACAACAGGGACTGAAAACAAAATCAGTTTTCATCCAGCTATTCTGAATGGGAAATACTTTTGCTCATTATGGTATTACTTTTGCAAACATAGAGGGATATATTAGCAATCAGCAAAAATGTTCAAACGGGTCTCCCATTTCAACTGAAGGATTGAATACATAAAATTGTGTACTAACTTGATCAAAGAGGAGTCGAAGCTGCCGTTCAGATTCACCAACCCATTTACTGAGACAGTCTGCTCCCTTCCTCATAAAAAAGGCAACTTTTCTGTCTCCATGAGTGCATTCATTGGCCAGAGCTCTAGCCACCAAGGTTTTACCTGTTCCAGGAGGACCATAAAACAAACAGCCCCTGAAGACAAATGGACAGATACAGAAATCACTATTTCTTTTTCTTCATAAGCAGCCCAGTATTTGCTACCCAGATAAGGAGCGCAAGAGCTCAGTGATCTGTTCTGGATACCCAGTGAAATGAAAGTTATTGCTAATTAAAAACAATGAAGGGGGAAAGTAGAAAATATTTACAAGGAGTGGTTATTATTTTTCATCTATGCCATTTTTTTCTATTTTAATAAAGATGTCATTCACTTTTTTCTCATATGCTGGGCCGATTTATTGTTGCATATAAGCATCATAAATTAACATGAATGTCAGAGATAGGGCATACATGTGACATCTCTGGTTGGGTGTCAAGCGGGCAGCTATATATATCAAACAAATATTCTAAACAAATGCAAATGAATAAAGTTATAACACTAGCTTTGTTATAACTAAATAACAACCCCCCAAGCTTTCTGTGTCTCATGCAAACATTAGTTCTGGTAAATAGGGTCAGGAGGAATGAAAACAGTGATGTGCCTTGGGACAAAAATTAGTCTTTATTAAGAAAATCCTATGCTTAGCTGACTCATATACAGCGTTAAATTTTTACAGTAAGGAATTTTGCCAACTCTAAGTTTTTCTGGAGGCTCCCCATGACTATTTCCATCTTTATTGTTATCCATTCAATAGCTCCTTTCATAAGTCGAAGAACCCACATTCTGCTTCTGTGTTACATTTAGTTTCATTTTTCTTTGTACGGGATGGATCAATATTCATTTATTCCATATTTTACAATATTACTGAACTATTTCACGTTGTTAAATTTTTCATAGAAGCAGCAAATGGTCTTTGTTTGACAGCTCTATTTTCCTTAGCTTTTTCACACTTCTAGATTGGCAACTTTAAGGGAAATTACACAACACAAAGATGTAAAATACCTTTTCTGCAAGAAAAATTTCTAAAGCAAGATATTTCATCAACTGTCTTACAAATGTATTTGACTTGGCCTATTATCTTCTTCTCTCAGCAAACTTCAATTCCAGCAACTTTCTCACTACTATTCCATTTTTCCAGAGATTTGGAGGCATACTGAGTCATGGGGGAAGAGAATCTGATCTAGGAATGGCTTTTTTCCTGCTTAAATCAAATGGCTGAACCCAACTACAGCTAGTAAAACATGGATGTCCCCCCTTCAAATAATTTGCAACGTATTGTACCTTTTAATCTGACAAATAATAGGATTTTAAAATAATGAAATAGGGGAAATAATCATGTTGGCCCAACGTGGTTCATTTTAGTTAAATTAAATTAATTCAGATCTAGCTTTTGTCCACTTCTTTATTAAGCTATTCTTTAAAATTACCCTAAAGCCAACAAAATTTGTGTATTCTGGTAGATTAATTCAAGTGTAAATATGAGCAAAGCCTACCTTGGTGGCTGAATTTTGAATTTTTCAAATATTTCAGGATACAGAAGAGGAAATATAACCATTTCCTTAAGTGCATGAATATGATTGCTCAACCCACCTATACTATCAAAACGGACCTAAAAGGAAGATAAAAAGCAATACAAAAAATTATGTAGCGAAGCCATCAACATATTTCAAAATTTCAGTAACAAAATTATTATCCAAAATAGTCTACTTTTAATCTGGTGTAAGCAAAATAGCTATAAATATTTCATTCTTCAAGATTGAATGTTACAAAACAACTTAAAGATTTTAGCACAGTCAATTCTAAACAAAGAAAAAAAGCACACCGATTTGTCAAGAGTCATTGGATCCACGTCAGCCAAGCTTGCTCCAACTTTCACTCGTTCACGTAAGATTCCACTAGCCAAATCTTCTGCTCTGAAATTCATTGGCAGACACCTATGACATATTTTTTTAAATCCATAAATTTAATGCTGAATAAATATGCATGCATGCATAGAATGGAATTGTGACTTTTCAGGTACAGTATTTCATCTTGTCCCAAAAATAGAATGAGAATGTTAGTCATTAGAGGAAAAAAATTATAACTTTCATGAAGACATAATGGATAAATAACCCCACTGCCACCCCCAAAAGTAAAAAAAAAATCAAATAATACATCAAAATAAATTGAGCTGCATCTGAAATTACATTCAGTGGAATTTCGCTAACAATGGAGGAAGGAAGGAGTTTAGAAACAGCAGGGATGAGCCCAGTCTATCATGTAAAGTCCCTGGCTGACAATTTTAGTCCACACATTCTGATAACAATAGTACATCAGTGGCTGTGCCCTGTATAACTTTCAGAAGAGTACAAGGACAATATTCAGCCCCCAACCTAAAAATGTTGCCATTCTTTTCTTTACAGCTCCATTTGCCCTGAAAAGTAGTCAAATGGGTGCAAGATTCTGTAGAATAAGAATGGATCCATGATGATAAGAAAGATGTTCTACTCTGTTCTGGCATAGAAGGTATCAATTAAGACTAAAGATGAACAATAATCAAAAAAAATAATGCCTCATTCCTTACCTCCATTAGAAATACAAATTTATGTTCACAGATGGGCAAGTCTGAAGAAATCCCATGATATAAAAACATATTTAAAATGTATATTTTCTCTTACTACAAGAGAATATTTGTAGTTTAGAGTTGAACTGTGGGGTCCTTGGTGTTCTCTGAGTTTGGTTGTTTTTTTGCAGACATTTAATTAACAAGCTAGATAACATTATCAATGAGCACTGATGATGTTTCCTAGTTGGGTAATGAAACATCTGCAAGAAAATAACAAAGCTCAGAGGACACCAAGGTCCATACATAACATGTATGACCATGCCTCATAACAGCACCCTTAATTAGAATAAAATAATTTCCACATGGTTGGCAAATTTCATCAGGCCAAGAACATGAAACCAAGCCATTTTTCCCCTTAGTTGAATGATGACAAAGAAATTGTTACCGGTTTCTCGCTCTTGCCATGCTTTTAGATTTTCTTCTTTCAAAACGTTCTTCATCTGAAGAGGTTGTATCACTACTATGAATGGCATGTTTTTTTCTCCTGCGGAAGCAACAGAACATTTTACTGAAGACGAGTGTGCACTGAATTGTGCTTAGTGAATGCTAACAAATTAAAACAGATAATTTAAAGTTGCAATGTCTTTTGTTTAATGCTTCTCTTGTTTTCATCACGTGAGCTAGTTCAGATGCGACAATACACTGATATGTCAGAGAAGCAACAAGACACGGCAATCCCTGGTCTTCCCATATACACACAAACACTGTTGTTCCAATGTAAAAGGAGAAATTGTGGTTTAATTTTGACTACAAAAGAGGATCAACATGTCAGGCTTTTTTTAAGACAGAGATTAAGCCACAATTTCTAAATTGAAATATAATGGAAAAAGGAAGCCTGAAATTAACACAGGAAATACAGTAGGTCATTCTCTATTAGGCACAGAACAAGAATCACCCATCAAACTTTACTGCAAAATTTAATTTACCAGCCCATCATTATCTCTGATATAAATCTGTTTTCCAAAAAGCTGAACACAATTATATATATATATATATATATATATATATATATATATATATATATATATATATATATATATATATATATATATATATATATATATATATATATATATATATATATATATATATATATGTAAGAAAATGACAAAAAAATGACAAAACTATTCAAAGATAGTTCATAAAACATTACTTCAGCAAAATTTCTGGAGGAACAGTTTTTAGAATACCAAACTATGACAATGGTTTAGAGGGGTGATTTGCAAAGTATTCCTCTGCATTGTGTTATGCTATCTTTCTCTTTTATGTTATAGTTGTAACAGAGGAAGGATACATTGGCTTAGCTTTTGTATTTTTTTACCCAGCTGATTCTTCAAGAAATTCTTCCTGAAATTCCAACATGGTAGCATAATGGCAGTAGAAAATATCCTAATATATTATTTACCTGATATGACTTCTTCTTGCAGGAGATCTATGAATGTCAAATAATGTGCTTTCCCTTTTCTTTTGGTGAGCTGGAACTAGATAAGATAATAAATTTTGACATGTAAATGTTTTTAAAGTGTTGTATAAAATTCTAGTTCCTTGCTGTAAGGCATCTAATGTTTTTCATAAATCAGAAACGTTTGCAAATAAGATATATTTCTTCATCCTCTCTTCTCCAAATTTGTTTTTTTTAATTCTGTTTTTATGTAAGATATACCTTACATTAAATACTCCTACTCACACTTGATTTTAATGAAACATTGAATTCTAGTTTTAGAACACCTTTCACTAAACATTGTAGCATAATAAAGATAAAAGTTTTAAGATAACAAAATCTGTATTACTGACTTACAAAATAATTCTCATTGAAATACAGTCATGTGCAATTCTGTGTCTTTCACTATGGCCTAGTACAATGTCTTGATTTAACATTACTCACATAAACAGAAAGGTTAAAAAAAGCCAGGTTCAAATACTTCCCAACTCTCCTCTCCAACACAACCAAGAAAAGTAGTACAAACCAAAAAGTTGGTTAGTTTAAGAGTTTGCATGTAATAATCAGCTATAGTAAACAAATTATGTACTGTTAAACAAAGTACCAAAATAATCACAGATCTTAGTTTATCAGAAATAATCCCAGGTAAACACAAACAGCAAAGTAGAGATCTATTAAATCAAAACTATTTATTATTTATGAAAAAGGAGGAAAATGGGGGAATGAGCATTGTGTCTTGCATGAATTTATACTAAACACTTTGCATGCAATTCCCCAAAACATGTTTTGAGTGAGTTGCCTAGTGAGTGGACAGAGATCTTAGAGGCATTTCTAATTTTATCAAGTCTAAGAAGTAGAGGCTGTGGCAGAATTAGTCATTTATTTATTTCATTTGTATCTTGCCACAATCAAACTACTCTTGGTGGTCACATACACACAACCATAAACAGGACTGTACCTACTTTTTTCAGTAAGTAAATCAAAGAAAGGAAAATACAGGACAAATAAGATGCTACCATAAGTATATGTTCAAAGCAGTAACAGCCCAAACTATCAACTGTTATAGAAATCTCCCTTTATACTATATGTTCAACTTCAAAAAAAAAAGGGGGGGGGGAAATAACACTTGGAGAAGTAATAAGTTTTGTTTCTTTTTTTCCCTACACGCTTTCTTACAGAGAGTAGCAGATGATTCTTCCTTCAGCCATTTTATCCTATTTAATTTTAACATTAAATAAATTAAATTTAGAGGACCGATCATTTGCTGAATTTTATTATTTTGAAGTTGATCCATGATCCATTTAGTTCTAATCTAATGCCGTAACAAGGGTAAAATATTGCTGAACCAAGTTATTTCAGTTACATAAATCATTTTTTAAAATCTTACCTATAGGAGGCGCTTGATATCTATCTACTGTTTTCCTTTGTCTGAGATTATATGGGCGATCATTTTCTTCTCCTTCTGCCTCCTCTGCTTCAATATCCCCATCTTCTTCTTGAGATTCTAGAAAAATCCCCATTAAATATTTATAAAAGTGCATTAAGGTAATTTGATAATATCTATTAAAGAGCACCTGTTACTTTATGGAAGAAATGTATTTTATAAAATGTAACACTGATTTGGATAGTTTGCAATATTCCAGAATGAACTTTATAATAGATAATTTTAATATGTTTAAAAACACTTCTTGAAATATTATAAGGTATCTATGAGACTTTGAACACATGATAAAGCTGTTATAATTTCAAGAGCAAAACTATAAAATGACAAGAAAGACCCAACAGCAAAGATTTTTTTCAAATCAGTCCTGAAAAATTCATTCAAAAGCACCATGAATGTCTGAGAGGAAAAACAGCACTGATTAGAGTTTATCAAGCCATGAAGGAATTACCAAGGCCTGAATCCATAACTAAAGAAGACCCGTCTGTTGGTATCCAACATTTAAGTGTATAGTTTGATTAATAGGTTTTTCTGGACTATTAAGAACTGAAATAACTTGTGTTGTTTTTCAGCATAATCACATTTCACTTGTATTTATCAAAGTACTTGTCAAATTACTATCACCATTACCTTCTTCTTCACCTTCTGTGGAAACCTCATGGTGGTTCTGGATTCCATAGCTATTTCTCCTTAATGATTTCCTCCTCCTTTTCACTCTTGAGTACATATCCATGTTTTCCTAAAATAAAAACCTCAAGAATGATCTGCATTTCTAACAGCTAAATATACATGTAGCTTCCAACTATATAGTTAACCAAACTCTCATAGTCATAACAAGTATTTTAATAAGAGAGAATCTGCATGTATGCAAGACAGAGAGATGCTAAAATCACTGGCTAAACAAATGTAAGTATCTTTATTGGAAATTCCAATCAGAGTACTGAGTGTTCTATCTTAGGAACTATAAAAGAATTCATGGGAGAGTTCAGAAAATAATTCAGTTATTGTAGCTATTCGGCACATAGAAATATTTGATTTTATAAGAATGGAGTATCTGTTCTTAGATAAGCCCCCACATCTGGAGACAAGGGAGGCACAATCAGCACTGTAGAACTCACAGCAGCAAGGCACTCTCTGACTAGCTGGTTACAATTCTCTGGCCTTGCCACCATGTGGCAATGTGAGGCACAGGTTGTTGCTGCCCCAAGAGCTGGAATCTACAGAAATGAGCCAGAGACTCAAGAATTCTACCACCCAGAGCCACAGCTTCCCAGCAGCCAATAAGGTAGCTGGGAAGGGCGGGGCTGTTGCAGGCTGGCCAGCTCATAGAAGGGAAAGCCTTGTTGCCTCATCAGCTAGCTTCCATTTATCCACTCATCCACCACAGCCTGTTAGTAGTTGTGCAAGTCTCCAAAGTTGCAACAGACAAGGCAGAGGAACTGTTTTTTCCTGTTCCTGCGACTTGATTTTGGATATCAGCTGCTACTATTTAAAGGAACCTAGGGAGTCATAAGCCCTGAATGCCAACCAGTAAAACATGTAGATGTAGATGGACTATTTCGCATTAATCATACTGTCCTACAGATGGCTAACTACCATATAATCCACCACAACCCATGTCACTTCTTATGAGTTATTATTGTATTGTTTATAAGATAGTATAGTGTTGAAACTGGTTTTCTCCCTAGCCAGCTGCATTGCTTTCTCTTTACCTTATGCTCCTGTTATAAGGATTGAAAACTGTATACAGAATATTCAAAATTCATTTGATCCATTTTTATTAACAAGTGCTTTCGATGCTAGGCTATAACATAATCAAGGCTTAAACAAAATGTAAGGAAAAAAAAGATGAGAAGAGAATTTAAACTTACAAATTCAGTATCTGTCCACATACGCAACCGTTCCACTTCACCTGATCGCCTGTTCCGTCTGATGTTAATATTGTCCATTTCCTGAAGAACAGCTTCAGCAGTACTAACATGGAAAATGGTAGTAATTTATTTACTTAATTTATATTCTGGCTTTATTATTTTTATAAATAACTCAACACACACAATACTCCCACCTCCCCCTATTTTCCCCACAACAATAACTCTATGAGTTGACTTGGGCTAAGAGAGAGTGATTGGCCCAAAGTCAAATATGTAACAACTGTCTTGTGATATTGTTAAGTAAATATAATAACCTGGATCATAATTAAATATGGTTAAAATTAAATAAGTTCCTTGGAAGATTTTGGTCCAGTAAATAAATCTCCTAGTAGAAAACACAAAAAAGTGATTTTTGCGTTACAACATTCCTACACCCTTTTTAGAAGGAATCCTCAGTGCCAAAGCAAGTTTTTACTGAATACAAGGGGCTGCATTTAAAGAAATGAACATTACCACCCTCTTCCCAGTGTGAGCAAATTCATATTTTATCCATGATTTACAGATATAGTTCAGAGGCAAAAATCAAATTAGAAAAATATGTCCAAAGTTTATTCCTATATTCTCCATAATTCCTGAACAAACTCAACTCTTAAAATTCTGGTTCACATCATTTATTGCAGGGATAGAGGTTTCCCTTTATTGCTGGGAACCTCATTTTTTTAAATGTAAAGTTTTGCCTCTGAGATGCTGTGATCATAAAGTGGATAGGCTGAAAAATGTCTGATCCATTTGTTTTCTATTTCCCGGATTCAGACTACATAAAATAAATACAATAAAGTTCTCAGATATAGAAATTGGCTAGCTGAGTAGATTTAATGTTTACACGACACTGTTTGGAAGCTGAATATTCAAGTTAGGGAACATCTTTTTAAAGATATAAATAAAATGCTTCTCATGGACTGAAATATAATACAAACATAATTTTAACAATACCATGAAATTATGCACTATGATTATTGCACTATTCCAACATACCTGTTTACCAATTGGTCAAACAGTAAACTCTGATTGAGACTTTCAAATCTGTTTTTTCTAGATCGACAGCTTTTTCTAATTTCTCTGCCTCCATTTATACAGGCATGGTCACCGTCTCCCTTTTTTTCTCCTCGAAGAGAACAGCTTTTGAGAGCTGCAAATTTCAAGTTATAATATTAATATTGAGAAATAGTTAAGTATTTAGGATGTCTACTATAACAAGATGCATGGGACTGTTGAAATCAGCTGGGTTTATATAGCTGCTGTTTTAATGGCATTTACATGAGTGAGCTACCCCAGAATCTTACGATTAGAAAGGTACAAAAATTGCGTAAAATATTTACACGGACAGACAGACATAGTAATACTATTTTATCCATAATAAATATTTCAATTTTAATGATAAATGTATATTACTCTGCCGCCTTCGTGTCAAATTTGCTTTGAGGGATCTGGGGTGCAGTCTAAATAGAGTAAGAAAATGGAAATAAATGAGGCCACTTTAACAAGTGGCTACTTGGTCATGAAACAATGAACATAGCTTTTTTTTACACTTTTGCACTGAACAGAGTAATATAGCATATCAAAAAGTTAGGGAGACAGAAAGAACATTAAAAATATAAAAATGTTAAGCATCAGAATAAGCAATTTAATTTTGAAGTACTTACATAAACTACGACCATTTGGTAGAGTAGCACCAGATTGAGAAGTTAACCTAAGAACAATTTAATTTGGAAAATTAGTTTGTTGCATTAAAATTACAATTCACATAATGTTGCTATTATTTCTATTCTCAAGTGTTACTGTATTTTTCGGAGTGTAAGACACACCTTTTTTCCTCTAAAAAGAGGCTGAAAATCTGGGTGCGTCTTATACAGCGAATACAGCATTTTTTTGCCTCCTGAAGCTCTGCCCCTTCACCAAAATGGCCATGCATAGCTTTATGGAGGCTTTCAGACAGCTCCTGGGGGCTGGGGAGGGCAGAAATGAGCGAAAAACGGGTCGTTTTGGGGAAGTTTGCAGAGTGCAAAAACTTTTTTTTCCCTTTCGGAAAGCTGTTTGCTTAAAGTGGTTGATGAGAATTACATTGATCAAGTACTGTGCCAGCAGAAACAAAGTTTTAGGTGCTACAGGTTGTCAGCTATTTCCTTCTCCAGCACATGGATAAATACACCAGGAAACATCTACCTACCTACCTACTCTCTCTCTCCCTCTATCTACCTATATACCCATCTACCTCTATCTCTCCCCCTACCTATCTACTGTATTTCTCTCTATTTTTCTCTCTGTATCCCTCTACCTACCTACCTACCTATCTACACTCTCTCTCCCTACCTACCTACCTACTGTATTTCTCTCTCTCTCTCTCTCTCTCTCTCTCTCTCTCTCTCTCTCTCTCTCTCTCTCTAATCTACCTACGTAACTACTCTCTCCCCCTACCTACCTACCGTATTTCTCTCTCTTTCTCTCCCTCCCTATCCCTCTATCTACCTACCTACTTTTTTTAAAAAAACTGCCTCTTCAAAACCTGGGTGCGTCTTATACTCCAGTGCATCTTATACTCTGAAAAATACAGTATATATTGGACATAAACTGTTATAATTTCAACTCTGCAAGTGATATGAAAACTATTTATATCCCATCTGTGTATTTTAAAATGATAAATGCTTTCAAATGCAAACATTTGTTTGTTGAAATTTCTATTGTAAAAGAAAACTTTAATTAGTTTACATTGATCAGTTTATATGTTCCAGTGCTATAATGCAGTCTATATTTTTTTTCTTTGAAAAGAAAGCAAAATACTTTTAAGCTGAAATAGGGCCATACCTCAGTCAATACAAAATAGAAAGTAACGTGTTTAGTTCTTAGCAACACCAAAAACAGCTAAATGTCTTTTCTTTAGTTTGAACGGTAACACCGCCCCGAGTCCCTTTGGGGAGAGGGGGTGGTCTAGATATCAATTAAATTAAATTAAATTAAATTAAATTAAATTATAGCAAAAGTTACATAAAATGATAGGGATCAAAAAAAAAACCATTCAGAGTTCCAAACTGCAGTTTGAGTATTCCTAGGTCAATGAAACAACTCTTATTCTAGAATTTTGACTTGAACCTGTGCAAATTCACCTATTGTGAATTTACCTACCACCCAACCTAATGACCTAAATGGTTCTAAGACAAAAAAATAAAGGAGTAAAGAAATTTATTTTGTTTTTGTACTGCTTCCTATTGTGGAACAATCAACATCTTTCAAATGTTCTTCAATTCAAAGATGGAATACAAGAATATTCTAATAGAGTATTTAAATGGGATTGTTTTATTCTGACTAAGAATTTTTTTCCCCTTCCATTTTGTGTACTTACCTATAACAGGGACTTTCCACTTGTGGAAAGTGCTAACTAAAATGAATGTTACAAATAGTACTAATCTAATATTACAAATAGAACAATAATATCTACTAAACCAATTATGAGATGAAAAATGGCAATAATCCAAACCTTGAATTTTTTTTTCATTTTAATATGCTTTAGCCACTACTACAAAATGCAATATTATCACAGAAAGAACTTGTAACGTAAAAACTTTGAATAATTTACATTCCAAAATAGCTAAGGAGTTAAAATGAAAAGAGGATTAGATATATATCTATGCTGGTAAATGCATAACAGCTGGCTCTGCTGGCTTCATTCACTTGGTTGCACTACTAGCTGCCTAACAGCTGATTGACACAATACTAGGTACAGCAACTCAGGTCTGCTATCTACTGGCTTGCAAAATTCTAAAAAAAAATTAATAATAGGCTCTCATGAGCAATACAAGCCTGTTCCAGTACATCATTGGATGTATGTGTATATCCTATCACCAATGCTATAATAAATCTTGTCAGACTGAAGAAATCTTTGTTTTGATGCAAAGCTAGGAAACATGCCTGTAAAAACATTCAGGTGAATGCTCTTATGGCCCTGCCATAATTAGGAAATTCGCCTTCACAAATTCCCACAGGTATAATTTTTACATTAAACCCAGCATCAACTGGGATATCAGCACCAAAGCTTTCATGCTTTTCTGTACAAGTAGTCTTCAATTTATGATTGTAATTGAGCCTGGCAATTATGGCCATGGGCTGTGTCAATCATAAAGCAGTTCATCATAGGATAACCCTGATTTGACTTTTTGTGTGTGTGTGCAATGGTCATTAAGCGAATGCAACAGTTGTGAAGTGAAAGAAGCAGTTGTAAGGCTAATATAAAGGTTGTTAAGCAAATACTGTGGTCGTTAAGTGAACCCACTGTTTGCTATGGGGTTCAACATTTACAGAAGTAAACGTTGGCTCCCAGAAAAAAAGTTTTAATCACAGATACGTGACTGTGGAGTGCTGCAAACAGCACTAAATGAGGGCCAGTTGCCAAGAGCCCAAACTGTGGCCATGTGACTGTGGTGTCTCTGTGGGTGCGCGTGCGCATACACATGATGTCAGAACTTAAAAAACAGGCAATAAGCAGCTTTTCAGGGGTCTGCCATAACTTTGGTAATTAAGCAACTCAACATAATTTGAGGACTTCCTGTACCCTCTTCCCAGTTTAACCTCCATGCCAATACTGCAGATGAATGCTAGTTTTAAACTGATGTTGCCACTGTAAGTATTACTGCAATCAAAACAGAAGAGAAAGAGAAGTGAATGGGTATTCTTGCAACAGAAATCAGGAAACACACATACAATGTGCCTCTTCAGAAATATACAGAATATAAACAAATTTTGAAAAATTCAGGATTTAGAGCTCATCATGGAAATAAGAGCTCTTAATTTTTCCTTTCCAGAGACCAATTACTAATTGTATTTTTAAATGTATCATTGTAGAATTCTTGCCTAAAACATATGAACGCTGGCTTTTAAAAAAGGAGGAGGGGGGACTTAGATTTTCTCATGTTTCTCTCTTGGGGGCAGTATATACATCACCACCACCATCATTATTCCAAACTAGTTCTCTCAGCAATAAAACAACAAAATAGAAGGATATTTAGCTATTGGATCTAATTAGCATAAATAATACGGAAATTATTTATCAAGATAAATAATATTTAGCAGTGACATTTTTAAAAACATCTATGAGCCTTTCACTTCTGACTTTACACAATTCATGTTTAAATGTTCATAAATAATGGAAATTCCATTAGGCATGATGGTCCTCTTGAAATGGACATTGTCTCATTTCAGTTTTTAAAGTAGGGAATCAGAAATATTAGCATTCATTTGTGCAGTTCCAGATACTTAATACAATAATTTTAACAATGTATGTATTACCTCTATCAACTCTATACTTTGTTTTGTTTTTGTTTAAAGTAACATTTGTTCTCTTCCCTGCAGAACAAGTAACACATGCTGAAAAGAATCATAAATAATATGTGGTCAATTCAACTCCAAAGCCTAATTTGTGTGTGTTACATTGGTTAAACGATGTAATTGTTGGGGATCAATCTCACAGGTCAAATTTGGAGTTAACAGCAAAAAAAAGCTATTAATTTGTAGCAGAAACAAACATGGCTAATGCTTTCTATTGCTGAAGAAAACATGGAACTAGTTAAACCTATTAACATAATACTATATGCACGGAACAGACAAAACTGTACTATAATCACAAGGAATTCCAGATGTCTCAATGTAAGCAACAGATGGAATTGCTCTTTTTCTTTCCCACAAACAAAATTTGTCATCTGAAATAAAGTTTGGAGTGGGGGGAGAGAAGGGAGGAAGCGGGAACAAGCTGTACCTCATGCACTTATGCATGAAGTCAGAATATCTGGCTAAAATCAGTTAGTAATGATGAATTACACATGATGAGAAAGATGGGATGGGAGTATAACACCCCAAATTTAGTTTTCCCTTTCTCTGAAGCATACAATAGATTTTAGTAAGTACATAGGCTGGAATCGAACACAATATGAGGAGGCTATTTTAAGCAGTAGAAACATTTATTTTAAGAGAATAAAGATTTTGCATTAATCAATAATTTAAGATCTTTAAGAAAATGATCAAAACTGTGTATGTATGAGTACACGCAGATGCGCACGTGCAGACACACACACAAACACACACAGACAGGTTTTTAAAATCTTTAATATGCTTACCGGGACTGACCAGTTGAGACACTCCATTCCTCTCGCTGTCCAGTATTGCGAGATTTTGATTTGTCTTTGCATACAGAATCAGCATGTTTCAAGGTACGTTTGGCTGGAGGAGATATATGACTATCACTCAAACTACCATCACTACCATCATCTCTCTAGAGAGAGAGAGAGAGAGAGAGAGAGAGAGAGAGAGAGAGAGAGAGAGAGAGAGAGAGAGAGAGAGAGAGAGAGAGAGAGAGAAAGCAAACAGTTAGTAGTCTCATTCATGACACTGTTCAAGATAGATATTCTCCAATTCAGGAGAAGGGGGAAGAACTGGTTCTTATTCAGATAATAGCAATCATCCTCATCTGAAAACTGTAAATCTAATTCTAGAAAGGAAGTATGAGAGAAATTGAGGAATTTGCTATACCTTTTTCTGGGGATTAAATCAGATTTGAGTTTATTTGTTTTGTATTTATATCTCACAACGATCAAATGCATCTCTTAGTGATTTACAAGACATGTAGAAAATTACTGAAACATCAACAGTAGCCTAATTTTAAAATGTCTACTATCAATAAAACATAATGGACTCATATGTTGAATCAATATAGGCATTAATGACTAATTTTGCATTATAAATGCACTACAGAATTTTCTTAATGCAATCAGGGAGGGAGCCAATCTGATTTCCATTGTAAGTGGTTCCAAATGCCAACATTTATATTAACAAATATTTTATTATTATTACTTCAATTTATACTTTATCACTTCAGCCCTAGGCCAAAGCCATTCATACAGCCTAAAAAAGGAAATTAAAACCAATTTAAACAAGTAGCTTAAATGAACAATTAAAATGACTTGAAACATGAATTAAAGAATTATATAAAGAATATCAAAATTGAGAATGATCTCATTAAGCCAATAAAATTTAAATTACTGCAAATTGATTTCCTATATTGACTTTTATGGTGTTAACTCACTATATATTTGACTTTTACTTTACACTTTTTCTAAGTTTCATACTTATGTATAGAGAAGGAACTCTCCTCAAAAATATCTGATATCCAATTTAGAGTTTGAACGCAGGTAATAAACTAATTTTCCAAGAGGATTGCTTTCTTATTTCCCTCAATAAGAATGCACAGGACAACTTTGAATAGTTTGGCTGGTGGAAGTCTTGCCCTTTTGGGAAAGTATCACACTAAAGAAATTGTTCCAGGCAAATACAAGCAGAATGTCAGGAGTCCTTGCCCTGTCTTGGTCAGAACTTTCCCCCCATATTTCAGTAACAAGAAACTATGTGGAGACGCAAATAATTACAGGTAATCCGCAACTTACAACCATCTATTGAGCAACTGTTCCAAGTCACAACAGCACTGCAAAAACTGACTTTCGACTGGTCCTTGCATTTATGACCATCACAAAGACATTATGATCCCATGATCAAAATTTGCAACCTTCTCAGCTGGCTTCTAACAAAATCAATGGAGGGGTGAGCTGGATTTGTTTAATGTCACTTAACAAATGCAGTGATTTGCTTAAAAGTATGACAAAAAAGGGTGTAAAATTGGCTGTGATTCACTTAATAACCACCCTGCTTAGCAAATTGGGAATTTTGGTCCCAATTGTGGTTATAAATCAAGGACTATCTGTATATCATGGACCAAGGCTTCTCTCCATTATGCTCCAAACCCTTGATATCACCAGTCCACAAAACAAGTCGAGGAGCTGATCAACACCATTTCTCCACTCCATTTACAGACACACTGTCACAGGGCCTCTGAAGTGCACAGAATGGTGTTTCTGAATGTAACACAGGAAATAAAATTGTATGTGACAGTACAAAACATACATAAAATAAATCCCTGCATTTTTTTCAGCAATTATGCAGGTTGTTTGTACCATTCCATACAAACCTAGTTATTACTTTCAGAAACTTCAGATATATTCTATACAATAAGAAACAAGAGTTCTGGAGGAAAAATAACTATATATTAAATATTAAATAATGGCCAAGTCACACCCTACTTTGTACACAAAGGTGTGTCTATATTGTTAATAACATACAAAATGCTGGGATTCAATCCTGTAAGAGTTCTGAGTAATTCTATTCTATGTAGAAACTGAAGCTACACAACTGGTTTGAAACCTGTTTCAGTGGTGTGGGAGAGCTTAACTAGATAAAGCAGACAAGGCAAAAACATTACGGCATCATTGCCTGAAGTCATTAAGCAAGCAATTTTCAATGTAATGTAATTAACGCCAATAAGAGTGAGATAAAAAGGACATAACCACGCCCCCTTCCAATAGCTTCAAGAGATATTTCTTCTTTATTTCAATGACTATTTCAAGACTGCTTAGTAGGCACTTATTCATCTTCTAAAGGCTCTACCAAATAAATAGGGGGATACTAGATATAAAATTGTCAAATTCAATTTAAGTAAGTACTGAAAGGTTTGAACTTTTTTGGGTGAAGTTATCTCACAAAACTCAAGAGTATAAAGGCAATGACAAAAACTTAGGATGTGTACAATAATTTTACCCAAGTCAAGCAAATATAGGTTTAATGTTTTTTCTAAATAAGAAAAAATTGAAGATGCAGACTTTCTATCCTCACTGCAACCCTACCCCCTAAAAACATTAGAAAGAGACTAGTGAATGTTATAGAGCTATGACGGGAAAAGAAAAGGGAAGGGGACATTTTCACAAAAATCTACTTGAAAAAAGGGTATTTCTTCATACCTCTATAACGATTTCCAGTCTTTCTGTAACACATTTTGAGAGCACCTGAGAAATCATTGAAGAGGAATAACATACATTTCTCTATCAAGGTTTACTAGTAAACCACTGCTTTTTACCATTCAAAATTACAACCACCTCCCACAGGATCCTTACAGGGCTGTGTGGAGTCCACTAATATTCACTTTGATGACCCACGACTTCTGTGCCAAATCTGCTACGAATCATATTGTGGAAGTATGCGAATGATACGGCAGTGGTGGGTCTTATCCAGGACGACAATGAAGATGGTTATAGAGAAGTGGTGTAGGCTCTGGTGGACTGGTGCAATAAAAGTAACCTGGTTCTAAATGTTAGAACATTTAGAACCTAAAACAAAGGAGATGATTGTAGATTTTAGAAAGAGCTGGCATAGTCATATTCCATCAGTATAAAGGATGCAGCTGTAGAGGTAGTCTATAGCATTATTAGTATTAAGTATCTGGGGGGGCAGATAACTATCTGAATGGTCTCTCCACACGTCATCCTTAGTGAAGCGTGCAAACTAGTGTCTGCATTTCCTGCATCGGATGAGGAGAGCATATCTTTCTCCTTCTGTCCTGGCCACTTTTTACAGAGGCACAATTGAGAGCGTTTTAACAAACTACATCACTGTTTGGTTTGATGGCAGCAGAGCCTCAGAGACTCCATACTGAGAGTGGTAAGGTCACCCAAGAAGATTATAGGAAGCTCACTTCCTGTAATTCAAGATATTGCTTATAAGGATTATGCACTTAGAGCTCAAAGCATTGTTAGAGACCCCACACACCCACTTTGCGTTCTGTTACTGTTGCTCCCCTCTGGGAGGTGGTTTTGGAATATTTCTAGTAGGACTACCAGATTCTGTAACTGCTTTGTTCCCTATATCATCCATCTGGTAAATTCGCAAAATTTGTTTTTCTCACCATGTACATGTATAAATCTGAACTAGACTGTGTTGTTTCTCTGTGTCTGTACCAGGGGTGGGTTCCTGCCATTTCTAACCTCTTCTATAGAAGAGGTTCCACAAATCTACAGTGCCGTTTAGAACCGGTTCCAGCTCCCTCCCCCCGCCCGTCCGGACATCATCAAGATGAAGAGTGAGGAGGAATTCTGGGAGTTGAAGTCCACAAGTCTTAAAGCTGTCAAGTGTGAACACCCTGGGGTTTTTTTTCTAAAAGGTTAGGGGTGCAAAGGTCTTGTAACTTGACAGCTTTAAGACTTGCGTGCTTCAAATGCCAGAGTTTCTGAGCCAACATTTTGGTTGCTAAGCAGGAGCATTGTTAAGTGAGTTTCACCACATTTTACAAGTTGGCCACCCCCACCTAGTCACATGGCCAGCAAGCCACTCCCACCCGGTCACATGGCTGGCAAGCCACTCCCACAAAGCAGGCCACACCTACAGAAGAGGTTCTAAAAAATTTTGAAACCCACCACTAGTCTGTACATGTGGTTATATGAATAATTTTGTGCTTGTTTGTTTGTTTGTACCTGTTTATGTAGTGTATATTGGAGGTGGTGACCCTTTGAGAGCTGTATGCACCAAAATTTTAATGTATGCTCATTAGTGTACATTCAATAAAGTTATTCTAAGCCTCAGAAAGAACGCTTTATGAACAATAAAGTACTTTTAGCCATGATAAAACTTCACACTATTGCACAGTTCCCACATGACTGCATTTTGGGCCAGTCACTTTCTCTCAGCCTACAGAGGAGATAATGGCACACCACTTCCAAAAACCCTTGCCAAGAAAACAGCACAGACTTGTCTAGGCAGTTTCTGAGAATCAGACAGGACTAAACAGAAGGGCCAAAAAGGAATTTAACTAAGAACCCTCTATAAGGCCACAGTAAAGAGTACTCTAGGCATCTAAGGTACAAACATGCTCCGATTTAGACTGAATGAGCAGATCCAGTTAAGGTGAGAGAAGCATGGTTTTTCTTGGTTACATGGAAGGAGCTCATAACTGCAGAGAAAATGGACAGCACACTTGGAACTGTTAAGCTGGTCACTTGTTTGTTACTCTTTGCCTACCCTGGTTTTATGAAATTGGCTCAGGAAATTAAATGCAGTTGGGTCCAGGCTGTGGCATTGGCTTCTCTGAAAGATTAAGTGGTTCCATCTGCCTTTTAAGTAGTCATGCACTCTTCCTTCAAAAACTGATCACTGAACTCAATCATCCTGGATAATATTGATTCAGTTTTCAATCTTCATCTTTAGGGGAAGACCACTGAATAGTGGTAAAACTGCAGCTACAGAGGATCTTAGTTTTAATAAATTATTTGGATCCTTTCCAAGTCTGTGTCCATTGACTGTTGATGATCTGTAGTAGAAGTGAGTTAGGAATGGTGCAACAATAATGGGCTTCTTAGATCTCTTAGTGGCTATCATCCTGAGACCATGAAAAGAGTGAGATTTGGAACACAATAATACCATAGTTCTCCTCTGTGGCCAGTTGTAGTTAGTGTTAGTAAATAGGGAGACTAGAACCCCCAATTTGTGAGGTACCTCGGAGATCAATGCTCTCACCCCTACTGTTTAACTATACAAGGGCATCAAGAAAGATCTGAGGTCAGGTATTATCATTACATTGATGATACTAATTATACAAGTCAACTCCTGGACTATTAAGCAATGGTGGTCTAAAATTTTCACAAATAAAAATCAATTGATCAATTAGAATGCAATGCATCCATCCCATTACTTTTTAAGCTCCAAACGCTTATTTCTATGGTGCAATATCAGAATATTCATGGCTGCATTATGAAATATCACATGCAATGTGTTATGTACTTAGTTTAAAAATAATGGAAGTACTTTAAGTGCATAACAGGTTTTAGCCAAATGTAACTGACAAGTGAGTTACTACTTTTTCAAAACCATTGCCAAAGTAACCTTAAGATTTTCCAGGAAATCAACAACAAAAACAGATCCTCACAGTTGCCTATGTTTGAATGGAAGTTGCAGACACACTGGCCCCTCGTTATAACACACAGGAGAGCTTTTAAATTCTCCCAATGCTCTGCAAGATTGAAATAGCATATGAATTCAGTATGTGAATGATACTGAACTATATGATTCACACTGTTAACATACACATGAAAAATTTAAAAGCAGTTATTTTTAAAAGTCCACCAATAAATCACTTATCCTGTTTTTCATCAAGGTAAAGAAATGAGACGTGCATCCAAAACTGTAGAACATTCAATTAAAATGTATAACTTAATCTGAAACATTAGATTATCACATTCACTTATAAGTCTATTTATTTATTTCAAGCATACAAGTAGTCTTCGACTTAACAATTCATTTAGTGAGCAAAGTTACAACAGCACTGACCATTTTTCATACTTATGACTGAAGCATCCCCATGGTCACATGATCAAAATCCAGACGCTTGTCAATTGACTGATATTTATGACAGTTGTCGTGTCCCAGGGTCATGTGATCACTTTTTGTGACCTTCTGACAAGCAAAGACTGTGGGGAAGCCAGATTAATTTACCATGCTTAACCGTAGCGATTGCCTTAACAACCGAGGCAAGAAAAGTCGTAAAAACGGGCCAAAACTCACTTAACAATCATCTCAATGTTGACTCATTGTGGTCATATTGATATCTGAAAAAAGATACCAAACATAGCAGCGTTTGGGGAAAAACAACCGTCTTCCAAATTACTTAAAGTTGGTGCAGTTTTAAGTCACTTGTGTTTTTCTTTCAAATGGCACTTCCACTTTCAACCAGAGAGGGAGCTCTGCTCCAAACCCAGCTGGCTGCCTGGCACAACAGACACAGAAATGTGGGTGAAAGAGAGAGAGAGAAACCCACACATATTCTTGTAGCGCTGCCTTGTCAATTGTTCAAGGCCAGACAAATCCCCTCTTTTTGCGCAAACCTCTCCCCTCCGCCACTGCTCTTCGCCCGCGCCAGGCCGTCCCTTTTGGCCTCTCCTTCTCCTCCTCCTCCTCCCCCACTTGCAACGACCGCCTGCTTCTTTTTCTCCCCGGCTACACTCAGGCTCTCTTAAGTCGCCCTACCTCAAATGACCTCCCTCGCAATCGCAGCCCGCCTCCTTCTCCTGCTCCCCCCCACCCTCTCTTCTCTCCCTGAGCGCAGCGCTCCCTCGCCGCTCACGTCTCCCTCTGGCAAACATTCCCCAGCGCTTGTCCGCCACAACCACCAGCGCTCTCCAACCCGAGGGCGTCCTTTTCCAAATCAAGACACCCCCCTCCATTTCCCCCCTCCTCCTCAACCCCCCCCCGGGGCTTCGGAAGCCCCTCATCCCCAGCGGGAGAGCCTCTTCCCCCTTCATACCACCGCTCAAGCAGGAGCCCCCCTTTCTTTCCCGAGCCAGCCGCTGACACTCCAACCTTGACGGCCGCACCGAGACAATGAGACGCCGCTCCGCTCCTCTTGCGGCGGCGACCCCTTCGCCCCCAACCACCACCACAAGCCGCCCGTCAAATGACTGGAGCCGCTGGGCTCTTCGGACTCTCTTCCAAAAGGTCCCGCTTGTCCCGTCAAGCCCACCCCTCTTTCTCGCCCTCGTCGCCCCCCTCCTCCTCGGCTTACCCGGACCGAATCCTCATCCTGACCGGCCGCCGCTGCCGCTGCCGCTGCCGCTTTGGCACTAGTCCTAGACAAGCGGGTCCTGGATGAGATTAAATGGCTACTGGACCCCGGGACCGCCGCCGCCGCCTTCCCGGAGAGACGCTGAGATTGGGAGCTCTTTCGGGTGTTCACCATGGCCTCACTGCAGCCACCCCGGGAAGGGCGGCGCTGCCGCTGACTCCACCGCCTCTGCTGCGAGGAGCGACGCCGCCGCTGAGCCGAAGGACAAGGGCCCGAAGGCGCGGAGCGCTGCTGCTGCTGCTCCCCCTCCTCGTTCTCAGCTCAGTCACCCACCACTAACTGGCCGCCATTACTCGTTCTCTCGTCCCTTTCTCTCCTCGTCACGGCGAAGCCTCCCGCTTCCACTGCGAGGCGCTGCTCCGCCGCCGCCTCTCATAGGGCCGCCTCTTCTTCCACCTCCTCCCTACACCTGGCAACATAGAGCTGGAAAATGATGAGAGCGTGACATGCAGCCTGAATTTCCGGTGGAAGTTGGAAGCCGTCATAGGACGGGAGTGTCTATGAGCCCCGGTGGTGCCTCTCTAGATTCTTTCATCTCGATGGTGGTGGTTCTCTATACTATACTGTACTGTACTTGTTACATCAGCGGCTAAAAGGGGGGAACCAAGTTAAGTTTTAGGTCGGAAGTGCCTATTGGGAACGCTCTGATGTTTTCTATGCGTGATGCAATACATGCGGCGCTGGGCAAGGGCGTGCTCTATGGTTGTTTTAAACGGGGCGGGGTTAATGAAGGTGAGGGAGGCGGGAGGATTTTGCGTGCTTACGAGGGAGCCTCTTGGGAACTGAACGAAACTGGGTTTCAGAAATGGTAACTAACTGTGATTCAGTATTTGCTTTTCTCGGAATGGAGAAAGTGCAGAATCTGATTAAAAAAGATTTCTTCTGAGAAAAGCATGTTTTACTCCGTAAGTAATTCAACACGTTTCATTCCACTGATTCTTCCATAGGAAGGATTGTCACCTGTAGAGTAGTGAAGTTTATAACTCGATATTTGTGCTTCTTGCTAATTAACCTGAAGTAATGTGTTGCGCTCCCCGAAATGTACTCACAAAATTCTGCCTGGAAAACCCCAGTCGAATATATTTTGTTTTCCAACTTAAATGGATACATTATACAAAATAGGCATATGTATTCAGCTAAGTTTCTTGAATCTTAAAATTATGTGAAACTTCTGCTTGTTCGTACAATACACTAAGCCAAGATATGTTGTGCTTGTTTTTGTGATTTAGCACATTGCATTAATCCATCTGATTGTGGTTTATTCAAAAACTATACATTGCTTAATGCTTTGGGTGAATATAGCGGCTATATTATAGCCAAATAAGGCAACCGTAATTTTGTAAGCCTGCTAGGAGAAACTGGTCTAAGTTGTTTGAGGCATATGTCATGAGAGTATTGGGTTCGTTGACAGGATTGGTGAATGGCCTAGTTCTTTTTCTTTAGGATTAGCTGATTGCTGTCAACAGCAGGCTTTGAATGAGGAATATCTGTGTTCATGAGAAGGTTTTCTTTCCCCATTTTCATTAGGAATAGGGTCATCACACTATGTGCAAAGAACTTATTTGGAGAGCAGACTGAGAAAGGGGAGAGAATGGGGCTATTATTTTCCGATACTTCTAATGACTGAGTGAAGTACATTCCAACTTCTGTAAATTGGGTAGAAAACAGTACATTAAAGAGAATAAATCAATGACCCACCATCTGTATTACACCAAGAAACAATAAAAACAAAAGAATATAATAGAACAAAAGACCTTTCACTACTACAGTATAACGTTGCAAAATTACAGCATTCCACTCCGAAGACCTGATGGAATATTTATATTTTAATAGCTTTCCTAAACTGGAAGAAAGGGCCATCCAGTTATCTGGAGGAATTAATGTTCTACAGAAGGGGGGCAGAAATTGACAAACTTCACTTCCATGATCTTTGGATATGGCATTCCCTGAACAAAGGGACTTGAAGACATCCAATTTACCAGATCTGGTTGGACGGGCAAATACTATTGAGAATATATAATCCTACATTTATTCATGTGCGGAATCATGGAGGTGATAACTAACACCTTGAATTGCATACATAAGACAACTGGAAAATCTGAAGTCGCCCACATTTTGGACCTGTAGTTTCTAAATTGCCTTCAATGACAGCCCACATAGAACACATTGAAGCAACAGTTGTAAATGACAGACCTGATGGAGATATGCAAAAGTCTTCCTAATCACAGCTACCACCTGCTGATTGAACAAGAGCTGTGAATCTAGGAGGATCACAATGTTACTAGCCAATTCCACCAAGGACTATGAGCTCATCTTGAATTCATGTCCGGAGTGTTCTGATGTCTATATCATGTCTATTCATGTTCTGAAACCAAAACCACGCCATCTTGCTTGGATTATAACTGAACTTTTCCTACCCAACCCAACCCTAATAGTCATCAGACCTCTGGTGACCCCTCAATGTCAACAATTATTTGCTGTAAGGCCAATGATGTGTTACTAAGTATAATCAGTTGTGCTAGACAACAACCTCACTCAGTGGCTTAAGATCTGAGTAAAATAGAGTGAGGAGAGCATTTATCTCTGCAGGATTATACAGCTGAAGAACATTGGGTCTGATCTCTACCATTAATTGGAACTGCCTGTTTACCTAGAGGCAGAATTAGTGAACAGTAGTGCTACTCATTTCCCACTTTTAGAGGCTGTCCAAAACAATGCATATACAGGTAGCCCTCAGTTTATGATCACAATTGAGCCCAAAATGTACATTGTTAAACAAGACAGTTAATAGCAATAGCACTTAGACTGATATATTGCTTCAAAATGCTTTATAGCCCTAAGCAGTTTACAGAATCAGCATATTGTCCCCAACAATAATGAGGTTTGCCCCCCATTTTACGACCTTTCTTGCTACAGTTGTTCAACAAATCACTAAAATTGCTAAGTTACTAACAATTAAGTTAGTAATTAAGTGAATGTGGCTTCTCCATTGACTTGACTTATCAGAAGGGCACAAAAGGTGAAAATGAACTCAGAATACTGCAACCATCATAAATACATTCCAGTTGCCAAGGGGCTGAATTTCAATCACGTAACCATGGGGATGCTACAACAGTTGTAAATGTGAAAAACAGTCATAAATCATCCAGTGCTATTTTATCTTCAAATGGTCACTAAATGAATGGTTGCAAATTGAGGATACCTGTATACATCGTCCTGTGTGTATATGCAGATAATCTGTTTCCTGCAGGGCATGTTGCAGTTGCAGAGTTGGTCCTGAAGAATCCTAGAAATCTTTCTATAGCTACAGTGAACTTTGGTACTTCCTATTTTCTATCTATCTATCATCTATCTATCTATCTATCTATCTATCTATCTATCTATCTATCTATCTATCTATCATCTATCTATCTATCTATCTATCTATCTATCTATCTATCACACACATATACACATATATACAGGTAGTCCTCGAGTTACAACCACAATTGAGCCCAAAATTTATGTTCCTAAGTGAAACATTTGTTAAGTGAATTTGTCCCATTTTACAACTTTTCTTGCCACATTTGTTAACTGAATCGCTGCAGTTGTTAAATTAGTAACACTGTTGTTAATTGAATCTGGTTTCCCCGTTGACTTTGCTTGTCAGAAGGTCACAAAAGGTGATTACATGACCCCAGGACACTGCAACCTTCATAAATGTGAATCAGTTGACAAGCACCCAAATGTAAATCACGTGACCATTGGGATGCTGCAACAGCCGTAAGTGTGAAAAATGGTCATAAATCACTTTCTTCAGTGACATTGTAACTTTGAACGGTCACTAAGTGAATTGTGATAAGTCCAGGTATTACCTCTACATATTTTTGAACATCAGTCACATCCAATACATTTATTCTAAATCAAACCAAAAGAGGTAAACATTGCCAATTCTGTTTCTACAGTTGAAATTTTTCTTCCAAGAATAATACTGCAAATAGGTGAATATTCCAGACTATAAAGATTGGAAGATCAAATCCAGCTCTTTTGTAAAGGAGCAGCAGCATTTCCTTCTTTCTTTTGCTGGAAGTTTTATTTTTTTCTAAATCATTTTATTCTAAGCTGTTTGCCTCCTTCCTTTTTATGTGGGCTCTATTATTTATGCATGCTTTCCCTGGCCACTGCAGTCTTCCCAAGGCAATTTGTAATACAGCACTGCATCAGCAATATTGCAATATGAAAAGTTCATAAGTTATCTTCGAGGGAATACATTTCTATTTTTCTATTCAGAAAGATTTCGACAATAAGCAAGTACAACCAATGTAACATATACTGTATGTTATTGCATGCTGTCAATGAAAAGTATCTTATGAGAGAAAATAGAGGATTTAATGAAGTACTCAGTTGATGCTTTCACTTTGCAGAAAGTCCTTGGCTTTGTTGTTTGAGAACTCATATAGATACTACCTCATTTAGTGTGCTGAATATACCTTCAGCTAATCCTTGAAAAGACCTCTGGAGGCAATTCCGTCCCTCATTGTTCTTCATGTACATATGAACCATCCATCTCACTTGCTTCTCTGAAAACAATGGTACTACACAGAAACTTATTAAGGGTTGCAGAATTACCAAATGAAATGTAACATCCAAATAAATCTGTAATCTGAAGAATATGGGTCTAGTCTTATTTATTTTTAAATTTCAAAATTTAAAATTAATACAGCAAAGCAGCATAGATTAGAGGCATATATAGAGACTTATTTTTCTGATGGGTGTGTCCTTAGGCAGAATTTTTATTTTTTATTACTGTATTCTACCTTTATTATTTACAAACGAGGCAGCAAACATATCCAAAACACCTTTCTCCTCTTATTTTCCCCACAACCACCACCCTGTGAGGTGACTTGGGCTGAGAGAGAGTGACTTTCGTGGGCTAAGGCAGGACTTCAACTCACTGTCTCCCGCTTTCTAGCCTGTGGGAAGATATCTGCATATTTTCATTTTCTTTCTCCCACCATAGCCCCTTTTACCATATTCCTTAATACAGGTGGTCCTCGACTTACAACAGTTCATTTAGTGACTGTTCAAAGTTAACAACAGCACTGAAAATAATGACTTGTGACCATTTTTCACACTTATGACTGTCGCAGTATCTCCATGGTGACGTGATTTACATTCAGATGCTTGACAATTAGTTCATGTTTACGACAGTTGGAATGTCCCTGGGTCATGTGATCACCTTTTACGACCTTCTGACAAGCAAAATCAATGGGGAAGCCAGATTCACTTCACAACCATTTTACGAACTTAACAACTGCAAACGTAGCAAGAAAAGTCATGAAATGGGGCAAAACTGAAGAAATTTCTCATTTAACAACATTAATTTTGGGCTCAATTGTGGTCGTAAGTCGAGGACTATCTATATTATGGAAGTTTTTCCCAAAAGGGACATAGGGAAAGAAAGACAGGAGACTGTAAAAAGGGGAAAAAAATTTCCTGTTAAGCCAGTCTTTCCTGGATCAATCCCCCCCCCGCCCCCAATAATGGGAAGACCTTTCTTCACCCATAGAAAGTTTTGTTGGTTTCTTGACATTACCATCACTTTTCTGTCCCCTTTTCATCTTTATGTCCCTTTTTCATCCGTACTGTATCAACCTAGGAATAAACATTTTTGAGAGTAAAAATCAGTTATTGGCGTCACCATCAGTGCAGTATCACTTAGCTCTGTGGATGCAAGACAGTAAAGATCAGACAAGTCACTGCACATCAGTGAAGCCTTCTACTTAATATTAATTTTCTCTTGCAGAGATATATGATTTCAGTCTTTGTTTACATTACTCTTCCTCTGTCATTCTCTTTGTTTTTTGAACTGTATTCACATGAAATTCATATGAAATATGTTCTGCTAAAACTAGTAGCATGTATTGAAAAAAATGCCTGGAGGGATTAGAAGAGGATTAAAAGAGCATTATGAACATATGGAGAAGGGAGGTATCATTTTTTTCTACGCAGCTTTGAAACTGTTAACCATTGGTTAATATTTGTCCTGCTGGCATCCAGTTTGCATTTTGTTTCAAAACAGATACATCTTTAAATTTCAACTTGGAAAATTACTTCTCCTTATGTCAGATTTTCATTATTTTCTATAACTAGAGTAAATCTTTAGCAGTTGACTTCTTTGTTAGAATGTTTTTGTTAGAAAATATTCATTCTACCATTTGTGGTAGTAATTCTGCAAAGTTGCTATTTGACCAGCATAGGGCACTGAAACAGATGTTGGGAAAGGATTTTGTAAATGAGGATTAAGGAACCAAACTTTCTGCTTATTGATATACTGTTATTATATGAGCAGTACTAATGAACATTATTATTACTATAATGATAACTATTGCTCAAATTAACTGTAACCAGACAACACAGTTTATAATAGACATTGAAATTGTTGCTCTTTCTTATATAGTAAAAATTTTAAAACATCCCTTCATAACCCTTGCAAAATTGCTGAATACCTATTTTAATAGACTAATTATTCTGAAAAACCTGAGACCTCCTCCATATATCTCAAGGGACATCCTCGTTTCCTTACCTAGTTAATCAAGGATGATGTAACTTCGTCCTGGGTGAAAAGAAACAACGGAAGATCTAGCTGACTTATGAAATACAGCAAAGTTACCAGCTATAACAAGATGTTTCTCTGTGGCTAATGGATATATTGATTTCATGAAACACTGCATTTGGGATTAGAAAACGGGTGCATTAAAACAAGATATCACCGAACTGCAACTGCCAATATTCTTCACCATTGCCTAGGAGTTGTAATTAAGCAACATTCTAGAGAGCTGCAGCTTCCCAAGTCCCCTAGAGCAGCGGTCCTCAACCTGTGGGTTGGGACCCCCTTTGGGGGTCGAACGGCCCTTTCACAGAGGTCGCCTAAGACCATCAGAAAACACATATTTTTGATGATCTTAGGAACCGAGACATCAATTTTATGGTTGGGGGTCACCACAACATGAGGAACTGTATTAAAGGGTCACAGCATTGGGAAGGTTGAGAACCGCTGCCCTAGAGGGATACAGATGTATAATCTGTTCCAAATGAAAGTGAAGTCAGAATTATGGATTTTTTTTCTCTACATCTGCACAGGGTGCCTTGTGTGCTGATTAATGAATTTGTAAAATGGATCCATACAATATATTGATCAAATACTGCATGTTGACAAAGATATACTTAACACAAGCAATTTCCCATCATTGCAAATATTTGCATTAGAGAAGAAATAAACAATATGTTTTTTACCGACTATTATTAAATAGATATTTGGTAATATGGGATGGTTCTGCATTAATTTAAGATCTGCAATTGTTTGAAAAAGTATCCCCCCTCCTTTTGGAATTTTAAAGTTTTTATATATTTTGACACTTATCGAAGCATTGTTCGATCCTAATGATATAAAAACTGTATGAATGAACAAGTAACATCAAAGATTGGTGATTTTTCATTTATTTCATAACAAAATAATCTAGCTTGCAGTAGACCAATTGCCCCTTAGTTTCAGTAAGTGATTGCATCATGTTTAGCTGCAAGAATTGCATGCAAGCACCTCCTGGAATTGGTGATTATATATCATCTATGGGGATTTAGTCTCAGTTCTCTAGCAGCCAAGTAACATTAGAGGTTTTCTTGGCATAAACTGCTCATTTTGAGTCCTGCCAAAGTGTTACTGTGGAGCTTTAATCTGGACGATGACTTTGCCATTCTAAAATATTGAATGTGTTCTTCGTTATTTACTCTCTTGTAGTTTGCTTATGTCTGGGGTCACTGTCTTGATGCACTTCATGTGATAGATGACCAATATTCTGTAAAATCTGATATTCATATTCCATACTTTTTCCACTTATTCATAAACGTTCCTCCTGACCTCCCTTGCCTTCTTTCAAATGCTTTCTCACAAAGTGACAAGTTTCAGTGTTTTTCTTAGTGATTTCCATCTTGCTGTTCTTCCTTGAACCCATTTTTCATCAACGACTTTTCTGAAGTTAGGGTCATGAGGCTTTAGCCATGGTGCGAGAAGCTTAGATTATTTTTGTATGTAAAAATTGGAAGTGAAGAATCTGTTACCGTGCAGAAACCTGAATTCTCATTAACTCTTGCTAGTCTGACCAATGGAAGACATAGAAATCATGATCCAAAACACTTGGAGTGACTCAAACACAAGTACTTGTGCCTTAGAGGTTGCAAGCAATCCATCATTCTTTTCTGATTCTCCTGAAATGAGGGGAGTCAAAATTTTAGGCACATTTTAGGAAACCCGGGAGGTTTTAAATGAATAAAATCAGTGCATTAAAGTGTGAAGGTGCTTTGCAGCACTGATTTTACCCTTTAAAACTTTTGAAAATTCTTTCCCAAATGCCCATAGTCCGTCCTGTCCGTCCCCCCCCCCCCAGTCACAAACATTGGGGCAGTCCTCAGGCAGCCAACATTTGTTTATCCCTAAGTTAAATGGATAAATCTTGTTTTGTTACAGGAACATAAGGCACATTAATCCTATAAGTGGCAGACATTCTAACATGTTAAGTCAAACAATTTAAAATTAATTGTTTGGTCTCTTGTTTCTATGGATTATTGTGATAACCTGACATGAGAAACACAATGCCATGCACAAAGGTAAGATGTAGTTGATGATATACAATCCAAAGCATGCACTGCAAGCAGTCATGCCTTCTTAAAAAACTGATGGTATGTCCAATTGTTTCCAAAACAGCATTGAGCAGATGGACTCACTGGATACACCCAAGAGGCAGACAGATATTCCTGTAAGCAAATGAATCAGAATTAGATATGTTTTGCTTGTATCATTTCTAAAATAGGCCAGCCCATTTCAGCACATTTTTCTACTGTTCATAATAATCTTGAGAAATGGCCTCAGGGGTAAGCTTTCTTTTAAAAAGAAATGATCTAAAACTTAAATTTAAGCAAGCCTATTAGAAATAGAGGAACTAGCCATGTGATGTCAAGCTGTGTACTGTATTAAGTTTATGCTGTGCCCTATGCATTGCCTGTCTGCCTCATCAAGAATTTCAGATAGGATCCTTTACTAGTCCTTTTACTCTGCCAGTCGTTTACCAATGATAGCGTAGTATTCACAGGTTAAATCATAATGTGGTCTGATTTTGACTCGGCGTGATCCATGAACCCGGTCCACTGATTTATTAAAGAAACCATGGTTAAAGGAAACCACGACTTAGCTTGAAATGCGAGCCACTCCTTTTGCAGATGTAATAAGGCTAACCTGAAATAGTGAAGTCGCCCCATCCAACCCCTTAACAACGCTATCGCCCTAAACACGCGCTTTTCTCAATTTGTACAAAAAGTCGGTGGTTTTTAATCTTCATTCTGCAAGTCCCTTGGGGTAAGCGGTTGCGATTCTGCACGTTTGAACCGTTTTAAGATGACATTTATTGTCACTTTTTTCAGTGAACACATCGGCACACATTAAAATGAATTTATTTTTTTTACTATCTGACACCTTGTATGGCCTGAAACCTTTTCTCCAAAGACAACGTGCTCCGCGGGGCTTCCTCCCAGCCTATTTGTATTTAGGAGAGCAGACACGATTTCCAACAACTGAGCTGCTGCTGTCGCGTCTCTCCGCAAGCGCGACTAAACTCCGCCGCCGGAGCATTCAACTCGCGGTGCTGCTGCTGCCTCCAAGGGCAAAATACAGTAGGGATAACGCGTCCAGAAGCCGGCAACATCTTCCAATCGGCTCCTCCCTCCCGTTCAATAACAGCCAGCAAGGTCCTCCCCTCTATGGGCGGAAAAAGAGCCCGATGCTGCCCCTGCCCGACGCGCTAGTCGCCGGGGCTTTACGCAATCGGTTCCAAATAACGCAGCGGCCGCCGGCTTCTCCCCTTTGGGAAGGGGAAGTAGGTGAATACTGTCGGAAGGAGCTACGGACCGGCCCTGGAAAAGCAGCCTGGGTGCTCCGCAGCTTGGAGCGGAATCGACAGGGACTCCAGCCGTTATGCAAAGAAAGCCCAGGAGCGCGAAAGTTAGCGCCGGGAGCGGAGAGTGGCCTCTCATCAAGGGAGAAGAGTGACTCGGAACCTTCATCGGCCGCGGGAGTTCGCCGGTTTGATCAAGTTGCGTGAAGGTGGGAAGAGCTTTCTTCCCGCACCCCCTCACCCGGGAGAAGGACGGGAGTGGATGCTTTCGCGGGGAGGCAGGACAAGCAGCGGTTTTTGATTTCGGAGATGGTTGGGGAAGGGAAGTCGGGCGTTTGGGCGCTGAGCCCAAACAAGCGGTTTCTACGAGTAGGCGCCCAAGTGGCGCTGACGTTTTTACTAGCGCCGCCCAAAACGCTGTGGTTTTTCGTGGTCGACACAAGTTATTTAAAAGGGTGCTGATTCTGCAAAATACAGTTTGGCTGAGGTCCAGACCGTGCTAAACCACAATGTATGTATGGCTTTGGCAGGGAGCCAATTGTGGTTTATTGGACGACATACGCGTAAATGAAAATTAGTGCAGCCCAGTAAGGACACGCGTCTCAATCTCCTCGCCTCTCGTTCCTTTGCCATGTCTTGATTCAGTTTACCATCCATTTCGAAGCAACGTCTGAAGAGCTCGTACGGTATGGTATTTTTAGATCAAAGCGCCCAAGTCCTTTCTGACTTCCGAAGTAAGGCAAAAGTAGGTCTGAGGAAAAAGAAAATCCATATTGAGAAATACCTTCATTGGTTTCGATGTGAATTCCACATCATGCTGCAGGAAAATGTGGCTGGCCAGAATAATTTATGATTAGGTGGATCTGCAAACCCAAGGAGTTGGATTTCTTCAGTAAACCATGGTTAAGTTGTGTGTTGGGCTAGACATGGGCAGTGAGGGATTAGGAAAATAAGATGGGAAAGGATAACACTGACACACAGGCAAGGAAGATCCTTGACAAATGTTTAATTGTTTTAAAGCTGGGACTGCAGCTTTAAGATTCAGATAAGATTAAAAAAACAATAGCTTACATTACAGCATAAGTCTCTTCATTTTTGCTAATCGTTACTATCAGTATATTTGGATTGTTGAGATATAGAAGGAATGCTTAGTTTGTGCTGTGTTATAAATAGATTAAAATATCATCAACCTCCTGCTCTTTATCTCCCTCTACAGTATTTATACTATGTGAACCTAATTTTTTTTGTACCAAAAAACCATTGTACATTTATTCCTTGTTAACTGGGTGCAGTTCATCCCTTTTCTTCAGCGTAGTAGTGCCTTCTGCCTTTTTTGATGCCCAGAAAAATCCAATAATCTTATTACAAAAATAGGGCTTTAGATATTTCTATTGCAAATCTGTCAGAATTCGTTTAACCCCTGCATGCAGTGCTTTTTTAGAAGCAATGGGTTTCCTGGACTTTAGTCGAGATACAGTACTGACATTTCTTTGATGGTCATGTTGTCCTGTACTAGAAAACTTCATGGGGATCTGGTGATGTTCCTGGGCTTCTCAGCAGCTTCTGATAACACTGATCCTAACCAGATTAGAAGGGCAGAGTATAAATCAAATATCTTACAAGTAGTTCCATGCATAGATTTTAGCTAATGTGATTGGTTTTGGGGCTTTGGCTAATTTATAACAGATAACTTAAACAGTTTGGCTCACCATATTTACTGAATAAACAAATCATGACTTAGTATGACATGAGCCACATCATTGGGTTGCACCTGAGTTCTTAGCTATGATTTAACAATGATTTATTGAATACATATAGTTGGATGGGTTCACAAAATATGTTCAGTTATAAACCATTATTTACAAAATAGGGTGGCTTAATTCACATATTCTGATTTAAAACCAGGAAACTTCATTATGGCTTTGCATGTTATGAGAACCTGAACAATGTACAGATAATATTGGCTTGGAATTTTAGGAATTATGGTGCCAGTGTAATTTGTTTCTATGTAATGTGACTTTAGACCAGTTATTCTCTTTCAGTTCTGCCTATAGGGCTGGTAATGCACGTGTAAATATAGGAAAGGCCCATTGAAAGGTAGGATAAAGATGTTATAATAAATACATTAGAATTACTGAAACTTCATTTTTGCTATATTGCATTGGATTACTTACATTTTTTCTCCCCAATTGTTAAAAAAAAATCTTCACTTTTATTTATTTGCTTATATATTTACACAATATGTGATTTTTTTCCGGTATTTTTCGCACTATAAGACACATTCTACACACACACACACACACACACACACACACACACGGGTGGAAATGTCTGTGCATCTTATAGAGCGAATATTGCAGTGGGTGGAGGGAGATTAGTGCCGTTTGCCGCCGGCAGGGAACATTGGAGCCTTCACTGCTGAGCAGCTGATTGGTGATTGGATCGGCCTCCCAGAATACCGCTGATCAGCTGTTTAAGGCAGTGGGAATCGCCGCCACCTCTTGCTATCACCACCGAATGACAGTGGCAGTGTTAAGCAGTGGTGGCAATTGGCAGCAGCGATTCCTGCCACCTAAAACAGCTGATTGGTGTTATTCCTGGAAGCCGATCCAACTGCCAATCAGCTGCTTGGCAGCAAAGGCTCCAGCATTTCTCAGCAGCGGCAACAGCTCAGCTCAGTTGACTGGTGGTGGGCACAACGGAACAGAGCCCTGATGAGCCATGTGCAGGGGCTGCGATAAACGTGCTGAAGCTGACCAGGCTGTTTGGTGTTTTGCTACAAGGACGCTAGCCAGATGAATACTGGATGGATGCTGGGAGGCAGAGACAGATTTTTTTTCTTGTTTTCCTCCTCTAAAGCTAATATGCAACTTATGGTCCGGTATGTCTTATAGCGCCAAGAATACAGTAATTATGTGAAGAAATATTTGCTCCTTTCAGATTTTTGTCTGTTCTGCCAAAATTACTCAGAGAGTAACATAAAATAATCCTTGAATTCACAAAGAATTCAACAACAGCTTGTAGATTCCTATAGGGATTTGTAAGTATACAGGTTACTGCTGAAAAGCATTTGGATTTCTGGAGTAAAAAATGAAACTTTGGGAGGTTACATAGATGTTGTTCAATTAGAAAGCAAACACTTACGTCCCAAAATAAGAACCATATACCGACCCGTTTATCAAACGTGAAGAAGATAATATATATGGGAGATTCCTTGCTGCCTCAGGAAATGAATGACACACCATCACTGAAGGAATCCTGAATTTGGCTTTCTATCAGAATTTTACAGGAAAATACCAATCTAGCTGTCTGTCAGCAAGCAAAAAAGTTGATCATTCAGGCAATAATCCTGGACATGGAAGAGAACAAGTGAAGAAAAACAACTTCGGTGTTTTCGAATGGCCAAGTTAAACTCCAGGCTCCATTTATAGAAATTTTGCAGCAAGACCTGAATCAAGCAGTTCACGGTTGCAAAACCTCAAATGCTACAGAGTTGAAGTAACTGCAAGGAAGGAATAGGGCACCATTTCCCACGGTGGTGGGAGCATTAGACCATCTATTACAGAAAGTAGGCTTGATTGCAGTTATTTCAGCTAAAGGACTTTACAAGCATTTACTGAATCTAAGGAGGCAATTACTTGTTCATGCTAGCACATTACCTAGTATACAACATTTGTTTATGAAACAAAAGATACAGTTGCACAACTTTGATGTTATTTATTTACTCAGATTCCTATCAATAGGACAGGGCAAAAAATATTTGGTAATATATGTAAAGAGATCAGCAAATCTAAGAGGGCAAATACTTTTTCACAGCACATTTAACTTATCATGACTGGCAGTCAATCACAGCTTTGTGGTACGTGAAGCCATCAGAGTTTATTACCTTCATTGTACGTTTTAATAGCAAATTCCATAATTTAAGTATAAGCAGTCCTCATTTAGCAACTTTGCAGTTATGACAGTAATGAAAAAGTCACCATGTGATCAGTCGCCACATTTATGATCTTCACAGGTCTGTAAGGCAAAAGAAAAGTGAAGTTCAATCATAAACACAATTGTGGTTTTGCTTAGTAATCACTTAAGAACCAAGTTTCCAGTCCCAATTATGTTGCCAAATGAGGACTACTGTATATGCACTGTATAAAGAACTATTTTACTGCAATAGCTTATATATGTACTTTTTGTAAGCCAGCATGTATATATACAGTATGTATATTTTTAGAATGAACTACTGATGTACTAATAAGAGAAATTGGTCTGTCTTATGATCACGGCATGTCTGGAATCTTTGAAACAAAATTAACCATGGATATAGTTACACTTGCATAAGTAAAGGCAGCATAGAATGAGGGAAAAAAGAAATCATTGTTTCTTGTTTATTAGAAAAAGAAAGAAAAAATTATATGTGCAAATGTAAGATATTTCAATCTTTAAAAAAGAAAGGAAAGGAAGCTGATCTTTGTGAAATACAAACAGAACAGTATTATTATTTGGGATAATAAGTTGCATGAATCTCATCTACCACCATGCTAGTTTCCTTTAGTATTCTATTTTAATCCCTTCCTTTAATATATTTTTATGAACTGGAATTTTAACTGCATTGAAGGTACACTTTGAAGTGCAAGGATGCCTCCTGGCACTGTTTGGGCAATTTGACTTTTGTTGACAATTTAAACTAGGGAAAGGCATTCTGGTATAGTTAGCAACCATCAGGGACCTATTTGGCTGCCCTTTAACTCCATAACAAATACAGGTAGTCCTTGACTTACGACCACAATTGACACCAACATTTCTGTTGCTAAGTGAAACATTTGAGAAATTAAGTGAATTTTGCCCCATTCTACAACCTTTCTTGCCACAATTGTTAAGTGAATCACTGCAGTTGTTAAGTTAGTTACATGGTTGTTAAGTGAATATGGCCTCCCCATTGACTTTGCTTGTAGGAAGGTCACAAAAGGTGGTCCCATGATGCTGGGACACTGCAACCGTCATAAATATGAGTCAGTTGCCAAGCGTTTGAGTTTTGATCACAGGTCCATGATTGTACAACCATTACAACAGTTATAAGTATGAAAAATTGTCATAATTCACTTTTTTTTCAGTGCTATTGCAACTTCAAATGGCCAGTAAACAAACTGTTGTAAGTCGAGGACTACCTGCACTTTGGAATTGGGGAAAAACTTGCCCATCTCCTGTCTTGGAATACTTAGGCATGTAACTAACTGGTTTATGTCTGTGAATTTAAAAAGTTGTTCCCTTTCATGATGGTAATACTTTGTTTTAACATTAGGTGGAAGAAAATGCAAGAACTGGACAAGATTGAAATCTTGAATCCAGAATGGTAGGTAGATTTTACTACTTTGATCCTTAGGCTTATTAATAAACCTAATATGAACTGAAGCATATGTTTCAGCTAGTTTTCTGTGTAAAGTATGGAGCTAGTATTAGTATTAGACTGGAATAAAAGTTTAAGCAGATGCTTAAGTCTTCTGAATCTTTTAGTTGCCACTAAGTTGGCTGTTTTGGAGAGCCTTCCAGTGTTAACCGCTTTCAGTTTTGGAGGAGGAAGATGCTTTGATGGAAGAATTACTCTTTAGCCTAATAAGGAAATCAAGATACCCAAAATCAATAGCAGTGCTCGTTGGAAGAAGATATTTCATCCAGAATTGCAATTTAGCATACCACATGATGGGATGAGTGTTCTAAATAAACACAGAAGACAGAAATCAAAAGGAGTTGCCCAGATGCAAAGATTATTGTAAACTTGTGAATACAGACGGAAGCCTTTCTTTTACTGTATAGTCTAAATCAAATAGTTATACTCCAAAGAATTTATGATAGAGGTGTGAAAAGCCTTTGATTCTAAAATGGCTGTTTCAAGTTCTAAATAGGGTTGTTTCAACCTTGGTGGCAGTCTTCCTGAATTACTCCAGAAGTATTCTGAGCTTGAAAAGATCCTGTTTTGGGCTTAGAATGCCATATCAGTTCTAAATGGAGTTATTTGAAGCTCAGAAGATTTCTGAGGAGTGGAACTATTCATTTCAAATTTAAGACATTTCAAATTCAAGATACTTTAGTCTGTGAACTTGATGCCCTGTCTTTATCTTTTCACTCCTAGTATCTTATCACGAGTACTTCCAAGCAGCAGATTTCTGCACTGTGTGAATCCATGAAAAAACTGCTGAAATGTCAGTGCATGTTTAAAATACAGATGGGAGAGAAAGGAGGGTCGAACTCTCTGTGTATTTGTTTTATATGCACAGAACAGATAAAGCATACAGAGGCACTGTGTTTCCACGAAAACAAGACAGGGTCTTATTTTCTTTTGACCCCCAAAATAAGCACTTGGCCTTATTTTCGGGGAGATCTTATTATTTTTGAGGTGTGGAGGTGACGATCGTGGTCACCTCATGGCTGCTGCTGTATTGCAATATTTTTTGGGGGGAGGATGCACTCAAAAACACGATTGGGCTTATTATCCGCAGAGATCTTATTATCGGGGAAACAGTATTTGTGTCTCACTGTATCAGAAGCAATCAAGTTTTCTATAGATACGGTAATATCCACTTAACAACCACATTTGGGATCGGTAAGTCTTGTCACTAAGAGAGGCATTGTGTGACTGCAATGGACCATCACTTCCCATTTGGTTGTTAAATGAGTCACTATGTCATTAAGAGAGTCATGTAACCACAATTCACGATTTTATTGCCAGCTTTATTAATTATACTTGTCAGTAGCCAGTTGTGAAGCTTGCAAATGTTAATCACATGATCAAAGGGAAACTGCAACGGTCACAAGTCCAAGACCAGTTGTGCACTTACTTTTATAATTTAGCAAGGATTAAGTAACTAAATCTGGAAAGAGGTAAGATTTTGAAATAGTTAAGAATTGAAATGTCTGAGGATTAGTAAACGTGATAACTGCATTGATGGCATAATGATTCCAACCAAAAGTATAATTTCTCATTATGCTCTAACATCACTTTTAATATTTAGATTATGGCGTTGTTGTTATTTGTTAGGCTTTTGTGTGCTAAAAAATAATTTGTCCATCATTTCCCAATTTAGCATCCTATGCATTTCTGGGGCTTCAATGCTCACAATCTCATAATGCTGAGGACTGTGTAAATTGACTTCTAATAGACTGTATTGGAGCAGAATGAGAAAGCTTTCTGTAGTTATTACTTATTAGTTAGGATTTCTGTTTCTTTTATTTATTGTTCAGCTGACTTTTCAATGCTTTTTCAGAGCAGTAGATTTCCTTTTCAATGCTTTCTACAGTCCTGAATGAACAGGTTGCCACAGCTGCAGACTTAGGCAAGTGATATAATTTGTATTGGAGTAATTATTAGCTCTTCTCCTTCACCATAAATTATTGAGTTATAGCTGCCATTAAAGAATTGAGCTGCACTTGGCTGAAGATTTGGGTAGAGAAGGTTTCATTTGAAAAAAACATTAACAACTCTGCATATAAGAAAAGACAGATTGTGTTTCCATCCCCTTGAGAACTGTAACTATATTTTCTAGGCGAAGGAAATATTTTCTTGGTATTTCGTATGATTAAACATATGCTAGCAAGCGAACTTAAAAGGATTATTTGCTTTTTCTCTTGCTTCATTCTGTCATGCTGTTTTAATAAATGAAAAGATTTTATATATATATATATATATGGCACGAGTACAACTTTGATCTTTTTCAATCAAGATAATTGCTTCATTATATGGTGCTATAGTGAGATAATAAGCTGTTAAGAAAGCTGTGGTAGATAGGCTGACAGCTTGAATGATTATCAGACACCCTACATCATATATCAGGAGACAAGAGTCTGCCATATGTAGTGTCTTGGAGAAAAATTAAAAATTAATGTGAAATGACAGATCTTCTCAGCATCCTTAAAAACATCACTACGGTAAATAAGCAGTTCCAGCAATTATACTATTATGTCCTATTAAGTAACATGGAGACAAGGATCTCATGTTAACTGAGCAAGGCTTCCAGCCACAGTCTATAATCCACAAATAAGCATGATATCTTGCAGGACACTTCCAGTAGAAATGTCCAACTGGTATAGCAGCATCCATTGCAGTCATTGGAGTAGAAAATGCAGAGCATTCACTGTTCTTTTTAACCTGGTAACAGCAGCCAGAGCTGTGCTTGAAATGTCAGAGAAGAAAGAGAGCGGTTGCTCAACAGGTAGGCACTACACACAGCATGGGCCACAAATTACTTTACTAAGGGACTTCCGGGGTTCCATGCTGCCTAGCCTTTGTCATTCCTTTCCTGGCAAAGACTGTTTGTCTTACTGGAGGAGGAAGAGGAGATTTTTATCTTCTCCTTTTTATATATACTTCAGGGAAGTGAATATATCTAATACTCCTGCCTTCTGTTTTCCTCACAACAGCCCTGTGAGGTGGGCTGGGCAGAGAGAAAGAGAATGACGTGCTTTCGTGATAGCAATAGCACTTATATACTGCTTTATAGTGCTTTACAGTCCTCTCTAAGTGGTTTACAGAGTCAGCATGTTGCCCCCAACAATCTGGGTCCTCATTTTACTCACCTCGGAAGGATGGAAGGCTGAGTCAATGTTGGGCTGGTGAGATTTGAACTGCCGAACTGCAGCTAGCAGTCAACTGAAACCCTAACCCTGCAATACTGCACTCTAACCACTGTGACACTTCAGCTTTTGCTAAATTAGCCTTTTCCAGCATGATGCCCTTATGATTACTAGAACTGTATTTGGCATTGAGAAATTACTCCTTCATGGTTGGGTTGGGTTGGATTGAACTGTAATGGTCTTTTTAAACTAAGAACTATTAAAGATATAGTACACATTCTGAAATGTTTTAACAGTTCTGTGAAAAGCAAACGTTTAGGTTATGTTTAATTCAAACAATACATTTTATGTGAGTTTTCCATCTTACTTTGCAGGATTTACCAACCCAAAACTGATGGCCAAATTCAGAATGGTGCAAAGCAGAATAATTCTAATGATTGTGTTGATAACCTTTTTGAAGAAGCTCAGAAAGTTGGGGCCATATGCTCAGAGCAGGCTAAGGTAAGTCTAAAGTAAAGAGATGCGGGGTTGCAAGACATGGTAGCTATTTAAAAAGTATAGCAGTTTTTATTTAAGCAGTAGCATTTCCCCCTGAAATCAACTAACAGTCAAAAAGGAAAGAAGTAGGAAAAAGAAGATTAAGGAGGCAAAAGTTAAACTGAGATATGCACAGCAGAGTATGCCAGGTAACAGGCTAAAACATATGAGCTTGGACTTTTGTGCTATTTGGATTCTGACTTAGGTCAGATTATGATTAAGTAGCTGGTGTTCAGTATATTTGTGAAGAAGTGCATCTATGGATAACAATGAGGAATTCTCTTATTGTTCTACTAAAGAGGAAAGTAGCAAAAAGTAATGAAAAAACTAAATATTCATTTGAAAAGGTATTTACCAGGATTGTGATTATCATCTTTTCTTTATTGTTCAGTGAGCAACATTTGGGAAGTACAGTGAAGCCAGAGAGTGTGCGGATGAGATTAATGTTCTTGATGTCATTAAGCATCATTGCATATGAATGTGGAAAAGAAAGCTACTGTGTGTCTGTTGAGTTAGGAAAGTATGTGATGGAATGAATACTATAGGCTTGAATTATGGAATGTCTTCTGTGTTTATGCAGTGAAAGGATGATTGGTGAAGGCAGTAAGAGTGGTATATGATGGAAGTGAAGCATGTGTGAGAATAAATAGAAAATTTAGTGAACAGCTCAAGACAGCAGAAGGTAAGACAAAAACGTGATTTTCCGTGATGGTGATGGGCATGTGCGTATGAGGGTGTGTGAATGTTGTAATGGTGTGAATGTGTTTTATACATAATGACATATACTTGACTGAGAACCCTAAATGATTTACTGTGGCTGCTAGACCGTGTGATGCAGTCAGCACTGTAACTTTCGAAATAAATGTATTGATGTAGTTGCGTTTGAAAGGACAATTACAAGGTAGGCATAAAAAGCAAAAAAAACAACAACCCAAGGTTAATTTTTGTAGTACAGTAGAATGAGAAAGAGTAGATAAATTTTAAGAGAAAGGTAATTCTCACTTAACCACTGTTTGAATTAACAACAGCTGCAGAAAGATTGCTGGCTCTGTTCTGATCCAGCCTTAACTAGATTTTCTGAAGCCTCGGTGGTAAAACAGGAGAATGACTCAAGAACAAATAAGTGAGGAATGAAAGTGCATTAAATACAAAAACATTGGTACATGAAAAAATAAATACTTGAAGAAAGGGTGAATGTATCAAGGGGAAGCAGAGGCCCTAAGTCACAGTTGGATGAAGTTGATAGGCTAGCAGCCCAGAGTCACCTTATTGGTGAGAGGGGCAGCCTATAAATTTAATAAATAAATAAACAGAAGGCAGTGAGTGAAGTAAAGGACGTAATTAGAAAGAAGGAAAATTTACAAGCATAAAAAGGCATAGTGAAAGATGTTGGTTTCTACAGGCATTTTGGATTGATCTTTGTGAGGTTGTACTGCTCATATGTTTATACATTTATTCTTGCATAAATGGTGTGGCTTAGCTCTTGATATAATGATAATTTGTGCTTTCATTTTATAGGCCGATACAATTATTACATTATGGAAAAATGGGTTTACAATAAATGATGGTGAACTCCGAAGTTACACAGATGTTGCAAACCAGCGCTTCTTCAATTCCATTAAAAAGGGGCAAGTAAGATTTGTATTAACGGGGTTTGCACATTACACTCTGTAGTGACTGCCCAGTTTGGGCAAAATTTTGGATGTGTTGTCTACTCAAAACGTGCATCAATCCAAACTGCTTTTTTAAATGGTATCCCTCTTTGAGATATATGAAAGACAAACTAGTAAAATGGCATTCCATGTTTATTTGCAATATATTTGCTGAATAGGTGGGATGTTTCAATGGACAAAGTATGATATGCTGACATTTAAATTTAAAACTGGTCTTTTACATGGAGATGCTTCATTATTATACAATATATGGAAAAAAATGGGGAGAAAAAGCTGAAAACAAAATCTTGGACTATGATATACAGGTAGTCCTTGACCTATCATTGCAATTGAGCCTGAAATTTCCACCATTAAGCAAAACAGTTGTTAAGTGAATTTTGCTCCATTTCTTTTCACAACTGTTAAGTGAGTCACTGCAGTTGTTAAATTAATAACCCAGTTGTTAAGTGATTCTGGCTTCCCCGTTGATATTGCTCATCAGAAGGTTGCAAAAGTTGATCACATGACCCTGGGACACTGCAACTGTCATAAATACGTGCCAGTTGCCAAGCATCTGAATTTTGATCACATGACCCACGAGGATGCTGCAGTGGTTGCAAGTGTGAAAGTCAGTCATAAGTCACTTTTTTCAGTACCATTGTAACTTCGAACTGTGTCTAAGTTGCAGACCACCTGTATTGGTTTTAAGTAATCAAAACAATCGTCTCTCACGTTTCAAATATTTCTCTTAGGGAGCTGCCTCTCGAGTTACAGAGGATCTGTGACAAAGAAGAGGTGGATGTGAAGGTGGATGATAAGAAGGATGAATTATATACGTTGCCAAAGGCAATATTTCATCCTTTCTCTGGAGCAGGGTATCGATTGGGAAGGTGAGCAGCTTCATGCTTTTACGGTAGTAATTGAAACTGACTTATGAAATAAATGGAGGTGATGGTTTTCTTCAGTGGTGGGTTCCTGCCGGATCGCACCGGATCGCGCGCTCCCTTTCGGCGCTGAACCCGGAAGTACGTTCTTGCCCCGCCCCTGGCGACAGGACGACGCTTGCCTGCGCTCCACCAGCTCGGCTGGGACCGGAGACGTTTCTCTGCTCAGCAATGTCTTCAGTGGAGCGGTGGCAGGCTGAGCCTGCGTCCCTTTCAGGCGCTCCGCTCCGCTGAGGAAACATCTCCGGTCCCAGCCGAGCTGGTGGAGCGCAGGCAAGCGTCGTCCCGTCGCCAGGGGCGGGGCAAGAACGTACTTCCAGGTTCAGCGCCGAAAGGGAGCGCGTGATCCGGTGCGATCCGGCAGGAACCCACCACTGGTTTTCTTCCATTCTTCTTATGCTTCAATCCTGTATCCTGCCTATATTTACTTTTTAGTAAATCCCAAAGAATGTGTAATGTGAATAAGATGGTGCCTGCATTTTTTTGGATTTTGAAGACGACTTCTGTAGGTAGTTCTCACTTTACAATCCCAACAGGGACCAGAATAGATACATAGACATTAACATCATCTATAGAGTATGCAAAAGAGACAACTGACCAGCCCAAAAGAGAACAAAAAGACTCCAGCACCTCTTCACCAGTAATCAGTACCCAGATCACCATAGATCAGGGGTGTCCAAACTTGGGAACTTTAAGACTTGTGGACTTCAACTCCTAGAATTCCCCAGCCAGCTATGCTGGCTGGGGAATTCTGGGAGTTGAAGTCCACAAGTCTTAAAGTTCCTAAGTTTGGACACCCCTGCCATAGATTAACTCCAAGGTTAACTTCAGGCCAACCTTCTGAAGTAAGCAACACCCCAATCAAACACTGCCAAAGAGCCATCAGTAAACAGCCCAATCAAAGAATCTCTAAGACCGTCCCCACCAACAGTTGACAGGCAAACCACTAGAATATTAAACTAACAGCAAACAGCACTCCTCACCAGCACTGATGATATTACCTAGTTAGGGCAATGAAACGCCTTCAAGAAAAAAAGCTCAGAGGGCACCAAGGACCCCTCACCAGAATTTTTCTTGTCAACTTGTTTTTCCAACTTTTGCCATGGCTGTTAAATGAATAATTGCAGGTATTAAAAGAATCAGGGCCATTAAGCAAATCCAGCTTCTCCCATTGATTTTGCTTGTGGAAACTATCTGAGAAGGCCACAAATGGGGGGGTTCACATGACCCTCAGATGCTAAAATCATTGTAAATGCATCCTGGTTGCCAAGAACCTGGGTTTTGATCACGTGACCATGGGGACGCTAAGATGTCATAAGTGCAAGTCGTAAATAACTTTTCAGTGTCATTGGAAGTTTGAACAATCACTAAATGGATAGTTGTAAATCAAGGACTACCTATACAAAACATTTGCTTCAAACGTGGAGCTGAAAATATTGTTGCCTTTCTACTGAATATCCTATCAGAGTACCAAATAACCAGTTTAATATTTGTAAATGAAAGAGATGCTGGAAGACCAACAAAAATCATAACAATAGTCCAGTTCTCCCTCTCATTAAGTTACCTCTGGATAAATACCCTTCAAATTGTACAGCATAACTGTACATGATGTCTTCCTTTATATTCATTTTCTTACTTACCTTTCCCTAATCCAAGGCTGGCTTGGGAAGTTTTAGAATGTCAACCAATCTGGAAGATAGGTTGGAGAAAACTGACATAATTTGATGTCCTGGCCATTATGTTTCAGGAAATGTTGAATTCTGTTCATACTGAGTCATTGTGGAAATCTCTGCTGTTGTTGTTGGGTTTTGGAGATATATATACAATAAGGGCTATAATATAAAATAAACCCTAGTATGTGCACCCTAGCATGAGTGGTGCAGTGGCCTAGAGGTGGAGCTCTAGCCTCATAATCAGGAGACTGGAATTCGATCATAGGTAGAGGCAGATATTTCTCTGGGCACAAAGAGAATATAAGTGCAGAATATAGTTCCACATTGGCAACAGGAAAGGTATCTGGCCGGTAAACGCTCAGCTCCATTCAGTTGCCCAGCAAGGGCTTATGGAGCCATTAAAAGACATTGATGTGCATGTGTGCCCAATATAAGCCCTATCCCCAAATAAGTCCTACTTAAGTGCCTGGTGCTACCGACACTTGGTGAGGGGGGTTGAGTTGCCCCATGTGCACACTGGCTTACCTTGGGGCCCCCACAGCCAGGTCATCCATGCCCCAACAATTGTCTTGCTACGGCAGCACCTGCAACCATGTGCAGCGAGAGCCCACATGGCTGCCGGCCCACTTCTGCTTGCTTGCCGACACAGCAGAGAGCAGAAGGCCAAGCAACATATCAGTGCTGCAGCCACAAGGCGAGGCAGGTGTTGGGACATGGCTGGCCTGGCTGCGGGGGCCTTGAGATAAGCTGGTGTGGGGCACATGGAGCAGCTAAAAAAGAAAAAGGATACCAACCGAAAATAATCCCTAGTTCTTATTTCGGAGCCTCCCCCCAAAATTAGACTGGGTCTTACTTTCAGGGAAACACTGTATTTAGCTACATAACTCATACATAAGAAATTAGAATGAAGTGGCATTATAATTTCATATGATGAAAACTTTATTTTTCAGTGCTACACCTAGAATAATTTCCAAAGTAAAAAAAAAAGGTGAAGAAACTGAAAAGAGAAAACCGACAGTAGTGCTAAATAATTCAGAACCTATCACTAGAATCCAGATTTGGTTAGCAGATGGAGCAAGGATAGTACAAAACTTCAATATTTCTCATCGGTAAGAATAGATCACATTAACAGAATTCATTTTGTACAATGTACTGTGCAGTTTACGGGATATTTAGTTCCTTTCAAGAAAAAAATTACAGCCCACCAAGCTATTCCCAAGAATGTTTACTTAGAAATGAAATTCTATTGCAATCATTGGGGCATACTTCCAAGAAAGTATTAGATTTCAGCCAAAGGGCTTTTAAAACATTAAATTGTTTTGAATACTGGGCCATGAAATATATTAGCTTTTCAGTATTAGCCATGGATAAAACCTAGACAAATATTGGAAAGTATATGTGAAAATAATAGTGTAAATTTTTCAAAAATTCAAAAAAGAAAACACTGTTAAGCCAAGTGGTGCAGTCATTGTGACATAAATGAGCCGCTTTGCATGGCTTCACACTGAATCAAGGCATTAGAACGTTCGGGAAATCTTATGTCAGAATGATTGCCTTGGCAAGGTTTTTATGCTAGGCTTCGTTTGCTTAGCCCTAATTTGTTGAATAAGCCACAGCTGCAATCCAAATTACTGTAAGGTAAAAAAACTGTTTTGATTTGCTAATAAAGTTGTGCCTCTGCTTTTTCATACTTGAGTCTGATTGAATTTGATCCAGTGTTGCAAAATATATATTTTTTAAACTGTGTTTCTCTATGGATTGTGTGATATATAGAAATACATGGCATGTTGAGGGGAGTTTCATCACTCCAGACTGATTTTTTCTCTTTAAGATATTAGTTGCTTCCCAATCACAGCAGTTTTGACACCTCTTGACTTCAATTCCTAAAATTATCATCAATTGATATGCTGGCTGTAGAATTCTGGAAGTTGAAGTCCATGTACTTCAAAATTGCCATGATTGGAAAAACAGTGAGTAAACTGACTCTCTGGCTAAAGAACAATCTGTCCTTTGGTTTTTCCAAAACAGTTGTCCTCTCCATATACAGGACACTAAAGCTTCTGCATAGAACAACAACTGATACAGAACAACAGGCTGGGGAAAGCTATCCTACCCCCTTTAGTATCTACAGAAAAACTGTTCTTCTTATCAATGGCTGGCCATGTGCTTCAGATTCAGAAAGAGCAATATTAGCGATCTTCTAGGGAAAATTAATTTGGGATGGAGGATTAACAATTCCTTTGCATATGCAGTGTAATAATGTTTATAACTGTTCTGATTGAGGATAGAACACCTCCTTTCATTGTATCGCAAACAGTCAGAAAAACTTGAACAAATATATACTTATATCAGCATAATGTTTTCATACATAACATAACATGGAAGTTGTTAATTTGGGAAGAACTGGTTTTCTAATGAGCAGCTTAAAATGTGTAATGATAAAAATAAGTTCTATAGGAGAACTTAGAATATACCTATGTGGCGTTTGTAAGGGTTCTGATTTCCTCAAAATCAGTTTCTTCTAATTGCCATGACTCCATGAAATTTATTCTTTAAAACTGTGATTTAAAATATCAGACATTAATTTTTGTTCCTTCCCATTTTAGAATAAGCCACATCAGAGACTTCATAATGGACTACCAGAGACATCAAGGAAGAAGACCTTTCACACTGACTACTTCACTTCCTTTTCGAGAGTTGCTGGATGAATCTCTCACACTAGAAGAAGCTAACTTAAAAAATGCTGTTGTTGTGCAAAGACTTAAAAATAATATTGAGCCTTTCCGAAGTTTCTCTTCTTAGTATTCTCTACCTAAAAGAAAGAACAGTTGCAGGAAAGGTCTTGGAAATATAGAAAACAATATCCATACAATAGGTCTCCAGTTGTGATTCTTTTAATGTAGAAATCCGACTTAGTTGAGTGATTTTAGCGGAATCACCTCCACTTAGGAATAGCAATAATTCCTGTGTTTTATATGACATCTAAAATGCTGCTTTGAAAGGGCATGCAATGTATGCTGAACTAAAGCTACCCCAAAGTTGTTTTCTATATTTTTGTTCGTTTGTTTGTTCGTTTGTTTTAAATAGCCTGGCAGAAAGTAATAGAGACAATCCTACTGTTCTTGAACATTTCTGTAAGTTTGAAGTTGAACAAATTTTGAAAGCACAATTTGACTTCATTCTTGCTTACTTTTTATATGTTATAGTTTGATATATTTTATTCTATCAGTGCTGCAGTATGATATTGACATAACTTAATATATACATTTAATTTGTACAGAAAAACTACCACAGGTAGTTTTTAAGCATAGTGGCTGTTTCTTTTGAAAATTGGCCTTCCAATTTATGTTTTAGGATATCAGAGGAGCAAATGACTAAAGCAGCATCATGTCACAACCGCTTTCATATGTATATAACACACACACACACACACACACACACACACACACATATTAAAGAGTCAGAGCTTAAGATGTGATTCTGGTTTTACTATTTTGACAAGTTTATATCCTAGGGACATCTGACTCTGCATGTAGGAATAATTCTACATGTAATAATTCCACTTTAATTATAAGGGAGTACCTCTGGATAGACCTAAATTTCAGTTGAATTTGATGCCATTAAAAACAGAGAAATGCATTATCTGTAGTCCTAAATGATTTATTTAGAACTCAGCTCTACTGCTTTACTCCTGAGGAATGTTTCGGTTGTTAGTTTTCAGATTGAAGCACTGAATAAGGAGTCTGTCTACTACAGTACATAAGAAATAACATTCAGCTTTAAAAGGCAAGTCTTCTGCCTTTGGTTTTCTAAAATAGAAGCAAGCTTTCAGAACACATTTCAAGCAACCATTAAGAAATGAAGCAGAATTAGAACTACATGTTTGAATTGATTCAAAGGCAGATGGTTTAGGATATAAAGCGTACAGCTTTCATCATTAAAAATATCTTGGCAGATGGCAGCTCTGGATAGGGTCATCTGGACTTGGAAACTAAGCAAGATCAGCCTTGGTTGCAACTTCAATGGGGAAGCTGCCAGGGAATCCCAAAGGTGTAGAGTAGGCAGTAAATTTAAGAAACAAAGTCCCATAAGAAAGAGGCAAACTAGTTCTGTACGGTTGCCAAACATTCTGCAAAAAGGGTATGCATAGCTTTTAGGAGGATTATAGAGTGCTCCTGGGAGCCCGTTTTTCGCTCATTTTTGCCCTCCCTAGCCCCCAGAAGCACTCTGGAAGCCGCCTAAAGGCTATGCACGGCCACTTTTGCAAAGAGGGCGGGGCTTCGGGAGGCCCAAAAAACTATTCAGTGTATAAGACACACCCAGATTTTCACCCTCTTTTGGGGGCCGGAGGGGAGGTGTGTCTTATACTCAGAAAAATACGGTACCTTTTATCATGTTGGTTTGATAGGGTGGGGTTTATCAAGTGGAACCATATTATTGAGTCGTCCTACCTGCAAAATTATTCTAATTTGTTTATTGTACCTAACATTTTAAAAATTCTGGATATGAAAGAAACAATAATAATCATTTAAAAAATTATAATCGGGCCTGATAACCAAAGGAAAAGGGAATAAAGAAATTGGGCAGAATCCCAATTCTTCATAGCTGTTGATCAGGAGAAATGGCCTGGAGGAGGAGGAGGCAAGTCACAATTGGGCCAATTTACAGAGGAGAGCCCACCTTTCCTTCTGTGGATAATTCAAACATGTATATTCCAGAATGTCATGCTCTTGGATCACCCAACGAGGTCACTTTCAGGAACAATTACGAACAGCTGCATGGGACTTGAACATGGCTCCTGACACATTAGCAGGAACTAGAACTGAATAATTAAGTCTGCCCCTGCTATCGTTCACTTTTTTATTATTATTAAGGAGTATACGTGAGCTTTGCAGCTGGGACATTTTTTTCTTTGATGATCCATCTCAGAAATAAGGCCGCCTTTCTCCATCTGTGCTGCAACAAAGGCATCAAATATTATCCCAGAATACCAGTTGTTTGTTTTTTTAATACATCAGAAATGGGATTTTGCCATCAGGATATATTACTTGGCCTTATTTGTGAATTCCATTGCTTGTTGGGCAAAAGGTGCTGTTTTTACATGGCTGGATATGCATCCAGTTTAATTTTTTCTCCCTTATTGTGATATGCAAGCCAAGGCCTTTTAGGTTATGAACTTTGGCTTACAACTTAAGAATGATGTGTAAACCCAGCCAGTAATGGCTAATTTATTAACTCATCATTGAATAAATCTTAGCCTAGCAAAGTATACATCCAGTAGTTTTTGTCTCTAAATAACAATGTTTTAGGAAAAGCACATTTACACTATATTGCCAAAAGTATTCGCTCACCTGCCTTTACTCGCATATGAACTTACTGTAAGTGACATCCCATTCCTAATCCATAGGGTTCAATATGACGTCAGTCCACCCGTTGCAGCTATAACAGCTTCAACTCTTCTGGGAAGGCTGTCCACAAGGTTCAGGAGTGTGTTTATGGGAATTTGTGACCATTCTTCCAGAAGCGCATTTGTGAGGTCACACACTGATGTTGGACGAGTTTACGTGGCCTACCACTTTGTGGCTGAGTTGCTGTCGTTCTCAAACACTTCCACGTTCTTATAATACAGCTGACAGTTGACCGTGGAATATTTAGGAGCGAGGAAATTTCACGACTGGATTTGTTGCACAGGTGGCATCCTATTACAGTTCCACGCTGGAATTCACTGAGCTCCTGAGAGCGACCCATTCTTTCACAAATGTTTGTAAAAACAGTCTAGGTACTTGGTTTTATACACCTGTGGCTATGGAAGTGATTGGAACACATGATTCTGATTATTTGGATGGGTGAGCGAATACTTTTGGCAATATAGTGTATATACCACTTCATGGTGCTTTATAGCCCTCTTTAAGCTGTTTACAGAGTCAGCTTATTGCCACCAACAATCTGGATCCTCATTTTACCAATCTTGGAAGGTTGAGTCAGGATCGAACTGCTGGCAGTCGGCAGAATTAGCCTGCAATACTGCATTCTAACCACTACGCCACCACACCTCTTGGATGATTAGGACACCGAAATCTTGTGGGGTTGCGTTTTTTACCTTTTTTCTATACCTTTCATTTTAGTGTAGGTTATGCTGATGCATCATAACGGTGCAGGGGGTATTGTTGGATAGCCAAGGAGGTTTCCTACATCCCAATGCTAAACATCAGAGATCCTGCTAAATTCAAACAAAGTATAATGCTTGCTTTCACTTTCTTTGTATGGATTGAGCCAATTAATAAAGCAAAGTAAAGCAAAATAAGGCATTGTGTGGTATATGACCTGGGTCTTCTCCATCTGCAAATTACCTCTACTAGTGACCAAGAGGAGGAGCTAAGAGTCAAAGCCTACTAATATCATCCCTAGACCAAAATGAATTTTAAGCATTATTTTAAAAAATATTTTTATGTATGGATGTGTGCATGTATTTTTTTATTTGGTTAAATGCTTTAACATGGAACTAGTTGATAAATGATATGAGTCCCCCAAGGTTTTTTTGTAACAACCAATATGGAATAGATAGTCTCACAATTTGAAACATTATAATTTCATTTCTATTACCATTGTATCATCTTTTGTGTAAGAATTAATTTTACTGATGCAGACTAATGGGGATTTTTATTTGTAAATTCCTGCAATGAAATAAATCTAAACATTCTTCAAAATCATTACAACTTTACAAGGTTTATAGACTTCCCTACTTCTGTGTGAAATACTATCTTTGTGAATTGTTACACATGTAACCACTTAAAAATGAAATATGCTTGAAATCTCAACAGCAATATGCTAACTTATATATCAGCACATATAAAAACATGCTTGCATACAATTCAGGATGTGTATGTCCCAGTATCTCAGGAAACTAAAAGGTCATCTTGTAGGATGTGCTATATCTTCTATTCATTATTTTAAAAACTGCAGGTTATATCTCTTAACAAAGCACAGAACAATGTGGAGTATAAAATCAGTATAGAAATGTTGATGTCTTCTGTTTCTAGCTCTCTATGATGTTTCTAAAAGTAACTGATCTTTACATCTTGTTTGATTTTATCTACACATTTGTACAGAACTGAATCTGTTACCTGGAATGGAATGTATCTTATGAATTTTAACCAGGACATCTCATCAGAAACATCCATTTCATTTAAGTTAAAAACCATGTATGAGATATTATGTCCTAGTATGCTACTACAGGTAGTCCACGACACGACCACCATTGAGCCCAAAATTTATGTTGTTGAGTGAGACATTTGTTAAGTGAGTTTTGCCCCAAATTATGACCTTTCTTGCCACAATTGCTAAATTAATCTCTGCAATTGTTAAGTTAGTAACCTGGTTGTTAAGTGAATCTGGCTTCCCCATTGACTTTGTCAGGTCACAAAAGGTGACCTGGGACGCTGCATATGTCACCAATATGAGTCAGTTGACAAGAGTATGATTTGTTATCACGTAACCACGGGGATATTATAATGGTTGTAAGTGCAAAAAATTGTCAGAAGTCACTTTTTTCAGTGCAATTGTAACTTCGAAATGTCATTAAATGAACTGTTGTAAATCAAGGACTACCTGTATCTTGCTTCTTTGGTTATACGGTAGAATAATCAAAGCCACAAGTATTTCATTGAAAAAGATTTCTCCTGCTCTTTCAAGACATCCTCTTTAGATTAAAATGAAGAATGCGTTGAAAAGAAACCTTAAATAAGAAAAAAGCAATTCAAATTTCCTTAAGAAATAATATTTGAATAACGCTGTTTAGAAAATGATCTGCAAGATGTTTCACTGATGTCAGACAAATATCAGTCATAGCCATAGCAGCATCCAGATTTGCAATTTTGGAGAGGTGTCAATAGTTGTTAAATTTGCTGTTGAAAAACCGATAATCTGTGTTCAGCCCCAGTCAAGACTCAGGCAATTAAAAGGGAGCAAAGAGTATAAAACCTGTTTCAGATTTTGAATTTCCACCAACAGGAATGAATTACCACCTTTGACAAATGTGGAATTCTCATTTGTTAACTTTACCCCAAAGCCAAATAGTACTATGAAGTAACCATAACTTAGTTGGAAATTAGATACACGAACAGGTTAAACAGAGAATTGTTCCTATTTCATAATATTCCATTTTACACTTATTTTCCATACAAAACCGAATTCGGAAGTTGACGCATGGATGTAAAACAGGCTATTTGTATCCATAGTGGAATCTGTTTTATATGAGATTTTATATTCGGTAAGCCACCTTGAGTCGCCATGTGCGAATAGGCGGCAATATAAATTCCTTAAATAAATAAATTCTTGGTAGTCAAAAGTTGACTGGACTTTTGAAAACAAGTATTAACTTTTTAAAAAATGGGTTATTTCTGCGATAATACAACTTCACATTTGCAAGTTCTTAAAATGTGGGATACTGTATCTACCGGGTGGAAATATGGAATGTAATCTGGAACGTAAGTCACTTACCCCTCAAAAGAAAAGAGAAATTACGTCCGTCCCGTTGCAATATATTCTCAGAAAATCTAGGACGTCTTTCCAATTTTGAAAGAGTAAATTAGAGGGGGAAATACACCACCATAGTCTTAATTTGGGGGGAATACGTGTATATAATATGCCTGAGAATGGAGCGTATTTAGTTTGCATTTGTAACGCAACACAATACCATAATATATAGAGACAGTCGCCAAGCCTTTCCTGCAAGCACGGGAAAACCACGTATGTAGTGATTAAGGTACCATTTACACTGTGATTTCTAAATCCCGCTTCAGCCACGAAAGCCGGCTGGCTTTGGGCCAGTCGCCAGTCACTCTCTTTCTCTCAGCCCAACCCACCTTACAGGGTTGTTGTTGAAGAAAATAGGAAGAGGGAGGTGTGTTGGATATGCTCCTCGCCTTATTTATAAAATAAAGGCGGGAGAAAATTTTTTTTTAAAAAGCCCGTATATTTTAGTCCATTTATTCAATGTTAGGGTCACATATCACGGAACCACTACCGTAAAATGGGGTACCGTATTTTACCGTGAAGCCAGCCCCCCGTGGCTTGCATTCCAGTCGTTGCAACCAGCGCCTTCCTGAAAATTTAGTTCCAAGATGAAGTGCAATGAGCTGCGTACCTGCGCACCTCAGGCCGCAACTAACAAGGGGCTCCGCACAACGACAGGTTTGCAAACCCGACCTCGGGATTCCCGGGGGCGCCAACCAACCCCGCATGTCCCGGTGGAGCAACATTCGGATGCTGTGAAAGAACAGTGCCAGGCGGGCAGGCGGCGCTTTAAGGGAGAAGGGGATGGTGATGATTTGAGATCCGGATGCAATGCATGGCTCCGCACGGGGCTGGAAGCAAAATGCAGGCTGTATCCCGTCCAGAAGACGCGAGTCCGGCACGAGGTGAGGCTGGTTTCCTTCTCCGCGGTACAGGAACATTCCGCGTCCTACTGAACGGGTCCGGAAGGCTGTGGGCAAAGCGGCTGGCTTTTCAGTGCTCTCCACACAAGGCTCCCTCCTGCGATCGGTCCCGCCCCGGATTATCAAGTGCCGAAAAGCCGGTGGCAGAAAGCTGGAGAGGCTACTGTCTAAGCTGGGATGGCAGGTGTTGGAGCCAAAGATCCGCCGCGGGGGCAACAAGGCAAGCTGCCTCCAAACCTTCCATTGCAAGACACCGGTCAATCCAGCCACTTTCAAGAGCCGGAGCTGTCGCTGGGGCGGTCGGTCGAAGGGGTGAGTCTCGCGATCCTCCAGCTTGCGCCGTCTGGCTTCTTCAGGCATGCTCCCGCGCTATTGGGACCGGGGAGAAGCTTAAAGGTTTCTGAGGTGCTTCTCCGAATCCTTTCAAGACGGCGAAGGAGGCAGTGCAAATTCCTTAGTCCAGGAATCTTTGGAGTACTTAATATTTCATTTCCTAATATCCTCATTTCCTTTGTTCATATCCATGTCTATACTTTACCTGTTATAGGTATAGAATTCTTTATTGGCCAAGTGTGATTTGACAAACTAAATAAAAAAATATTGATCTCTTGGCAACTGCATGAGATTTACCATTGACTTTCTGCACAATATTTCTTAGACTTATTGATCTGGCCCCTAGCTCCTGGTTCCTGGTGGTTTCCCGTTCATGGACTAAACAGTGCTTACACTTTTGGGGAGTACCAGCTGGGCATCTGATAATAGGAGATAAGATATATGGAAAGAAAAGATGTTGGTGAAATGAGGGAATTCAAGTACAGTATCAAAACCCTTGTTCCTTTTAAGGAAGGCAGAAGCTTGATCTTTGTTTTTTTCACGATGCAGAACTAGATTGAAGTAGCTTTAGCTGTAAGAAGGTAAATTTTAGATAAACTTTAAAAGTGATCAAACTACTGACAATGGAAGTATTTCAAACTGATGGTTTTCCTTGATCAGAGATCTGGCTGGCCCATCTGTTGTGGAGATGCCTTTTCAAGAGCAGGGCATTAGGCCCCCTTCATTTTGGTGGCATCATTTCCAAGGGGACTAAAACTATAAAGCTTACAGTGTCTATAAGTCACCCAACATATTAAACCAAGGTGAAATGAGCATATTTCGGCTTGGTGCAATATGTAACTCTAGGTATCCTCCTTCCAAAGAGTGCATTATGATGTTAGGGTTATTCCAGCTGAATAATACACACCACAAGGGATGTGTTTTTGGGAAGGAAAAAAAGTAGAAATTTTCAGTCCGTTTTTCCCCCTCCATGATGGCAATAGATATTGGGATGAAGTTCATCCTGGAAATGATAAAAAAACAAGTGTATCTTAAAACTTCAGAACTATAAAAGGTGAAAATCATTGCCTTTTCGGGCATTTAAACAATAGAAACATGCTTTAAGTTAAACCTTGTATAGGTAACGGTATTGGGGTAATCAGGTGAAGAAGTTTGTTTTTGGCTAAGCACAGTCATTGTGATGCATTCAACAAACTATGGTTACATAAGCATGAACCAGGTCAGAGTCTACGATCTAGGCATAAGCTGGGAATTTCAGTGAATTATGTTAATAATTATGAGGAAGATGATGTTATTTAGATCTCAGTAAGAGGGCTACAAAGAAAATTATACTGTATTGTAATTTAAAATATTCTTCTAAAAATGTTTCCAATTAGCTCTATTAGAATTAGTAACTCCCCATTTCAAATAGGCAAACTAAGTAGATTATACATTTAAAACTTATTTGCAACTTTTTTTTAGAAAGTTGTCTTGGCATTGTGAGTTCATGAAATACTTTCTTAAAGATGAATGCTCAAAGAAAGTGCCTGCAGGCATTGGTGATAAGACTGGTTTAGAATTTTATCTGACAGCTCCATATTCTGTTGTTCCTTCCAGCCTTGACTGGACTAGCCTGATAGTAATGAAGAAAAGGAGTAGCTGCATTAGCAACTTATAATTGATGAATTATTCTTTATTTTATATATTAAATGGACTTTGTTATTGTTATTCAGCTATAAAATTCAAACATACACACATATACAAAAACATACATTTAGACCAATGAAGTTGTACTTTAAAACATCTTTTGTTATTCATCACATTTCTGTTAGCCCATGGTGCTCTTTTCAATATACTCAGTGATGGAGATTTATTCTCACACAAACTTGCTCTTTCCTTATTAGTTTGAATGAGGGATGCCTTTTCAAATTATACATTTCTTTGAAACTTCTGGCTGCTTTATGACAGGATTCTCACATTCCACAAAAATGTAAAATGGTTGATTTGAATTTATAATTTTGTGTACTCAAATATGAATATGAAGAAACATACGGTGTTAATATGGAAAGTGTGGTGGAACAAACCTAGAATAGAATAGAATAGAATTCTTTATTGGCCAAGTGTGATTGGGTCACACAAGCAATTTTTCTTTCGTGCATATGCTCTCAGTGTACATGAATCATAAGGTACAACACTTAATGATAGTCATAGGGTACAAATAAGCAATCAGGAAACAATATCAATATAAATCCTAAACTAATAGTCATAGTAATGCAGCCTTAGTGAATAGTGTGACACTGGTGAGGGAATTATTTGTTTAGCAGAGTAATGGCGTTCGGGGAAAAACTGTTCTTGTGTCTAGTTGTCTTGGTGTGCAGTACTCTATAGCATCGTTTTGAGGGTAGGAGTTGAAACAATTTATGTCCAGGATGCGGGGGTCTATAAATATTTTCATGGCCCTCTTTTTGACTCGTGCAATGTACAGGTCCTCAATGGAAAGCAAGTTGGTAGTAATTGTTTTTTCTGCAGTTCTAACCTTGGTTTAATGCAAACTAGGATAGTGACTGGCTCATGCTGAAGTTATCAAATGCTGGTGGTTTGGATTAATGCAATGTATGAAGCCAGAGCTACAATATCTGTTTCACAATTCTGTCCTAAATAATGTTTTAGTACAGTACTTCAAATAAATTATGCCAAACTATTGTGCTATATGGTTTGCTGAATAAATTAGTTGGTTGGATTCACACAGCACCCAGCCATAGTTGAGCCCAAAATTTCTGTGGCTAAGTAAGATTGTTAAGTGTGTCTTAGCCCACTTTATGGTTATTTCTGCCAGAGTTGTTAAGTGAACCACTCCAGTTGTACAGTTGGCAACACAGTTGTTAAGTAAATCTGGCTTCCCCACTGACTTTGCTTGTCAGAGTTTTGCAAAATGTGGTCACGTGACCGTGGGCACTGCGATCATCATAAATATGAGCCAGTTACTAAGTGTCTGAATTTTGATCACATGACCATGGGGATACTGAATGGTCATAAATGTGAAAAATGATCATAAGTCAGTACCATTGTAACTTCAAACAGTCACTAAACGAACTGTTGTAAGTCGAATATTACCTATATTTGTCTAGACCCATCCATTATGATTTGTACATCACAATAAATGAGTTTCACACAACCTCTCAAGCCACAAACAAGCAAATGCAAATTGTGTTTTGAATAAATTCAAGATATAATCCCTAATTAATGGATTCATACATTGTGCTAAGGCTTCAAATTGTTGGTTTAGTGTTGGCTTAATATGTGGCACATACCTAAACCTTGCAATCTGCAAATTCTGTGCGAGCCCATCCAATAGTGATGTATTCACAAACTATGGTTCCTTACCATGTTATGTGAATCAATTAACATGTTTTAAAAAGGGGAAACAATTTCTTTCACTAGTTACAATAGGAAAGTTCATGACATTCAAAGTAAAATAAATGACTATTTTCTGTCCTTTAAAAAAAGCTCTGAATTGAATGCCTGAGCCTTCTTGACTTACACAGCCCATTTCAGGCCTGCTATAGTATTGTTTTTCTGTCATCAGGGTAGGGATAGGGGAGGCAGATAACTATTTGTGAGACAGAATGTTGTTTGAGATTGAAAAATAACTTTAACCAGTGGGATTTAAGTGCTATGATAGAGTTTGCATTAATTGTATTAGTGCGTTTACTATTTTTTATATTCTTACTGAGGAACAAGAATAGACACCTGGTGCAAAGCAGATGTTTCATTTTTTTAATGTTGGCAGTCCATTATCTTGAGTGGGACTGGTTTTTTCAAAAATAAGTTTTAAGTCTTCTTTTCTTTACTTGAATTTATCAGCAATTAACAATACAACTATATATATATATATAGTATTCTCTTGTTGAAGTGTTCTGTTTTGGAGATTAACCTGGTTCCTTCAAAATTAATTTCATGTCCTGTAGCTTTAAGATCCTGGAAAAGGGAGGAAGTTTTTTCTTTTTTTCTTACTGCGTTCTTGTGTTCTGCGATGCATGTATTTATTCTCCTGTTCATTTGTCCTATGTATGTTGCAGGGCAGATTTTGCATGGTATTTCGTAGACGCCTTGGTTTTCTAGCTGGATTTTGTCTTTGGGGTTTCTTAAGATGTTGGCTAATTTTTGGTCAGTTTTGAACGCTGTCTTGATATTATTTTTGTGGAGAATTTTGCTGATTTTATCTGTGGTGCCTTTGATGTAAGGGAGGAGGGTGATGCAGTTGTCCTGTTCTGTGTCTTGGGTTTTGGGGGGAGTCTCCCTTTAGATTAGGTTGGTAATTGTTTTTCTTTGGAATCCGTTGGAGATTAATACATTTGTGAGTATGTAATTCAGTTTTCAGGTGGTCTTTGTTGGCTAGGCATTTGGTTCTGGAGATGAGGGTCTTGGCTACAGAGTTGATCTGTGCAGGGTGGTGATGGGATTGTGCGTTTAAGTAGCGGTTGGTGTGTGTGTTTTTTCCGGTAGATGGTGTGTCCTAGGGAGCCATTGGGTTTTTTGTGGATTAGGACGTCCAGAAAGGGAAGTTGGTTGTTTGCTTCTATTTCCATAGTGAATTGTATTTTGGGGTGTAGGCTGTTGAGATGTGTGAGGAAGTTATCCAGTTTTTCTTTCCCATGTGGCCAAATCACAAAAGTGTCATCAAGATATCAAAGCCAGAGTTTGGGGTTGTGTTCAGATTTATCTAAGGCATTAGTTTCAAAATGTTCCATGTATACGTTTGCGATGACGGGTGAGAGGGGTGATCCCATGGATGCTTTTTCTATCTGTTTGTATCTTTGTCCATTATGGATGAAGTATGTGTTGGTTAGGCAGTGGTTGGTCAGGTCCAGGATGTGTTTAGGGGGGTTGTGTTTGTTCTGGATAGCTGTCAAGGCTTCTTTTATAGGCACTTGAGTGAAGAGTGATATGACATCTGGAAACCAGCCCTAGTCAACAAACGAGCCCCATCCATCACCCAGGCTGTTACAACACAAAACAACAATGGACACACAGCCAGAACCAATCAGCACCAATCTACCAATCATGATACAACCACACGACCAATCATTCCACTTACTGAAACAAAGCCAGCACTCCACCACCCCCACCAAGATCTATAGAAAGACGGCAGCTCCGACTATGCTTTAAGCCCAAAACCCAGCCTGAGGATGGCATGAGACCTCGCTGAAACATTGCCAAGACAATCTCAATCTTACATGGGAAAAGACCCGAATACAACAAGACCAGCATACCTACACCCGTGAAAATCTATGTATATATATGTGTGTGTGTGTGTGTGTTGTATTTGTGCTGATAAATAAATAAAGGGAAACTAGTATAGATTTATTTCAAGCTATTTAGCTCTCATCAGCTAGCCATACCCTTACTGGGATTTGAACCTGGGCTGTATTACATATTAGGCAGGAGTCTTAGCCACTAAGTCACAGGCTCTCCTCCTTACACACACACACACACACACACACACACACACACACACGTGTGTGTGTGTGTGTGTGTGTGTGTGTGTGTGATAGTAAGAATACTATCAGGTTAAGGTTAAAGTTTCCAGTGTTGTTTAGATTATTATTTTTTAAATAGACCAATGTAAGATTTTATATAATTGCCTAGATTGTGACCTGGTCTATTTTAATAAAATTTCCATCAAAAAAGACTGAGCCACTTTAAAAGACACGAAAGATTTCTTTACATTTATATTTCTTCACATTACCTATTTCTTTACATTTTCTCCAGTACGTTGATTTTATATTAGAATCCATCATGTTCAGTTTCCTTGGTGTTAAGTAACTTTTTAAAAATACTTAAATGAGTTTTCCCTAATTTTGGCCAACATTGACTCCAATGCTCTTTTATGTCAGTCATAAAATTAAAAGTAAAGGGACTTTTATATCTGATTCCCATTTTGCTTTTAATCTATTCAAAAAGTTTGTCCTCTCTTCCAATAGAAGTATTTATATAGAATTATTTATTTATTTAGCAAATTGACAGGTAGTTCCCTATCCCTGCTCATACCCTTTATAGGTAGTCCTTGACTTATGACCACAATCGAGGCCAAAATTTCTGTTGCTAAATGAAACATTGGTTAGGTTGATTTTGCCTCACTTTACGACTTTTCTTGTTATAGTTGTTAGGGAATCACTGAAGTTATTAAGTTAATAATACAATTGTCAAAGGAATCAGGCTTCCCCATTGACTTTGTCAGAAGTCGCAAAAGGACCCCGGAACATTGCAACTGTCATAAATATGAGCCAGTAGCCAAGCATCTGAATTTTGATTACATGACCATGGAGATGGTGTAATAGTCATAAGTGTGAAAAATGGTCAAAAGGCACTTTTTTCAGTGCCTTGTAATTTTAAACAGTCACTAAATGAACAGTTGTAAGTCAAGTACTACCTATTTGGCCCATTCCCTTTCAGTTTTCAATTTATTAGGTTTACATCCTATATTTTAATTAAAAATAATATTCTGCACTATAAACTTCAGGTATAATTCCTGTGTCACTCATTTTCTTCAGATTGGCTTTTTAGGTATTAGTTTATGGCCCATAGCATTTTCTTTTCTACAGTTGCCTCAATGCTCCAATTGCCTATCCCAGTCGGAAAGGCAATGCCATACAATCAGGTTTCTTTTCCTAGAGCAGAAGAACATATGCTGTGTCTGTGCAGGAGCCATTACATGTGGCCCTGTCTGAACGTCTCTCAAGGCACAGCATAAAATGAAAACTTCAATAACAGTTTTGAAAACAGGCACAAGAAAACATGTTTCAGACAGTCTAGATTAACTTTCCTGTCGTTGGTTAAGCACATTAGGTACAGCTTAGTGGTGGGATTCTAAAATCTTTATTACCGGTTCTGTGGGCGTGGCTTGGTGGGCGTGGCAGGGGAAGGATACTGTAAAATCTCCATTCCCTCCCCACTCCAGGGGAAGGTTACTGCAAAATCCCCATTCCCTCCTGATCAGCTGGGACTCGGGAGGAAGAGAATAGATGGGGGCGGGGCCAGTCAGAGGTGGTATTTACCGGTTCGCTGAACTACTCAAAATTTCCGCTACCAGTTCTCCAGAACTGGTCAGAACCTGCTGAATATCACCTCTGGTACAGCCTCACAAAAACGAAATGAAAAAGAAGAGGATGGAGATTTTTTTCTGATGGATCCAAACTAGATTGGTCATTGGGACCAGACCACCTCTGGGTCCGACCCAGAATGGACCCTAATTCTAACATTATTCTAGGACATATATGTTTTGTCTGGACTATTATAAAGCAATATCAGGATAATCTATCATATCAGGAACAATATTAGGATAATCTAGCAAATTTAAATTAATATTCAGAATTACTTTTATAACTTATTTATTTATTTCTTCCTTACATAAATAGCACTCCAGTGAAAATTAAAATTATTTAATACCCATTTAACTAAGTACAAGAGATTTTACTGTGGGGAGGGCCAGTTGGATGATCATAGCAACAGAAAATATTAAATCCTCGAAATATATTACAGTATTGGTAAGATCCATTCCAGAATTCATGAGCCAGTTTTTAAGATATTCAGGTCTTTTCGTCAATCTAGAAGTTAAACAAGGTAAAGCCAAAGGGAAGAAGGGAAAGGAGGAATGATTTGACAGCGGTCATAAAGTCTTTATATTGCATTACGTAGAAGGAGGCATCAACTTGATATTGAATCGTGTCCTGAACTTTCAAGAAAATCTTTGGTCTTTTCCTCACCTTTTTAGCTTGCTCATGAAGACAAACTTTCTGTGTGCAGCAAATTATGCTATGGCATTGGAGGGGCCCCTAATCAGGTTGCGAGCAGTGCCACCTCATTCTTTCTGCAAATCTACCTCTTGGATATTGCTCAGGTAAGCATTTTCGGAAGCCTAAGCACCCTCAAATTCCAAGTTTAAGCTTGAGATTTATTCATTTAAGGAAAAAATTCTACTATATGGCCACCCAACTCACTCTCAGAGGCTCCCGGTGTCTTATAAAGATATTGCCATGGTTGGTCATGTCATGTGTGATAACTTAACATTTAATTTATTCAGTTTTTCTCTGGATTCCATACTCAGAGAGGAAAAGCCATGGAAAGCAATTAAAATATGAATGGTTAGTTTATATTATTTTAGCCAAAAAAATGTTTCCAGAATTTGTTTTGCCCTGCTTCCTATAACGAGCTGATTATTATAAAAGTGAGTTTTTGATTCATAGAAACTATCTTATTTATTTATATCCCACCTTTCTTATTTTATAACTCAAGGTGGCAAACATAGTTAATACTCTCTTTTCCTCCTATTTTCTGCACAACAACCCTGTGATGTAACTTTAGCTGAGAGAGAGTGACTGGCCCAAAATCGCCCAGCCAGATTTCATGCCTAAAGTGGAATTAGAACTCACCGTCTCCTGGTTTGTAGGCAGCATGTTAAGATGCTGGCCTACAAACCAGGAGACCGTGAGTTCTAACTAACACATAGACCAAACTATCATCTCAATGTTATCCGCATTTATCGTTCCCCATCATTCAGAGAGCAGAGGGAGGTTCACTCTTGATCTAATAAGGGAAAGTCTTCTTTGAATCATCTGTCACTGTCAGTGCCTTCCTGGACCAATCATGTAATTTTCATACCAACAATATTGGTTTTTATTGTATTTTTCTGTAACATTCGTCCAATATTTTGAAAAACTACCTCTAAAATCTATGGAGTGTGGATTATATGACATCACACATACACAAAAATCAAATGAAATTGTTTATGGAGCATAGTTCATGGTTTGCTGTCCGATTTCTGAGACAATAAACATGTTAACTCTTTGATAACCATTAGTTACAATTAAAATATGGCATGATGCAATATTTATTTAAATATGTGGAGCAAATTCCAGATGAATAAAATTATTTCAAACCAACTAAAGTTTCTCATAGGACATTGTAGTCAAAAATGTCCATGCTTTATACAGGGCAAAATATTGTGATATGGGCAAGTTATTTAGCACTGATGGCTTTTTAAGATAAGTATGTTGTACTTCAGATAACTGCTGCTTGGTGTTTTTTTTTCCAGATCCCACCATTCCAGGCCTCCTTGGTGCAGGTCCTTGGCAGAGCGTGTGGAGCTGCTGCAGATCCTCTTGCAGGCTTTTTTATTAATCGGACCAAAACAACCAGATTTGGGCAACTCATACCTTGGTAAGCAAAGCTAATATATTTTCTTCTTTGTTGATAGGTTAGAAGTTTTTTTTAATGCATTCATTCACTTGCATAGTCTCCAATCCGGGTACACGTCTTTGAATCTATTTGGCCTAGTTCATACACCACACTAAAACTACATTGGTTGCTTCATCTAAAACTCTAAGAATAAATCATGTTTAGAAATGACTATAACTTTTGACCAACGGGTAAACTAGAATAGAACAGAACAGAATAGAATAGAGAATGGAATTAGACTAGAGTAGAACAGAGCAGAACAGAATAGAATATGAATGGAATATAGAATGAAATTGGAGTACAGTAGAACAGAACAGAGCAGAGCAGAACAAAACAGAGTAGAATAGAATAGAGTAGAATATAGAATGGAATTAGAGTAGAGCAGAACAGAACAGAACAGAATGGAATATAGAATGGAATTAGAGTAGAGTAGAACAGAACAAAAAAAGAACTGAACAGAACAGAATGGAATATAGAATGGAATATAGAATGGAATTAGAATAGAGTAGAGTAGAACAGAGCTGAACAGAATAGAATATAGAATGGAATTAAAGTAGAACAGAGAAAAACAGAACAAAATAGAATATTCTTTATTGGCCAAGTGTGATTGGACACACAGAATTTGCCTTGTTTGGTTATTTTCAGATAAATAGCACTTTCATTTTCTGTTATTCTTTATAATTTTGTTCATTGATTAGCTTATATTTGTATTCATATTCCAATCTCCTAGTATGATTTAAATTGGACTCCTTTCCTCTTCAAATTACTTCTATGTGTTTGTAGTTTAGGCTAAAATACAAAGATCTCATGACAAATGATAAATATTCTTCTTGTTACAAAAAGAAGCCAACCCACAATATTTGTTGTTCTGTTCCCATAAGACTCTATATTCTACAAGTGATAATCTACACTGGGAAGAGGAAAAGAGTGCTACATAGCTAGATATTAGCATTATTGTGGTTGACTGTTGTCTTATCAGCCTTTTGCAGTGTTCAGTAGATTAGCCTCTTGTACAATTCCTTTTTTTCTCAGGAGAAACTGATGACTTTACAATTTTTTTCTTTCAAACAGATTGTTGTCCTCAAGACAATTAGAATTTAAAAATAAATTATTTTGTAATAGCCTTAGCAGGCAGCATTATATAGCTGTGACCTTGTTTGATCTTGAAGATTTGATCCAGGTTAATACCTAGATGGAAAACAGCCTGATAGGTGTAAAATCGGCTTCCTAAACCGAATAGTTGGAAACATTGCAAAAGAAGGCAATTGCAAGATACTTCCATAAGTCACTAAGAATTGAGTTTTACTTCAGGGCATCTGTATTTTTTTTTAGTAAACCTCTCAGCCAAAGCCCCATGTCCTATTTCCACACACACACAAAAGCCAACAGAATCTTATTGTATCATAAGATTAGTACATTTATATTTATTTCAGTACACGATTCCTTGAGTTATTACCCATTTTACCACACGGCCAGATCATTACTCTAATTTATTTATTTATTTATTTTTGTACTTCTTAATCACCCATCTCCATTGGATGTTTCTCCTTATCTGTCTTTAGTTTATTTTCAGAATTTTAGATACAACGGAGTTGATTTAGAAAATACTGGGATAGGCTACTGAACATAATAATGGAAGAATGTACCTATATTGACTCTAAATGGTCTCTTTAATCTGTATAAATAGTCCTCGGCTTACAACAGTTCATTTAGTTCAGGTTACCACAGCACTGAAAAATGTGACATGACCATTTTCATAGTTATGACCTTTGTGGCATCCCCATGTTCATGTGATCAAAATGCAGCTATTCCAACAGAGGGTTGTTTGATTACAACGGTCGCGGGGAGGGGGGGATGCGAGGACAAAAGAAGATCCCAAGGTCGGTTGGGAGACCGTGGCTGCTGGCTACGCCCGGTCGCTTGTACCAACCCCTGCAGTCTAGGTGGACAGGTGCTACAGAGCCAGGGCCTGCGGCTGATGCTTTGCAACGCAAGGTCTGTCACCAACAAGGCCCCCCTCATTAATGAGTTGATCTCAGAGGGGGAGCTAGACCTTGCAGGGATAACGGAGACCTGGTTGGGCCACGAGGGTGGTTTACCCCTCGTGGAAATGTGCCCACCAGGTTTCCGGGCATTCCATCAGCCCCGGGCCCTGGGTAAGGGTGGTGGGGTGGCGGTGGTTATGCGGGAATGTTTAGAGCCGAGGGAGTTCACTGTCCCTCAGATACCCGGGTGTGAGTCCCTTGGTGTGAACTGGGGCCCAGGGAGGCAGTGGGGCTTGCTGATTGTATACTTGGCTCCTCGCTATGCATCAGCAGCCCTGCCCGAGCTCCTCGAGCTAATCTCAGCGACGGCAGTTGAGACTCCCAGACTTTTGGTCATGGGGGACTTCAACTTGCCATCAACGGGAGCGGCTTCCGAGGTGGCTCGGGAGTTCATGGCTTCCATGACGGCCATGGACCTGACCCAATTAGTGCAGGGCCCCACTCACGAAGGGGGCCACACACTGGACCTCATTTTTGTATCTGAACAGTGGACGAGTGATCTGGGAATAGGGGACTTAGTCATCACGCCCTTGTCATGGTCAGACCACTCATCCCTCCGGCTGGACTTCCCTGGCGCTATCCCCCACCGCGAGGAGGCGGAACCAGACTCTACAAGCTGGTACCGCCCCAGGCACCTGATGGAATCGGATAGATTCCAGACGGAGCTTGGGCCAATACCTGTAGCCTTGTCCCGCTCCCGCTCCGAGGACCTAGTGATCGCCTGGAATAGGGCGACGACTGGGGCCTTGGACCGGGTTGCGCCTTTGCGACCTCTCCTGCGGCATCGACCCACCCGGGCTCCTTGGTTTACTGAGGAGCTACGGGTGATGAAGCGCCACAGGAGACGTCTAGAGAGCAGGTGGAGGTCCTCACGCTCCGAATCTGACCGAACACGGGTAAGAGCCTATTTGCGGACTTACCTTGTGGCAATAAGAGCGGCCAAGCGTGGACATTGTGCTGCCCTTATTGCGTCCGCGGATAACCGCCCTGCCGCCCTGTTTCGGGTGACCCGCTCCCTTTTATCGCAAGGGACGCGAGAGACACCCTTACAGGGAAGAGCAGAGGAGTTTGGAGAATATCTTCAGGACAAAATCGATCAGGTCCGGAGCGGATGGACCTCCGTCAGTGGACCAGACGAGCCGTCAACAGCGAGTCTTGAGAGACCATTCTGGGAGGAGTTTGACTCTGTTGCCCCCGAGGATTTGGACAGGTTGCGTGGACGGCTGCGACCCACCACATGTTCAATGGACCCGTGCCCCTCCTGGCTGGTACTGGCAGCCTGGGAGGTGACACGAGGCTGGCTTCTGGGCCTGGTGAACGCCTCATTGGGTGAGGGTTACTTACCAACCGCCTTGAAAGAGGCGGTGGTGAGACCCTTGCTCAAGAGACCTTCGCTCGACCCAATGGAGCTAGCTAATTACCGTCCAGTCTCCAACCTCCCCTTCTTGGCGAAGGTTGTTGAGAATGTGGTGGCGCAGCAGTTTCCACGACACCTGGACGAATCCGACTATCTAGACCCACGCCAGTCCGGCTTCCGACCTGGGTACAGCACTGAGACAGCCTTGGTCGCGTTGGTTGATGATCTCTGGAGGGCCAGAGATAGGGGTTGTTCCTCTATCCTGGTCCTATTAGACCTCTCGGCGGCTTTTGATACCATCGACCATGGTATCCTATTGCGCCGGTTGGAGGGGATGGGAGTCGGAGGCACCGTTTTGCGGTGGTTCGGCTCCTACCTCTCCGACCGGAAGCAATGTGTGTTGACAGGGGGGCAGAGGTCGTCCCTGAGGCCACTCACCTGTGGGGTGCCGCAGGGGTCGGTCCTCTCGCCTCTCCTGTTCAACGCATATGTGAAGCCGCTGGGTGAGATCATCCGTGGTTTTGGGGTTGAGTACCACCTGTATGCTGATGACACTCAGCTGTACATTTCAACCCCAAACCACCCCAACGAGGCTATCGAAGTGATGTCCCGGTGTTTGGAAGCCGTCGGGGTCTGGATGGGGGACAACAGACTCAAACTCAACCCCTCCAAGACCGAGTGGCTGTGGGTACCGGCACCTCGGTTCAGCCAGCTGACACCATCGCTGGCCATAGGGGGCGAGCAACTGTCCCCTGTGGAGCGGGCGCGGAATTTGGGCGTCCTCCTTGACGCTCGGCTGTCAATGGAGGACCATGTGGCAGCCGTGGCAAGGGGGGCGTTCCACCAGGTTCGCCTGGTGCGCCAATTGCGCCCCCTACTGGACCGGAGTGCCCTGCGCACAGTCACTCATGCGCTGGTGACGTCTCGCCTGGACTACTGCAATGCCCTCTACATGGGGCTTCCCTTGGGACGCATCCGAAGACTGCAGCTAGTACAGAATGCAGCCGCGCGGGTTATCATGGGGAGTACACGTTACTCCCACGTAACACCGCTCCTGCGCGAGCTGCACTGGCTACCTGTGGCCTTTCGGGTGCGTTTCAAGGTATTGATTACCATCTTTAAAGCGCTCCATGGCATAGGACCTAGTTATCTGCAGGATCGCATCCTACCACACACGTCCCTGCGACCTATCCGCTCACACAGGGAGGGACTCCTCCTGGTGCCGTCCGCTAGGCAGTGTCAGCGGGCGACACCTAGGAGTAGGTCCTTCTCTGTGATGGGCCCAACCCTCTGGAATGACCTCCCCCCCGACATTCGAACCACCACCGACCTCCGTTCCTTCCGTCAAAAGTTAAAGACTCACCTGTTTCAATCAGCTGGCCTGGCACTCTCTTAGTTTTACCTCCCGGGGATTTATTTTAATTGGGTTTGGGTTTTAATTGGGGATGTTTTTAAGGTTTTAACTGCTTTACTTTAAGATACAGTCTTCTAACCTCCTCATTTAATTTAAGATTTGTGTATTTATATTTATTCCTATGTATTTGTGTTTTAATTTGACTGTACACCGCCCCGAGTCCCTTTCGGGAGAGGGGGCGGTCTAGAAATCTAAAGAAATCTAAAATCTAAATCTAATCAGATGCTTGGCAACTGGATCATATTGATGTCCCAAAATTTGCTGTGTCCCAAGGTCATGTGTGAACACTTTTTGTGACCTTCTGACAGTCATAGTTAATGGGGGAGCCAAATTTACATAACAATCAGGATTCTATCTTATCAACTGCAGTGATTCACTTAACAACTGTGGCAAGAAAAGTTGTAAAATGGGGCAAGACTCAATTAACCAATGTCTCACTGAACAACAGAAATTTTGGGCTCAATTGTGGTTGTAAGTCAAGGACTATCTATACTTAACAACCCATCATCTTTAGGGTCATCCTTATAGATTCTGTCCTCACAACCCTGAGCAGAGCCCTGGTGAAATTGCCTTCTCCTCTACCTCCTCACTGACCCATGGAAGTACCTGCCATTTTGCGGGGGGACTGGGAAACAATGAGTTACAGACCATGACTCATTGTAGTTCCCACTCTGGGGAGTCTCCAAAGCCCCCTGTCCCTTCACTAAGGAAGAGAGCTTATCCATTAACTGTTGGCACATCTCTGCCCACACTACCACATTAGCAGTTATCCAAGTTGTTCTTTTGTCTTTCCCTTGCCACCAACAGCTATTAAGAGATTTCAGTTTTCAGCATTGTACCAAACCAGTCAATCACGGTCAGCTGTTGGGCCTTGCTGCCAGCTGATTGGATACAGTGGCCAGAGGGAAGTCGGAAAAAGAGTGGAGATAAGGCCTTCCCACTTCCCGCTTTTCTGGAAAGCATAGCCTGAAATTATGATCCTGTGAGTGGCCACAACTTTGCAAATGCAACTTAGTATGAAAATCCTTGAAATTTCAATTACAGAGAAGTAATGGGTCCTAAATCTTGGATGCATTCTTTAAATTATTTGAAGTACCTTGAATTGAAAATTGTTTTCCCATTGAAGGTTACAAATAGCCCAGCAGGAGAATTTTAGTAATACATAGATGATTTCATGAAAATGTTTTCTTATGTGATGGGACTTTATATGTGTATTTCATTTCATTTGGCAAACACTCTTTCCATCCATCCAAAAGTTTGGGAGTGTATGGAAGGCAGAATGCGAATGTACATGGAATATCAATTCTTTCTTCATTACACTATATTTGGTCATGGCAGGTGCTGTTGTGGCAGATGAATTCTTTATATAAATGTCAAAAGGTTAATTGATGCAACATTCTAGAAGCAGAGAGTTTTGCTTGATATAGAATCCAAACATGTAGAGCTAACACAAGGTTACCTAGATATATCCTAGAAGTATACCACTCAGAAGGCTGATTTGCACATCCATTCTGGATTCAGAAGACAAACCTCCTGAGCCAAATCATTTTATCACTTTGAGTCTCAAATTGGAAAGACATAAAAGTAGCAGGTACCTCATAATCATTCTGGTATTCCCCTACATAATCTCTACACACAGTTGTCCTTTTGAAGCACAGCTATTCCTCAGTAACTGAGTTGGAACTGTCAACTCAATTGTTAAGCAACACAATCTCTAAGTGAAATTGTGAATGTACTTATGTACTTACTTCAGCCTTCCTTTGCTTTGCAGACCCGTGAAGGTTGTAAATGCGAGGATTGGTTACAAAATTAGTTTTCATCATCGTCATAACTGTGAATTGTCTCTAAAACAAGACAATTGCTAAATGAGGTCTGCCTGTAAAGTTTATTCCCTTTTGAGGACTCTTTTATTGTTATGTGTTTTTTTTTACTCTGAATTATATGAATTGTGTTAACTTACAGTATAAATTGTGGCTATTTCACTACAGGCCTTCATAAGCAGGTTCTAAAATGTTCCACCTTAAGAATAAGGTAGAAACATCAAATATGCTGAACTAAGTTTTTCATGAATTCTATCTTTTTCTTTTGTTGTTCATTATTCGTGATAATGTATTCTTGTCTATGTTGCATGAATCGGATGGTTAAAAATGCTCTTCAGATAATACTATTCTGATGGGATTAATCTGCGTGTTATCTATTCTTCCCAGTTTTTGTTAATAACACCCATGGTCATCTGATTACATTGTGTAGTAACAGCTTTACAAGAATGCTGGAGAGTTCTGTTATAACTAGAGGTCATGCTCTGGGAAATAACTGCCTCTGCTCACCCCTCACAAACAGGCACAGCTAGAATTTACTGCCTTTTGTCCCTTCATGTTACACTGGCTTGACTGATACATAGAACTGTTTATCAGGCATGAGTTCATTTAAAGGTTGTTTAATCTGTTTTACTGATCGATCTGTTTATTTGGTCTTGTTGCCATGAAAATAAATGGAGGTCGCCTCAGGCCCACATTCATAAAAACGGCATTTGGATGTCAGTGACTGGTAACAATACGATAACCATGTTTAAAACTAATCATGGCTAGTGATTAACCATGGACGTCACAGTAGACTGTACAGCAGATTGCGGTTGTTTGTAGATATCAGAACCACCACCGACTTCCGCTCCTTCCGACAAAAACTGAAGACTCACCTGTTCCGTTTAGCCGGCCTGGCCCATTCATAGCTTATTCTACCTCCTGGCAGATATTTTAATTGGGTATTTTTAGGGTTATTTAAATATTGTTTTAACTGCTTTGCTTTTTGTACAGTTTCTTATTGCCTCCTCTTTTATGTTTGTATTTATGTTTGTATTTTCTATCTATTGATGTGTTTTATCTGACTGTACACCGCCCCGGGTCCCTTTGGGGAGAGGGGGCGGTATAAAAGTCTAAATAAAAGTAAAGTAAAAAGTAAAGTAGTTTGCCAGTCAGCTTTCCCTTCTTAGTTTATAAACACCATTGAGTTTATGAAATTCTGTATTGAACCATTTGTAAAGATATTTTCATAACTGAAATTTAAATTAGCATTTAGATTTTCGGTGTCAGCAAATGATGAAATATAGAATCTAAGATGTACATTCAAATGTTAAATGACTGTATTCGTCTTTCTAGGAGGGAAGAAAAGTAATTTGAAAAGCAATATTTTCAGTTTTTTTTTTGATTTGTTTTATTTCAATATTTATGAAGTATTTATTATTTTATTCCATGTACTCTCAACTAGTTTATCTGAGTGGGACTATTCTTTCCATTTTACTTCACGAATACTTGTTTGCTTTCACTCCAGGTTGTTGGGTTGTACACCATTCACGATTGTGTCCTATATCTTGATGTGGTACATACCTTCCTTCACATCCAACCGAATTCTGTGGTATCTGACTTTTTATTGTCTTTTCCAAGCCCTGAGTACAGTAAGTTGACTGGTACTGAAAATTATTTTTTTTAGATATAGCAAACATTATGCATTTCTGGCTATCATATCAGTGAATTACACATTTTTCTCAGATAAAATGGTGTACCTGTTCAGTCATACAGTTCCAAAAGGGAAGTACTACCCTTTTTTGTATTTTTTGTATTTTTTGGAGTATAAGATGCACCTTTTTCCCTTAAAAAAGAGGCTGAAAATCTGGGTGCGTCTTATACACTGAATACAGCATTTTTTTGTCTCCCGAAACCCCGCCTCCTTCACCAAAATAGCTGTGCAGCGCCTTTAGGAGGCTTTCAGAGTGCTCCTGGGGGCCGGGGAGGGCAGAAATGAGCAAAAAATGGGCTCCCAGGAGTACTCTATAAGCCTCCTAAAGGCTATTCATGCCCTTAAAAAAAAACAGGCTGTTTTTGGGAAGTCTGCAGAGTGCAAAACCTTTTTTTTCAAATTTGCCTCTTCAAAATCTTGGTGTGTCTTATACTCCGGTGCATCTTACACTCCGAAAAATATAGTATATATCTTTGGGATAATTATATTAATTGAGTAATTCAAAGAGACTTAGCAAATGTAGCAAGTAAAAGATACTGTTCATTGTATTTTTAATTACCATAATTCCTGGAATTATGGTAATTAAAAATATCCATTAAGATCTGGAAAAAGATCTCCTACTCTAGCAGGGGATTGTTCTAGAAGACCTCCAAGGTCTCTTCTAACTCTGTTATTCTGTTTACAACTATAGCATGTCAGCTTTTTGTCTGTGTTGACCAACTGGATCAACATAAAAATAGCCATGCTCCCAGAATGCCAATGTTTTATTACAAAGATGAAATTTTTTTGGGTGTTTTTTGGACTTTCCATTCAATGATTGCTTGATCCTGTTGGTTGGCATATTTTTAAAATTATGATTGAAGTATGGCTTCTGTGTATTGTAGAAATTATCTGCCTTTCACAAGTAAAAGTCAGAAGGAGTCTTGTAGCATCTTTTCCTACCAATGCAATTTATTAAAGGGCATAAACTTTCTGAACTGCAGCTCATTTCATCAGTGGGTAGACTAGCTTATCTGATGTAGGATTTAAATAGATTGGATGGAGCTGAGAGTGGAGGGGAAGGCAGGTTGGTTATGCAGATATGTTACATGTGAGATAGATTACAAGTACCTTATCAATTAACAATTGACATGTGTTTTAAAATCCCTTGTATTTGTTGAGACCTTCAGAGAGAGACTGAAGCCTTTTGAAGTATGCACATTCAACCATCTAGTAATACTGTCAAATTTTTGTTTTTCCAAATTGATCATTGCAGCTGGCCGTTTGTTGGGTGATGCTGCTGGCGTACATTATTGTACTATAATACTGCTATCCTGTAAAATTAAAGATTACATGGCACTATTGTGATGGTATATCATAGTTCACTGGAAAAAAATATGATACCATACCGTCATGCTATTTTTTAATTTATTTAATATATTAGTGTGTTGCCTATAATACTGATCAAAAAAGGTTGGGATTTTTAAAATTAATAACAACACTATTTTATGCTAAGAAATAATATCTTATTAACAATTTTCCAATGCATCCGTGTTATGGGTAGCAAAAGTCACTATGCAGGTTGAAAATAAAAATGTCATAATTATTTATTTTTTTAAACTATTTGTGATAGAGCTGCTAAGTATTTTTGCTATAGCTGTACCAGGTGCCATATTCTGCTCTCACCATGTTTCTGAGCACAGATCAAGCAGATCGCGATTCAGCAACTGCCTACCGTAAGTTTCAAAGCCAGCTTTTGATTCTGGGAGGGTGGGAGAGACATTGGGTAGGGTGGGGATACAACAGGTATGAAATTCAGCAGGTTCTGTCAGGTTCTGGAGAACAAGTAGTGAACAGTTTGAGTAGTTCGGAGAACCGGCAAATACCACCTCTGGCTGGCCCCAGAGTGGGGTGGGAATGAAGATTTTGCAGTATCCTTCCCCCAGGAGTAGAGAGGGAATGGGGATTTTGCAGTATCCTTCCCCTGGAGTGGTGAGGGAATGGGGTTTTGTAGCATTCTTCTCCTGCCACGCCCACCAAGCCACACCCACAGAACCGGTAGTAAGAAAATTTGAATTTCACCACTGGGATACAGTTGTGGTCTCCATCTTAGGACGGGGCTACAACTTTCTTGGAGAGTTTTTAAAGGATGGAGACTCTTTGTTTATCTTTTATTTTCAACTGTGTTCAATTTATTCTAAAGATTAAGGAATTTGCTCATTGTACTTTCTGCCTCAAAACAGTCCTGCAAATCAACAAGGTCATTCTGTGGGATGTAGAAAGAAGCCATTAGAGCCACCCCATCATTTTATCTATATAAACCTAATGGCTGGTCAAATGACCATCCCGGTGAGGTTTTATTCATTGTTAAGTCCCTTTGATGATATTAAGACAATACTGTTAGTAAAATGAGAAAGTGAGAGAGAGAAGGTGAGTAATTTGACATTACTGGTTTTTTTACAATTCAGATTAACATAGGTAAAAACAGAAAGAGAGGAACTCACTGCAAACTTTACTGTGTTATAGGTCTATAAGTCTGCTTTTTCATGTTCTTAGGGAAAAAATCATCTTTCAACATTCACCATAGTCCCTCATGCTGCTTCATATATTAACATGTTCTTGAGCAAGTTTTTGAAAAACAAAACAATTCAGGTGTTAATTAACATATAATACCAAACTAAACACTTGGAAAACTTTTCCTTCTCCTTACTTTCTTTGCAAATTCTGAATTTATTCCCCACCATATGAATGGAGTAAATGGAAAGCACTATATGAATCGTTCCAGCTCTGATTTGAAGGACAAATGCAGCAATAGTTGAACAATTCAAACACAGAGACAAACTGCAGTTTCTGTTAGAATAGAATAGAATAAAAAAGAATAGAATAGAATTCTTTATTGGCCAAGTGTGATTGGACACACAAGGAATTTGTCTTTGGTACATATATTCTCAGTGTACATAAAAAGACAAGATACATTTGTCAAGAATCATAAGGTACAGCAGTTAATGATAGTCATGGGGTACAAATAAGCAATCAGAAATAGAGAAACATAGAAAGAAATGGAGCAGAGAAAAGGAAATGTGTGGGCCTGAGGCTCAGTCAGAGACAATTTATGACATGTAAGATTTCCATTTATCCTCTGGGGTCTGTGCATTGTGCTGGAAGAGATAACTTTGTAATAAATCATTGGTCTTTAAGTAATCCCTAATCCCACTTTTTTATTTCCTTGCACATATTATTTCCTGAATTTCTGACTGCATGTTACAATGGCTCCCCCCTCTTGTTATAGTACAGTTTGATATTTACTGCACTATACATATAAATCACTGTTTTACTGCTGGAAGCTGGCTAGAGGGATGTGTATGTCAAAATCTACAAGATGTGCTGCTTTTACACAAGTGATGGAGGTTTTTGCTCCTGAAACTGCACCCACCATTCTGCAGATTTCGAATGCCCTGTGGAGAATGCTATCTGTGCCTGTGGTTCAGCATTCATTAAACAACCCAGATTCGTAGAAGTGGCTTGTTTTCTTCCCATAGGAATGGTATTTGAAGTTCTTGGAACACTGATTGGAGCTACGCTACATGGTCAGATAGTTGCCAGTGCTCACACGTCTAGTCACTGTATCCAGAATGAAACTATTGGGCTGCAACAAAACAGCTCTGAAGTCCTAGATGTGTCTTATGGAGTAAGTCAAAAACATTTTGCCATGTTTTTCTAATGCTACGTTACACTAGAACGAGGACGACAAATTTGATGTAATAAACCCAGATCTTAAAAATATTCTTGCAAAGCAGGTTTCATTTGAATTTAGTGGAACTTGCCAAGAAATGATTCTTATTTCAGTTTATGTCTAATAACTGTATCTCTTCACTGTGATTTGGAAATGATGTATCAAGAGGACTTGTCAAAAGGGGGCAAGGCACAAAGATTAGTATAGAGATGATCCTATACATGCAAAATCCAGATGTATGCCTGATATCAGGAGACATGATAGCAGTGTTCCAATATCTCAGGTTGCCACAAAGAAGAGGGAGTCAAACTATTCTCCAAGGCACCTGAGGGTAGAACAAGAAGCAATGGGTGGAAACTAATCAAGGAGAGAAGGAACTTAAAACTAAGGAGAAATTTCCTGACAGTTAGAACAATTAATCAGTGGAACAGCTTGCCTCCAGAAGTTGTGAATGCCCCAACACTGGAAGTCTTTAAGAGGATGTTGGATAGCCATCTGTCTGAAATGGTATAGGGTTTCCTGCCTAGGCAGGGGGTTGGACTAGAAGACCTCCAAGGTCCCTTCCAACTCTGCTATTGTATTGTATCACTTAATTCACATAATGGAAAAGCATAAATGTGTAAAATTACAAAGTTTTACATGTGAATTAATTGTATGCAGAATGGGACAAGGGATCACGGGGTCATTACTGCGCCCAGTTCACTCTGGCCCCCTATTGTAGCCAACCTATTGCGGGCGTTCATTCTCAGCTAGCCCTCCACCACTTCTCCTGCCCCACCACTGGTCTCCCTCTTCCCCCCCCCCCCACTATTTGGCCATCAGCAGTTCACCCAAGTTAGCACATCAATGTCACCAAAATCAGTTGTTATCACTTAGTTCTGTAAATCCTTTAGTTAATTTCTAACCAAAATGAATTCTTGTAATTTCAGTAATTACCAATAGCACTTAGACTTATATACCACTCCATAATGCTCTACAGCTCTCTGTGAAGCAGCATATAAGTCTAAGTGCTGTTGCTATTTGTAATGCAACTGCTTTGGCTCTTCTACTCACATTTCAATATATAGTTGCATTGTAGATGTTTAGATATTTAAACTTTATCCCTGACAAGTTTAGTTCAGCAGGGATTGCATCTAGTCCATCAGATTTATAGAAGACAGAGGGAAGTAGTTCTTCATTTGTGCCATCTACCAACAAACTAATCACTTTACTTGTAGAATTGCTTGTCATTACAGCTCTATTTTGTTTTAGGCCATTGTTTGTTTTTTTATTATTTATTTCTTGCTTGTGTCATTTGATTGAAATCTTCTGTCTTTAAAGAAAAAAGTCTACATGATTGCAGCTGGGCTGATAGGAGGCATTTACCTTATTGGCATTCTTTCCCTATTCTTTGGAGTGAAAGAAAAAGTTGGTGAGCATATTTAAAGCTTATTAATATTTCTGGGTGTCTTATTTTCTTCATTTAATCTGCAATCTCATATAAACAACATTGTATATATTCCACCCATTATAGATCCATATACCTTAATGCCAGACCAAAAAGTTCCTTTCTTTAAAGGACAAAAGCATGCCATGAAGCATCAACCATATTTGATATTTACAGCAGCATTTCTACTGATTTTAACAGCAGTTCAGGTAATTCTTACCTACCCAGCGTCTGCGTCAACTTCGTTTGTCATAAATTGCATTGAAGAATCTATACCAGCGATGGCGAACCTTTTTTGGCTCACATGCCATAAGTGGGGGGAGCGCAGGGGGGTCGTGTGGAGGCATGCTGCACCCATAATGCAATGCACGCCCCCCCCAGTGCACGTGTGCGCACTACAGGTGCGACCCCCTCATTTTTTGCATGCTTTTTGTGCCCTCCCCAGGCTCCAGAGGCTTTATAGGAGCCTGGGGAGGGCGAAAACAGCCTCCCCTGCCCCCCCAGAGGCTTGAGGGACCTTCAGGATGCTTCCCTGAAGCCTCCGGAGCATTCAAAATGAAACTCCGAGCAAACTGGAAGTCCGTTCTTGAACTTCCGGTTTGCCCGTAGGGCCATTTTTTTGCGCTCCGGAGGCTTCAGGAAAGCTCATGAGGGCCTTCGGGGAGGTGGGGGAGGCTCTTTTCTCCCTCCCCAGGCTCCTATAAAGCCTCTGGAGCCTGGGGAGGGCAAAAAATGGCTTTTTAAAAGGGTGAACTCAGTTGGCCAGCGCGCACATGCGCCCTGGCCAGCTGACAGGGCAGCGCCTTGCGTGCCCTGACAAATGGCTACGCGTGCCACCTGTGGCACGCGTGCCATAGGTTTGCCATCACTGATCTATACAGCTGCATCATAAGAACTTGATCATATGTACTGTATGTGATCTTATTTTCCCTAAAGAGCAATCCTATTTTCCCTAAAAATCAGCCTAATATCTTCTGGGGGGCATTCAGAGATTTTACTGATTTTGGCTATCATGACATTTTTATTATTTATCAAAAATGTATAGATTTTTAAGTTGAAAGTCAGTGGGCGTGATCCAGTGGTATCACAGCTACAGGTTTGCTAACCTCCTTCCTGGATTCATATCAAAAGAAAATATACAACTTATGGCACAAAAAGCATGCATGTCCAGATATTTTTAATATGCTTTTTATATAAAAGCATATCATATTGATCATTCATAAGAATGATATATAGTCATTTTTAAATGATGAAAAAGCCAATTACTATGTAATCATATCAAGAAATAGAAATAGCAATTAGACTTATATACTGCTTCACAGTGCTTTACAGCCCTCTCTAAGCATTTTACAGTCAGCATATTACCCCCAACAATCTGGGTCCTCATTTTACCCACCTCGGATATATGAATTGTAAATGGAAAACCTTATTAGTATCACTATATTTATCCATCCTCCTTCACATTTGAATCATGTCTACCCTCATAATATAGTTCTGTTTTCTTTTAATGACATTTATTAAATGTATATGCCACCCAACTACTAGCACTCTTTTCTTTTCTCTTGTTCTAGATTGAACAAGGAAATTTCGTTCTCTTTTGTACTTACGCAGCTGATCTTCGCAGTCACTTTCAGAATTTAGTGCTGATTATCTTGGTAAGTGTGCAGACAAAACTACGCTTTTGTATGTCTCTTCTTATCATATTTCAGTGGTCCATCCCTATATGAAAATCAATTTTTCATGACTGAAGGCCTTTTTCCATTTATACCTAATCTTGGCACAATGTAATAAAAGGAAAAATATTCGTTTCTGTCATTCTTGTCACCTTCTTAAACTCATGGTTATCTCTTCTGACACCCTCAGAGTCCAAGCTTCTGCCCCCTTGTTGTGAAGTGTAGCTATTGATATTTATATGGTACTGCAATCTTCGAATTGCACACTAAATTCTCTTGGGAGCCATAAACATATTTTTTTCCTTTTCTGACATTTTCTTCCTTTTGTAATGTATAGATGTCAGCTACAGTGAGCGTTCCATTCTGGCAAAGATTTCTGAAGCATTTTGGCAAAAAAAAAGCAGCATTTGGAATATCGGTAAGTAGGCTGCTAATAGTTATGGCTGCACAGCATTTCAGATTCCACAAAGGTGTTTCAGAGCATACAGAGGCAAGAATGGAGCACCTGTCTGTAACTCTTTAAGGCAGCCATGCCTTTTTCCATGATCATGTGGCAACAGCAGAGGGCAGCTAAGATATGCCAGGTAAAGGTGTGGCAGCTTTAAAGAGTTCTAGAAGTGTTGGGCTTGTGCCCCTAAGCACTTTGAAACACCCTTTAAAAAATGAATTTAAGGCACTGCATAGTCCTAATAATCAAAGAACTTAGAATGTAATCATTTGATCAATAGCCTTTTCTATCTAGGCCATGCCTTTTAAGCTATTTGTAAACCTTTTTTTTTTTGAAATCTGTAATCTCCCTTTGAGATGACTTGATGACTTAATTGTAGCTAAGTCTCTCGGCTCTTGTTCTGTAAATTAAGAATATCTTCCTGTTATGGTTTATATTCTGTTCAGCCCAACAGACTCCAGATTATGTAGCTGAAAGCTAAAGGGATGCTGTCTCTAGGAATAACACCTCTTGTCCTACAGATTTTCTATTTATAGTGGTTCTGAAATAGTACAGCCAAATGCTCCCTAACAGTATTTTTCAAACTTGGCAGCTTTAAGATATGTGAAGTTCAATTCCCAGAATTCTCCAATCAGCTGCCTGGGGAATTCTGGGAGTTGAAGTCCATACAGTCTTAAAGTTACCAAGTTTGAAAGGTTACTGTGGCCAGTAACACGTATTCTTGATATATATATATTTAAAAACAGTGCTCTATGACCTTCAGAGCAGAAGGAAAACCAGACTTAAAATTAAAAGGATGATTTCTGCAGCAAAAAGACCACTCACCACTGTAGCACTTTGAAGCACATGCTTTGCATACGGAAGATTTAGGGTTTTGTCCCAGGTCTGAAATTCTAGCACATTGACACCAATCATTGCCAATGATATTAATCTAGACAAGTTGGTGGTGACTTCCTGTACTGCCAATCTATAATAATTGTCATTGTCGTGTCAGTATAGTAATCTTAATCCTTTTTATACCATTGTCCATTTGAGACATTATACTTTCTTAGACAATCAATTAAGGGTGAAATGATTTATTTTTCTCCTTACATTCATTCATTCTAGTTGATGATTCCTTCTGTAATCACGTTGGTGACTATCCCTAATATCTTTCTTGCCTACTTTGTGGCTTTTGTATCTGGACTTAGCATTGCAGCATCTTTCCTCCTGCCATGGTAAGAGTCTCTTACAGAGAGGGGAGCATAAGGGGTAGGGTATGCAGGGAATATCTGCTGCATTTGACTAAAAGCAACACTTTAACCTTTCTATGATACCCTGTGGTCTGCCTCCGGAAGATACTTCATTTAGTTTAATTAAAAATTAATAACGATGGAATTGATTCACTGCAATGATATATAGCGGCGTCTTTAGGGCTGGGAGCTCTTGGGGTTATGGAAAATCCCAATCTTGAGGCCTCAGATTGTGTCATCAGAGATCAGATCTTTCAAACATCTTGTTGGGAATCTTAAGATAAATGAAGAGACGTCTAAGCCTAATGATTGAAATCCTGGTGATTTTTAACAGCAGCTTCAAATATCCAAAAGTGGGGGGGGGGGAGTATAGGATTAGGCAATAAAGCATATGAAACCCTCCCTATTAGTTATGTATAAAGTATTATTTAAAGTATTTAAAGTATTTTAATAAAAGTATTATTTTAAATCAATATGAAAATATAAAAGCTTTATTATCAAAAAGTGCATTTAATTTTAGATCAATTACATTCCACTCACTAAGTTTTGAATCACATGATTTTTAAAGTCATATTTTTTTTGAAAAACCTGATGCTTATTTTAAGATGTCCTTTAGGGATTGTGCACAATTTGCATATTCTTAAAAGGGGGGAGGGGTTCACATGATCACTGGTTTTGGTTTTTGCACATTATTTTTATTTGCAAGGACTGGAATGATAGAAAAATAAGAAAGGTCTGCACAACTGGGATTTACTGTTAGAACAAAAACTAGCAGAAGTTTGAATGGCAATTATACAGATAGTTGCTACTCTTTCTATGGTATTCCTATACACCTAACTGTGATGTGCATCTTTTTAATCTGGTAATTGTTGATTAAAGGTCCATGCTGCCTGATGTAGTTGACCATTTTCGAATGCAGAACATTCACTTACCAGGGCATGAAACTATCTTCTATTCGTCCTTCATCTTTTTCACAAAGATGTCAACTGGTATCGGAATGGGAATTTCTTCCTTCAGTCTACAGTGAGTGTTTTAAGTTTTGTTTTGTTTCGGATCTTGCATTGGTTCCATTCAATAAAGAGGCACAGGGATAAGCAATCTGTGGCACTCCATGTATTTATAAATTACAACTCTGGCATTCTTTACTATTGTCCTGGTGTCCTAGGAATGTTAGGAATTATACTTTAGCAACTACCATATTTTTTAGAGTATAAGACGCACCCTTTTCCCCTCTAAAAGAATGTGGAAAAGTTGGTGCATCTTATACACCAAATGCAGTCATTTTTGGCCTCCCAAAGCCCGTTTTTGCAAAAAAATGGGTAGTTTTTTTTGCAAAAACTGAGGCTAAATTGCCTTCCCTCAGCCTCCAGCAGCACTCTACAGGCTTCAGCAGGTCTGGGGCAAGGCAAAATGCCACCGTTTTTGCAAAAAAATGGCCGAAAGATTGAGCCTTTTTTGCCCCAGTCCTGCTGAGGGCTGCAGAGAAACATAGAAAATAAACAAGCAAGCTATCCTGGCACACAGGGTGGGACCAGTTAATCCATTAAGTAAAACAAGTTTGCCAAGCATTGTAGCTACATATGGCAGGAACTAGGGGGCTAGTTTAAAGGAACTGACCAGTGTTAATGGAGATCAAGATACTGTTATTACAATCATAATGAATGAATTGCTCAGATTGCTTTAAAAATATAAGAGGCATTGTTTTAAGGACAGCCACCAGTGTTAAAAAGATTGGTCTTTACATAAAAGAAACCAATAGGAGAAAACCAGCAAAGCTTAGAAAACAACAGGAACAACATTCAAATTGAAGGTGGGAGCACAGAACGAGGGTTAGCTATGTGTTATTATTTGAATGAATTACACTAACAGTTGCATGACTTTTTAATAGATTTGTAGGCTACAAATCAGGGATGTGCACCCAGTCCACCCATGTTGTCATCACGCTGAAAATCTTGGTTGGTGGAATTCCATCCATCCTCATCCTTTTAGGCTTATCCATACTCCTGTTGTACCCAATCAACGAGAAAAGTCAAAAGGAAATGAAACATGCCTTTGAAAATTCAAGGTAGGTTTGTACTAATATCAGCCTCTCCTGGTATACATCTTTCTTTGGTGAAAGTGGTCAAAAGTCAACTGTATTATAATAAAAACAATATTTGACATTTACAGATTGCAATATATTTTTGTTTGAACATCCAATTTCCCGTTTTGAGAATATCCCCATTTATTCACCCATGTGCATTCATACACAAAAACCTGTGCTTCTGATTCCTAATATATTCAGAAAGTTTATAAATCAAATAAAATGTTCACCCCCAAAATAAATTAAAGCACATTGTAAAGCTAATTCTTTGAAAGTTGACTCTGTTGACCTTTTGGAGCTTTCTTAAAATTACGGTAAATCCAATCCTGATTTGAAACAGTTTCAGAAAAGCCAGAAGTTAAATTTGGAATTATGTGCATGCAAAATTTCTACTCCATCATAGGACTAATAAAACACTAGACTTTAATAGAAATTCCATGTAGTCCTTGACTTACGATTCACAATTGAGCCCAAATTTTCAGTTGTTAAGTGAGACATTTGTTAAGTGAGTTTTGCTCCATTATACAGCCTTTCTTGCCCCAGTTGTTAAGTGAACCACTGCAGTTGATAGGTTTGTAGTTTGATTGTGAATTTGGCTTCCCCATTGATTTGGCTTGTCAGAAGGTTGCAAAAGATGATCACATGTCCTTGGGGCATGGCCATGGTTATGCATATGGAACAGTTACCAAGCATCTGAATTTTGATCACATGATCATGGGGATGCTACAAAGGTCGTAAGTGTGAAAAATAGTCATACGTCACTTTTTTCAGTGCCGTCGTAACTTTGAACGATGGCTAAATAAACTGTCGTAAGTCAAGGATTGCCTCTATTCTCTCCTACAGACTTGTGGTGTTTGGTTTTGGTGGGTCTTGCAATGCACCTATTTTGCATTATCCTGAAAATGGCTTTTCCACAGAGATGACGTACAAATGACAGGAAATAAATTCTGATCACTTGACCAGAGATATACAAGCTGTTAAAATTAAAGGCCACTTTATTGATTTGGATTCTGAAGCTAATGGGCTAATGAAAAACCATCTTAACGTGGCAGCTTTTGTTTCTTTTTATCAAGTGAGCAGCCACATTTTGTACCAATCAGCAATTCACATCTTAAACAGAGAAGTACATTAAGTGAGGTACCCGTGGCAATTAACCTGCTAGATTTTTAGCTTTTTCTGGAAATGTTTCACATTATATACATCTCTGAAAGGAAAACTCAGGATTAAAAGATGGGATCCAGACCCAGCAGATGCCATGTTTCAATTACCATTTAAACTGTTTTTTTTACATGAGATTCTTTCATATCTTACAAAACAGGAGGAATCATTTGAACACTGAAAACATTTCCGTAGGAGAGCCTGAATAAAAATAGAAATCCAGTGGTAATGAAAAGGCAACCAGAGGAGACGACTTCAGCATCCTTGAAGGCATTTGTCTTATTCCACCAGTGTTTAACTACCAATATACCAAGGCTGCTGTGATAAAAAAAGATGACGCTTTGGAGCATGGCTTGGAGAGCCTGTACATCTATAGTGCTGGATTGCTATGAAGCCTCGCACGAGCTGATTTATGAGATGCAATAGGTGGTGCTGTCTCCTTTCATTTACAGTGCAGTACATGTTATATACTGAGGAGAACAGCTGCATGGCGAGTTAAAAGCCATGGTCTTGTGACTGCTATCCATAAGCTGTTAACCAAGATAGTGGTTAGAGGCAATTTCAACTAATTATAACTTATGGTTCCTACCAAAAGAAATCCCATAATTTCTGTTGATCACAGAATTCCATTTATTGTTAATGCAATGCCATTTAATCTGCTTCTTCTTCTGTTTTTTGTACAGATTTTTTAAATCCCACCTTTATTATTTTATGGATTACTCAGAGCAGAGAAGATACCTAATATTCCTTCCTCCTTTAATTTTCCCAACAACAACCCTGTAAAGTGGGTTGGGCTGAGAGAAAGAGAGTTACTGACCCAAAGTCACCTAGCTGCAGAGGTGGGTTGCTCCTGGTTTGGCCCGGATTGGGTGAACCGGTAGTGGTGGTGGCGGGTGGCTCCACCCACCCACCCAGACGCATCACACACATGCACGAGCGAACCGGTAGTAAAAAAAATGGAAACCCACCACTGCCTAGCTGGCTTTCATGTCTAAGGCAGGATTAGAACTCTATCTCCTAGTTTCCAGCCTGGTGCTTTAATCACTAGATAAGGGGTGTCAAACTGGTGGCCCACGGGCTGGATGTGTCATGTATAGGCCCCGTCTACCCCAGCTTTGTGAATGGAGCAAATGTTGCAAAATGTCACATGACAGCAACATGACATAGCAAGTTTGACACCTGTGCAGTAGATCAAGTTGGCTTAAGCTTCTATTCATCTATGTGACTCAAGAACTTATAAAATCCAGCCGTACTTGACTTCGATACTTCCTTAAACTCAACAAGTTTTGAATAACCCAAAGTGTTCTTCTAAAATAGCATAGATATGCACCTTAAAATACATCTTTCCTTGATAAATGGAATGCAGGGTGAAACTCAGTAATTCCAAGATTCAGAGGTTTGGTTGATTATTTCTTCAGTTCAAAATCATATGTGGAAAACAAATGGTACAAACTTGTTGACTTATTTTTCCATTTGTGAGTATGTGTGTGTGTGTGGGGGGAATCAGCATTCTGCATCATGTAAATAGCTGACATCCGCAATGGAAATTGCTTTCACAGTAATGGAGGGAAAAAGAAGAAAGAAAATAACCGCATTGGACTTTTGTCTGTAGTGCAATAATGCACACCAGAGAATGAGAGGCAGTTCACTAAATGATGAACTCAGACGTATTTTTATTCAAGATAGCCCACTTTTGGATTAATCTGGTGGAACAGAACACACGAATTCTAAAAAGTCTGATCTTCAGGCGTTTTATTACATTCAACGGGGCTAACATAAATAATACAGGAGGATGTAGTGTTATCACTAATTGTGGAAGCATATATATGGAGGTGCTCCATCAAGTGAACATTTTGAGAGGCATTATAATTAACATTGTAGTAGCTATGGGTTCCCTTGATGGAGGCACTAGTTTGCACTGTTAGTACTTCTACACAGCATTTTCACTGAGAGGCTCAATGGCAGTTTTGTGTGCTCCAGGGAATGCTATTGGATTTTTTTAAAGGTCTACAGTAATCCTCTCTGCGGCAAATGGACAACGGAAAAAATTGATGCAAACTTTCTAAGTCTGACAATAGGCGAAACTATAGTCAAATATATTTGAAAATGGATCTTTATTTCTGTTCATGATTTTATAGATTAAAATCACCCCTAGATTGGAAAAAAATGTATTAATGCTTAATTATTTTGAAAGTAGTTCAGCGCTGTCAATAATGTTATGAAATAGTTGGAAGTTAGGCAAGAGCTGGGCAATATTGTGATTTAGTATTAATTTTCAGCAAGGTATATCTGAAAAAAAGCACATCTGGTAAATTGTGTGTCTACTTGCTTTTAAAATACACATAAACAGGCACTGTCGCTCACCAGATGCAGCTCAGTAGAATATGATCTAAAATCAATTACATTATTATTTATTCATATGCAAGGATCACTGTAATGAGTAAAGTCGTATTCCTGGTTGCAGAATTAAGCATAATTGATAGAATAATGACAACATAATAATAAATATTATAGCAATTGTGCCACCCTCTGTTCAATTCATCTCACAAAACCCTCAGCCATCTCTTTCTTTCTTAAGCTTGCTAAGAAAAGTGAACAATATTGAAGGGAGATTTAGATTCTCAAGTACAAATTCCAGTGTCCTTTTTGATTTAATGTGCCTAAGCCCCACATTGAGCTAATGTCTTATTTGACTGGGAGGAAAGCACAATCTTTGTGAATGGAATCAAATTTCATATATTGGCAGCAAATCTTCAGTAACCTCTGGAAGGCAGCAAAGATATTCAGAGAATTCTCACTTCGCTATTGTCTAGAGGTCATCTAAGTTTTTGCATCTTGGGCCAGGGTAATTTTGTTTGATACTTGGTATTTTTAAATAATTGTTGCAATGTTGTCCTTTACAGTTGTTCGGGGTTATTTTCCCTTTCCCCCACTTTATTTAACAAAATAGAAAAAAAATAACTAGGGAAGAGAAAAAAAAGCAATTCAACAATAGCAAAAATGTAGAGACCTTCTCATAGGTATGAAATTTTGTGGAAAGTTTTCAAAAAAAAATATAGGTAGTCCTTGACTTATGACCACAAATAGGCTCAAAATTGCTAAGGCAGTTAAGTAAGTTTTGTCCCATTTTGTGACCTTTTACCACTGTTAAGTAAATCATGGGTTGTTAAGCGAATTTAGGTTGGAAGCCATCTGGGACGGTTACAAATGGAGATCCTATGACCCCAGAACAGTGCAACTGTCAGAAATACATGTCAGCTATCATCCCAAATTTTGGTCATGTGACCTTGCTGCAACCATTGTGTGAAAACTGGTCATAAGTCACTTTTTTCACTGCTGTTGTAACTTCAAAGGTCACCAAATGAATGGCTAAGCCGAGGACTAACTCTAATCATATTTCATGGTAGCCATCCAGTCGTACCTTAGAGTGGTGCAGTGGCCTCGAGGTGGAGCTCTCTCCTCACAATCAGGAGGCTGTGAATTCGATCTTAGATAGAGGCAGATATTTCTCTCTCTGGGCACAATGAGAATACGTATATCTGCTGAATAGAACTCTGCATTGGCGACGTAAACACTCAGCTCCATTCAGTTGCCCACAAGGGATTATGCGGTCATTAAAAGAAGAAGATCCAGTCATACCTTACATCTATAAGCAGCATATTCTTAAGTTCCAAGTCACTGCAGGTCTTCAGTAGACTGAATAAATGGGTGGGTGGTGTTAAGTCACTCTGACTCTAAAATGTACAGTATGAGAAATAGTTTGACTGCAAATAATGTTTGTTATATAGTTGCCTCAATGCTTATTGAATAAATCTGCTAAGACTTCAATGTGTTTTGCTCTGCAATTTATCTGGAATATTGTGCAGTGCTTTTATCTAGGATAAATACCAAGCAGTATACTTTGGGTGTATGTGTCTAAGCACACATGCATTCAAGCACATGAAGAAAGAGTGTTACTACTATACTATACAGACGGTGACAAGAAAACTATCAATTCCTCCAAGAATATACGTAATAGGAAACTATTAACAGCAATCAGCAAAATTTGCAATGATGTGCAAACTACTGGAAAACTTGAAGTGATGACATTTTGTTACCCTTACAATATTTTAAATAAAAAAATGGAATTGAACCTTTTATAATGGCTTTACCTGTGTTGAACCAAAAGGAATAACAAGAAGTTAAACTATTGATTTATTTGTTCCAGTCAGGAGAATCAATTTGTCCTTTCGGGGGATTTGAGAAATTGCATTTGAGAGAAATAAAAAGTTACTTTTTCCCATTTCCTTTGTAAAAATCTGCTTCTTGCATTTGTGTGTTTATCATGAACGTTTGTAAAATGAATGGAATAGGAGAAATACATAATGTATATCTATGGGGAAGAGTTACATGTTTTTCATAAGGCTTGTTGGAGACATGTAGACGAGTTTGAATAGTAGAACTATTTAAGCAGCCTCAAAGATGACATTCTAATATTTATTTTTCCCTTCAATCATGTCCAGTTTTTCGGCACTGCCTGGACAAGTCCCTGCAGTTTTCTTGGCAAGGTTCTTTGGAAGTGCTTTGCCATTACCTTCCTCTTATGGCTGAGAGAAAGTCACAGCTGGATGACCTTGGGCAGTCCCATTTTCTCAGCCCTAGGAAGGAGGCAATGGCAAACCATTTCTGAAAAAAACATGCCAAGAAAACAACAGAGGCTTGTCCAAGCAGTCTCCAAGGCTGAAGGATTATTATAATGTTAAGGAAGGAGAGGGGATAATGATTTTATAACTGCTGTAAAGAAAACTGGAAGTAGCTTTTTAGTTACCTTTCCCCCCTTTAACTTGTTTTCTGAAATCTTTCTTTAAGTTAAATGAAAACTTTGGTATATTGAAGATCCAACTAGAAGCAATCAATAAATTCTCTTTGCATAGCTTTCGTGCCTAAAATAACTTAACAGCTCAGTCTCTGTTTTCCAGACTGATAAAGATGGTGTTTTTTTTTAAACGCTCCTTTCTAAACAGCACTATAACCTTGTTTCAGTATGCCTAAGGATTGCCAACGTAAAATTGGATTTGTGAGACTTATATTGAAGATCAGTTTAGCTCCTCCTCATCCACTATAATCCAGCATTCAGAGCAATAATTCAGACTTGCTAGTTGACAGTCTTCAACTATTATGAATTAAGTTATTTTTAATGTTTTTTTTAAATTAGAGCTATTTAACTTACATGCATATTGGAAACGTTTCTTGGACCCAACTGAGTAAAAAATCAAGTTTAGTTGCAGGTACTAAAGGACTTCAAATATCCAAAGGACTTTGGTACTCATTAGTAAAGTAGTTTTGTAAATGGTCTCATAACTTTCAAGTACATTTGTAACAGGCACTGGTACAATAACTAAGTTAAAAGTAGTATAATGATGCAGAAACTACAGGTATAACAGTTTGTCTTATAATATAGTAATAAACATAACTCAGTTTTGCTTTCCACTTCTAGAATCACTAGAAATCCACACATTTTTTTCCCAGTTTGTTCATGCCACTTATGCTTCTTTTGAGAAAATGCTAAGGGCAAACAGGCCTCTTTCCTCAAGAAAAAGCCCCTTTCAGCTTTGGCAAACATTTAATGTTCATCAGAGTGAAAAAAGAAAAATTGCTAATAGAATCTAAAAATGGAAATATGTTCAGTCAGCCTAGCAAATAGGCTTTGTAGAGACTGAGGTGCCTTGCACAGCTGGTCTACCACCATTACCAGGCAGGAATAATTTAAAATTATGTGTCAAAATGGCAAGTAAGCCATGGAGTAGTAGTAAAAAAAAAAAAGAAAGGCAAGAGCAATGGTTTAGTAAAATATCCACCCTTTTGTGAAAGCACAATATATAATGGAGTCCACACTTTAATTATGCTTCATGAAAGATTTCACTTCTATGTTGATCAACTTGCAAACAGTCACGATTAAGAAGAGATGTTGTTTTGCTCATAAGAAAGGTCGTCATTCACCAGGCATGGAGAAGATTGTTCTCTCAAGGCTTGCATAGAGCTGGCTGTAAAATCCAGACTTTGGGAGGAAAGCTTCCTGTATTCCTCAGTGGAATTGACTGCAACTAATGCTTTGCAGGAAGCACTACTGCTGTCATTAGACATAGCATTCACATCCCTTATAGTGATCTCCTGTTGGGATTCAAATGTTAATGGAATAAAGCCCTCGCTGTCTGCCGTAAGAACAATCCAGGACAAATCTGCAAAAGACAAGAGACACAAAGGATATTTTAAGGAATTCCAAAAAGAAGCAGCGACTGTTGGCATTGGCATTGTTTATGGGCTTCCTTGCTTACCTCTATACAAAGGCCAGTTGAATAATATTAGACCAAGCAGTTAGGGTACAACACATACTGGGTACAAGATTGGTTTCTCCTATGATTTCTAGATTCATTTTTCCTTACAGAGAAAATTGCTAACAATGCATCTTGAGGGAAAAAAACCTTTGAACACAGATGGTCTTTGACTTACAACCGTTTGTTTAATGGCCAAAGTTAACAATAGCCATTGAAAAAATGACTTACGACATTTTTCACACAACCACTGCAGCATCCCCATAGTCACATGATCAAAATCCAGACTCTTGGCAACTGACTCACATTTATGATGGTTGCAGTGTCCTGGGGTCATGTGATTACCTTTTGCAGCCTTCTGACAAGCAAAGTCAATGGAGAAGCTAGTTTCACTTAACAGTGTTATTAACTTAGCAGTGATTCACTTAACAATTGTGGCAAGAAAGATCTTAAAACGAGGCAAAACTCACTTAACAAACGTCTCACTTATAAAGAAAAATGTTGGGCTCAATTGTGGCCTTAGGTCGAGGACTACCTGTAATAGACTATTTTTAAATTAGATTATCTATTCAGGATTTTTTATCAGGTTGGAAATAATCAAGTCAGGCTAAATTCCTGTAACAAGTTCACAAAAACCAAGGGCAGGGGTGGGTTTCGGCAGTCACGACTGCCGGTTCGCTCATGGGTGCGCTGCGCACACTTGATTTGCACTGCACGCGCAATGCAATAAAAATTGCTCTGTACATGCGCAGAAGCAAAAAACAAGATGGTGCCACCCAGAGAACCGGTTCGGGGACACGGCAGGCCTGGGTCACTGCCGGTTCCAGTGACCCAGGCCGCCAAACCACTACCGGTTCTGCCGAACTAGTAGGAACCCACCACTGACTTACGGGTGCTATTACAGGGCTTAAACTACATTCTTAAAATTAATGGTGTATAATCTGGCAGGCAGGTATAAAGGTCTAAATTCACTCTCAAGGAGGGAAACAGCATAAGAGAAAGTCCACTCAACAACTGAAGAAGTCACTATTGAACAATCTGCTCTGAACAATTCTGCTGTAACATATATGAAAAGAACCTAGTTCTCCTGCCATGGCTGACACATAGATTCTCCTGCTTAAAATTATGCCTCCAATGTCCGTGAACATTCTTGTTTGCTAATCAGATATCCACCAAAGGCTAACATACACAACTGGGTAGGAAGAGGTGTTAAACCCTGGAGCTGCCAGAGCTCCAGTTTCTATGATGAGTTTCTTTCATTGGTTATGTAAAGCTGTGTTGCAAATGACATCATGAGAAGATTGCAATCATGTGAACCTTTAATCTTTCTGCTTAGTGTCTTATTTGAACTAGTCAGGTAAGGCCAACACTAAGAAACATTTTCAAAATATCTCTCTAGGCACAAGCAAACCAGCCTGCATATGTAACATAATATATAAGCCAATGTATCAGTCTGAAAATTTAAACAAGATGACTCCAGGTCATGGGTGAAATTATAACTGTTAATTATAACTGTTTGTAATAAAGCATCAAATTACTGAGAACTGATTAGCTGTTGCTGAATTAGATACAATTTATTTCCTTTATTTAGATGTACAGACCTACAGTATGTGTTTGCAAAAAATAGCAGACAGGCATAGTTCAAGAGATGGGAAAAGAATACATGTCTCAATCACTAAGTATGAAGTAATAATAAAGGTTGTGAGAATAATTTAGATCACCAAATAAAGGATTTGCTCAGGTATGTGATAGCATCTAAATAAATTTGGCTACTGTAATCTAAAAAAACTAAATAGAATTAGATGTGGGTGTACTTGGATAGGAACCACCCTGGGCTATAAACTAGACAGAAATGCTGAAAAAACATACCAGAAAGAGGCAGTGGCAAACAGTTGTCCTACTGTAAAAAAAATTCCTTAGATGAGTCCATAAAGTCACCAGCAGAACTCAATCGAAAAGAGATTTTATCATTACAATCCAAAGATTTGGACAAACAGAAACTTGTGGGCATTCTATTGGACTTGCTGGAACAGTCTTCACTTTGAATAGTATATCAAGTTTTCACCAGGAGGATTATTTAAATGTATACAGTATGCCAAGTTTGTTTTACCATAAGACCAAACTCAACCTTTAGCAGGACACAAGCACTTCTTCCCACAGCCATGATAAATAATGCATCCAGCCCTATTTAAGTTTCTCCTAATTATATTCTAAATCATTTTCCAGCTATCTCCAGTCATTGGTTCAAGTCTTTCTCTGTAGAAGAACCAAAATGAGTTCGTTCCACCTTGCTCCTAGCACCCAATCTCAACTGAAGGCCACTGTTTGTTTTTTTAGGTTAAACATTCCCAATTCTTTTCACTATCCTCAATATGAATCTCTTCTATATATTTCCAGACTCTTCGCCATTCTGGCTAGCCTCTTCTAGATTTGCTAATTTTGTCTGTGTCCTTAAAATATGGGGCCTATGGATGGTTACAGTATTCAAATATAGCTTACTAGCACAGAATGGAACTACTACTTCTTGTGACTTGAAGTATACTGAGATATCATTAGTTTCTAACAGGGACAGGGTTATGACAGGGTTATGACATAGGAGGAGGAGCTTCCGGCAATGGCGGTCGCCTCTTGAGCTCCGGGAGACGCTACAGAGCTCCAACGGGGCAATGGGTGCTGTTTCCGGCCCTCGTTCCATCGGAGGGCCGAGAGTCGGACTGATGAACCACCCGGGCTGGTTTTGGACCTATTTCGGTCCGTCAGGGTGGTCGTGGTGATCGAGGGGAGGCCATAGAAGATCGCCGAAAGGCAGGAAGAGGCTGGGGGGGTGCGAGCAGGCGTGGAATGGCGGCGCAACAGCGTTCGGCGTTTTGGCGTGCGCGCCGGCAGAGGAGACAAGTGGAGCGACAGAGCGGCCGGCAAAGAGGCGAGGCAGCCGACTAGGAGAGGCCGAAAGAAGACCTGAGGCCAGGCGGAATGGAGATAGCAGCGGCTGCGTGTAAAGATGCCTCTACCAAGGGCCTTGCCGAGGCTTTTTCGCTGAGGCTTCTCGTCATCCTCTGGCGGCTCCCTGGACTCCTGGAGGCCGGCGCTGTTGGAAGACGCCGGAAGACCAAAGCCTGGAACAACGCCTGGGTGAGCGCTGGGTGATAGCCTGGTTTATTGGACCCTTCAGGTGGGCGCCAGGACAGAGTGGGATAGGATGGTGGCTATGGTGGCTGGGGGGGCCTGGATCATCTGAGGCTTCTGGAAGATCTGGCCTAGGGCCATGGACTGGGCCTATGACCATGGAGAGGCTGGAAGGCTGCCTGGGATTATGGTTATCTGGATACCTGGGCCAAGACTGCCCCCCCACCCACCCACCAAGGACCCTGAATCTCTGTTCCTGAGCCTATGCCCACCTAGGACCATCTAAGACTATGGAGAGTTATCATCTATTTTACTATCTTACCATTTACCAGCTGGGGCTATCACCCATTTTTTCTACCATTTTTTCCATCTTCGCCATATCCGTCTAATCTTATCATCTGGACATCTGCTCCCCCCCCCCCCCACTCTTTACTGAAGAATCATCCAGGACAATGCCTCTTACCCCTCCCACACTGACTTATGGGACTAATGCCTTTTACACCCCCCCCCCAATACTGACTTATTTTTACCATCTACAGCACCTTAACCCCCACTGGAATTTTGATAATAACCTATTCGAGGTTAGACTTGCTCCGCCTGCGGGAGGCCCCTCTCTCGCAGGTTTGGCCCTTGGCTCTTTCAAGGGCCCGCCTCGAGGACGGGTTCGTGGACCCCGAGAGGTGCAGGAACCGGAAGTTAAGGGGATTTTTAGTAAAATGTTTTTTATCTTTTTTAGGGGGTTCCAGGGTGGGGGGGAGGGCTAATCAGACCGGGAGGAGAGCCAGTGCCGGACAAACAGGTGAGTCTAGGAAGGACGGGGATGCGGTGGAGGGGGGGAAAATAAAGGTCACTAGAGCAGAGGGTTGTCATATTACAACGGTCGTGGGGAGGAGGGGATGCGAGGACAGGATAAGATCCCAAGGTCGGTTGGGAGACCGTGGCTGCTGGTTACGCCCGGTCGCTTGTACCAACCCCTGCAGTCTAGGTGGACAGGAACTACAGAGCCAGGGCCTGCGGCTGATGCTCTGCAATGCAAGGTCTGTTACCAACAAGGCCCCCCTCATTAATGAGTTGATCTCAGAGGGGGAGCTAGACCTTGCAGGGATAACGGAGACCTGGTTGGGCCACGGGGGTGGTTTACCCCTCGTGGAAATGTGCCCACCAGGTTTCCGGGCATTCCATCAGCCCCGGGCCCTGGGTAAGGGTGGTGGGGTGGCGGTGGTTATTCGGGAACGTTTAGAGCCGAGGGAGTTCACTGTCCCTCAGATACCCGGGTGTGAGTCCCTTGGTGTGAACTGGGGCCCAGGGAGGCAGTGGGGCTTGCTGATTGTATACTTGGCTCCTCGCTATGCATCAGCAGCCCTGCCCGAGCTCCTCGAGCTAATCTCAGCGACGGCAGTTGAGACTCCCAGACTTTTGGTCACGGGGGACTTTAACTTGCCGTCAACGGGAGCGGCTTCCAAGGTGGCTCGGGAGTTCATGGCTTCCATGACGGCCATGGACCTGACCCAATTAGTTCAGGGCCCCATTCACGAAGGGGGCCACACACTGGACCTCATTTTTGTATCTGAACAGTGGACGAGTGATCTGGGAATAGGGGACTTAGTCATCACGCCCCTGTCATGGTCAGATCACTCATCCCTCCGGCTGGACTTCCCTGGCGCTATCCCCCACCGCGAGGAGGCGGAACCAGACTCTACAAGCTGGTACCGCCCCAGGCACCTGATGGAATCGGACAGATTCCAGACGGAGCTTGGGCCAATACCTGTAGCCCTGTCCCGCTCCCACTCCGAGGACCTAGTGACTGCCTGGAATAGGGCGACGACTGGGGCCTTGGACCGGGTTGCGCCTTTGCGATCTCTCCTGCGGCATCGACCCACCCGGGCTCCTTGGTTCACTGAGGAGCTAAGGGTGATGAAGCGCCACAGGAGACGTCTAGAGAGCAGGTGGAGGTCCTCACGCTCCGAATCTGATCGAACACAGGTAAGAGCCTATTTGCGGACCTACCTTGTGGCAATAAGAGCGGCCAAGCGTAGATATTGTGCCGCCCTTATTGCGTCCGCGGATAACCGCCCTGCCGCCCTCTTTCGGGTGACCCGCTCCCTTCTATCGCAAGGGACGCGCGGGACACCCTTACAGGGAAGAGCAGAGGAGTTTGGGGAATATCTCCAGGACAAAATCGATCAGATCCGGAGCGGATGGACCTCCGTCAGTGGACCAGACGAGCCGTCAACAGCGAGTCTTGAGAGACCATTCTGGGAGGAGTTTGACTGTTGCCCCGGAGGATTTGGACAGGTTGCGTGGACGGCTGCGGCCCACCACATGTTCAATGGACCCGTGCCCCTCCTGGCTGGTACTGGCAGCCTGGGAGGTGACACGAGGCTGGCTTCTGGGCCTGGTGAACGCCTCATTGGGTGAGGGATACTTACCAACCGCCTTGAAAGAGGCGGTGGTGAGACCCTTGCTCAAGAGACCTTCGCTCGACCCAATGGAGCTAGCTAATTACCGTCCAGTCTCCAACCTCCCCTTCTTGGCGAAGGTTGTTGAGAATGTGGTGGTGCAGCAGTTCCCACGACACCTGGACGAATCCGACTATCTAGACCCACGCCAGTCCGGCTTCCGACCCGGGCACAGCACAGAGACAGCCTTGGTCGCGTTGGTTGATGATCTCTGGAGAGCCAGAGATAGGGGTTGTTCCTCTATCCTGGTCCTATTAGACCTCTCGGCGGCTTTTGATACCATCGACCATGGTATTCTATTGCGCCGGTTGGAGGGGATGGGAGTCGGAGGCACCGTTTTGCGGTGGTTCGGCTCCTACCTCTCCGACCGGAAGCAATGTGTGTTGACAGGGGGGCAGAGGTCGTCCCTGAGGCCACTCACTTGTGGAGTGCCACAGGGGTCGGTCCTCTCGCCTCTCCTGTTCAACGCATATGTGAAGCCGCTGGGTGAGATCATCCGTGGTTTTGGGGTTGAGTACCACCTGTATGCTGATGATACTCAGCTGTACATTTCAACCCCAAACCACCCCAACGAGGCTGTCGAAGTGATGTCCCGGTGTTTGGAAGCCGTCGGGGTCTGGATGGGGGACAACAGACTCAAACTCAACCCATCCAAGACCGAGTGGCTGTGGGTACCGGAACCTCGATTCAGTCAGCTGACACCATCGCTGGCCATAGGGGGCGAACAACTGTCCCCTGTGGAGCGGGCGCGCAATTTGGGCGTCCTCCTTGATGCCCGGCTGTCAATGGAGGACCATGTGGCAGCCGTGGCAAGGGGGGCGTTCCACCAGGTTCGCCTGGTGCGCCAATTGCGCCCCCTACTGGACCGGAGTGCCCTGCGCACGGTCACTCATGCGCTGGTGATGTCTCGCCTGGACTACTGCAATGCCCTCTACATGGGGCTTCCCTTGGGACGCATCCGGAGACTGCAGTTAGTTCAGAACGCAGCCGCGCGGGTTATCATGGGGAGTACACGTTACTCCCACGTAACACCTCTCCTGCGCGAGCTGCACTGGCTACCTGTGGCCTTTCGGGTGCATTTCAAGGTATTGATTACCATCTTTAAAGCGCTCCATGGCATAGGACCTAGTTATCTGCAGGATCGCATCCTACCACACACGTCCCTGCGACCTATCCGCTCACACAGGGAGGGACTCCTTCTGGTGCCGTCCGCTAGGCAATGCCAGCGGGCGACACCTAGGAGTAGGTCCTTCTCTGTGATGGGCCCAACCCTCTGGAATGACCTCCCCCCTGATATTCGAACTACCACCGACCTCCGTTCCTTCCGTCAAAAATTAAAGACTCACCTATTTCAATCAGCTGGCCTGGCACTCTCTTAGTTTTACCTCCTGGGGATATATTTTAATTGGGTTTGGGTATTTTAATTGGGGATGTTTTTAGGGTTTTTATGGTATATTTATTTCTTGTACAGCCTTATCTCCTCCACCCAAATGTATTTAACTGTTTTATATTATTGTATTTTTATCTGCATTTGACTGTACACCGCCCCGAGTCCCTTTTTGGGAGAGGGGGCGGTTTAGAAATCCAAGAAATAAAAAAAAAAAAAAAATGAACTCCAGCCCTACCCCTTCTATTTTGGCCCTCCCCACATTTTTATGGAACAACGGTTGTGAAACTGTTTCTCCATTCAATTATAGTCAAACATGATTACATTCCTCTTTCAAACTTTCAATAATAAAGAGATGTTATAAATGCAGCCATTTTTTACAGTTGTGATTTGAAGAGAACTATTGATGCCTGAAGAGAACAGAGTATAGTCAGTAAAAGAAAATCCATTGTAAAAAAATGTAACTATTTGGAAATGCCATTTATATATAAAAAGGAACAAATATTTTTCCACTGGCATGTAGGCTTGTTATTAGTGTTCCCTAAGTTAGCTTTCATACTTACTGTGCTGCATTTCAACTACACCCACATTGAAAATCTTCTGAATTATGCTCAGACGGAGTTTCCCATCACAGAGGATAACAGCATGCTCTTCAGAAGTAACAGATCCTGAAGACTCCTTCTGTCAGTAAATAATTAAGAGTTTTAAGCATAATGATTCATAACAGCTAGTCCCATGCTCATGAACCCAGGTTTCAAAGGGTGGAAATAGATGCCATTCAGATACAATCTTGTTACTTAGTGCCATACTTTATGCCCATTGGTAAGAGCTGCATACATAGAGATATTACTAAGACTGAATTTGCACAATTTTCACCTTGAATATTGTAGTACTTTGGGCATATTCAGATTAATGGCTAGAGCAAAAGATGTCACAAATGAACCCAGTTCAATGTTTGTTTTCTCTGTATAGGTAAAAAGTACTGTCAATCATGTCTATTATCTATGAAATAGGTGCATGTAATTTTTATATGTGCACGACAATACTTATTCATACAACACATAAACACACATTTATTCATGGTCCTTTCTCCAGCCCACTCCAGGAGATATGTTCCTTCCCATGGAAGGAAAATTAGGCTAAGAGAAGACAGCTTCCTTAGGATCATCCAGCAATTCTTGAGACTTAATGGAGAATTGAACCAGAGTTTTTCTTGTCTTAATTAAGTGTGCCTCTAGCCAAATCTAATGGCTCTCAAATGGCATTTCTGGAATATTTTCAACCTCTTGAAAATTACTTTTTAGATTGCATTGCAGTGACAATTCTAGAGAGTCTACAAAGACCCCAGTCACACTGATGCCTCCAAAAAAGTCCAAATCTTCCCTCTCCTATCTTTAAAAATAGTTTTACATAACTAGATTATAGCAAATGGCTTGTTGCTCTTAAGAAATTTTACAGCAAAACTCACAAGGAAGGAATTAATATTACTAATTTTTAAGTACAGCTGGAGATATTAAAATTGTGACAGCATACTCTTTTTTTGATTGAAAGTTACCTGACAAATCACGTTAACAAAAGAAGGTTCACAAGATGGTGGATACTGCGGAACAATTTTTTTCCCGGATCTTAGAAGCTCAGTTATCTCAAAAAGTTGATGCTGAAGTTCTGCAAAACTGTAGCACAGTTCTTCTAGATTTTTAGAGATGCAATTAGCTTCTTTTTCACTTTGCAGTAAGTTCCTTTTTACTTCATGAGAACTCTGCATTTGTTTACCATACGAATTAGAAGTTTCATGAGATCCAACTCCCGGTGTGTTTGAAGTTGGTATATTTAGTGATCCTGAAGAGTTTTCAAGCTCTTGAAGAACAAAGGAATGAGCTATTGGCTCAACGTCTAAAGTTGTCAAATCTTGAGGGAAATTCTTGGACATCTTTTTCTCAGCAGAATCCACAATGCTTGTTGGCAGACATTGCTCATCAGCGATTTCTTCTATCAGTTTTTTCTTCCCAAAGGATGGCATGCTCATGCAGTCTGGGAGCAGCAATCCTTCCCTGAGAACATGGCCATCAGAAGAATGCCTTTCAACGCACTCTCTTTTCACTGGTGTGTTCCTAAAACAAACCTGAGTAGGCCCCGAAAGTGCAGAGGGGCCTTCTCTAGAGGTGATCTTTTTGATGATCAAGCGGAGAATGTACTTATCAGAGCGTGAAGATGGAAGAAAAGCAGGATCCATTAATTTTTGCTTTCCAACCAGGATCAGTAACAGTTTCTCTGTTAAGAAACATAATCCCTTTGGCCTCTCATTCTTCTCCAATTGAATTTGTTGAATGTTAGGCAGGAGTGATGAAGCTAAGGAATAAGCCAAAATTATATTACAAGTATTGGAGGCAACTACCACAGTCTGTGTTTTAGAGTCAAAAGCCAGGATATCTGGGACCAGGATACCTGGGATGCTGACTTTTTTGCTAGTTGTCGCTTTTCTTTCAAACGTTACCAAAATCAAGTGTGACGCATCGTGACCACTTCCAGTTAGGTAATCCTTGGATCTTAGATTAATGAGGGGACTTTTTTCAGATAGCTGTTTGCTCAAAGGCAGATGAGTCAAATCCACTGGGGACGATGCTAACATTTCCTGGTCCGTTAACTTTTTCCCATCATCTACACAGGCATCACCCTCATATTCTAATGGGTTACTTTGAGAAGGAATTGAATTTCCAATAATTTCATTTGGGATTTCAAAGGAAACACCAGCATTTAAGCTGCAGATCTTATCCAGTGGCAATTCAGTAGCAACTGCCACTTGTGCGCTCACGGTTGGTTCGATCGCACAAACATAGCCGCCTACATCCAATATTGGACAAAAGGAGCAAGCATTTAAAGTTTTCTGATCATCATCCCACATGTAGGAATGGAGCGTGCTACCTATCCCGATCACCAGACGTTTGCCTCCCTCAGTCCAACAAGCACAATGAATGATACCGGTACCTTTGATATCGGCTTTTATTCTGGAGTTATTGAGTCGCACCGAATGGAGCACAGACGTTTCTCGTGTAGTGAGCACCGCTAAGATTTCTTTTTGGGGATGCCACACGCAACCCTGAGGAAGTATAGGAAACAGCTCGCTGATTTCACTGATCTGATAAACCATCAGCTTGTTTTGTTCTGAAGCACTGTAACAGAGTTGCCACATTGTAATGTGTCTTTTATGCTGAATAGCAAGAAGCGCAGGAGCGTCTGGGGCACAAAACGGACCCCAGTAGAGTCCGTGAACGTGTTCAAATTGACCCACAACATTTGAATTGCCAAAGTTAGGTTCCCCATTACGCTGGTATAAAGAAGTCAGTATCACTTGCTTTCCGTCTGTCCAAGCAATCCCATGCACAGGATGGATGGCCTGGTGTAAGGCATTAAGGCCAGTTCTCAAGAGCTTCCCTTTCCCCAGCTCCATGTTCAAGTTTTCATGGAATACATCTGTAAAGGAAACAAATACTGTTTTAATTCTTTCATGACTAGCTAATTTTCAAACCAGTAAGGCAAACTATTGAAGTTTTATAATTGTCGGGTACTGTTTCATTATTCTGTTGTGGATTTTGTTGAGCTTCTTTTAATTGATACATTGGTACTCAGCCTGACTTAGTTTCTCAATGTTCTAAGTAAATGAATTGTCTCAAATGAATTTGACAGTCACATTTTAGTACAGGAAAAGAAAGAAGATCATCAGTTCTCCAGCATATATAAAGGTATACCTTATAAGAAATACACATTTTCCTTTCCATGAATTTGGAAAAGGCTGTAGTTGAGGAAAAATCAACAATGGGTATCTAAATTCAGCTTCCCAATATTATGTTGTGACATTTTGGTATATCGGAAAAAAAATTGCTCAAAATGATCAGCCTATTTTTGACTTATGGGACATGGATGATGTGAGAACAAGAGGCCTAGCAAAAGCAATCTAATCCCAATGTCACCCGGAAATCACCACATAATAAAACCAATTGGGCCACAATCACACTGCAGAAATCTATTTTGCTACTGAATTCCAGGAGCATTTTCTGGATACTGAAAGCATAAAATCTGTCCCACAATTAATATTTCTGTTCTAATCAATTATGAGGAATATTTCAAATTTTAAATTAACCTAAAGAGTTTGTTCATTCAGGACCAGGAAAATGTGATCCTTCAGATATTAGTAAAGTACAACTTCCAGCAGCTGCAGTGAGTTTGGGTAATGCTGAGAGATTTTTACAGTTTAGCATCTGGATAGTCAAATGTTCCCTCTCCTTGTTTAAAAATGAACTGGGTGACCATGACACACATGGGGCTATTTTGTATCAAATTGTGACTACAAGTAGTCCTTGATTTACGACCACAATTGAGCCCCAAGTTTCTCTTGCTGAGACATTTGTTAAGTGAGTTTTGCCCCATTTTACGACCTTGCTTGCCACAGTTAAATTGGCTTCCCCATTGACTTTGCTTGTGAGAAGGTTGCAAAAGCTGATCATGTGACCCCAGGACACTGCAATGGTCATAAATATGAATCAGTTGTCAAGCATCTGAATTTTGATCACTCGACCTTGGGGATGCCACAACGGTCGTATGTTTGAAAAACAGTCATAAGTCCCTTTTTTCAGCGTGGCTGTAACTTTCAACTGTCGAGGACTATTTGTATCCAATTGAATCAAGTATTTTCCAAGGGGGGGGGGAATCCTGCTTACATCACCGGCTCCATATTTCAAGAATGGAAAAAATTCCAGAGCAGATCTCAGAATAACCAGGAGTTGTAATGGGGAAGGAAGCAGTGGAAATATATAGACATCAAGCTGAATATAGTCTATCGTTTGCAGGCTGGGATCTTTCAAGATGTGGCACCTTATTTTTCCCCGACCAAGATTGCAATTTGGAAGTGGCTCTCCTTCATCACTATGTGGGACATGACGATGGGGAGATCATCCGTCACTCCCTATTTCATCCTTTTAAAACCCCGCGTCCCCAGAGCTTGTCGGGATAAAAACTTCACCTTAGGAAACCGGCGTAACCAGTGGCGGGGGCAGATGGGAACTGTAGTCCAATCAGAAACCTAAAGACCGGCTAAGTCGAAAGAAAAAAGACCGGGCAAGTCGGATTCGGCGTTTTCGAGAGCAATTTCTCATTGCATTCCCCACCCTTGAGCCTTTTTTATTCTCCCCACGGGCAGCGCCTCGGCTTCTTTTGCTGAGCCTCCTCCCGGTTCTGACCGCCACTCCGCCGCCTCCGCTCGTGCCCCTATGGTTCCATCCCCACATCCATTTACCTCTAAACACGCGATCCGGCTGTTCGTCTGTGTAACGACATCACCCTCTTTTCACGCCCACTCGGTGCTCCGTTTATGCCGGAATCCCAGATTCTCGTTCTGGGGAGGAAGAATCGCCCAGCAGGAACACATGGACTTACCCCGTCTTGCCACAAGGGACGCTGCTGGCGGAGGCTTTCAAAAAGGTTAAAAAAGGGAGGCGGGCTCTAAAGCTTATAATATAGGCACGTATTCCCTTGCCTGCCTATGAGGTAGCGTCACCGGAGCTCTATTTCTCTATTGGCCCGTGTGTGAGCTAACAAACGCCCCCTTGCGACAGAAACGCAACTCAGGAAACTTCACGCTCCGGCAATCCTTCCCGCCATGCTGTTTGGTGGCAGAGCCCCCCTCCCCCGCCCTTGGAGGGGGAAAAATGGCGGGAACGTTGGGTTGATTTTGGGGCTTACGCGGCTGCTGCAATGCGAGCCTCGTTTTTTTTCCCCGGAAGAGATGCTTTTCCACAGTTTTGCGTTCCTGCGGCTGAGGCCAAAAAGTCAGAAAGTAATAAAAGCGTAAATGTCTTTTAAGAACCGCAAATGGGTAGTGGTTCAAAAGACCAAATCGCTCACGTTTATTGTTTTCTTTGGCTTATTGTAGTCATTGATTCTTGTTTGTTTTCTTTAATACTACAAGCAGTAAAGTTTTTTTATTTTTTCTTATTGTACTGTTCTGAATAACGGAAAAATTTAAAAAATAGGGAAAGCTAGAATGTTTTATTAACGGTTTATAATATTTATAGGTTGTCGGTGTGTCAAGAGTTTGAAAACTTACAATTGTCTTTTGTAGTAAAATTGCACAGACTCCATGATTTAAGAAACACTTTATTTTTGTGCTAAGGAGGTACAACAGAGGCAACTGTTGTGTTATAAATGTTTATTTAGTTAACTAAGTTCAGTTATGATTTGAAGTCAGCTTTATTATTTTCCCCTCAAAACCAATTTAATGCTATTTATCCCTCCACTTGCTATCCTTCCACTTGCTACTTATTATGAAATATTGAACATTCAAGAGTTCACAAACTTTAAATGAAGTTTGTGAACTCTTGAATGTTCAATATTTCATAATAAGTATGAAATAAAATGATGTGTTCTCCACACGTCCAAAATTAATGAGAATCTAATTAAATGAATCAGAAACATTACTACGTGCATTAATTTACTGTATTGAGAAAATGATACAAAGTTATATATTTGTGGCCAAAAATATATCAGTCTTTGCTTTCAAAGTAACTGCTGTGCCCAGAACCCTTTGGGAAGGAATAACTGCAACTAAACATTTCCAATAATATTTGATCAGTCCTGCACATGTACTTGGAGAAATTTTTGCTCATTCCTCCCTATAGAAAGCTTGAACTGGGAATTTAGGTGCGCTTCCCATGAACTGCCTACTCCGACAACATTTTCTTTAGGAAGGTCAGAACTTTGGCCAATCCAAAATATTTCCTTTAATCATTTTTGAATTAGATTATCTTGGGGTCATTGTCCTGCCGCATGACCTACCTTCTCTTGAGCTTCAATTCATAGGCAAATACCCTGACATTTTCCTTTTAAGATTTATTGGTAAAATTCAGAATTCATAGTTCCATTGATGACAAGCTGTCCTGGTCCATAGGGGGCAAAGCAAGTTCGAACCATGATACTGCCTCCACTATGTGTTTCTTGCATTGGAATGGAGTATTTACCCTTCACCAAACAGAATGCTTTTCATTCAAGCCACTTAATTCTATTTTAGTCTCATCCATCTACAGAACATTCTTCCAATAGCATTCTGGCTTATCCATGTGATTTTTTTGCAATCTGTAGATGAAGTAGCAATGTTCCTTTTGGAGCAGGGGTGTCAAACTCAGCAAAGGACTGGCCCATGCTGCCTCTGCCAGTGAAAATAGAGCTCGGAAGGGCAGCATGTGGCCCTCCTGAGCTCCCTTTTCGCTGGCAGAGGCCTAAAACGGAGAACAGCAGGGCAGAGGGCTGTAGGGCGTCAAGCTAGCCATGGCCCTGGCCACACCCACTCAGCCCCCCTTGAGGTCAAACACAACCCTGATGCGACCCTCAATGCATTTAGCCCTCCAATTATTTGTTGCTTTCATTGTAGTATTCCCCATGCTAAGTGGAAGAAGTCTAAAACAGTTGTGTTATGTTGTTATTTAAAAATAATATATTGTTTGTTCATCTGCAGAGTTTCCTAATGGCAGTACTAACTTTAAATAAACACATCTGATAGATTTTTTGCACACAATATCTGATTGGCTTCAGAAGTTATTCTTTATTTTATTCTTTATTTTAAATCCAGTATTCCCTTCTTAGTGTTGAGAACCATCCTGATTAGAATGTAGAGTAAATCACTGAAGGGAAAACACACTGCTAGGCAACTTTTGTAAATTACAGTTAAAATACACTTGAAAGTCCCAGTAATCATATTCTAATGTGTCAGTTCATTTATGTTCCAGAATGTTTTTTTAGTTTCCTGAGTCTCACCATGTTTGGGGGTTATGACGACAAATTTGCTTTGAACACGTAACTTTCTTGGGGATCAAAATTATCCTTGCCATCCCTTATTATGATCTCCTGCTTTGCTTTAAAAGCTACTGGAATAAAACCTTCACCATCAGCGGTAAGAACTATCCAGGAAGGACCTAGGGAAGAGGGAAAAAATGTCAGAAGATGTATGCATGAGTTAGATATACAAGTGCTTGTCTAAATGTTAAGTATATAATCCTTTGTGCTTCTTTTAATAGGTTTTTTTCAATACTGTTACAAAAATTACATGTCTGGTTTCTGTTTTAAGCCAAAGCGGATAGACAACACAGCTAATTATTTTTTCACCTTTAATATTTACAAAAAGATAATCTGGCTTTGATATGATAGTTGCATATTATACATACATACATACATTTGATATATTTTTCTATGAAGAAAAATGAAGTTACCTCTTGTTACAGAGATAAAATAACAAGCTAATTTTAATTACTGTAATATACAACTTTTTAAAAGAATAATAGAAAGCTTTAATATTTGAGGGTTAAATCTGAAAAGAATATTAAATATTTATTGTGCATCCTCTTTGTTTTAGTTGCTTAGTTAGTTTAGAAAAGTAAACTATAAAATAGTAAACTCATGACCTGAATTTCTTGATTACTGAAAATAATTATTTTAATTATTTTTAAAGTTTCTTTTAAAAACCATATTCTAAATTCTTATTTTGTTAATGTGGTATGTTGTGCACAAGGGAGCTATTCTTGCTCATGTATGCATTTTTGATCAATTGGGAAGTTTAAACAAACCTAGTAAAAACTATTTCTTATGATTTTAAAACATTTAAGGAAAAGCAATAAGAAAGCTTATTGCACATTTTTATCAACTTTGTTAAAGATTAAAACTGTATTTATGTTTTGCCATGAGTCATTGTTTTGACCATAGTTTGGCTGAGTTTAGGCTACATGCTAACCCAAAACAAAGCAAGTTACATGTGGCTTAGCATCTTTGTTCAGCCAGTTGTTTAATGGCAATGATTTTTTCTTTACTACTAACATTAGTAGCTTTATAAGATTGCTGTGATATAAGAGGGCAGCTTTATCAGGCATCATTAATCAGTGCATAGATGTCTGAGATCAGAGGGATAAACTGATTTTGCAAATTCCAATAATCCATCGTTTATTTAATCATTTACTAAAATCACAATTAATCTTATGCAATTCTATACATAAACCACTAGGCTCAGTGTCTAAAATCATTGAATACACTGAATTATCAGTGTATTTGAGCAGAGGTAAAGTTGCTTAAGTGGATTAAATAAAGTGTTACCTTACTATCAATTTATAGGCAATCCTTGTTATTCATCGGTTCTATATTTGTGAATTTGCTTACTGACAAAAATATTTTTGTATCCCCAAATCTGTATTCACAGCATCGTCGTGCTTACTTTCTGGCATGTGGGGCTGCCAAACAATCAAAATTACCCAATATGCAGGCTCCCAACTAAGGTTTCAGCATTTGTTAATTTGCTAATATACGCAGTATTTTCACAGAGAATTGCCTGTATTTCCAATCCATTTTCTAGATTAATATATCCATAAATAGAGGATTCACAGTCTTGCCTAGACTTAGGAATGAAGGTCAATTGAACATTGTACTGTTGGGTTATGGGGGGAAAAAAACCCTGTGTACCTCAGGTTCCCAAAAGTTAGTTTTCACTAAAACAATTAAATAATAAAGAGGACTTGCCATGTTTCATTTCAACAATATGCAGATCAAAAAGTTGCTGGACTAAATTCAGATGAATTTTGCCATTGTATAGTAGAATATTGCGAGTTTCTTCAGCTATTGCTCCATTTGAAGAACGCTTCTTCAGGCACATATACATTAAAAAAAATATGTTATTAAAATATTGGTGATATTTAAAATCAGTCATTCAATTTGTTAATCCTATTCTCAGAAACAAAAGAGGTAGCCTGCTTCGTGTAGGAAGCAACCAAACATGTCTATTCTTAAGATAACCCCATGAAATCAATATGAACCAATATGGAGATGTAAGACTGAAGCAGCTCAGAAAGAATATTTGGATATATTGGATACTGTGCAATGCCTAGCAGCCCAATCAATTTGATCTTACCAGGAAAAGCAGCTAGTAATCCCCCTACTTTTGGGAATCATTAATGATCATCATCAAGATGATCATTAATTCTTAATTTTACTTCCCTGTGGAAGCAGCTGAAAACAGCTCTTCCAGAGGATATTTGAAATGTGATGCTACAATATTGATTCCTTTTATGTATTTATTTTGTCATGCCATCCATGTATTCTTGTTTTACTCCTGCAAAGTCTTGGGAAAGCAGGGAATAAAAATAATAAATAATAATGTTCGAATCAATCTCAATTGGATTCAGGAATAGCACAAACTCCACAATCATGGTTTACAAACCACAATTGCTGGGATCAGAAAACATACATTATGCCACAATGGGCCAAACTACATTATAGTACTGCATAATATTTGAGCCCAAGCAAAACGTAATTGGCTGAGTTTAGTCATAAATATTGTAGCATTATAACAAATAGTGGGAAAGTACACAATCACTTCCTTCAACTCCTAGAGATTACTTATAATGACGTGTACATCTAGGTATGACATAAAACTGAAATGAGGGGAGGTAGAATGCAAGAAAACGTGCACAAAAATAGATACGGTAAATCAAGAAGCAGGATAAGAAATGGGTTTTAAGGAAAACAAACCACTTGAGATACATACATAGCAAGCCAAATATAATGTATCCAGTTATATCCAATGATGGATAGAATTCACTTGCTCATTCCTGTTAGATTAATGAAATAGCAGTAGTTAATTTCATTTGTGTGATTATAGAAGAGCATGTTTTATACAATATGCTAAGTCAGAATCAGTGAAACCAATTTTTGGCCTAGTACAATGTGTGAACCAATTCTTATTTCAATGTTTACCATAGATTACCATGTCAGATTTTTTTTTCTGAATAATGAGAGTGAATTCTACATTTGAGACAGTTTGTGAGTGTACAAGGTATGTTGTGACATTACTAATAGATAAATATTCATATCCTTAAGATTAGTCATCACACAGTATTACATTGTTTTCAATGGTTTGTTTTTACTGCAATAATTATAACATATTCTATTTCTTATTATTCCATCATTCTGGTTACAGTCCTAGATTATAAGGTAGTAAAACTGTTTTGTACTTACTAGGATTTCATTTTCTTTAATATCACACATTAATCATATTCATTCTATGTCAATTGAAATTTGCAATATTTCTCAACTCAATTTCTGCAAGGAAAACAATAATGGGGTTGGTGGGGGATATGCATGTGTGTATTTGAAACTAAGGAGTACTAGAACCTTGAATTACTTTTTTTAAAACTCAAGGTTAATGTTGCATTCTTACATTTTGAAATAAGCAACACATCAGACTGGAGATGGTGGTATTTTGTCTCCAGTACTATGTTGTGCTTTTGGAAACATTAAGCACCAATATTTCTCTGCCTTCATTGAGTATGCAGTGTGCTCTCCAATGTGCTGTTTTAAGATTAGGTATTCTCTGTTGGAAAGTGGTGGGCCATAGATTTTTTGCTAGGTATGTTCTGAAGAAAACACCTCACAATTGTTTGCTCCACAACTTCATGAGTGAGGAACTTGTGGAGTCATCTGGCATTCCTTTGAATTTGTGAACTCCTAAAAAGTTGGCAGAATTTTCACCATTTTGGGGGGCTGAATCCTTATTGCTCCCAGATTGTCTAAGCTGCCAAAAGGACGTGAAGCACAGTATTCAGGAAGCAGTGAATACTTCCTTGAGGGAGCAAGTAAAAACAGCACTATTGAAAGAGGCAATGTATTCCCCCTTGAACCACAACAATTATCATTCATCTCCAATTTTTCCTTTTTCTTTATTTTGTTATCACTAGCTCCTTAACCAAAATCGCACATAAACCTTGGGGGTGGGAGGCAGCTTCTTTAAGATACAGTGGGTGAAGTCTTCCCATTTACAGACAGCTTAATTCCAGTTTTTATTTACAGTCTGAAAGTTTGTTTTATAGCAATATAAAGAAATTTGATTTATATATAAAAATCAAATATAAAGGAATTGACTCCCAATATAGAAATGCAAATGAACATTCTTTTCAATTCAAATCAGAATCTGGGGCAGGGAATGATGAGATGCGGAAAGAAGTAAAGTTAAAATCAGTCTGGTGATTTTCAGCTGCTCAGAGCTAGCTGATGGTTGATTGCAATCACATCTTCTAATTCTAATGGAAGATTCACTGGATGCCTGGCCCCCTGCAGGGAATTGTTAGATCTCTTTGACCATGTGCACCCAGGGTTAGCTAAGCACTAGAGGATGTTAAGATATAAGGTGAATGGTTACAATCATTAACATAAATAAGTCAATTAATTGCTAGACACGGAGTGGCAGATTAAAAGCCCTGGCATGACATCCACTATCACAAGGCAGTTGTGGCAGAACTTGGAGGATGCCCACACCAGATCTAAAGCATCCTTGCGTGCTTCAGATCTAAATACTGAACATTTAAGAGAAAATAAATCTGTTTCCGTTGGGGAACTACAACTCCCAACATGTCTCAATATATTTATGCTGGCTAAATACTTGGGAGTTGTAGTTCAGCAACATCTGGGAAAAAATTGAGAGTTGTACTTTATTTCCCTAACTCTGGACTTTTTTCTTCTTGTATTCTGTTTGTTTGCTTTGATGCCAACTGCTATAAATCATTGTGAAAATATCATTACCAGACAGAATGCCATCTGTTTCATACTACCACCCACTGAATAGAATTGCAATTAAGAATTCATCAGACTTCCAACCACAGAACCGTTAGCACCAGAGAATGTAGAGTAAGTAACACAATTATCATCTTGGATAACAAATACTATTCTGTTTTTTATATATTCAAAATTTTCGTTTATTCTGAACTTTATCTTTTTCTCTTTGCTTCAAAGTATGCACCCACTATCTCCTATTTTAATTATTGCCCTTCCACCTTTTCAAACGTTAAAATGCTATATATGCTATAAAACATCAATTTTACATTAATCTGCATTGGCTTTCATAACCATTGGTGTTTTCAGTCTACTTCCAAACTGCTTTCCTGATTGCTGTTATTAAATATGACTTTGATAAACTGCAGTCATTCTAGTCTCCTGATTTGGTTAATTGACTTCTTCAGACTTATTTTCCTCTCTGTCCTCTACCTTCCATTACTTGTGTATGTTTAACTTGGTTTATTATCAATTTCTGTTCCTTTAATATATTGTTGACTTTGACTTGGGGTGTGTGTGTCATTTTATGATCACTGAAATAGCTTCATCTTCTAAAATCTCCTTAAAACAGAATATCATCAAAGTGTTTATGATACCGCTTTTTCCTTGCAACTTTGTGGTATAAATGAGTTTGTTTTTAACCAAAGAAGTGTGCAAAACTTTCAGATCCAAAGGCCATGTATGGTCTTTTAGTACTGTGCTAGGAAAACTAGACAAAAAGTTGGAGTTGAGGGAACTGGAGAAAAAAAATGTAATTTACATTTATATTGAATCACAATTCAGTACAGCTAACAACATGATTGCTGTCAGGCAGGCATTTAAAGACTTTCTATTACATAAAATTAACATTTTGATACAACTTTGGGGAGTCTTGTGAGTTGCATTTGGGGACATCTGCTTTTAGGAGGCCAAGTACAGAGGAAAAGAAAAAGGGGAAGGAGGAGAAATGAACTACCTATGGCTGTATGTAGGGAATCATGTGTATAGTTACAGAAACTCTTCCCTAGTGAGATGGATTATGGACATCAACTATCCTCCCCATCATTTGTTCTTCACTTCTATGGTGAGTGAACATGGGAATAACCAAGAACAATCCTGAATTTCCATTTTTCCTTTACACCTACCAAAATTTGACAGCCCTATCAATTTGATAAATAACTATTTCTAATCAGTCTAATCAACATAATTGTACATCCCCAACCCTCTGCTTCCATTCTTTTAATGTTCTGTGAAATGCAATGTGTTAATAAGCATATTCCAAATTTTCAAAATACATCCTGCATCAACACAAATGCTTTTAAAGAAAAAGTTAATTATTCAGACATTTTTTTCCAGCTTCTTCTCCTGCAAGGAAAACAGCAATGAGGATGGTGAGAGATATCATGTGTGTGTTTGAATCTAACAGGAATATCAGAACCTTGAATTTATTTTTTTAGACTCAAGGTTAATGTTGCATCCTTACATCTTGAAATAAACAACCAGAGGTAGTAGGGCTTTGTCTTCAGTACTGTCTAATGCTTTAGAAAACATTAAAACAGCAGGAATTAAAATTAAAACAGTGGAAAAAATTATGTTTTTATACATAATTTTTGTGCTGCATGAAGATGTGAGGAAAAAGAAAGGAATTCCTATGCTCTTGAGAAGACAAGAAAGCCTGAACCATTGGGTTTATTTTTATTTTTAAATTTTCTTCATTACGTGAGCAAATATATTTCTCAATGCTTTAAATATTTAAATGAATCTTTTAAGCATGTGTAGGATTACTAACATATATTGATCCAGTAACTTGTTTTTCCAAAAATTATTTTAAAAACTACATACTTGAGTATTTATTACAATAGGTAATGCCTTCAAATGGACATATAATACATTAATGACAATCACCCGAGCAGAAAAGAATGTGCAAATCTCACTTCTCTAAAGCCAAATATGAAACACAATAGCCATTATTCCCTGGACAATACTTCAACCGAGCATGGAATGATGCAGCCTGCTAAATAATTTAAAGATTTTGTCAATTGGTAGCAAGCTGCCAAAACAATTTACAGGGAAAATGTTTTACAATTACCTGGTATTTGATGTGTAGGAAAGGTGGTTCTTGAGAAGAAGGGTAGACAAGAGATAATCTCCTCCCATTTTTAGTGTGTTCTATTAATTCAAGGAGTCTCAAATGTAAGTCATTGAAGCTGCTATACCATCTTTCCAGATTTATGGATATTTCAGTTGCTCTTTTATCATTATCCAATATGCTATTTTTAGGAGAATTTAAAGATTTGTGTGCTACTTTAGATGAAGTCGATATATTGGAAAATCCAGTAGGTGTTTCAGCACCAAACAAGGCCATTGACCGATTAATTGGTTCAGCTTCCAAAGTTTCTAGAATGGATGAGTTTCTCAAGGCTCCTTTTTCATAAAAAATGCACACATTGGATGGGGATGTTTGTTCATAATTAGGACTTTTCACTTCCAGCCTGTGTTTCCTTCTACTGGGTGACTGAATAAAAGTATTAACTGGTCTTGAGAGCTCCTGCTCCACAATACAATCCTCTGAAGCAAAGTTCTTAAAATGTCTTCTTTTCTCAGGAAGGCTAACAGAAGGCTCAAAAGTGAATGACAAAGTTTGTCTAGTCCCAGATTTTGATGAAGAGTCTTTGCCAGATATTAATTCTTTCATCAGCAATCTGACGACGTATCTGTCTGAATTAGAGGAAGGAATAAATGTGGGATCGGTGAATTTTTGCTTGCCAACCAAAACTAGTAAAAGTTTATCTGTCAAAAAGGACAGGCCTTTGGGCCGTTCGTTTCTGTCTAGTTGGATCCGTTGCAAGTTGGGCACACAGGATGATGTAACTGAAGAGACCAAAACAATATTGCAAGTATTAGAAGCCACTGCCACCATTTGAGCACTAAGGTCAAAGGCAATTACATCAGGGACCGAAATGCCTGGAATGCTGACTTTTCTAGTTGTGGTTATCTTTCCTTCGTAAGTGACCAAGATCAATTGTGAAGAACACTGACCACTTCCTAAAGGGCTGACCTTCCTCCTCAAAGGTATACGACTGCGATCCAGTTTCCGGTGGTTTTCCCGGATACTGGTTAAATTAATTGGGCCTGATGAAGATGAAGCAACAGAATGCACTGCTACTGATTTATCCGAATCAAAAGACTTCCTTCTCGAATCCATTGAGTATTCTTCATCCCCAAGCACCAGAGTAGACTGCGAAGAATCTGTAGACATAAAATCCATTTCAGAACTAATTGGTAAATCAAATGTAATACCAGCATTTAAACCAGGTACCTTATCAGGAGGGAATTCAGTAGCCACAGCAATTTGAAAATCCAAAGTAGCTTCAATAGCACAGATACAGCCTCCAACATCAAATATTGGGCAAAAAGTGCAAGCATTCAGTGTTTTCTTGGCCTCATCCCAAATATAGGAATGAAGAGAACTGCTTATAGCAATAATTAGACGATTGCCTTCCTTGGTCCAACAAGCACAGTGGATGAGTCCCGTGCTTTTAATGTCTGCTTTAACCTTGGAATTGTCTAAACGAACTGCATATAAAACAGAAGCATCCCTTTTGGTAAATACTGACAAAATATCCCTCTTTGGGTGCCATGCACAGCCTTGGGGAAGCAGCTGGAACGGCTCAACAATTTCACAAGTCCGGAAAACCATCAGCTTATTCTTTTCCAAAACATTGTGGATTAGCTGCCAAATGCTCACACGCTTCTTATGCTGAACAGCAAGCAGAGCTGGCAAGTCGGCAGAATAACATGCATTCCAATAAAGTGCGTGGACATGTTCAAATTGACCGATAAGAATCGAATCACCAAATCTCCATTCTTTGCTATGAAAATGCAATGGTATCAGTGTAACTTGCCTGCCATCTGTCCATGCAATTCCATATATTGGATGAATAGCCTGGTATAAAGCATTAAGGCCAGTTCTAGGAAGTTTAGCTTTTCCTAGCTCCATTCTTGACATCTTCTAGTGCTTGCTCTCAAGTAGAGGTTCCATCAGACTCATTAGAACAGCTTAATGTATCAAAGTCTTCTAGTTGTAGACCAATTCCATGTTAGTAAGTGATGGCCTTTCTTTTAAGGTTGCAGCTCCCTTCACTCTGAAATTCTACTGCTATTACTCTAAGAATAAATCTACTTCCAGACTGCTCTTTCTATGTTCTTTTCCTGGGAGAAGCTAATGAGCTTTAACTAATTACTGATCTCATCTATTGCATTTTCTTAAAAGACTATTTTTAACTTTTAAAGACCGGACTTTAAAAATAGCACTTTAATACCTGAAGTATATCAAGATCTCTTCTATGCTCAGAAGAAAGCTTTTGAGTGCTGGAGAATAACTTTAGTTGTAGCATGAACTGAAGGACCAAGCTCTTCTGCTCTTTGAAGGGAAAACTAAGTAAAAAGGAACCATATCTTCAAAGAGTAACATTTGTAAATAGTTCAAAGCAAGTAATATTAAGGATAAACAAAAAACCAAAATAAAATATTACTGTATTCTGACTGATACTGCCATTTCCTTCTGCTGCATCTAACCTCTTTTCATTTTGCTCCTTTTAATTTGGGCAACAAGAATATATACAAATGTTTATTTCACATTTGCAGAAAACAAAATCTGGGTCTTAATCCTGTTATATTATTTTTGGAATAGAACTCTGATCAAAGATGCCTGCAACTATGCTCAGGCAAATAGATTTTACAGTGTTTAATACATTTGAAAGCTAAACCACAGCTTTTGTAAGAAATCCTGGATGACAAAAAACAGATGTTTACAGTAATATTAAAGTAAATTGATTTAGGGGTATCTTGGTACATTTTTCACGAACTAGGTGGTTTTTAACATATATTGTAGATGTTATTTGATAAGGTACTTATAATCAGTCTCACAAGTAACCTGCATCTGCACAATCAACCTGTCTTGCCCTCCCCTCTACAGTCTCATTCCAATCAATTTAAATCCTACATCATGAAGCTGTAACTCACAAAAGTTTATGCCTTAAACCAGGGGTCCCCAACACCAACACCCCCGTTTGTGGAGTGGCACCAGTCTTCAGCATGCCAGAAACCGGGCTGTCCAAAAAAGTCAAGCCCCGTCCACTGGATCCAGGCAACATGTGAAACCACACATCCTCTGGTCCACGAAAAAACCCTCTTTCCACGGAACCGGTCCCTGGTGCCCAAACAGTGGAGGGCCATTGCCTTAAACTGTTAGTCCAAAAAGATGCTACCAGAATCCTTTTGATTTTTATTAATGGCAGAGAATTTGTACAAAACACAAAAACCATACTTCAATCATCATCTTAAACATATGGCAAGCAATCATTGGATGGACACACCCAACAACAGTCATCCAATTACAATCATAATTGAGCCCAAAATTATAGTTATATGTCGTTATGATCATAAGTTGAGTCTCACATAACTAGACCCAATTTTTAAATATTTTTGTGGCAGTCATTAAGTGAACATCATGGTCATTAAGAGAATATGGCAATTGTTAAGCAAACCCATTTCAATAAAATGTAGAAAAAGTGCACTTGGGGAAACAATCTAAGTTACATGAAGAAAGCTCACAAGCTTCTCTATCTGAACTAACCAGCTTTTACAAAGTCCTTAAACTAGGTTACTCCAGTTTTTCAAGTAGGACAAAGAACATCACAGCTGCACCTCATCTATTTCTAACATTGAAAATGTTGGAAGAAATGTCCTTCTGGGTTCAGTTCCAAGTGGGAGAAAGTCACTGGAAACATGGTGGCTGTTTGGAAAGATGGTTTTAATGATGGACAGGATCACATGCCTTGAAGATGTTGGGTGAAGAAAAAAAGGAAAGAGATGCTGAGAGTGCCTGAGTTTTATACGCTCTCTGGACTTTTGAATTTCAGCTTGAATTCTGATTGGTTGTCAGACTCCCATGGGGCCATGCAGGGGCAATTCTGTAGGCTGCCCTGAGTCCCAGGATTGGTTGAGCCTTGCTGGGTGATATAATCTTCCCAGGTGCCATGTGGTGAGATTGGTAGAGGGCTAATCCTACCTATGTTGGATTTTAGGTGAGGGCATTTGCCTATGAATAGACCTAGCTATCTCTTTATCTCTTATCTGCTGTGGGCTATTGAAGATGGTGGGGGCTATTATGAGTGAGTCTGTTTCCTGCCTAAAACATGTTTCTCAATTTCTCATCCAGGGAAGTATAATATTCCGCCCTTTTAATATTTCCTGGAATATTTCATATTTCATTTAGGAGAGGGGTGGGTGCTAACTTCCTACAGTAAGGAACCATTGATTTCCTGAAGATGCCCGTTTTTGTGATTCCAGTGAACACAGACGCTGTTGTGCTGCGAGGCGGCGAGTGTGTGTGTGTAGTTTTTAGATAAGACTAAAAGAATACTTTTAGTCTTATCTTATCCTGGTCAAGAGCAGTTTCTGTCCAGAAACAAACAGTTGCGGCCTTGGGGAGCTGAGGCCGCTATAGACACTAATCAAGTGGCTAGGTTAGTCTGCGCAGGTGGTTAGATACCGCTGACGCTGACCGCTGGATGCATTCAACACCCATCCAGGATGAATTCAGCACAGCGAATCTTTGCTATCTCCGTTCGTTTAAAAAAACAACACCAAAGCTGACCCCGAGAATAGCTCTGGCCGCACGTCTAAACGGGGCAGCCAAAGGAGCAATCGCCGCTATCCAGCAGGAAGCAGATTGCCCATTCAGCTGCGCTTTTAGCCGCTCGCACCCACCCCGCTACTCCAAGCGGCTGCCGAGCAAGTCCAATGAAGCAAAGCCAGGAGCTTCCCCCCCTCCCTCTCCGACAGCCCTGCCTTTCTTCTGCCATGGAGTAGGGGGATTGGCTAAGGGAGCCGAGAAGACCTCCCCTCTCCCATCTTTTTCATTGGCTGGACATCCTGACGGGCAGCTCAGAGGGCAGGTGAAAGGGGTATGCATTTGCCGAAGATTCTTGCGGAGCCGGGGCTGAAAACGACAGCCTTGATTAAGAAGCGGGCTTGGTTGGACGTGGGGGACGGAAGCTGCGGTTGGATTCGAGGGCGTTGTAGCCATGGGAGTGGAAGTCGAGACCATTTCTCCGGGAGACGGTACGGTTCTAGAGGGTTTTTTTAAACCTTCCTTTGTGACTTTCGCCGTTGGAAAAGAGACTGCGGAGGTAGGAAGATTGGTGGGGAGGGGGGAAATTGTAGCCGGAGGGAGCCGCAGAGGAGGCGCGCTATTGCCCCAGCCACCACTTCTCTGCAACTGCTGCAGAGGCCAAGGTAGTATCTTTTGGGGAAGTGTGTAGATATCGTATGTGTGTGTGAGGGAGAGAATGTTAAAAAAAAGAAGAAGACATCGGAGGAGAACTAGAGTCCAGTATTTGGGACAGGAAGCCGAATTTGAGATTTTTTTATCCCGTGAGAAGGGTGTGCTTGCTAGACAGCAAAGGTGATGGAGCAACATCAGTCCTGGTTAGTCAGTGTAGATGGGAAGAGCGAATAGACTTCTCTGATGGACTAAACTAAACAACATGTTGAAATAAAGCAGTGCTTCTCAATTATTTTCTGTCATGCCCCCCCTAGGAAGAAGAAAACATTTCGCGCCCCCCGCGCAACTGTAAATAGTATCATTTGTCTATAAAATTGTTATAAGTACACCTCTGCATAACACTGTATCCTTATTAACGTATAAGAGAATAAAAAAAGAAAGAAATGTGGATCAATTTACAACAAAGAATAGCTTTATTAACTGTAGCAGAAAAGATTTAAAGGAGCACAGGATTTAAAGGAACACAATATTAAAAAAAACTTTAACCTGCAAAACAAAAATATATAAAATAATTTGAGCTGAGCCCCCCTTTACGGAGCCTCGCTCCCCCCCTGGGGGGCCCGCCCCACTATTTGAGAAGCACTGAAATAAAGAGAGCTGTCTGAATGGTGTAGCACCTCCCCGTGTATTCATGAATTTTTATATACTCTGATCCTCACCTGTCTTTCCTTTGCCATAATCTGTGCTTCCAGATAAGCGCACGTCCCTGTCCTACTGTCCCCATTTATTTGTACCCATTTCCTGTGTTCATGTCCATGTTTATTCTTATTCCTGTTATCTTGTACACGACTGACAAAACTAAATAAAATAAAATGAAATAAATAGTTGCTAGTTTCCTAAAATGTGTTCGGTAGCGTTTGATGGAAGTTTCAGATCAAAAAATGGTGAGGAGTTAGATGGCTTTCCTCCGGATATTAGGAACTGTGGCCCAAAGAGAATGGGAACCTAGAGGCTATAAAAACAAAATCTGCAAGGGAAACTGCCAGGAGAAAAGAAGGAGTAGCAACCTTGCTGTCAAACAAGGAAAACTTGAGACTTCCTGATTTAGAAAACAGAGACTGGTGTCTTTCCAGAATGGCATAAAGAAGGAAAAAAATATCTTAGAGGGCTCTATGGGGTCAGTCATTTGTAGTTTTTGGCAAGAGCAGCCACCCCCAGCGATTAGGGTTTATTTAAATCGCATTTACTGACAGCTGCATAAATCCAAACATGGTGAAGTAATTTAGGAACAAGAGCAAATTATAGTGGCAATTATCATTTAGCAGACAGAGGAGATCTGTTTCTTGGTGCCAACCTGGAGAAGACTTTATTCTTAGAGCAGCCAAGATTACAACTGCAGCACTTAGCAGCACAGTTTTGGGAGAATCAGGAGAAGTGGTCAATAATTAGTAGGATAGTATTAATTATTATTAATGGATATTAAAGGGTGGTGATGCAAACCCATGCTGGTTTTGCAAAGTTCTTGCTATTAAGGGCCATTTCTGATAGCACCATTTCAACAATCCCATTTAATTAAAAAGTATAAACTTGTGTATAAACCTGCAGCTCATCAGATGCATAACAGAATAAGAAAGTTGGAAGGGACCTTGGAGGTCATCTAGTCCAACCCCCTGCTCAGACAGGAAACCCAATACCATTTCAGACAAATGGTTGCCCAGTCTCTTCTTAAAAACCTTCAGCGTTAGAGCATTCCCACCTTCTAGAGGCAAGTTGTTCCACTGGTTAATTGTTCTGTCAGGAAGTTTCTTCTTAGTTCTAAGTTGGTCTTCTCTCTTTGATTGGTTTCCATCCATTGCTTCTTGTCCTGTCTTCAGGTACTTTGGAGAATCGGTTGACCCCCTCTTTTGGGGGCAACCCCTTAGATATTGGGACAATGCTATCATGTCACCCTGTTGTGGCCCAGCAGCGGCCGGCTGAGCTGTTGGTGGACTTTGACAGCTCAGACCATTATGGGACTGCTCTGGAGGATGAGGAAGACTCTGGAAGGTGTTTGGAGACAGAGCAGGAACTAGAGAGGCCTATTGGCCACCAGGTGGCATCTGAGTCAGGGAGCAGTGAGGAGGAACAGAGGGAGGTTGTCCCTGATGTGTGTGTTCGTAGAGCTGAGAAGAGAAAGAAATAGCTGTGGAGACGACGTCATAGAAGGAAGTAAGGACAGTTGGCTAAGGGTGTGGTCCCTCCCAAAGAGTTTATAGGTGGAGTGACAGGAGGGGGAATCTTTGCAGGAAACAACAGTCCATTTTACTAGCCATTGAGAAAGCATTCCGTAAGTTTAATCTTGGTTCTTGAAGATAGCTTTCTAGGCTCCTAGCCAAGGGATGGCTTTATCTATGCAATTAGTCATGGCAGACAGCCAAGCCTGTGTCTGCATATTCATTGGAATCACTGGGCAGAACATACCCCTAATCCTTCTTTTCATTAAATTAGACATACCCAATTCTAGCAACCTAGCATAGAGGCTAGATTGATGCAGATCTTAAACTGGAGTGGGGTGCAAGGAGGGGAAGGCAGGTTTGGTTAAGCAGGTGCAGCTTACATGTGAAACAAATTACAAATACTTCATCAATTAACAATTGTAATGGGTTAAAAACCATTAGTGTTCGTTAATATCCCCCACCCCTCTTAATTTGGGAAATGTTCACTTTCTGATTTTTTGCCATCATAAACTAGCACAGATTTCCTTCTATGGCATCTGCAGTTGAGGATAATGTGTTTCCCAGATGGCAGACATCAATATCGATAGCATAGGCAAAATGTGGTCTTGTGGTATCTTTGCAGAATTTACATGTGAAATTTTTGTTTAGCGCATCTCATGACACAAAAAAATGACTCCTGTGAATGCCTAAAATAGTCACAGCACGCTTGTCCTTAGTTATAAAGTTTTGCAAAGCTTTCCGTCTTTAATATTTAGATGAAATGATGGCTAGACTCTTCAGTTTCTATCAGTCATGATGAATATTTAGCACTTCCTGATTCAGAGGAGGAATATTTCTGATGGCTAGTTGCTGGGAAAATTAAAAAAGGGAGCTTTTGTTTTCCAATTAAGATTATTAGCTTTTCAGAGGCATTTAAGTTTGCTACTGTGGAAAATAGGCCATTAATGTGAACTGTGATTTTTTTTTCTGTTACCCTGCTCAGATAAAATCAAGAACCTTTCTTTAATAATTGCTGAGCAAATAGGTTTTAAAGGAGATGTATAGCAGGGATCTTAGAATAAGATCTTTACTACACCCATATGAGGCTGGTTGATCTGTCAAAAACATTAGTCTATGATTATCTATATTGCAAATCTTTGATCAAACTGCTAATCTGGAAACATTAGTTGTGAATGAATGTCATTTGGTAAAAAAAACTAGTTGATTTCTGTATACAAGCTAGTTTATTATTTTGGTTCATTGCACATTCAGCCAGATGTTCAGACTGGATTTGTTATTTTTATCCATCTATATTGAGTCTTTCCCAAAGATCTGAGATAGGGAGAAGTAGATGTGTTAAAGCAGGAGTGTCAGACTTAAGGCCCGGGGCCCAGATCTGGAAACAGCGAAGGACTGGCCCGCAGTGTGTCTGCCAGCGAAAACAGAGCTTGGGAGAGCTGCGGGTGGCCCTCGGAGCCCCTTTTCATTGGCAGAGCATTCAGGCCACCAGAGTGACCACGCCCAACCTAGTTCCCCAAGGTCAAACACAACCCTGATGCAGCCCTCAGTGAAATCAAGTTTGACGCCCCTGTGTTAAAGATATAATTATTTTATTTGTATCCTGCCTTTTTTTTAAATTGTAAAATTATTTTTACAAATAATTCAAGGTGGTGAACATATCCACCACACCTTCTTCTTCCTATTTTCCTACAGTAACGGCTGTGTGAGGTGAGCTGGTCTGAGAGAGAGTAAATGGCCCAAAGTCACCCAGCTGGCTCTCCTGGCTAAGGTGGAATTTAGGGTATGGTCTCCTGCTTTCTAACCTAGTGCCTTAACCACTAGACCAAACTGGCTTGTATCTGAAATCATGCTTCAAAAAAAAACCCTTGAACTTTTAATAAAAGGTACAAGTCATAATGGTTTATTACTTCTATTTGTTTTCAGTAGTCACTTTGTTTTTTGTTTGTTTTTGGTAAAATTAATTATCAGCATTTTGTTTCTGAAGATGAGACTAAATTCCCATGTAGTCTGGACTTCCTTAAAAACGTAGTTCCCCAGAAAGCCAGTCTACCTGACTATAACAACTGGTTAAGCCCTACTTTTTTTTCTTTTCCAAAGTACAGCAAGAAGAGACTACTGGATATTACCATGGCATATTCTCAGTTTCTTGGGCTTAAGAAAACCTTGTAGTGGTTAACACAATGTAGGTGCCTCCTGGGATGCTAGAGACCATAAAAGATATGACAACAGGTTGATATGGAAGGTTTTCCTCAGGGGGATAAAATTTTGAAAACCTGAGGAATGCTAACATGAGGGGAATAATATAGAGACAGGTTCTGACCTTCCCCCCCCTCACGCCTGTGAATAAACCAGAACACAGGCTTGGCTGTTTGCCACTGTTTAATTACTGAGATAACGAATCCTTTGGCTGAGGGCCCATACAACTCACATTCAATAGAGCAATCCAGATAATTCAAATGAAGCAACGCAGATAGTCCAAACAAACAGATACGGCTAGAATACACAGATAGATTTTCTTAACTACTAATTTGAGCGGTTGTTTCCTGCAAATGTCCCCTCCCAACGCCTCAACTATAATCTCTCTTGGGAGGGGCCAATCCACAACCACCTGTGCTTAATCATCTTCTGTGAGTCTGCTTATGGAGTTGTTGCTGCTTCTGTTTCATAGCCCTTCTCAATCTAGCATCAGGGACAAACTGCCTTTGATCCTCCCCACTGCTCCATGCCTCAGGCGCCTCCTGATGGCCAACCAGCCTCTCTGGTCCCTGCTCTGAGTCTGAACCCTGCACAGCGTCCTCCATATCGTCCAGGGCAGACTCATATGGCTCCTCGCTGTCCGAGTCCATCAGCAGCTCAACCGGATCCTGCTGGGCCACAACAGAGACATTACACTGATTATATGTGTAATTGTTCAGTGTGTGACTTTCCATTACATATACAGACTGGCTTTCACTCTTACCGGTAGTGTTAAAAACTAAATTGAATTATTAAACTGCTTTATATTTTTCTTATGTAGTTTTATGTATTGGTTTATTCTGTTTTATCTTTTTAAGAGTATATTTTTACCAAAGAGATACTTAATAACTTCTTTTAAAGCATGTTTTATATTTTTAACAGGAAGGACTTTCCCAAAGAAAGGCCAAACATGTGTAGTCCATTACACAGGTAAGGTCCATTATGAATAAAGTGATTTGTCTTTTTAATGCTGCTTATTTTAATCTCTTAGTGTCTTCCTCTCCCACCCACCTCCACATTTCTATTTATGAATCAGTGGCATCCTAATCCACTCAATGCCTATTTTTGGATTAACATAAATTCTATTAATTTTTGTGAACTTGATAATTGATATTCATTTCAGCTATATGCTCACCTACCCAGATCACTCCACTTTGTAAAGAGTGAACTTGATGGAGATAGAGATTGAGGCTGTAAAGTGGAAAACAGCAATGTAGTATGATTTGAACAGCAGAAATATTTCTATTGCTAGTGTGCTACTTTCTCCATCCTTGAGTTTAATTGTCATTGATGGCAGGATAACATTGTTCCAGGTCGTGTCTTTGAGGTATGAAGAGATAGACTCCTCTTGATTCCAGAGTGAATTATGGAAGCTTTAAAAAACTATCAAGCAAGGAGCATTAAAATCCAATGACTTCTTCATCTTTACAGATGTGACAACCAATTAAAGAAGTTATAGTACAAAGGATTTCCTTCCAATATAGTCAGCATTATTCCAATAAGGACTCCATCAAAATCTCAGAGCAGATTGTACTAGCAGTACCAATATTTACTCCTAATGTTTGAGGCAGGTGTTTCCAAAATGATGAAATGTTCTAGCTCTATATCTAAATTCTGGAAGAAAATTTGAGTTGCTGGGAAGAGTCACTTGGTTCATAATATGGCTGTTCAGATCCCATTTATTCTCTTCTGATAAGACTTGCCATATGTGGTATATATTTATTAAGCAAAGCTAAATGAATATGTGAGAGTAGACAGTTATAACATCAATTCTTGCAAGCAGTGATCGTATCAGACGTAAATTGGATCTGGTACCTTGCTGCTGTAATTTTGATGTAAATACAGGGACATGAAACCGTGATAGAATTGGATCTAAAAATGATGGCTATTAAACTTGAATTAGACATATCAAGAAGTCCATACTTGATCATGAATCTCACTGGCTGAATTTTGTCCAGTTACTCTCCCTTGACACAATCTATACGAAGGGCTGCTTTAGAGATAAAATTAGGGAAGACAGTTTTGTATGTGATAGAAATAAAATCAATGTGGGAAAACGTAGAATATCAACACAGTAAGTAAAAATTAGAGTGAACAATCCTTCTCCAAGTCTGATAGTAATCTAATTGTCAAATATTTGCGGACTCTGGAAGTAAGGATACTTTTCATATATTCTCCCCCTTCCTTCTGTACCAGAAATGTAGTTTGGCTTTTCTGTGATTTCTTCTACAATTGTTTTTCCTCATGTTTGAATTTTTCCATTGTGCACTGATGAATCCATTTGATTCAAGACAGAGCAAGCTTGGGGACTGTAGTAAGTATGCTTTTTGATTCCAGAAAGAAACCAGGTGCATGATAAAGAAATATAATCTAATAGGAAGATATATGTGTCCTCCTAGCTAGATGGAATACATCTATTACAGTGTAATGCAAATTGCACTGGACGTAACATTACTGAAAATTGCATCACCACACACATTGTAACTGTGTCCTAGGAAAGATAAAGCAGCCAAAACTGGATTAGCTACACACACACACACACACACACACACACACACCTACCTACCTACCTGCAATTTTATTGTTTTTGCAAAGCTTCATCTTTTAAAACTGTTGTAACCTAAGGTGGGATGTTCATTTACAGTATATGGCAAAAGTTCACAATTCATTTTTCGCTACATCATTACCATGCCTCAAAAGATGGAGATTTTTCTTTTCTCAGAAAATTAATCTGATTATCTATAAAATGCATTGCCAAGAGATCTGGGAGTATTTAGTGATTCTTAATAGCAGAGAAAACAGTTGTATGTTTTGTGTAAAACATGTCTTCTGAGACTCTGCAGAAATAGTTGCTTTGAAGAAGTCCAAGTTGTAGTCAATAAAATTCCCATTTTGCTTGTTTAGTGTTCTGTTTTTTAGAATGAGAGAAACTTAAGAGGACTACACTATTGTGAATTGAATTATTAATAATTTATATTGGTAATCACACTATGTAAATAATTAAGGTGGTAGTTCTTGTTTTCATATTTCATCTTCCTTCATAATAGGAATGATAAATTATTAGTGTTTGTTGCTTTAATTTAAAATGAAATGGGCCAAAACTAGTAGCATCTGTGCTTTATGGGATACTTACACTACAGAAGCAAAGTAAGCAGAAGTATATACAGGTAGCCATCTGTGATGATAAATAAGCCCAGAATTACAGTCCTAGGTCATTGCAGTTGTAAGTCAAGGCACCATGTGACTGAATTAGAAGTTACTAATAATGACATCACTAAACAAATGCAGCAATCGTTAAGTGAATTCATTTTCCCCAATGGGCATTTTATGCGGGAAACCAGAAGTAAATGTTCTAAACCAACATAAAACATTGCAAATCATAGTTATGTGCTGGGGGTGCTGCAAGTAGCTGTAAAAGTGAGCAAGTTCTGACAGTAAGTCAAGAAATACAAGTAACAAGTGACTATAATATAAATGGTGGTTTGATTTCCATATCTCTGTTTTTAACAGTGCTATAAACATAGCTATTGTCATTTATTCACTTGTGATTTATGGCTAGCATTGTATGAGAACTTAGCGAGTTGTTGTATATTTAAGTTTACTATGGGTTGGCAGTTTGTGAAAGTAATCAATGTAAACCACGGGTGTCAAACTCGCAGTGTTACCTTGCTGTCATGTGGCGTTTTCTCCCTTTGCAGAGTTGGGATGGGCCTGGCCTGTGTGTGACGCATCTGGCCCCGGGGCCGCCACTTTGACACCCCTGATGTAAGCTTTCCTCAAAAAGACAAGTTTTGTCCAAGGAAACTATGGACAAGATATATGGATGATGTAGTGTAGTGACCACAACTTTGCCAAATTTTAATCCCATAGGAGTTGTGGGTCCCAGATTTTTGATGCATTCTGTCATTTAGTCTATTTGAGGTATCTTGGTTCAGAAATTGTTGCCATGTGACCGCTTCACCCAATTAAAGGTTACAAATAGACGGACTATTATAGGGAGTACTTAGAACCATGCAATAGACCTGCAGGAATGAGATTATGCTGTGACCTCCATGCCCACCGTCATGTTCTTGCTACTCAACTACACCATCTTCCAAAAATTAGAAAACAAATCAGGTTGAATTCATCTTCTCTATGTTTTGGCTTCCCATATCATTTAAAGCATAATCTGAGTTCTACACTCTGCAGTGGAGCTGAAACAAGGAAAGTTTATTCCCTGTGGCAGATAGTAGTCCTTCAGCCTATGAAGTGTAAAAATGTGGGATAAGAATATAACAACAACAACAACAACAAAAAAGGCAAGACCAGTGAGTGTGATCCACTCCTCTAATTAGAGCTGAATTCCTAAACTCCTCAGTTGCTCTGACTTGCCATCATGAAAATCTGCACTGTTAAAAGATGTAAGAACTCTTCTGCATGAAACTAGCTGAAAGTTCTCCAAACGAGAACACTTTATGCACATCAAATAATAGAATATATCAATTTAAATGAACAACGGTGCAACCTGAGGCTCTGTGACTTTATACTTGCGTCTGAACCAATCACCAAAAAAGGAATGTCTCTGGCCCAGATAAGGTTGCTTCCAAATGCAAGTTAGGACATTGTAGAGCTATTTCATTCTAGTGCAGCTACATAGCCGCACTTAACCAACCTGAAACAATCTCACAAGCTAAGATGGATTGGCGTTAGTTGCTACTTGGGGGAACATTTGAGAAGAGCACATTGGCAGACCACTTCTTTATTGTTGCCAAGAGAACTGCATGAATGAATCATGCTTGGCTCTAAGGAAACTTTATTTACATTTCCTTAATTTGGTTTTCCAAGGAAAGGAAAAAATAGAAAACAGCGGATTGAAAACGGAAGTCATCATTAACTGAAAAATCCCCACTCCACCCACACCATGGGTTAGGATTAGGGGAGGGAGGTCTTATAAATATTTTGCCTTTTTCTTACTAACTGTGGTTGTTTAACCATGTCCAAGTTCTATTTTTTGCCTGGATCCTATGTCAGACACTGTAAATGAAAGAGACTTGAGTGATGCATCCCAATGATATTATGAAGGCTGGGATGCTTGAAAGGGTATACTGTAGATTAAATAGCTACTTTGCTTTTTATGCCAGTGTTCCTATACCTCTAATAACACTACAAGAGGCAGCAGTTCAATCCAGATGATTCCTAATCAAAGGACTGAATATCTAGGTGTTTTTCCAAATATTTTGAAAAGCAACTACAAATTCCACTCCATTCCCAACAAGAATAATAGGATCAATGTTTGTGGGAGATGTAGTCTCAATTATCAAATAATACCATCCTGTTTGGTATCATTACACCCAGGTGTTTGGATGGTCTCCATCCTGATAACGTTCAAGCAACTTGTAGAGATTTATCTATTATCCCAAGCTTTGGGGCAGGGTAAAGTTTGAGTGCTGCTAAAATGGGGTATAGATACTCTTCGACGCAACAGTTTACTTAGGGACAGTTCAAAGTTAGAACAGCATTAAACAAGGGACTTATGACTGTTGCACCATCTTTATAGTCTTGTGATTTACATTCAGATGCATGACAAGTGGTTTATGTTTATGATGGTTAGTGTCCCGGGGTCAGGTGATCATCTTTTTGCGACATTCTCACAAAGTCAATGGGAAGGGCAGATTCACTTAACAACCTTGTTACTAACTCAACAACTGCAGTGATTCACTTGACAAACATGGCAAAAAAAGGTCGTAAATTGGGCAAAACTTACTTAATAAATTTCTCACTTAGCAACATAAATTCTGGGCTCAATTGTGATCATACGTTGAAGACTACCTGTATTTTGGTAGTATGTTGTTTTGAGGCTGGTCCTGATTTCTTTTTGTCCTTTTAACTTAAAAGAAAAGTTTTAATTATAAGCTGGCCACAATAATTGGCAGTCAAGTGATTGGCAGTCAAATGTACAACCCAACACTACGTTGATGAAATCTACATCTTTTGACCATGGTCTCGCCATGCAGCTGTTTATAGGCAAACACCACTTCTAAAAGAGCAACTAGCACTCTAACTGAATTGGTGGCACCTGTCCCTTCACATGTTTATTTCCTTTCCATGAGATCAGGCAATGTGTGAAAATGCAGTCTAGTGTGAAAAGTATCCATGAGTGATTGGAAATAAATCATAGAGGTGATAATATGTGAATAATTGCTGGTGCGATTAAGGACCTCTTGATGCATCAGTTTGGTCTCTCAGTTGGATATGAACAGCTGCTAGTACTGTGTCAAGTAGAAAAGGAAGAACAAGTAAGAATCAATGCTATTTTTTCTGTCTCAAGTACATTTTTACAAACAGTTTTTTTTAAGGGGCAGACTTTTTTGATTTGTGAATATGGTATGTGGGCATGGCTGATAATGGAAACCTTTTAGCTTCTAGCCAAATTTTCTGTGAAATTCATATTCATAAAAATATGGCAATAAAAATGTAAAGAAAATTCTCAGCTTAGGCTTCATTTTCTTTTAGCTGTCCAGCTCTGTCAGTGGCTCTTACAGAGGCTGAACAGTTGGGTGAGAGGGTGGGGGGGATGTTGCCTCTGCTAGAAAAAAATGTTTGCCTGCCCCATCATAGGGGCACCGAAGATGACATTGAACATCTTTGAATATGATTCTGGCTTGGAGCCAATCCGTTTGCTTTTATGCAGCATGCACAGGTCTTTTGCCCATCACAACTGACAATTGGCAGATATCACAATTAATGCTATCAAAAGGTTTCTGTATAAGATACTAGCCACCCAGCGGCTTCCTTTAGTGCTGCTTCTTGTTGAAACACAACATTGGTGCACATTTTGTACCTTGATGTTTGAAGCTTTAAGCTCAGTCTTATAAAAATGTATGTGCAACGTTGAGAATGTTGCTATAAATTTGTCGTGGGGGAGGAATTGGGCAGAATGGCATGTGCGAAAGAGATCTTGGGCTCAGGAGAGCAGTCTGCATCTGGGACTGAGTCACTTTTCTCTGTGTCAGGGCATCCTGTGCAGACATTCTCCACAGGTCAAGGTAAGCCAACACAGGACACTCGTTCCTCTGATTGTATCCTTGGGTTTATATTAAGCACTGGACTGACTTCCCACCTTCAGCCCTACTCTACTTCTGTAAATATTTTTGCTGCTGGTATCTATTGTTGGCAGAGAACACCAGCTGAGAGTTCTCTTAAACCTTTCCTTAATATGTGGCTCTGTGCCATGGAAACTAGACTCTCTGGCTTAGACTGGGGAGTGCAAGGGTGAGCAAAATTAAGATAAGCAGTAACATCCTGAGTAGGTTTCCACCAAATGTTTCCTGCATGGAGAACAAGTGTTGTACTCCTGTATTTTAAACACAGAGAGATTTATATGGTTGCTTTCACCAGTACCCAGCAGGGTCCAATTGGCAAAAAAAAAAAAGATTGTCTACAGCTCAGGGTGTGATAGAGTGTGTCATAGTGGGACTTTTGGTGGTGATGAAAAAGTCTGCTCATCCACCCAGAAAGAGGAAAAGGATAAAGAGAGATAATGGAATATCTTGTGAAAGGGAGAACAGGGGTATATGCAGGAACATTCTATTTATTTTTACATTGCGGCCTGGCTGACAGACATATGTAAAAGCACCCACAACAGTTTCTCCACACTCCAAATATTCTCCCTGTAAAAAATGTTGGAGAAGCTACTGTACAGAATGCAAATTTTTCAGTGGGCTTGACGGTTTTAACTGAATGGTGTTTTCTTCTTATTAAGGGAAGAATACCCTATACCAGGGGTGTCCAAACTTGGGAACTTTAAGACTTGTGGACTTCAACTTCCAGAATTCCCCAGCCAGCCATGCTGGCTGGGGAATTCTGGGAGTTGAAGTCCACAAGTCTTAAAGTTCCCAAGTTTGGACACCCCTGCCCTATACAAACACAATTGAGGCCAACATTTCTGTTATTAAATGAGACATTTGTTAAGTGAGCTTTGCCTCCATTTTAACACCTTTCTTTCCACAGCTGTGAAGCGAATCACTGCAGTGAATAAGTTAGTACAACATGATAGTTAAGTGAATTTTGGCTTCCCCGTTGACTTTGCTTGTCAGAAGGTTGCAAAAGGGGATCGCTTGGGAAAACAGCAACACTCATAAATATGAACCAGTTGCCAAGCCTCTGAATTTTGATCATGTGTTCATGGGAATGCTGCAAAGGTCGTAAGTGTGAAGCACGGTCATAAGTCATTTTTTTCTTTACCGCTGTAATTTTGAACGGTGAGAAAACAAACTCTTGTAAGTCGAGGACCACCTGTAGTAAAGATATCATGTAAGCTCAGAAATAAGCCATACTGACCTCAGTGAAACTTTACATATGCAAGTTTGTGAAGTGTACATCATTCCATTTAGGAGGCATGATAGAATGAAACATCTATATCTTTCTGCTTTGGGGCTGTATATATATATTCTGAGAATATCTAATTGCCAAGAAAGCAGGGAATAGGGAGTTGGGCATGGACTTCAGTTCAGCTTTTAACTGTTGGCTGTTTGTATGTTAAGAGGTTACTATCTCACAGGTTTGTTTTCTGAAACTCTGCTTTCTGTCTGGGAATGTGACTAATAACTGTTTTCTTTTCTTGCGAGTGATACTAAAAATAAAGGGTAATTTCTTTTGTTTCCTTGCAAATACAGGTGGCTGAAGGGGAGTGTGCATGAATATTGGGGGGAAAAGGTGGATAAAACAAAAGTGATAGTGCAGGTTATACAGGAGAAAATAAGTGAACTGGAAAAAGGGCAGTTAGAAAAGGGGGGGATTAGTTTGGGAAAGAGGAGGAAGAGAGAAGATTCGGCTTGGATAGTCCTGATCATCTTATTTCTTTGAGCTATTCCAGACTTTATAAGTGGTGTGAGAACTTATCAGACTGCGTCTGTATTTTTGTGTTAAATATGTTAGAAAATATGCTATATTTATCAGTCTACTGAGAGATGGGTGATAAGCTTTCAACACTTACTCAATAAATAAAGCTCTTATGCTTGCAATTTGCAATACTTACCTGTTTCTGATATATTAAGTGACTAATTAAGTGCCATCAAGTTGTTGTTGACTCCTAGTGACCATATAAATAGATTTTCTCCTTAACCTGGTTTTCCAACATTATACCCATTGCCACTGTATCTGAATCCATCCCCCTTGCTGCTGGTCATCTTCGATTTCCTTCCACCTTTCCCAGCATTAAAGTCTACTCCGGAGAGATAGTTATTCACAAATGAAGGCAAATATACTGTCCCAGGATAATGTTGCCTGGTCCAATCTGGGTCAGTCACTGGGACAGAAGTTTACTCTTCTGAGCTTTCGGACTCATGCTGGAGTCCATCCTCAGGGAACTTCTTTCTACAGGAATATGGAACTTCTCTCTACTACTTAAGTTAGTAGGGCAAATTCAAGAAAAAAACCCAAACCCTTCTGAATAGTATTTTAGATATGTCAATAGAAGAGGTTAGAACTGGCAGGAACCCACCCCTGCCTCCGGTCCACAGAAAAACTTTTCTCTGAGGCAGGGGTCATGCGCTGGCTGAGGAATTCTGGGAGTTGAAGTCCACAAGTCATAAAGTTGCCACGGTTGGAGACCCCTGCATCTATGGAACCGGTCCCTTGTGCCCAAAAGGTTGGGGCCATCTGATGTAGAACGCCAAGATCAAGACTTTGTTGTTTCTGAAGTAGGACAAGGCATAAAATATTTAAGTTAGTGAGACAAATTCAAGAAAAAAAACCCCCAAACCTCCTGAATAATAAGAGCAATTTGAGATTAGAACATGTGTTCAAACAGATGCTGGTCAGTCATCTGTTAAGAATGCTTGAATTTGGAATCCAGCACTACTAAGTGGGGGGGCAATCTAAATGGCTTCTTCCAATTTAGTAATGGGTAATCAAAGGTTAATATGGGCTTTTTAACCTATGCTTGAACCTGGCTTTCAATGTTCTCCTGCTATTGACAGTTCTATTTGAGGGCAATTTTCTGTATGTGGTCTCAATATTTCCTTTAGCAATGTTTTGATGCATCCATAGGTGATTATTCTGTACATGAGCTCACTACCTGCAGCATGCGTGGCTATTTCTTTATTATGAAATTTATATGGTGACCATCTCACAGTTCGAGGTGACTCTGAGCAGCAGGTATTTATAGGATAATAATTTATGTTATCCTGAAAAGTAATAAGTGAATCTTAGGCCCATGGCAGATGTTTGCAAATCAGTGGTACAATAAGCCGTTTCAACACATACAGAATAGGGGTGTCAAACTCAATTTCATTGAGGGCCGCATCAGGATTGTGTTTGATCTCGTGGGGGTGGGTGGGAGGTGGCCAGGGTAGCCGTGGCCAACTCAACATCAGTCGGCCCGCCCAGGCTCTGTTTTTGGCCGTGACAGCCTCATGCAGCCCTTTGCCAGCAAAAAAGGAGCTTGGGGGCTCTGCTTCCGTTTATTTTGGCAGAAGGCTGCAGGAGGCCGTCATGGCCAAAAACGGAGCCTCTGAGGACTGTGTGCGGGCCTCCCGAGCTCTGTTTTTTCTGGCAGAGGCACTGTGGCCTGGGCCTTCGCTGTTTCCAGGACAGTCCCATGGGCCAGATGTAAGCACCCCGTGGGCTGGATCTGGCCCACGGGCCTTGAGTTTGACACCCCTGGTATAAAATATAACATGTTGGGAAAGCCAGTTGTAGAATATGGAATAGATCAACATATCTGAAACTTCATTGGAGAATTAGATAGAAAAGTCTAACATGTGGTCAATAAATACACATTTAGTATTCCCTATAGTATTATAGAGAAATAATAACTAGTATATTTCCTGCCTATGAAAGATTAAAGGCTAATGCACAAGTTGATTAAAAGCAACAGGTCATTCGGTATTTTGCAGTATCATACAGAGCATTAACTTTCATAATCAATCTCAAAATAATCCCTGTGGCTCACTTGGCCCCATACCTGGAATCCACTCGATCGATAAAGAACTGAGTAGCAGCTGCTCATTACCATAGGAGCAAAAATAAAGGTTGCATTTTCACAAAGACTACATGGCATTTCTGAAGAGTACCTGTAGAATTCAATAAATAAACCAAGCATAACAATTACATGTCATTTGCATATAATGCAGTAACTGCTTTATGCCATTCAGTAACCAGAGATTTCTGGGCACTTGACCAGGTAAAAGTTATGACCACAAATTACATGCATATAAATATGGACATATTATAAAGTTGGAAACAAGTTAAAACAGCTTTAGAATAATATCTTGGATTTCAGTCTGTTTATGGCAGAAAGGGAAGAGTGTTAAGCTAAGTGATGGTGGCTTGGCTAAAGCCATATAATAAGTTCAGTATGGCAAACATCTTCACTTCATTCCTAAGGAGGACCATACCCTGTGCCAGGCATGTCCAGCCCATGGGCCACATGCAGCCCTGAACAGCTAATAATACAGCCCCACAACATTGTAAACTTTTAACATTGTGCAATTTATATGCATTAACTACAGGTAGTCCTATACTAACAACATTACATTTAGTGGCCGTCCAACGAAACAGCAGTACTGAAAAAAGTGACGTGACCATTTTTCACACTCACAACCATAGCAGCATCACAATGGTCACCTGGTTTACATTTGTATGCTTGACAACTGACTCACATTTATGACGGTTGCAATGTCCCAAGGACATGTGATCCCACCTGACAAGCAAAGTCAATGGGGAAACCAGATTCATTTAACAACCGTGTTACTTGTTTGACAGCTGCAGCGGTCCACTTAACAAACATGGCAAGAAAAGTCATAAAATGGGGCAACACTCGTTTAACAAATTTTTCACTTAGCAACATACATTTTGGGTGCAACTGTGGTTGTAAGTTGAGGACTACCTATATTTTACATATATTTTATGCAGCCCAAGAGAATTCCTTTTCACTCAATGTAGCTCAGGCAAGCCAAAAGTTTCACCATCACTGCTCTAGAGAGTGATCTATAGAATTTGGAGTAAAAATGAATGGATTGTAAGGAATCTGCTGTCAGGTTTTATTTTGATGCAAAAGTTTTAGAAGGACTATTCAGCAATCCCCTTTCTGGTTGCAGTTTTTTAGCTTTGGTCTGATTCAGGTATTTTGGTAAGCAAAGGAGATAAAAACTAATAGCAATGTTGATCAAAACGATCCAGTTTTACCTAGACTAAAAATGAGAATGTTACAGGTTAGGTGTCTTTTTCTTGTGACAAATGCTTTGGTGGTTGGAGTACTGCATAAAATAAGCGCTCTCAATTTTTCATTATTTTTCCACCTGGCATCACCCTTTCATTTTCTCTCTCGCTTTTTTCTTCTCTTTTATACATATCCATTTATACACAGCAGTGGAGGGATTCAATTTTTTTACTACTGGTTCTGTGGGCGTGGCTTGGTGGGCGTGGCAGGGGAAGAATACTGCAAAATCCCCATTTCCTCCCGATCAGCTGGGACTCGGGAGGCAGGGTATAGATGGGGGTGGGGCCAGTCAGCGGTGGTATTTACCGGTTCTCCAAACTACTCAAAGTTTCCAGAACTGGTCAGAACCTGCCACCTCTGATACACAGTCATAATAAAGTAAGCTGGGGCTGGTAAAAATTTATCCTATACAGAATCACACATGCCAGCCTACAAATGAAGCACAAGTAACTTCTGAATACAAAAGACACCGAATGATCCTTGGTTTGAAAAAGCTAAACGGCTCTGAAAGCAGCCCACTAAATCTCAATATTAAAATGACAGAGTCTCAGCAATATTCATTGTAGATGTAGTGCTCAGTCCAAGCCTGCCAGATTGCTGACTTGCATCTCTGAAATGAAAGGTATCCAGGCAGTCAATGCCTCTGCCACCATCTAAGATCCTACGTGCTACATTGGTTAAAGGAGGACATAGGAAACGGCAATTAACTTGCAAGTCTTGCAAAAAAAAAATTGTACTCAGTGACTGTCTGCGTTGGAGATGATGAGCAATTCTGAAGCCAAAGCCGTATTGGGTTTTCAAAATCGTGACAGGCTCGTAGCAAGAGCTATTAATAGCAGCGGCAGAGAGTTAGACATTCCCCAAATAACAAGCTGCGAAATATTTTACTGCATTTATAGGGCCTGATCCGGATTTAGAAGAAAATGAAAATCTTGTTGGAAAATCAGGGACAATTCCTTGGATCCGTAAAACATGTATTCAAATAATGGCAAAACTGTCCATATCGCATGCCTTTACGACGTTTTAGATTATAGTTCAAAACAGCTGCAGCTATATTAGGGTTTGGCAGATGTTCATGCTATCTGCTGGCCGTTTAATTTTTCAACTAAGCCATAAGTCCTGAGGGTGCCTGAGGCATCAACACATCTTTGGTGCAGCAATACTTCATAATGTAGTTGAATGTTCTTTAAATTGTGTTCTCATGATTACAAAACCCTAATTAACCCAGATGGGCTGCAAGGCATAAAAGGAGCAATATGGTAATGCTTCCTTGATCATGGATGAAATCCTGCTCAGCTACAGGGCAATGACTAATGTCAATTTTTGATATAACAAAGAATGAGCGCGATAATTTTTTGCCTTGCATTCTACATTCTTTCAATTTAGATTTTCTTTTCCTAGGCTAGCTCACTTTCTGCAATTACCAGCACAGTTGGAAATAAAATTCGTTTAAATCGTATTTTGTGGGAAGCTAAGGAGCGAATGCATTCAGCTCTTCCCGCTCTCACAATTCTCTTTAAAAAATGTAGACCAACCTGCCGAACTACCGGTTGGCCCGTTGGGGCCGTTTTTCACTCTCCCTAGGCTCTAGAGACATTCCTGAAGCCTAGGGAGGGAGAAAATGGCCTCCTCCGTCCCCCTGGAGGCCTTCTGGAAGCTGGAAACGGATGGTTTCCGAACTTCCAGTTGGGGCTGTTCTTTGCCCTCCCCAGCCTCTGGAGACTTTCCTGAAGCCTGCAGAGGGCAAAAAATGGCCCAACGGCCCAACCGGAAGTTTGGAAATTATCTGTTTCCGGATTCCGGAGGGCCTGCGGGGGACCGGGGGAGGCCATTTTCGCCCATCCAGGCTTCAGGAAAGCCTCTAGAGCCTGGGGAGGGGTCGTGCGTGCATGCGCAGGTGGACAGGGAGGATTGAGTGGGCACACGCGCACGGGCTATCGTGCCCATATGTGCAATTTTGGCACGCTGTAAGAAAAAGGTTTGTCATCACTGCCCTATATGGATCTAAGCCACCACATGTACTTCCACAATGAAGTTGCGAGGAGGTCATTGTGATCTGAACTGCAATGAAGAATTGTAGGAATGTATCATTTGATTAAATAGTCTAGGATGTATTCTAGAACCTGGAGGTAATAGTAACTTGAAGAGGAAGAACAGAAAATGCACAGTTGTTACTCTCTTAGTCTTAGTCTTCAGGCATCTTCCCACATTCAAGTCACATTTCACTATGTTTCCAAAAGGACAAGTTTTATGATGAGTAGGAAGATAAACCTTTTAGTAGCTCCCAGTGTGTTTAGAGCTGCAGTGTCATGCAAAGTAGCATTGTGTCCAATTCTCTGAACCGTTTTTATATTTCTGTGATAAATAATCTAACTTTCTTCCCTATCTGCCTGCAATTTCTGCTCTTTGATGTCTTTTAAAGTTTTCTTATTTGTAATAACCCTTTAAAGACTGAACCCTGCAATAGCATTAGGCAAGAAAACAAAACAAAACAAAAGTAAGTAATGCATGTTGGAAAATATACACAGCTCCTGCCCAGTCCCCCAAATTTTGCCTAAGTTTTCTGCCATCTCATTACTCATTCATCTATTATTAATTATAACACCATAGTGGTGTGGGTTTATACGTGGCCTGAAAAATCATTCAACATTCAGTTTGTGAGTGTGAAAAAATAATTGGCCCCAAAGCAGGGACGTGCGGTCAGGGGAGGCAGGGGAGGCAGAGCCTCACCCCTCTCATCATGAAAATAAAAAAAAGGGAAAAGGGAAAAGGCGCTGAGGAGCCTTCTGCACACGTGGTCCGGGAATGGGACCACGTGTGCAGGAGGCTCCTCTAGCCTCAGACTCCCTCCTGCACACGTGGTCCCATTCCCCGCCTTCCTGAGTCAACATGAAGGGGACCGCGGAGCGTGAGCCACGGTCCCGCGAAGCGCGCTCCGTGGTCCCCTTCATGTTGACTCAGGAGTCAGGAAGGAGGGGAATGGGACCACGTGTGCAGGAGGCTGAGGCAACTTTACCCTCCTGCACACGTGGTCCCATTCCCCGCCTTCCTGAGTCAACATGAAGGGGACCGTGGCTCGCGCTGATGACGTCACCAGCCTCACCAGCCATAAACCTCACCGCACGTCACTGCCCCAAAGTCAATCAACTCAATTAAAGGGATACTTGGCCAGTGGCTTTGACTATGTCATTAGACAATGCATATACATTTTATAAACTTTGACTTCACTTATCAGAGTTACATTCTCACTGTATGGGTTCTAGAGATATGTTATGCCCTGCTCAAAATAAACCAAAGCCTCTTGTTTTGGCTAAAGCCAATGTTTATGACTTCACCATCAGAAGGACATGGGTAAAATGGGTTTTATGGGAGAGTAGTAGGATAGAAGTAATATCTCACTAAGGAGAGCATTGAGGCTCATTGAAGCTTTGCCAAAAAGCACTTCGATAATCTTCCAGACCTCTGGAGGAATGTTTACGTACACATGAATTTGAAGGTGAACTTTTGACGCTACAGAAGTATTGTTATGTCTGGCAGAACTAAACCCTGCATTCCACAAGCATAATTTCAGACCAACTGGAGCGTGGTTTGGGAAATTTTGCTGTGTTCGGACACGAGCAATTTGCCATCGTGAAAAAAATCATGAAGTGTATTTTTTTATTAGAGACTATTACAGAGGGATAGGAATTATAATGTGAAGGGTTCAAATCTAAGTGGACACCGGGTTCTTTGGACCCAGAATGGCCAACTTCGTTTTACCTGCTGGTAGCTCTTTGAAGGAGCCGTGCCTTTTTCTGGACTGACACAGTAGCTAGGCAGGTTCAGAAAAATACATATTTGAATGAAGATGTATTAAAGAAGTTGCAGCAGGCATATGAACTTCATTCATTCACAGGGTGGCTTTGGCCCCATCACTAATACGTTGCACTACTATTCATAATACACTCTAAGCCAAAACCAAACAAATCAAATTATGATTTTCATAGAATGATTGTGTCCAGTCAGCATCCCTGAGCCTAATCTACTTCACAAGTTGTTGTAGAGAAATGTACTCTTCTTTAGGAGAAGAGTTAGGAAAAAAAAATACCAGAGAAAGAAAAAAAAATAACAAAACAAGTTCCCATTTGGAGGAGTTTCCTTGGGGTTGTAGACTTTTTTTTTAAGCCTGTGTTTATGTCATCTTTTCCCTTCAACAGTTAAAGATCATCTTGTTCATCTGTAACTAGATACCTTGCTAAAGCTGCTTTGCTTGTCAATCAGTCTGGATGACGCTTGGGATCTTATCAGGCAGCAGTACTGACAGAGGGTAGTTACATAAATGTGAGAAATGTGCTGCTCCTTCCCAGTCTGGCACTTGAAGTATAATGACGATCCTATTTAGAATACTGCAAGGAAATACCTTGCAACAGAATAGAACCATAGGGTAAATTAAATCAAACAAGAAATGATATGTACAGTGGGGCAAAAAAGTATTTAGTCAGCCACCAATTGTGCAAGTTCTCCCACTTAAAAAGATGAGAGAGGCCTGTAAATGGCATCATAGGTAGACCTCAACTATGAGAGACAAAATGTAAAAAAAAAAACCCAAACAATCACATTGGCTGATTTGGAAAGAATTTATTTGCAAATTATGGTGGAAAATAAGTATTTGGTCAATATCAAAAGTTCATCTCAATACTTTGTTATATATCCTTTGTTGGCAATGACAGAGGTCAAACATTTCCTGTAAGTCTTCACAAGGTTGGCACACACTGTTGCTGGTATGTTGGCCCATTCCTCCATGCAGATCTTCTCTAGAGCAGTGATGTTTTGGGGCTGTCGCTGGGCAACATGGACTTTCAACTCCCTCCAAAGGTTTTCTATGGGGTTGAGATCTGAAGACTGGCTAGGCCACTCCAGGACCTTGAAATGCTTCTTACAAAGCCACTCCTTCGTTGCTCGGGCAGCATGTTTGGGATCATTGTCATGTTGAAAGACCCAGCCACATCTCATCTTTAATGCCCTTGCTGATGGAAGGAGGTTTGCACTCAAAATCTCATGATACATGGCCCCATTCATTCTGTCCTGTACACGAATCAGTCGTCCTGGTCCCTTTGCAGAGAAACAGCCCCAAAGTATGATGTTGCCACCCCCATGCTTCACAGTAGGCATGGTGTTCTTTGGATGCAACTCAGCATTCTCTCTCCTCCAAATACGATGAGTTGTGTTTCTACTAAACAGTTCTATTTTGGTTTCATCTGACCATATGACATTCTCCCAATCCTCTTCTGGATCATCCAAATGCTCTCTAGCAAACTTCAGACAGGCCTGGACATGTACTGGCTTAAGCAAGGGGACACGTCTGGCACTGCAGGATCTGAGTCCCTGGCGGCGTAGTGTGTTACTGATGGTAGCCTTTGTTACGTTGGTCCCAGCTCTCTGCAGGTCATTCACTAGGTCCCCCCATGTGGTCCTGGGATTTTTGCTCACCGTTCTTGTGATCATTTTGACCCCATGGGGTGAGATCTTGCATGGAGCCCCAGATCGAGGGAGATTATCAGTGGTCTTGTATGTCTTCCATTTTCTAATTATTGCTCCCACAGTTGATTTGTTCACACCAAGCTGCTTGCCTATTGCAGATTCAGTCTTCCCAGCCTGGTGCAAGTCTACAATTTTGTTTCTGGTGTCCTTCGATAGCTCTTTAGTCTTCACCATAGTGGAGTTTGGAGTGTGACTGTTTGAGATTGTGGACAGGTGTCTTTTATACTGATAACAAGTTCAAATAGGTGCCATTGATACAGGTAATGAGTGCAGGACAGAGGAGCCTCTTAAAGAAGAAGGTACAGGTCTGTGAGAGCCAGAAATCTTGCTTTTTTGTAGGTGACCAAATACTTATTTTCCACCATAATTTGCAAATAAATTCTTTCCAAATCAGCCAATGTGATTGATTGTTTTTTTTTTAACATTTTGTCTCTCATAGTTGAGGTCTACCTATGATGCCAATTACAGGCCTCCCTCATCTTTTTAAGTGGGAGAACTTGCACAATTGGTGGCTGACTAAATACTTTTTTGCCCCACTGCATTCTAGCATTAACTGACCTGGAACGATATATGCATAGATGCAGTGCCCCAAAGTATGGGTACCCTTCCACTTTTCCCTAAAGAATCCTAATTTGCCCTAAAATAAGTTTCAATTGACACAAATAAGTGGTATACACTATTCCATTCTTTATTCCATAATCCATGGAGCAGATACTTTTGATTCTGATGTAGAGGTGACGTATTCTTGTAAATGAGGGGAAAGGTGGAGGGATACCAATCCTTTTGGCTATATCGGTAAGCAGGCCTGGCTGCTACTACTATAGAGGTCACCAGCCTTTCCCTCCCTACAATCTTCAAGATTCCTTGGGTCAGTTTGATATACTCTAACTCTCAGAATGCTGACGGGGGAATTCTGGAAGAGGAAGTCCATACAATTTTAAGTTTCCAAAGATGAGAAACACTGCCTTGGGATCTCAATTCCCTATTAATCTTAACTTGGCCCTCTGTTTGAGGCTTCATCTTATCCCGTACCCAGTCTCCCTTGTAATAAATTTGTCAATTTTGTTTAGGCCAGTGGTTCCCAACTTTCTTTTGGCCATGCCCCCCACCTAAGCATTTCTAAAATCCTGATTCCCCCTGATTCCCTGCCATGACATCTAATTCTTACTTTACTCAAAAAGTGAACTCTACTCACGCAAAGGAAGCCTAAAAGTTAATTAACTTGGTTTAAACAAGGTTCAAATTGCCCCTATTAAAAATCAAATTACGCACCCCCCTGTGAGACGTGGGCTCCACGTTGGAACCACTGGTTTAGGCTGAGGTATGCCTCTTACAAAGGTGGGCTGCTAGGAGTTTGCAGGGGTTTGGGAGAACTTCTAGCTAAGATTCTGTGCAGTTCAGAGAACCCCCAAATCCCACTTGACTGGCCCTACCCATCCCTCCCCGGAGTCCCCACGCGGCCTGTTTTGGATGCAGGTAAGTGCAGGGCGTGCGTGGAGGCTTGGGGAGGGTGAAAAATGGGCCAGAAGGCCTCCGGAGCCTGGGGAGGCCGTTTTCACCCTCCTGGAGGCTCGAGGAAAGCCTCCAGAGCCCGGGGAGGGCAAACACACACACACCCCATGGTGCAGGAGGCCGCCTAGGTCACGGCACGGCCACAAACACCCAGCAACCAGCAACCTTGCTAAAAAATTTGAAGCCCACCCCTGGCCTATTGTTAACTTGGGCCTGACAAGAATAGGAAATGTTTATGTTGCTTTGACAGGAATGCTTCAGAATGGAAAGAAGTTTGATTCCTCCCGAGATCGAAACAAACCTTTCAGGTTCAAGGTTGGTAGACAAGAAGTCATTAAAGGGTTTGAAGAAGGAGCTGCACAGGTAAGAGAATTTATCTTTTCCGGAATAGAAAATGCCACAGTCATAATGCTAACAGTGTCATAAATGAAAGAGGGGGGGAAAGGGTATGAATTTAGAATCTCTGCAATGTGTGTGTTGGTATGTCAAAATTAGTACAGACAGGCAAACAGCTCTAAGGCATATTTACACTTAAGTAAATCCAGTGTACTCGACAGGACGCTTCCGATAAGCATTGGATAATCCTATCTTCTTCTTTTTTGTGGATTTTTTCCTTGGGTTTTCTGCTCAGATTCTCCTGTGTTTTATATAATTTCCTCCTTTTGTTCCTATGATTGTTTGATTTCACCCTGCTTCTACGTTTGGGATCGCAATTTCATGTGAAACACTTCTGAAGAGAATAAAATGTAAGCTTAGAAACTGAATCACCCACACACCATTTCTGGATCCCTAAAGTTTTCCAAATGAACATAGAAGGGCCTTGTGAATTTAGGGCATACTGTACTAATTGAGAGAAGTTAACCAAATTGACAGCAGCTGAGTATTTACTCTGCCTAATATGAGCTTCCCTGCTTCCCACTTTTTTATGTAGGCAACTTAGAATACCATCTTCTACAAGGAAGTATGGGGCCTATTTAATCCTGTTAGGATTTATATAAGAGCAAGCTTCTTAATCGCCTCTGTAGGTGTTTGCTTCTAATAGCTACCTGTTGTCTCCATCTAGTGGTTTGTTGTATACAAAATTAAATTTAAATGAATATGCCTCACAAAGATAAAACCTCCTTCCTGTCAAGCCAGGGGTATCAAACTCAAGGGATCCGGCCCATGGAGTGCTTAGATCTGGCCGGTGGGTCTGCCCTAGAAAAAAACAAAGAACTGGCCCATTGTATCTCTGTCAGTGAAAATGTAGCTCCTTTTTTGCTGGCAGAGGGCTGCAGGAGGCTGTTGTAGCTGAAAACTGGACCCGGGGATGCATGTGCGATCCCTCCACGCTCCATTTCCACTGGCAGAGGGCTGCAGGAAGCCATCGTGCCCAAAAATGGGGAGAGGGGGCATGCACGGCTTCCCAACAGGGGTGCGATCCTACCGGTGTAGCAACCGATTTGCTCTGCGCACACTTTTTTAACATATAATTTTGGCTTACAAGTTTGAAGTATTTTTTGGTTCAAAATGGTAGGAAATAAATTTGGTGGCATGAATTGCATTTTGATCTCATGATTTGAGGTATATAGAACTTTGACACTTATTGCCAGTTTTAAAACTTGATACATCCTGGGACATTGAGCTCTCAACGTTTTTCTTCTCTCTTTTTCATACCATCTAATGCCAGATGAGCCTTGGACAACGGGCAAAGCTCACTTGTACACCTGATATGGCATATGGAATAACAGGTCATCCTGGAGTTATCCCACCCAATGCTACTTTGATTTTTGATGTGGAGCTGCTCAGGATAGAATAAAATCGGGACTAATAATTTAAAAAAATCTGTTCATCAGTGTTCTTTCCCCATTCTTTTATAATGGAAGAAATCTCACTGAAATTTATATCTTCACTCAAGTTGTCATGCCAATAATGCTTATAAAGTTGTTTTCCCTACTTCCTTTCCCTCTTTTTTTTTAAAAAAACTGATTATTGGTATTTGTTCAGTTGGTTGCTTCTTTACTATGGAATGCAAGTTGTACATTTTATTTTGCACGTGAAACTTCAAAATTGTGATTAGAATTATATATGTAATTGAAAGCTATATATACAGATTTTACTTATTGAAGAACCACTGCCTTATAATACACTAAAGGAACACAGGTGCTCAGAAAACAAGTGTACATTGTGTACACAAGTGGGCATTAGCCAAACAAAGTTACCTGCGCTGCCACTTTTTTCTCAAGCTGTTACACTTGCAGCTGTTTTAATTAACACGTGAAATCTTTTCAGAAAAATAAAGCATTGATATTTTCTCTGTTGCCTTTCTCGTTTTAAACTACCGTCCAGCCAATACAAGGATTTATTCTGTTGTTTCTGTTGTTGAATGGATCAATCTTACCAACCCAAATCATGCAGTCCATAAATCCAAATTTAAGCTTAGATTTGAATTATGTAAATTCCCAATCAATGCACTTCAGTCTGCATATCAAAGGTCATAGAATTTTCCAGATCCTCTCAGGGCTTTCAGAGAAATCTGCTCCAAGTTCCAGTTTAGTTGTCATTGTCTTTAGATTAAGGAACTTCCTAAAGTAGCACTTGCTGAAGTGGGAATTTACACCTCAAAGAGAAAAATATGACATCCTGAAAAAAGAATAGTCCTTTTTGCTTCCGAAATCTTCTCCATAAAGTGGTTCTTACCTCTTGAATAGAAGTTGGGATGTATTCATTATATTGAGACATAAAATAGTTTGGTTTAGCTTTGAATGTGAAGGAGGGAAGTGGCCGCAAAATTGTGTAATATATGTCTGGTGACTGATTTCTCATGGTACTTCTTAGTACAACTAATATATTTTAACTAGTAGAAATGGAAGAGGGGAAGAGTCCATCGCAGTTGTGAACATAAAAATCTAACTATATTCAAAATGGGTCATTGCTCAGTCTTGATACCCGGAAGCTCTAATTCATCACCACCCAGTTTGAGTATTCAAACATAGCCACTCCCTAAGTATGAGGAGTAGAAACCACTTTCAACTTTTAATCTTAGACTTATTTCTCAAGCTTAGTTTCCTAGAATTTATACCAACACAAATCTCTGCATATGCTGTCAAAATTAGACATAAGCTGAGAATCTGGACTCTTTTTAAGACAAACCAAATATCAAAATTCACACGTTTTAACTCCATAGACCAGGGCTGTCAAACTCCTGGCCCACGGGCCTCATGCCTGGTTTAGTGAAGGGGGAAAAGTCTCAAAATATCATGTGACGACGCCATGAATTTGACACCCCTGCCATAGACCGTTGTATTGTATATTGTATTATATCCATTATATAGATTCAAGGGAACTGTATTTTTTCCATTATATATTAAAGGAAGACAAAGATACACTATTTTTAGACATAATTTTATGTTTTTTTAAAGTGTTGCTACAAAAGCAAGTGAGAAATGTACTGCTTTTATACTATGTTAACATTTTCATATCTTTTAGCTAATCTATTTGTGCAGTGATACTAAGCTGCAACTATCTTGAGTAATCTTATACAGTTAGACCTCCAGACATTTGCTTCCCATTTCGTTCTAATTATTTCACCTCACCCAGAAAACTAAACCAGAAATAGGATCCTTAAAGCAGACTAATAAAAGGTCAAGTCTCTGGTCTGGTTTCAGAAGTTGTAAGAATTTTGGATCCAGCATATCTACAACCAGCGCATGGTATGGAGCAAGATGTATGTTGTAAGGTACAACCACTATTTAGATATTTCAATCATATCTGAATTTCCAAACTTCTCAGTGATATCAAAATGCTGGAAGGGGACTACTCACCACAGCCAACTTGCCACAGGACAATTCAAGAGAGGGACAAGTAGAATGGGTCAGCTTACCCAGCCTTGTGGGCTTCCTAACTTCAAACCTAAAGCTTTTCAGTTTCGACTTTGAAAAAATCTAAGTGAAAACACAGCACGCAGCTACAAAAGTCTTTTTAGAGTGTAAGTAAAGTAGGCCTGGGTATTTGTTCAAAGAGCACTACCTTAAGAACAACAAAAACCAAAAATGCACAAAAACTGGGTATGTAGCAAATCATAACACCTGAAACAAATGTAGACTCATTTAGTCAGAAAATCACATAACTGTTCTCTTAAAGACCCAATAAGCTCACTTTATTTTTAAAAAAAAAATCTAAAAAATAAAGACATTATACAAGAGTTAACCAAATATTTAACCCTTACTGTATCTGATTGCAAGTGTTATCCCTCACTTGTAAAACAAAAGCAATACAATAGCAAAACTGAACATTTCTATACATTTTAGCAAAGAAAATTTGGATTGCATATGTCCGCATAACCTCAAACTCCTTTTGTTTTTTGAAGCAGTTAATGTGATCAAGATGATTTTTTTTTCAAATGCTGTCAGACTCTTGGTCCAGCACATTGCAATAGAAGAGACACAGAAGTGGATCTCTACAGGTAAGCAATGGAACTCTTAAACACACAACAGTTCTAAGCCACTTGGGAAGTGACAACCTTAAACTGACATTATTGTGTAATAGTACATACAAGATAAACTTCATTTCTTCACTTCTCTTCCTACAGCCCTGAAAAATGTTTACAAAGTACATCAGTTTTTTTTCAACATATTATGCAAAGACAAATTATGGGCTATACTTTAGGAAGTCAAGTACCAAAATATATTTTAAAATATGTATGTTTCGCCTTTACAAATTAAATATGAGACTGAACCCTCAGAATATTTTACACATTCAACTGACTGTAATGGGTAAAAAAGTGGAATGGCTAATTGTGGAAAAATGTTATTCCAATGCCTTAGCTAATTTCAATATTCAAGCGCCAATCATTATCATATAGCAGTGAGTAATCCTTCCAAAGGTGAGAATAATTAAGATGGTTATGTAATCAAACGAGGAACTAAAATTATCCATGCTTCGTATACCAGGTGTCCATATTTAGGGGTGACATTTGGCCCAGAAATACTGATGTTTTTTAAAAATCCAAAATAACCAGTTCTTTAGGAAAAGTTTTATTTTGGTGGATCTGTGTTTATTCCATATTTCTCCTTCAGAAGCTTGAGCTGTTCTTCTTTCTTCTTTGTATCCATTTTTTGGAATGCCTGTCACAGGACAAAGATAAATATTGAAAGCAACATATTATGAATGCAAATAACATTTAAGCCAATTTCACTTTGGGACTAGATAATCTTGTGCAATTCAGGTTACCTACCATCAAAAATGGTTTGTGATTTAACTACAAAATTGGAAACAAGCAAAATTAAGGGTAAGATATGGCATTCTACAATAACATGCTGGCCTTAAGTTATCTTGCCCCTCTCCCATTATGTCAGTACTGCTATACAGGAGAGAGATACCTCATGAGTCCTCCTGTATGCCTATTCCTAGGTTTGTGAAATGCTTGTGATACATGGAAGTTTGAGACCACCCATGCACCACAAACCATTAAGCTAGATAGAATAAATAAGCTGGTAGGTGTTTTCTTTAAGGTTTTTAATTTTTATAAACATCTCTGGAGGGCTATATCCAAAACTGCTGGTAGACTAAACATGACTGTTAAACTTTGGAAAACATTAAAAGAAAAAAAAATCTACACTAAGATTCAGATTTACTCCTCTACACAAAGGGAGTTGCCCTGCAATCTTTATTCTTTTAAGAGTGACTTGTACATTATGCTCATCTCCAGTTCTTTAAATATTTTTTTAAATTTTTGAATAAACACAGACAAAACACACACACACACAAAACCATCTTCCATTACAAATTGTAGAAAGTGTGTCAATTGGTTACAAAAACCTCCGCGCATCCCTTCCACAGTCATCAACTACAATTAATATCAAATCATATATTTTAAATCAAATATATTTATATATATTACTATCATCATACCTCAACCTTCATTTGACTATAATTGTTTTTACGTCCTTTTATATATAATATTCCAGATTTAAAGCAAAACCACATAATGGCATTCCATTAGCTCTTCCCAATATCATCTAGTAACATTACATCTTTATAACATGTTCTAAATAAAAATTGGTTATATTTAATAACAGAGTTTCTAAACCTCCTTTCATAGTCACCATTTGCAATTTATATCAAATTTCCTCTTATCAAACCAATACATATATATGCATTATTATCATTATCAATCATTTATTTAACTATATGCATTATCACTTCATTTTATACATAATGCTCTAAATTTAACTAAATTTGACTTAATTGTTTATTATAAGCTTTCATTACATCAACCTGTATCTTTCCAGTAATAGTGCAGTCTTATGTCTCTCGCCATTTGTGGCATTAGTATTCTGGTTATTTCCTTAGTAAGTTTTGTATGGACTTCTCTTCGCAACTTATTGCTTGTTGCATATCTTGTATAAGCTCAAAACTCTCCATCTGCTTCTTTGATCAGCTTATCTTTGGTTATCACTAGTGCTTGTCAATAGTGACAAGATTTCTCTCCTTAGTTCCATCAATTCTTCTCTCTTTTCTTCTTCTATACTTTGAAATCTGAGGTAGAGCTCCAGTCCACCTATCTCTCCTTTCCATATTACACTCTTTCCATTTCCAACCACACTCAGTTCAGTCAGTATCAACAATTTTCTTGTCTCTTTGTTTAGTTTTTCCTTCAATTTTTAGAACTCTGACCTCCACTTTCTTCATTTGATGAACATCCTCAATTTTTCCATCAAATTTTTCTGTTCTACGATCTATGCTCTCCAATCTCTTCTCAATTTTCTCTGTTACTTCTAATAATTTTTGAATTTCAAACATAATCTTTTGCAATGTTAAAGTTTCTTTTTCATGTTGCGCCATTCTTCCAACTTGTAAACATTGCCACTCTGGCATTCAAAACTTTTAATTAAATTTAAAGCAAGTTCATTTATAATCTTTCAAGACAAGGCTTTGTTTTCACTCCACTCCAGCTGCCAATAAAGCTCCTGAAGAGCGCCTGTATAAACAACCCATGCTCTTCTCACTATCACTCTCTGTAAACAAGCTGAAGAACCTTGAAATGCAAAGTCAAATGATCAAAGAGAAAAAAGAAAAGACAATATTTCCAAGCCTTCCAAGCCTCCAAGTGGCAGTGTTACTTCCTTTCCCTCTGTTATTACAGCTCTCTTTGTATTCTTTTTATATCTTCTTTATATTCCGGGCTTAAAGAAAACAAAATTCTTAAATGGAGCAAAAAAAAACCCATCCAACCCAGCCTTATAAAAATAAGAAAAATGATTTTAATCCATAGGTATATATAAAAAAAGAATATAAAAAGTAGAAGAAAAACTAATCCGTTCAATTTAAAGAATAGGAAACATTTGCAAAAGTTCCATCCGTAATAGCATTTTTTAAAAAAAAGGATAACACTATCTAATGTAGCTTAATTTCGCTGCTTACTCTCTTCTGTTTTCAAGTTTAATTTAGCTTTGATTTTTTGGGGGGTTGTCTCTTTTATAATAAGATTTCCTCACCAGATGGACACACTTTCTCTTTCCATTTTCCTCCCGTTCCAGAGCTGTCCCAACTTCAGCAGCTTCAATGGCTGTGCTTCTGTCGCTGGCAAAAAGAGATTCTCCTGGATCAATCATGGACTTTGCGATGTCCCTGAGATCAGCAGGATGTACTCTCCCCTGCCACCGTCTCTTTGGGACGGTTTAGGTCCAAAAGGACCGTCCAGCGGCAAAAGTATCGACTGCGAGCTCCAAGATTGCACGTCGTGTTGTTGCGACGTCAGCTCCTCCTCCGTCCAGTTCTCTTTTAGTATAATGCAATCACACAGAGTTTCTCTAGATTTTTTTTGTCTTGGAAATATGTCAATAGTTAATTATATCAGAAGCAAGCAATATTAAAACCCTAGACTGGGAAATTAAAATGGTGTAGTCAACTATCATAAACAGTAGAAAGGATTCTGAAAAGCAAGAGCTATTTTGTATTCTTAGTTACTGAAAAGTAAATCCTGTATGCAAAGGACTGTCTAGTCAGCAAACAAAAATGCTTTCATCCTTTAAGTACTAGTCTAATAATTATAGCAAATGAATGATCTAGTGAAAGGAGGAGAAAGTATTTGTTCCTTTTCTCTATGTAGTATAAAACTAAGCTAAGTTTCTAGAGTAGGACATCCTTCTCTACCTGACATAGAAATCTCCAATTATCAGCCTCCGCACTCAGCAAGTCAGCAACTTCTATGGTCATGTTTTATAAAAATATCCTTAATAGTCACCAAAATATCAAGAAATAACTTTTCAGATTTATTGAGACTATTATTCTATGCTACAAGCACTCTGCAAAGTTTAGCAACGAAGTATCAAAGCTGAAAGAAATATGAAACTGAGAAGGCTAATGACTACATTTATTTATTCTCAATGCTACTTCCAAGGGGGAAAACTCATATCCAGGATTTATAATCCATAATTAAAATAATCAAAATACAGTAAGTCAGGAAAGCAATAATGCATATATATTGTATATGAACCTTTATACAGCAGGTTGATTTTTCATTTTTTTAAAGAGATGGTTTTCTTTTGAAAAACTTATGTGTGGAGTCATTTTTCTTTATATGTCGCAGAATATATGAAAATGTACAAAACTCTATCTCACTTCTCTAACCAAATCCTTCAGTTTGTTACAGCTAAAATCTCCCTGGTTAGAATATTTGAAAAGGAAATTAAGTGTCCCCATAATATTCTCATCAAAAGGGAAAAAAGATAGCCGAATTAAAGAATTGATATGCTTTAAGAAGATACTTGCCCTGTTTGCATTGTAGTACAAAACGACAAGGTATCTGTTGCACACATTGAATCCTGACAGATGATCACAAGCATTTTTGGCATCAAAGATATCTTCATAGACTACATAGGCTGTTCCCCTTGTCTCCGGAGTATTTCCTCTGTAGGATAACAAGTTTAATGTCAGCAAACCAGTATTTTGAATCTTTGAGATGACATTTGTCACTAATACAATTTTTCCTGACACTTCAGCTGATTTTTAAAATCAGTTAACAACGCTATATATGAATTTACATGAGTATAAGACAGGAATAGGCAGGCACTAGGCTTCCTACAACATCCTATCTGCAAACCCCAGATTCTCCCCCCTCCCCAAATTAACAGAGCTAACATTTTCAGAACTTTTTATACTGACCTAGAGGTATTAAGCGATGAAATAAACAGCTTAATATTTGGGATCCCTCTGACCTACTAAACCACTCCCTTAACAGGGGGAAAATCCTAGATTGAGGCCGTTTATAAAAGGAATTTTCCACTGTGGTCACATCACAATTTTATTAGCCGTGTCTCTGTAGCCCTAGGCAAGACACAAACTAAAACCTAATCCAAAACTCAGCAAATTGCTCATCCCTGATTTAAATTCATTTTATTATGCATTATTCATTTATATGCTACACAATGAATCACAGATACATAATTTCCATCCTATTTTGTCAGATTGGCTGTAATGTAATGTGTTTGCTTTTGCGTAGGGTGATAGAGATTAGTTACAGAGCTGGGGAAAGTGTCTAACATATCAAAGGAGTTCTAAGTAGCTAAACCAGGTTAGGAGGTTTATTGCACTCTGACACTATTGTAGAAACCATTTTATGAAACTGCAATAATGATTTGTTTGCCAACTAAAAAAACTGTTTTGTATAACTACATCAAGTCTAATTCAAAGTTCAGTTTATTCAAATGTACAACAGACTTACACTCTGATTTGTCGAATAGGTCCATATTTTCCAAAAATGTCATACATTTCTTCAGCTGTGATTTTATATGGTAAATTTCTGATATACAAAATTCGGTTGACTTCAGGTGGTAGACGGATCTATATATAACAAGCATAACTTTTAGCAACATAAACATACATATAAACATTTTTTTCACTATACTTTCAGAGTTCCCAAAATCTGTCTTTTAGAAGATAGAAACAGGCAACTTTCATAAGCTATTACAGATGTAAAAGCTTTGCTGTTCTTTCCCCTCCTGTTTAATATATGCATAAAGCATTTGATGAGATCTTTTGCAGGTTTGGGGTTCAGTATTACAAATAGGTGATGATGTCCAATTATGGCTCTTAACCCTAAACATGAGATGATATACCTGTATTTTTCAGACTATAAGACGCACCGGTGTATAGATGCATCAGATTTCGAAGAGGTAAGTAAGAAAAAAAAAGTTTTTGCCTTCCCCACCCCCCACAAGCACTCTGCAGGCTTCAGCAGGGCTGGGAGAAGGAAAAGGCGCCCCAGTTTTTCACCAAAACGGGAGCATTTTTTCCTTCCCCCAGCCCCGCCGAAGCCTGCAGAGTGCTTCTGGGGGGTTGGGGAAGGCAAAAACACCCTGTTTTCCACCAAACTGGAGGCATTTTCCCTTCTCCCAGCCCTAATGAAACCTGCAGAGTGCTTCGGGGGGAGCGAGGGAAGGCAAAAACACCCCCATTTTGGTGAAAAACGGCCTGTTTTTCGCCCATTTTTCACAATAAATGGCTGTATTCAGTGTATAAGACGCACCAACATTTCCATGCTCTTTTAGGGGGGGGAAGGTGCATCTTATACTCTGAAAAATACGGTAACCCAGAGACTCAAGAGTTGAGCAGCATCTACATTGAATTAAATAAACTGCTGGAATAACTAGAGGGGGCTCCACTCTATTTTGTGATAGTAAATAAGATGATGGTGTGGCAATGGAACTGCCCCCAAATTTTACCTCAAGACACATAATATATTCCAATACAAGTTAGTTCTTTATATTCTTCTACCCACAATAACCGGTTCTAGGTGTCAATAACTGAACTGCAACTGTGGCTGCCAACCATGTGTTACATTGAACTCAGGGTGCTTATTAACACAGTATTACATTCACCTGAGTCTAGTTGATGGCAAGCTGTACAACCAAAGCTGAAGAGACCCACAGGTTTCTCTATTCCCACCCTATCCAAAAAAACACTTCTTCTTGTGCCATATCCGTCATGGGACATTGGCGATCATGTTGGCAATCCTGTTTTTGTCAACAGCCGCATGAAAAAGTGCTGCTGAGTTTTGTCCAAATCAGTCCCTTAGGTTTTGAAGCCATGATGCTCTTCTTCTGCCTGGACCTCGTTTGCCTTCAGTTTTTCCCTGGAGGATTAAGTGAAGTATACCATATTTTTCTGGGTGTTGCATCACATGTCCAAAATATTCTAACTTTCGCTTTTTAATGGCTTTGATGATTTCTCTTGGCTTTCCCAGGCAGCTTATCACCTCATTTCTTATTTTGTTAAAAACACGCCTAACTTTAATTGGGTGTTTATGATGTTACTGGTTGCTGCCTTATGTAGCAATCCTGGGGGACCAGACTTCAGTTCTCATAGTCAACACCGGCCATAAGGGCAGAAGAGTTATAGGTGCCAACGCCCAATCTACTTATGGGACGCAGGTCAGACATTCGGGACATTCAGCCCACAACCCCTCCAAAGAAGCTCTCGAGAAGGCCGGGACTACAATTCCCATCACACATAAGAGAGTTGTGGATGACGGGGATATTAGCCCAGATGGGAGGGTACGAAATCGGGAAAGCTGCCGGCTTCCCCGATCACTTTCACGTTTTTATTTCTTTTCCCAAATAACAAAAGGCAAACAGGGGCAGCAAGTTAAGGGAGAAAAAAAAGGGGGGGGGGCTTCAAAATGGTCGCCCTGCCCGACTCACATTCGCGCGTTTCGCCGCTTGCATCGCCATGGCAACGGTCCTCGGATACTTCGGGTTCACCCACCCCCCAAAAAAAAGGAGACCTCGGTAGACGCCGAAACCGCCGAACGCAGAGAAAGTACGCCGAAGCCCCTGCGTTGCGCTACGCCTCACCCGGAAGAAGATCAGACTTCCGGCCGTCGCACTTTCTTCCTCCGCCCACCTCAAATGGCTACATAGGCGTCCACGCTACCACGATTTCCGGTTCCGATTAACCACCTACTACAATGTGAGAGTGGGAGGGGTTTCCTGCGATGTACCTATATTCTTAAACTGGGATACACGGAGAATTTTTTTTTGTAGATGACTTGGAAAGAATCATGCTTTTTCCGCCACCAGCATTAATTCCCCAATTTGAAGCAGAATTTGGGAGTGGGTCCATTATTTACCTGGCTTTGTGATAGGTAAAAAAAAGAAGTATACAGTGTACGATCCGTTGCTGCTCAAAAAAGGAAGAGTCGTTTCTTCGCTTACCTGAATCAAATGTACCAGAGAACAATGAAACGAACGGTTTCAAAGAAGGGCTACATGGATGATCAGCAGATTAGAAATTAAGTCCTTTGAACAAATGTATGTGAAAGCACTTTAAATAATCTGAAAAGTTGTCTCGAAGAAGAAAATCAAGGTCCATTGTTCCAGAGTGCAGGGCCAAGAATGATGGGTTTATTTTGTGGAAAAGCAGATTCTGAATGATATTGGGAGTGGCTTCTTTTTTAAATTGTTACTTGTTCTTTTGTTGCTTTTATAATAATGACAGAGAAACGGGGGGGACACACCCACAAAGATACATGCATTGTCAAATGCACAGATTCTTGCATTGTCAAAGAAAAGGGAAAAACATTTCTTAAAAGGGGGGAAAATGCAACAAAAGAAAAGGTATAATGTATCATTTTAACGGTAAATAATTACAATTCTATATACAATCCAAGTGTGTGTAATACATTTATATAATTATATTTTATTAACATATTGCATTTTGTATAAATACAGTCCCATATTTCATTATATTTGTCCATGCGAAGTCTAGGTCTACAGGTAATCTGCTCATAGGTGGTAAATACAATCATGTCTTCAATCAATTGAATGAAAGGAGCCATACATCTTTCCAATACTGCAATATCAGTTTTTTGACTATAGTAAAGGCATAGATAATCCATTTACTTTGTTCAGTTATCAATTTCAATGTACTAGGTATGTAGTTCAAAAAATACCTGAAAAGGTTTCTTTTTGTGCATAATTATATTTATATAATCCAATATTTTCTCCCAAAACTTGGTAAGTAAAGAGACATCACAAAATCCAGAGTTCTAAAGAAAAATAATTTGCATATTAAATATGATCTTTACCTGCTTTTAATATAACTAGTATAAGCCTGGTTAAATGCTGGTGATAAAATTCCCTGATCAAACATCTCTTCATATATTTGACAAATTATTTTTCCCAAATGTTCTATAAATTTTTTATACTACTCAATAGGAAACATATTTAGTTCTGATGTTTTCACAGATATTAGAAGAGGCTTCTTAACAGTAATATCAGTTCTATGTGTATGTGTATCATCTATGCACATGTATCACGTATATGATAAATTTCAAAGTTGGTCCCTCCAAATCCTTGCTTTTGATAGCAGCATACAACAATAAGGGGGGAAATTGCAGTCATGTGATTTCTTTCTTGAAGTGGCACTAGTTAGGAGCTGAAGTCCTATAATTTAGCCATGAGATGGCAGCAACAGAATTGTCCTTAGGGTGTTTTCAAAAAGCAACCAGCCTTTCTTGGTTTTTTTTTCTCTTGAAAATGCTTCATCCAAGAAGCTTCTTCAGTTCAGAATTGAAGCTTTTGTTACACTTTTGTATATGGGATACCTCTTAATCTAAACCAGTGATGGCGAACCTTTTTTGGCTCGCGTGCCACAAATGGGGGGAGCGCACGGGGGTCGAGTGCAGGCATGCTGCACCCATAATGCAACGTGAGACCCCCCAGTGCGCATGCGCGCAAAACGTGCGACCCCCCCATTTTTACATTTTTTTTGCCCTCCACATGCTCCAGGGGCTTTATAGGAGCCTGGGGAGGGTGAAAAGAGCCTCCCCTGACCCCCCCGGAGGCCCTCCGGAGGCTTCAGGGACTGTCCAGAGGCTTCCCTGAAGCCTTCGGAGTGCTTAAAACCACCCTCCGAGCAACCCGGAAGTGACTTCCAGGTTGCTCGGAGGGTCGTTTTAAGCACTTCGAAGGCATCAGGGAAGCCTCGGATGGTCCCCGAAGCCTTCGGAATGCTTAAAACCACCCTCCGAGCAACCCGGAAGTCACTTCCAGTTTGCTCGGAGGGTGGTTTTAAGCACTCCGAAGGCTTCAGGGACGGTCCCTGAAACCTCCGGGTGGGGAGGCTCTTTTCGCCCTCCCCAGGCTCCTAATAAAGCGTCTGGAGCCTGGGGAAGGCGAAAAATAGCTTTTAAAAAGGTGAACTAAGCTGGCCAGCACGCGCATGCGCGCTGGTTAGCTGACAGGGCAGCGCCTCGAGTGCCCTGACAAATGGCTCCATGTGCCACTTGTGGCACGCGTGCCATAGGTTCGCCATCACGGATCTAAACTAATCATCATGCAGGGATGCCTACTTTGGGCTGATCTGCTTAGCCATCCTCCAACATCTAAAATAGCTACTGTAGATATATTCATTTATTTTTACTGCTCTGTAAAATTCATGGCTGAAGATGAAAATAAAATGTTTCATATAAATAACCTCCATATGGTCTGAAGAAATGTTCTTTTAGATCTTACAGCCCATCATTTTTATGATCCAAAGACATTGTACATTATGGCTCTAAAGCACAGTGATAACAATACCTCAATTTTAATAGGTTTTTTTTTTTGGTGGTCCATGCATTGTAAAACCTGGTTGACCAATGATCTGCTTTCAGTTAATCCAATTCCCAGAACTCTCTATCCACTTACTTTTCCTGGCAAGAAAAATGGCAGCAAAGAACTATTAAGATAAACCTTTACTATTTTTTCTTCCTTCATTCCCTAAAAGCAGCCATGGCCCATGTAAAACAATAGAGAGCAACCTGGATGTCAGTGCTTTTCAAACTCGACAATTTAAAAAATGTGTGGACCAGCTTTCAAAATGCCTCATGGTGCCTTGAGCCACCACTGTATTCTCAGTGGATAACTTTGGGAAAGTCACTTTTGCTCATACTACCCTATCTCTATCATAACATTGTTGGTCTAAAGATAAAAAGAGGAAGACCGTCCACCTGGGCCACCTTGAACTCATAGACCAAAGGTAGGATAAAAATGCAAAAATAGGCAAAATCTAGGACAGTTTTCCTTGCAGGTAAAAAATGATTTTTAAAATGTTCAATTTCTTTTGATTTCAGCTGTTTCTTTTTCCAGCTAACACAAATCCCAATAAAGCCGCCTATTACGATAGACTGACTTGGCATAATTCTGTGATCATATTACAAAAAGAGAAGAGTGAGCAAAAGAGTGACCTGCAGGCCTATCTGATGTTAGAAAGTTTCAAAGCTGAAGAGGAAAGGTCTGCAGAATCAACTGCAGCAGTGATGCACACTTACACATACACAATGTTTAAGTTTTAAAGTTTATACACAACACTTTTAAGTACAGTTAGTCCTCAACCTATTATCACAATTGAGCCCAAAATGTATGTTGCTAAAGGAGAGCAACATTAAGTTGTTAAGTAAGTTTTGCTCCATTTTACGTCTTTACTTGCCACAATTGTTAAGTGAATCACTGAGATACTTTTTTTAATACTTTATTTACAGTCACAGACCAAAACACGACCACTACAAGAAACACAGCAGCCAGTCACCAAAAGCCCAACTAAGGGAGGTTACAGCTCTCTCCTCTAATGGTCACAGCTCTCAAGAAAAACCCGGAAACCTGAGAGGTGATGTACGAGGAAACATCCCCAAGGCTTGGGAATGGTTAGGGTATAAAAATAGGAAGCAAATCACGAACAAATCACAGCCATCAGGTCCAGAAGGGACGATTTCAGGAAGAGACAGTAACCTAGATCTGTCCGCGCTATACATAGGGCAAAATAGAAGGACATGCTCCGTTGTCTCAACCTTGGCTCTGTCACAAGGGCACAGCCGCTCATTAATTGGGAGCCTCTTGAAACGACCATCCAGAAGTGCTGAGGGCAAGACATTGAAGCGAGCTAGGGAAAAAGCTCTTCTATACTTGGGAATGGTTAGGGTATAAAAATAGGAAGCCATCCTCAATCCATAGTTATTAACTTGGTTGAGAGTCAGGGGGGAGCAAGTTTTATTGGCTCTGGCTCGTAGATATTGTAAACACTGAGATTGTTAAATTAATAGCACGTTGTTAAGTGAACAGTTACTTTTTTCAGTGCCATTGTAACTTCAAATGGTCACTAAATGGACTGTTATAAGTCGAGGACTACCTGTATTTCACAGATACTTGCAAATCAGGTCTATGATTCTTTTTCGCTTTCTTTTCCTTCATTTTTCATCCAGGCCCACGCCAAAAACATTACAATCCCGATATATTTGAGACAGTTAGGAAGCGTTCGGGGTAGTTGCACTGCAGCCCCAGAGCATCCGCTTCTACCCTCGGCTTCCCACGCAGGAAGGCAGCTGCCTGTGGCTGGTTTGCGAGCAGCAGTGAGGATATTTTTCAAACCTGACTCGCAAGCTAAGCGGCGCCCGCCACTCTAACCCTTAATACCTCTGTGGTTAGTAAGGAAAGACCGGAGGGAGGCTGCGGCTCTTAACAGAAGCGAGATGCCGGGCGGGAAGGCGAAAGCGCCAGCGGCTCGGGCAGAAAAAAGCGGCGGTGGCAGCAGTCGTCAATGGGTGGTGGTTCTCCCAGGTAACGTTGCCCCAGAGCCAGCCGATCCTGGAGTGTTAAAAGAAGCGGCTCCCTTCCGTGCACGCGGGAGGGCTAATTGCGGGCTGCATTCAAGAGATTGAGCTTTTTATTATGTAGCCTGGAAGCAGCCCGGTCGGTGGTTGTGTGAATGGTGCTGAGCTTTGGGTTAGCCTTCCCCGTTTGCGATCTCTTCCTTCCTACGGCCCGACAACGATCCCGAACCTGCCCTCCAGAAGAGGTGGGCTGGTCCAATGTAAAACGAACCTGTCTTCAATTCAATTTCTGGGACTTCCCAGAAGAGCAGGGCAAGAAGCAATGGATGGAAATGAATCAAGGAGAGAAGCAACATGGAACTAAGGAGAAACTTCCTAACAGTGAGCAGCTTTGCCTTCAGAAAGCGTGGGTGCTTCATCACTGGAGGTTTTTAAGAAGAGACTGGATAGTCACGTGTCATAAATGGTATGGGTTTCCTGCCTGAGCAGGGGGCTGGACTAGAAGACCTCCAAGATCCCTTCCAGCTCTATTCTGATTCTGACTTGATGGGTGCATTTGCATAGGGCTAAAATGCAGGAGGGGGGTCTGCTATTGCTCCCTCATGGTATGTTATTGTTTTGATTGCCCAGTCCAGGGGTCACCAACCTTTCGGACCTCAGGGACCACTAAATTCATAATTTTAAATCTTGGACTGCTAATATGAATTTTTTTAAAAAAGATAAATAGTATTTAGTGCAATATCAAAAATGCAAATAATTTTTCTGTGGACCACCAAAATTTTCTTGCGAACCACCAGTGGTCCATGGACCACCCGTTGGTGACCGCTGGCCCGGTCGATGCTGTGGTCTCCCATCCAGGCCTGATATTGCTTAGTTTAGAACAGTGTTTCTCAAACTTACTAACTTCTAAGGTGTTTGGACTTCAAATCCCAGAATTCCTTAGCTGGTGTGGAGTTGTTTCATCCAATTGTTTGGTGGGATTTAACCTACTAAGTGGTTTCTAAGTGTAAGTAGCAGTGATTGGTGCCCTCTTCCCTTGATTCATCTCTTCCACGCTTATTAGGCAAGCATACATAGGTCAAAGAAGCTTGATGCTTCATACAATCTCCCCTCAAGTTTATGTTCTAGCCAGTTAAACCAGGCACTGAATCCATGTGGTCTCATTTCAGCATCAGTCTAGACCAAATTTGGTAACTTTAAGGCAAATGAACTTTAATTCCCAGAACATGCTGGGCTGCGTAGTTCTGAGAGTTGAAGTTCACATATCATAAAGTTGTCAAGTTTGAATAACACTGGCTTAGAAACAAAGAAGGAACCTGATAGCAAGTTTGAAAACAGTCATGCTCCAAATATTGTATTTCTTCTATTTTTAATCTGAAATTGTGGCACTGATGTCACCTAATTGAGTAATGAAACATTTGCAAGCAACCAAGCTCAGAGAGACCACAAAAGGCTCTATGCATCGGTGGGATCCAGGCAAGCCCAGCTGTCTTCTGAATCAGACTATGACATCAGGATAAAGTGAAGTGGCTTGGCCATCTTACTTCCATGCCCATGAACATCAATGGTTTAGGAAAAACAACGTCTGGGCTTTTCCTTCCAGCCTTATTTATAAGAAGGCTGCCTTCAAGAGGTAGGGTTCAGCCAATAAACTCTTTTCAAGTTTGAAAAGGACAAAAGGAAGATTTCTTTGGTTCTTGGGAGAAGAATTTATATCCCCCAGAACTGACTAGTCCTATATTTACAATCACGGTTTTAAAGGTGTTGTTATAATTTCTCTATGGGTGTCACATTCTAGTATTCTCCCTTTTTCAGAAACTGCAACAGATCTCCCAAAGAAGCCGGGTGCTGGACCTTTGTTTACAAGACTGCCACATCCAAATACAGGCAAGGCTCACACTGTAGAATATTACTTGCTTAATACCATCTGATCTGTTTTATTTCCCTGTGTAGTAATAGTCTTGTCCTCATAATGGTTACTATTATCCTTTTGTCAGCTGAAACTTTAAAAGCTGACATGCTATGGTATACAAGATAACCATACTCAATTGTTGTTTGATTATTTAATAGTGGAATAGTATGAATCATTTCCTCCTATTCCTTTTTAGCCTTTTGTCCATTTGCTAACTTTTCTTTTGCTTACAACTCATACATACGTAAATGTTTTTCTGTAAAATTACAATTGTTTTTTTTTTTTGTCAGATGAGCCTCGGAAAAATATTGCACAGCAAAACCGTAATGTGATAGTGGTTTCTTTCTTAACAGGACAAGCTGCCCTTTATTTATTTGGTAGTGATGCATGCCAGATATTTGAAATAAAAGCTTTTCATGAAGAATACCGCTCATGGTTTATTAGTCAAGAAGTTCAGTATGGTAAGTGGAAAGCTGAACAGCAAATAGATCTATCTGAGATAATGCTATAAGGCAAGGCTGGGAAATCTGGCTTTCTGGATGTATTGTCATTGATGGGAGAGGCTGGGAGTTGTAGTTTAATGTAACATTCCTGGAGTTCCGTATACTCTCCACTTCTCTTGCAAGTCTTTAAGTCTCAATTGCACTTCTTAAAATATTTTCTCTACTTTGAAGTTATTCATATTACAACTTCTTATTTCTTCCACCCCTCATAGAAGTAGCAATTGGGGTGTTCCAACAAAATTGCATTTATTTCATTGAATCATCATGACTTGTATCAAATGTTAAGATGATCTCTTTGCAGTGATTTGAAGGTATCACTATCCACCTCTGGATCTGGTGTAATCTTTATGTCTGGTAGGGGAGAATGAAGCCAGGTTTTTTGATATCCCTTTTCCTCCATGTCTTCATTTCGGTCATGTTTTGAGAAAAGGTTGAGGTCAGAGAAGGGATTACACTTTACATTTTTCAGTGATCCGTTTTCTCTGGTAGCACCTGGGAGAGAGATATTGACTTTTTCCTTAAATCTCATTTCTCTTGAGGTTAGATAGACAGAAGATAGAATTATGGCCTTATTTGTTACTCTGTATTGGGCAAGTTATTCTACTTAGACTCAGGTCTTGGGTTTGGTGGGGCGAATAAATCAAGTTATTCATCCATGATCTCAATTTTTTAAAACAAGTGGAAAATTACTATGACCAAATAGGGCAATTCTGGAGAAATTTTTAGCAGACTATACTTACCTGAATCACAATATCCAATTTATTTCTTCTCACTTTGAGTCACATGAGATCCAGTTTTGCCCTGCAGGTAAATTTTTTTACTAATACAGCAGTTATTTTAACAAAAGTATAGAGGTTTTTATGAAATTTGAGTAGGGTGCTATGGACACTTCAAATTTGATTTAAAAAATGGCTCAGAGCAGGTTGAGCCATGGCCTGCAGCTCTTTAAACCAGCTGCATCTTATCCTGGTTTGCATGATGTTCTTAGAAAGGTAATACATTTTGAAACTGTATTTGATGTAGCATAGCATATAGTCCTATTATTTTTATTTTCCTTTACGTATCTTGTATATGTGTGGAAACCAACAGATATTTGTAATTTGGATGTACAACATATTTCCTATTTATAATATATTTACCCTTTTAAAAACTTTAAAGTCCAAATTTAAATTGTCAAGAATAGATTGTATGTTTTTGACTTTGATGCTGAATCATTGTAGCTTTTGTCCCTAACTTATATGGAAGCAGTCTGGATTGTGGATAGAGTTCCTTTTAGAATAATATTTATTTTTCCACCTTCAGATGGACGTCTATTTTTTGCTACACCAATGGACCCTTTGTTTCTTGTGCTTTTTTACCTCATGAAAGCAGAGAAAGAGGTAGGCAACTAAAATATTTCAGAAAGATGACATTACATTATGTATCTCTGCCCCCCTCCCTCCAAAATATCTATCATTTCTAAATGTCTCAAGAACCATTTCGGTAATTATATTTAATGCTCTATTGCTTTCTTATGTATTAGAACATTTGGCTCAGCAGTAAGATAATCTTATTTGGGAAAAAAAAACTTCCATTAAACTTTTTGGGAGCCATGTTTTGGTTAAGAACTATTTGAATTAATACTTTTATTTTATTTTTTTAAACTGATTGTTCCTCTGCCTCACCCTCAGCAGGGAAAGTTTCAGCCACTGGATCAGGTTTTGGTGGATGAAGAATTTTCTTCCAGCATACAATTGCTACATTGCACAAGTACTTCACAATCAATTCACCACATAGCTGAGCAAAGAGGTACAAAACAAGCGAAAATATTATTACGGTAATTAATGTAGACCTGCAAACTTTAGCTGTTACTTAGGTTAGGCCAGTTGACATAGCCAGCCGTCTTAGGAGCCCCCACAAACCATTCATGCAGGAGCAAAAGAAATGAGATAGACTAAATCTAGTGTCCTGTGTGAATCCAAAGAGATCCCTAAATAAGAAACTATTGAGGTTGCTGACCTAGAGTTTATATCCAGGTTTCTGTCACTTGAAGTGCTACTAGAGAAGAGTTCTATTTGAATAGTCCTCCTGGTCAGAGCCAATACGCTCCTAATTCCCCTAACCCTAATTCATAATTCCATCTCCTATGCTGGGGCGGGGAGGCCTTAAAGGATTACAGGTAGTCCTTGTTTAGCAACTACAGTTGGGATCAGCAACTCAGTCATTAAGCAAAGTGGTCACTAATTAAAACTGACTGATCTTACTTCAGCTTTTCTTTGCTTTACAATCTCTGAAGGTTGTGAACGCAAAGATGGATTGCAAAGTTACTTTTTCTTTTCTTTCTTTTTTATATATAAAGTTTTTTTATTTTTTCATTTTCATAACGTATGACCACATGTATGCTATTACATAGCCAACATCGTATTGTATTATTAAATGTTTGCATCAATTCATCTTACCATCAACTCCCCAAAACAATAATGGGCTCTTTTGCTCTCCATACGCCATATTTGTACCTTATCCATCACTTTCTTCTCCCTCTCTCCTCCCCCACCCTACCTCCTTTCTTTTGAAAAAGTTACTTTTTCATTACTGTCATAACTGCAAACTATGAGAACTACCTGTATAGGAATTAGGGAATAGGGCAGGGCATCTGGTAGTTTTTGTAGGCAGTCTGCAAAAATTGCTGCCTGTCCAGTGTGCTACTAAATAAGAAGCTTTCTATGGACGAAAGGAGCTCATCTATTTTTAGGAGGCAACTTCAAGATCCAGCCCATGCTATTCATATTTCTTGAAATGTTCTCTATAAATATATAAGCATTTGCTCTAACTGTATCTACCATATTTTTTGGAGTATAAGACGCACCTTTTTCCCTCAAAAAAGAGGGTGAAAATCTGGCTGTGTCTTATACACTGAGTACAGCATATTTTGCCTCCCGAAATCCTGCCCCCTTTGCAAAGTGACCGTGCATAGCCTTTAGGAGGCTTCCAGAGTGCTCCTGGGGGCTGGGGAGGGCAAAAATGAGCAAAAAACAGACCATTTTTTGCTCATTTTTGCCACCCCAGTCCCCAGAAGCACTCTATAAGCCTCCTAAAGGCTATGCACGCCCTTTTTTTGACAAAAGAACAGGCCTGTTTTCACAAAAAATGGGCATTTGGGGGAATTATGCAGAGTGCAAAAACCTTTTCTTAAAATTTGCCTCTTCAAAATCTGGGTGCGTTTTATACTCCGGTGTGTCTTATACTCCAAAAAATATGGTAATAAAAAGAGGTATCAAACTCAGTGCCAGAGCCCCTGCAAGATTGTGAAAACATGGTTCTGAATCTCTTAAGCAGTGTTTCTCAAACTTGGCAACACTGAGGTGTGCGGACTTCAACTCCCAGAATTCTCTAGCTAGAATGTCTTGTTGAGGAATTTTGGGAGTTGAAATCCACACGTCTTAATGTTGCCAAGTTTGAGAAATACTGCTCTATAGGGCTGCTACCAGTTGTAGTGAAATGTCCTGGTTTCCTCAGCTCTCATCATTTCTGCCCCCTATTAACACAACTATTCTGAGGATACTGTAAATTGTAATACAACACAGCAGAAAGGCACTATTCACAAAAGAAAAGTGTTTTAGATAACACTCAGATAAATTGACTAGACTATGGTTTGGATTTAGTATTAATTAAGTGTGTGTATATTCAAGGTGTGTATGCATCACCTCCAAAATATTCAGTGATGTTGATAAACTTCTCCAGATACTGAAATACATTTGTATTTTGTCTCAATTACATTAATGCACAGACTAAATATATTTTCATTATTTCTCTTTCTCTTTATTCTCAGAAATAGGTGGTAAGAAATTTTTTAGATACAGTGAGAAGAAAACACTGACATGGTTAAATAAAAAGGTATATTTTTTCTCTTATCACCCATTTTAATATTAAGTATAGCATTTCTTTCTTCAATGACATGTCGATTGCATAATACAATATTGAAATATAAAGAAAATATGTAATAGTTATAACTGGAAAACACAATTATGTAAAAAATTGATTTTAAGACATATTTTCTTTCTTTGTATAGAGAAAATGCTGGCCATTTCATATATGGTTTTTATTTGACTGCAGTTCTTGACTGAGGGCTGATCTTGCTTCTTGGGACTTATTTTTTTGCCTTTCAAAAAGTTCTAACTTAGCATTAGACTGTATATTTATAAAATATCATACCAAGGACTCGGATCCACATGTCATCAGTTTCAGAGTTTTATAGTTGTTTCAATATTGGCGACTTTAGGGAATCTGAAAAAAATGGTAAAGCTTTTTAGAACACAATGATTGAATTAAATTGGACAGAATGCCCCATAGTGGTTTCAGTAAATATTTACAAATACATCCACTTTTTAATCTATAATATAATACATTATTTAGTTCAATTTAGTAATAGTCTAAAAAGCAATAGGCATGGGTCCTGTAACACAACTCTTACTTTTTTTAAAAAAAAAAAGTTTTTTGTACAGTTTCAGGAAAGCAGTTGCAGAGAAATGGCTGATATTAGCATAATTGTGCTAGCTTTATTCTTCCTACCATGGTTTGATTTCTATGGAACAATTTTGTTACATTAGGGGAAAATGATTTTGATATTGCAACTTAATGTGCATTAATCACTTACTAAAATGTTTATTTAGTTGAGTTCTACAGCTACCTTTCTTAATGCAGTGATTCTAACAGTAATGTGTACTATGAGTATAATTCTTCAAAGTCTTCTGCTGAACAACTTTAATAGGAATATTTTATTCTTTAAAAAAATATCATTGCCTGAACAGATACCATTTTGATAAGTGTCTATGCTTCCTATCCCTATGACAAAGATGACATTTGCTATGAAAAAAAATTAATGGATTTCAGTGTGTGGCTTCAAACTTTGATTATGGTGATACTATTTTGTGGCTTTTGCTAGGTTAACCAACTGGTGAAAGTATTGAAAGAAAATAACATACCTGTTGGTGGAAAAGTACAGGCTGCTACTTTTATCAGCAACAATCAGGCCAACAGTGGCACAGAAGGTAAGGTAACTACATTTGTTGAAGAAAGCTTTTTAAAGTAAAATATACTGCTTTGCCTTCATGGACTTTGATTTGTGGAACTTACTTTTGGGTTTTACTTCTCTTTTTAATCATTGCCAGAAAGGGACCCTAGCAAAATCATTTGTGTTTTGGTTTGTTTGTTTTTCCAACAACTAGGAGGAGCTGATAAAGAGGGGGGGGGGAGATGAATAGAATTAGCACATTTGGGACCCCAGGCTGCTAAATAAGATGAATAACATGCAATATCTATTTCATTTATTTTTCAGAAGATTATATTTGTTATGCTCATGGCTTAATATCAGAGTATATTCCCGAAGAGCTAAGTGCAACATTAGCTAATTATTTAAGGTGAGAATTTATTTTTTTTCAAACTAACTGTTTCAAGGAAGAATTTTCTTGACATGCTTTCATTGACTAATACTGGTTTGAAAAACATGCTTAAGTAGTTTATTTATTTATTTATTTATTAATCGTATTTATAGACCGCCCCTTCTCCCGAAAGGGACTCGGGGCGGTGTACAGTCACTAAAATGCGTTATAAAATACATACATAAAACAGTTAAATAATTAAATACGTAGGTGGAGGAGGTTGCAAGACTGTATATAGAATAATAAATATAGTACATTAAAAGCTTATTAAAACCCCAAACCCAATTAAAATGAATAAATCCCCGGGAGGTAAAACTAAGAAAGTGCCAGGCCAGCTGATTGAAATAGGTGAGTCTTTAACTTTTGCCGGAAGGAACGGAAGTCGGTGGTAGTTCGAATGTCTGGGGGGAGGTCATTCCAGAGGGTTGGGCCCATCACAGAGAAGGATCTACTCCTAGGTGTCGCCCGCTGGCATTGCCTAGCAGACGGCACCAGGAGGAGCCCCTCTCTGTGTGAGCGGATAGGTCGCAGGGACGTGTGTGGTAGGATGCGATCCTGCAGATACCTAGGTCCTATGCCATGGAGCGCTTTAAAGATGGTAATCAGTACCTTGAAACGCACCCGAAAGGCCACAGGTAGCCAGTGCAGCTCGCGCAGGAGAGGTGTTACGTGGGAGTAACGAGTACTTCCCATAATAACCCGCGCGGCTGCGTTCTGAACTAGCTGCAGTCTCCGGATGCGTCCCAAGGGAAGCCCCATGTAGAGGGCATTGCAGTAGTCCAGGCGAGACGTCACCAGCGCATGAGTGACCGTGCGCAGGGCACTCCGGTCCAGTAGGGGGCGCAATTGGCGCACCAGGCGAACCTGGTGGAACGCCCCCCTTGCCACGGCTGCCACATGGTCCTCCATTGACAGCCGGGCATCGAGGAGGACGCCCAAATTGCGCGCCCGCTCCACAGGGGACAGCTGTTCGCCCCCTATGGCCAGCGATGGGGTCAGCTGGCTGAACCGAGGCGCCGGTACCCACAGCCACTCAGTCTTGGAGGGGTTGAGTTTGAGTCTGTTGTCCCCCATCCAGACCCCGACGGCTTCCAAACACCGGGACATCACTTCGACAGCCTCGTTGGGGTGGTTTGGGGTTGAAATATACAGCTGAGTATCATCAGCGTAAAGGTGGTACTCAACCCCAAAACCTCGGATGATCTCGCCCAGCGGCTTCACATATGCATTGAACAGGAGAGGCGAGAGGACCGACCCCTGTGGCACCCCACAAGTGAGTGGCCTCAGGGACGACCTCTGCCCCCCTGTCAACACACATTGCTTCCGGTCGGAGAGGTAGGAGCCGAACCACCGCAAAACGGTGCCTCCGACTCCCATCCCCTCCAACCGGCGCAATAGGATACCATGGTCGATGGTATCAAAAGCCGCCGAGAGATCTAATAGGACCAGGATAGAGGAGCAACCCCTATCTCTGGCCCTCCAGAGATCATCAACCAACGCGACCAAGGCTGTCTCAGTGCTGTGCCCGGGTCGGAAGCCGGACTGGCGTGGGTCTAGATAGTCGGATTCGTCTAGGTGTCGTGGAAATTGCTGCGCCACCACATTCTCAACAACCTTCGCCACGAAGGGGAGGTTGGAGACTGGACGATAATTAGCTAGCTCCATTGGGTCGAGCGAAGGTCTCTTGAGCAAGGGTCTCACCACCGCCTCTTTCAAGGCGGTAGGTAAGTATCCCTCACCCAATGAGGCGTTCACCAGGCCCAGGAGCCAGCCTCGTGTCACCTCCCAGGCTGCCAGTACCAGCCAGGAGGGGCACGGGTCCGTTAAACATGTGGTAGGTCGCAGCCGTCCACGCAACCTGTCCAAATCCTCGGGGGCAACAGAGTCAAACTCCTCCCAGAATGGTCTCTCAAGACTCGCTGTTGGCAGCTCGTCTGGTCCACTGACGGAGGCCCACCCGCTCCGGATCTGATCGATTTTGTCCTGAAGATATTCTCCAAACTCCTCTGCTCTACCCTGTAAGGGTGTCTCCCGCGCCCCCTGCGATAAAAGGGAGCGGGTCACCCTAAACAGGGCGGCAGGGCGGTTATCCGCGGACGCAATAAGAGCAGCACAATGTCTACGTTTGGCCGCTCTTATTGCCACAAGGTAAGTCCGCAAATAGGCTCTTACCTGTGTTCGGTCAGATTCGGAGCGTGAGGACCTCCACCTGCTCTCTAGACGTCTCCTGTGACGCTTCATCACCCTAAGCTCCTCAGTAAACCAAGGAGCCCGGGTGGGTCGATGCCGCAGGAGAGGTTGCAAAGGCGCAACCCGGTCCAAGGCCCCAGTCGTCGCCCTATTCCAGGCGGTCACCAGGTCCTCGGAGCGGGAGCGGGACAAGGCTACAGGAATTGGCCCAAGCTCTGTCTGGAATCTATCAGATTCCATCAGGTGCCTGGGGCGGTACCAGTTTATAGAGTCTGGTTCCGCCTCCTCGCGGTGGGGGATAGCGCCAGGGAAGTCCAGCCGGAGGGATGAGTGGTCTGACCATGACAGGGGCGTGATGACTAAATCCCCTATTCCCAGATCACTCGTCCACTGTTCAGATACAAAAATGAGGTCCAGTGTGTGGCCCCCTTCGTGAGTGGGGCCCTGCACTAATTGGGTCAGGTCCATGGCCGTCATGGAAGCCATGAACTCCCGAGCCACCTCGGAAGCCGCTCCCGTTGACGGCAAGTTGAAGTCCCCCATGACCAAAAGTCTGGGAGTCTCAACTGCCGTCGCTGAGATTAGCTCGAGGAGCTCGGGCAGGGCTGCTGATGCATAGCGAGGAGCCAAGTATACAATCAGCAAGCCCCACTGCCTCCCTGGGCCCCAGTTCACACCAAGGGACTCACACCCGGGTATCTGAGGGACAGTGAACTCCCTCGGCTCTAAACATTCCCGCATAACCACCGCCACCCCTCCACCCCTACCCAGGGCCCGAGGCTGATGGAATGCACGGAAACCCGGTGGGCACATTTCCACGAGGGGTAAACCACCCTCGTGGCCCAACCAGGTCTCCGTTATCCCTGCAAGGTCTAGCTCCCCCTCTGAGATCAACTCATTAATGAGGGGGGCCTTGTTGGTGACAGACCTTGCGTTGCAAAGCATCAGCCGCAGGCCCTGGCTCTGTAGGACCTGTCCACCTAGACTGCAGGGGTTGGTGCAAGCGACCGGGCGTAACCAACAGCCGCGGTCTCCCAACCGACCTTGGGATCTTATCCTGTCCTCGCATCCCCTCCTCCCCGCGACCGTTGTAATAGGACAACCCTCTGCTTTAGTGACCTTTATATTCCCCCCCTCCACCGCATCCCCGTCCTTCCTGGACTCACCTGTCTGTCCGGCTCTGGCCCTCCTCCCGGTCTGATTAACCCTCCCCCCCACCCTGGGACCCCCTAAAAAAGATAAAAAACATTTTACTAAAAATCCCCTTAGCTTCCGGTTCCTGCACCTCTCGGGGTCCACGAACCCGTCCTCGAGGCGGGCCCTTGAAAGAGCCAAGGGCCAAGCCTGCGAGAGAGGGGCCTCCCGCAGGCGGAGCAAGTCTAACCTCGAATACGTTATTAAAAGTCCCAATAGGGTAAGGTACTGATAAAACAAAGTTGATAGGTCATAGCCGGCAGGGCTAGGGTCTCAATGAAGGACCAGAGTCTTAAAGTCTAGATGGTAAATAATAGTAAGTAATGTCTGGATGGTAACTTCAGAGGAAGATGGTAAGTAATAGGTGGTAAATAGATGGTAAATAATGTCTAGATGGTAACTAGATGGTAACTTCAGAGGGAGGGGGGGAAATGGGAGGTAGTCAAGTGTCGCAAATGGTGGGGAGAGGCAAAGATGGTAAATGGGAGAAAGATGGTTCAAATGGCCCCAGGTGAATAGAAATTCCTTAATGGGTGGGGGGGGCCTTCTTGTCCTGATTGTTTTAGGCTGGGCAGCTGCTCAGACCTGTCCATGGCTCCAAGTGCCTGCTCAGGCTGCTCAAGCCTGTCCATATCCCCAAGCCATGATCTCCAGTGGCCTCCAGGCTCCAAATCATCCCCAGCCATAATTCCAGAGCCTCACCGATGTCTTTGGTGCCTCTCCGGTGCTCTCCGGCACTCCGTTGCTCCTTCCTTGTTCCTCCCTGTGCCCCCGATGCTGGTAATGACCCTCCGGTGCCTCCGGTAGCTCTCGGGGGGCTCTCCGGGGTTCCTTCCCTTTGTTCCTTTCTCTTTTTGCTTTTCGGCTTTTCGGCTTTTTTAAATTTGCCGGCGTCAGCGCTGCCCGTCGCCATGTTCACAGGCTTCTTCCCAGCCGATTGCCGCTTACAATCTTCAACTGTGTAGTGGAGCCTGCCCTATTTCCTTGCCTGTCTTCCATACAGCTGCTTTTCTTGTCCACTTTTCCAAGTTGGGAGTATACTGTTCAGTGAAGCAAATTGGGTTAAACAGGACTCCATAGAATGGTGGGGATATTCCCCAAAACAGCAGAAGCCTGATTTCTGAAGTTCCTTGTCAGACCCCAAAACCAGGAACGACATATGGTGCTTCTTCCAAGCACAGTTATTTATTGTTCCACACCTGTAGACAGAATCTTGCTGAACTGAAATACTCTACTAACTACATTCAAGCATAAGCTCTAAGAACTATGAAGGAGGAGCTGTCTTCATCCTCTTTCTCTCACACAGTATATCCGGTCTGACCTGCCTCTGATTCCTCTGGAATGCATCCCCTCCCTCCTAGAAATTCTATATTCTATCACAATTCCAGAGGGAAGTTGTATAGGAAAGAAGGGGTACCCCAGTTTGCGTGTGTGTGTGTGTCCATGTTTTAGCCCATGTTTTGTCTTTGCTACTTTTTAATCTTTGGGATAAGGTTCACATGCTTGAAGTATTCAGTGCAGGACTGATGCACTAAATACATAGTGAAGACTTTGAAAAATATAGCCATATAGCTGAAAAATGGTTCTCAAATAATGCTCTTAACATTTGTTTTCACTGAGATGAGTTAGTAAGTGTATAAAAACATATTTACCCAGTTAGGTAGCTGACCATAGCTGATCTTGAAAAAGCTTTAGTTCGGTCAAATCTAGTTAATACTTAGAAGATGGAAGACGGTCAGAAAATATCGCGATTGGAATAGTGGGGGGGAATCATCTTGGTAGTAGGCAATGGCAAATCATTTCTGTATTGCTGTACTGTTAAAAAAACCATTAGGACATGTCCATAAAGTAACCAGGAGTTGAACTTGACTCAAGGAAAACTTCACAGTCTTTCACATTTTGTTCAATTGTTGATGAATACGTTATAATTCTGTAAATTAATTTCTGTGGAAAACTCACAGCAGAATTCATAATCACATGATTAGGTGAAATAAATACCCTGAGGTAATCACATAGCTTTAGAGTTAACTTGATCTTTCTGACTTCCAGCCTTCCACAAGGTACAGATCTTCCAACAGAGCCAGCATCAAAGGTAAGGACTTCTTAAGACAGGCCGCTTCTCAAAACTTACAACCCTGAGACATTCAGAGGTGCTTGGATTCCAAATCCTTGTGCTCCATTTCTGTAGCCATTGGTCAGAAATGGTGGTAATCATAATCTAGTAATATTTGAGAAAACCCTATTTAGATCCACCCTTGGTTTAGATGCTGCTCACTGATTTTACAGCAGGACTGAAAACAAATCCTGGCTGTAAAAGAACTACTTTGAATTCATTATTGAAGTGGAAGATAATTCTTGAAATATTTATTACCTTTGTTATAAAAAGACTTTGCTTTTTCAAGCATATAGGTAAGGTCAAGTTAGTTATGCAAGCTGCTTCATCAGGCAGCAGTGAGATTTTCAGCTGCTGGGCATCCTTGTGTAAAAATACACTTTAAAGCAGGGGTCTCCAACCTTGGCAACTTTAAGACTTGAGGACCTCAGTTCTCAGAATTCCTCAACCAGTTTGCTGGCTAAGGAATTCTGAAAGTTGAAGTCCACAAGTCTTAAAGTTGCAAAGGTTGGAGACCCTTGGTTTAAACAGTAGGTTCAGTCTTACCCTGACATCTAATATGAGCTCATTATGAAAATGCTAAAGCCTTAGGAGAATTAAGCAAGAATAAAACCTGAATTATTTAAAAAGCTTTAATAATAATAATAATAATAATAATAATAAATTTGGATTTATTAGCCGCTCCCTTTCCAAGTAGGACTCGGGGCGGCGTACAATGGAGCATATAACATAAAATACATAACAACACCAAACGTACATACATACACAACACATATACATATACACGGAGGAGGAAACAAATTACATCAATAGACAGTTAAAAATCTACTTTAAAATACCCCAATTGTAAAAACCCAATAAAATTAATATTTAAGAACAATTTAAAAAACAGTTTGGAGGAATGGGAAAATTACGATTGCGATTGAGCCAGGCCGGATAATTGAAAGAGGTGGGTCTTCAGCTGTACACGGAAGGAGCGGAGATCGGAAGTAATCCTGATGTCACGGGGGAGGTCATTCCATAGGGCTGGGCCCATCACAGAGAAGGCTCTGCTCCTGGGTGTCGCCCCCCGACACTGTTTGGCGGACGGCACCCGGAGAAGTCCCTCTCTGTGTGAGCGAATTGGTCGTAGGGATGTGTGGGGCAGGATGCGATCCTGCATATAACTAGGCCCTGTGCCATGGAGCGCTTTAAAGATCATAATCAAAACCTTGAAACGCACTCGGTAGACCACAGGCAGCCAGTGCAGCTCGCGCAGGAGAGGTGTTACAGGGGAGTATCTGGTCCTCCCCATAATCACCCGCGCGGCCGCGTTCTGGACCAACTGTAGTCTCCGAGTGCATCTCAAGGGAAGCCCCATGTAGAGAGCATTGCAGTAATCCAGGCGAGACGTCACTAGCGCATGGGTGACTGTGCGTAGGGCATCCCGGTCCAATAAGGGGCGCAATTGGCGCATCAGGCGAACCTGATGGAACGCCCCCCTTGCCACGGCTGTTACATGGTTGTCCATGGACAGCCGGGTATCCAGGAGGACGCCCAAATTGCGCACCTGTTCCATGGGGGCTAGTTGGACGCCCCCGATGGCCAGAGATGGAAGCACCTGGTTGAACCGGGAGGCCGGAAGCCACAGCCACTCCGTCTTGGAAGGGTTGAGTTTTAGTCGGTTGCCATCCATCCAGACCCGTACGGCCTCCAGGCACCGGGACATCATTTCGACGGCCTCATTGGGGTGGTTCGGAGTGGAAATGTATAGCTGAGTATCATCAGCATACAGATGATATCCCACTCCAAAACCACGGATGATCTCGCCCAGTGGTTTCATATATGTGTTGAACAGGAGGGGCGAGAGCACCGATCCCTGTGGCACTCCACATGTGAGTGGCCTCCGGGTCGAACTCTGCTCCCCTCTCAACACACGTTGCGTCCGACCAGAGAGGTAGGAGCCAAACCACCGTAAAACGGTGCCTCTGACTCCCAGCCCCTCTAGCCGGTGCAACAGGATACCATGGTCGATGGTATCGAACGCCGCCGAGAGATCTAATAGGACCAGGATAGAGGAACAACCCCTATCTCTGGCCCTCCAGAGATCATCGACCAATGCGACCAAGGCCGTCTCCGTGCTGTGCCCGGGTCGGAAGCCGGACTGGCGCGGGTCTAGATAATCATTTTCCTCCAGGTGACGTGGGAACTGCTGTGCTACCACACTCTCTACAACCTTCGCTAAAAAAGGAAGGTTGGAGACTGGACGATAATTGACTAGGTCCGTTGGGTCCAGGGAAGGCTTCTTGAGCAGGGGCCTCACCACCGCCTCTTTCAAGGCGGCCGGTAGAGACCCCTCACCCAACGAGGCGTTCACCAGGCCCAGGAGCCAGTCGCGCGTAACCTCCCAGGATGCCAGTACAAGCCAGGAGGGACACGGGTCCAATAAACATGTGGTGGGTCGCAGACGTCCACGCAACCTGTCCAAATCCTCGATGGCAACCGAGTCAAACTCCTCCCAAAGCGGTCCCTCAAGACTCGCAACGGGCGTCTCTACTGAACCACTGAAAGGGGTCCATCCCATCCGGATTTGAGCGACTTTGTCCTGTAGATAATTCCCAAACTCCTCTGCTCTGCCCTGTAGAGGGGCTTCCCGTGGTCTCTCAAACAAGAGGGAACGGGTCACCCGAAACAGGGCGGCAGGGCGGTTATCTGCAGACGCAATAAGAGCGGCGCAATGTTGACGTTTGGCCGCTCTTAGTGCCACAAGGTACGTCTTCAAATAGGCTCGTGCCTGTGCTCGGTCAAATTCGGAACGGGAGGATCTCCAACGACTCTCTAGGCGTCTCTTGTGGCGTTTCATCACCCTTAGCTCCTCGGTAAACCAAGGTGCCAGGGTGGTTCTTCGCCGCAGGAGAGGCCGCAAAGGCGCCACCCGGTCTAGGGCCCCGGTAGCCGCACTATTCCATGCGACTACCAGGTCCTCTACTCGGGGGCGGGTCAGGTCCACAGGAGGTGGCCCAAGTTCCGTCTGGAACCTATCCGGTTCCATCAGGCGCTTGGGGCGGAACCATCTAATACCTTCCAGTTCCGCCTCCTCGCGGCGGGGGGTAGCACCAGGGAAGTCCAGCCGGAGAAGTGAGTGATCCGACCATGACAGGGGAATAGTGTCTAGATCCCCTATTCCCAGATCACTCGTCCACTGGCCAGAGACAAAAACAAGGTCCAGGGTGTGGCCTCCCTCATGAGTCTCATTGTATCTCATGGAATTCAAGCTGACCCCTAAACTAATATGAGTGTTCAAGAAATGAAGAATATGTTTTGTTTTGAACTCAAGCCAAAATTGCACCTAGAAGTTCAGCCAATCTATGTAGGATTGGCTAAGGATTAGAAGAAGCAAAACTCTGAAGTAATTTAAATATTCTGAAATTGTGTGAAAATAAAACCGTATTAGATAATTCGGCTATTGGAAACAATAGAATTCAGAACATGCATAAACCTGCACAACCACCAGATGGCATTAAAGAGATAATTTTCAATTACAGCAGCTAAAATGTAACACCTGGAACAATGGTGTTTCTGTCCCTATCTGGAACAGAAGATCTAAAACATAGAATTCATGAAAAAAACAACTGAAAGCCATGAAATGGTTCATGGATAAACTGTTTTGCATATTTTTTGGCTACGCAGATATGTATTTTCAGGTGGCAATGTAGTACGCAGTCCCAAATTCCAGTTGTGTCATTTCATGACTGTCTCATTTAGGTTTTTTTTTTTGACAAATGTCAGAAGGATAGCAGCACTTTCAAAATCCACACCTCAGCTTTAGATTTACTAATTAATCGTCAAAGATTAGATCATACAGTGATACTTCATATTTCCCTATGGTGTATGCAGGGATGGGCTTCAAAAATTTAGCAAGGGGTTCTCTGCCCGGTTGTTGGGTGGGCATGGTGGGTGTGGCCTAATCGGCCTCCTGCACCACGACAGGGTGTTTGCCCTCCCCGGGCTTCGATGGCTTTCTACAAGCCTCCGGGAGGGCGAAAATGGCCTCCCCAGGCTCCAGAGGTCCTCTGGAAGCTGGGAACAGGCCCGTTTCTGGCCTTCCTGAATTTGCGATAGACCCTAACCCTCCCCGAGCCTCCGCGCACGCTCTGTACTTACCTGCATCTTTAACTGTGAAGTCCACAAGCCCAATGTGTGCTTTATGACACAAATCACTCTTTGAACATTATAGAAAAGGAAGCTGTCAGATGGTCCCGTGGAAGCTGAGGAGGATTATACTAAATTCAATACTGGTGATCTGAAAAACAAAAAGGTATGTATTTTTGTGTTTTCTTGCCTCATATTTTGTCCAATAGTAAGATGGTCTATTTTTTTAAAAAAAAGGGGAGGGAAACAGGGCAACTATTTAAGCAAGTGCGAGCTATAAGACATCGATAGAATTCTGCATTTCAGAATAGTGTAGACAGATTAACTGTCAAAACAGCTAGATAAAATATTAGGAAGAGTGGGGAGAGAGAATTAAAAGTACTACTTTTTAAAGAGCTGATTTTTAAAAAATATTTAAAAGCATGGTTTCTAGAGGTTTAAATTGCTTTTCTACAGGATTCCCTTTTATCATAATGTAGTTTGTTTGATTTTTGGCTCAGTCTGGTATTTGAACATTGCCGGAGGGTAAATGTTGCCTTAGTGCGATGTGCACAGTACATTGCAATAGTGGCATTAATATATTCAGTGTTTTTTCTAATGGTGCCAGGTTTTAGTTCTGCAAGCATCTTAAAAGGGTTATTTTTGGAAAGTGCAGCTCAGTACAATGTTTCCCACAGAGATCAGCGGGGCTTGGAATATTCTTGTGATACCGATTTAGTATAAAACCAGAATGTCACATAAAAGTACCAGTAGAGGACATGAAAAGTAGCACAGAAACTGAAAGCACTGGCTAGACTGCCCACTTAATCTGGTCTCCTACCAAGTCAATGAACTGAGAGTTGCAAAGAACTGATTGATTCCTCACAAGCCAGATTTCCTACGCATGTGGCTGCTTTGATATGCATAATTGTTGGTGTTAGTAGCCTCTCATTCATGTTGTCTACTTGACAACATGTCTGTGAAGAATCAGTGTAAATCTGTTTTTAAAAATTGTGTGGATTAGAATAGTATTTTGTTGGGAGGGCCGGAAATAGGTTCATTCTTAGGAATGCTAGAGAATTACAATTTCAAATTTTAGCTATATGTGTAGCCAAAGATTTGGCTAGCTAAAATCAGTGGAGACAATAAAGCCACCTTCTTGCTAGCTTGCTCAGGTCTCATAACTATCCAAGTCTGTCAGGTTTCTAAATAGCATTCAAAAGATGCAGCCAACTTTTCTTCTGGATCTTTGGCATGCCAGTCTATCTATCCAAGCTTACTATTGCCTTGGTGAGGTATTTCCTCTGATAAGTATTTTAATTCAGTTTAGTCACCATAAGTGCTGATTAACAAATTAATAAATCAAGATTGAAGTAGAAATTTTATTCTGGTGTTTATGTCAGGCTTTGTTTCATGATTATCAAAATCATGCCAACAATGTTAAAGATTATATATCGATCTTTTCAGGAGGTCACGTGGTTTAGGAAGAACATGCTTATATTTGATTTTTTTTCCACAATGTAATCTGAAAAATGATGTTTTTACACAAATTTGCTTCTCAGATCATTTACTGATTTGTTTAAAACTTTTAGTTAATTCTTTGGGGTTGGCGTGATTTTTATAATGACCCTCTGAATAAAATGTGTGAGGGATTCTGTGCAATTACCATTTGAGTCCTGTATGTGAAAAGAATTGAATCCTAAACTTTGTGCTGATGTTTTCTTCTTATTTTCAGGCAAGCAGTAAAATGTCAGCTGCACAAAAAGCTTTAGCGAAAGTTGACAAGAGCGGCATGAAAACAATGTCTTCTTTCTTCAGACCAAAAACTACCACACCAAAATGAAGGGAGGCGGGTGCTGTTTGGTTTAGTAATTATCTTAGTTTTTTTTTTAATGAAACTCAAGCTCCTTATAGCTTTCTTTCTTTCTTCAATTTTCCCCTCTTAAGGCATAAGTAGAAATCTACGATGCTGATATGAATGTAATCAAAGTTATTTTTTTTTAATTTGTGTTAGGAAAACTAGGCCCAGTCATTTGCTACAGATAGAAATCTGTCTTTATATCATGATTACTGAAAAGTCACAGTATAATGCAAAGCATACATTCATCTCTGAATAAATTTGTACTTCTCGTTTTTTAAATTGTTAATGGTTTTTGGCTGAGGGAAATCTTATGTGTGTCTTCTTTGTATTTTAAAAACTGATTGGGTATTATTGTTGTTGACTGTTTATTTTTCCACACTGGTAACCAGGGTGATCAGAGTCTTTGCTTACCGTTTTAAATGATGAATGAATTGAGGTATTTTTTTCGAAACTGGGAGAGTTTTAAAGATAGTGTTTTAAGGAGAAGCTGAATCTATCTATCTATCTATCTATCTATCTATCTATCTATCTATCTATCTATCTATGTACTATTTTATTCTATTTAGTCTAGTGTATTTAATTATTTACCCTCTTGAAAAAAATACTGTGTGGGTAAGACCTCGTTGTGTGTGTTCTGCTGAGATACAGCCTGTTGTGCCTTACAATTGCTTCTACCGTACTGCCATAAAATGGCTTCTAGTGTACAGCGCTGTGGAGTCGCCATGGTAACGGCTTCACAGTACTCCACAAGGGGGCTCCTTCTGGTAAGGGGGGAAATCCAACATTAGAAATTAAGGTGGTATCACTTTTCTTGATGCTTCTGGGGGCACAGAGAAAACATTTGTAACTAATTTAATTGTCACTGAAACCAGGGCTTTTCCTGTCTAATAAAGGATTAGGATAAAGAAATACCTGGACAACGCCGGGTTATCAGCTAGTTGTTAATATAAAGCTCATCAATACAGGCAGCCCTCAACTTATGACCAGTTGGTAAAGGACCATTCAAAGTTACAATGGACTCAACAAACAATTATTTATAACCCATCCTTGAAGTGATGACTGCAGTATCACTTCTGTGGTCATGTGCTCACATTTTGGATGCTTTGGCAACCGGCTTGTATTTATGAGTGGTTGCAGTGTCCCACAGTCACAACAAAATTCACTTGTGTTGTCTTCACAGTCCCAAGTGAACATGTGATCAAATTTTGTAATGTTTTGACATTGTCAAACAAAATGTCCATTGGATAAGCTGGATTTGGACTTTTGACTGGGTGGTTTGCTTAATGGCCACATTACTAGCTTAACGATGGTCAAATCAATTTATTTGTGGAGTTGCAGGGAGTGCATTCCCTTGTACTTTGTGGAAGGAACCCCAAAGCGTAGTGTTGCCTTATTCAAAGTAGATAGTTGTTTTTTTCCTGGGAAAAAGGTTCTATGTTTTCTTCAGGCGGGTGGGTGGATTACTTTTAGCGTGACAGCATCTGGTATATCCATTTCCAGAATGGAATTTCATCTTTATCATCTTTGCTTCCTTTTAAATTTCGTAAACAATTTTATGTTTTAATATTTAATTGTACACTGCTAGACTCCTTGTATGAGGGAAATGGGTGATTTCAAAATGGAATGCATAAACAAACAAACTGCAATTCCATACTATGGACATCAAAGGATCATCAAATGGTAACAAGCACACAGATTTCCTCTCAGGAAATGCGAAGTGAAGTTAACCACTCTGATATCAAGTCAACCTTACATTCCCTAGTCAGGGAATAGGATTAGCCAAGACTCAGGGCAAATTATGAGTCAGTTATAGAAAGAGCCAAGAATGGTTTGTTTCATTAACTGTTTAATGACAAACAAGATATCTGTGGTGTGAATAAATGGCTCTTATCCAAAGGATTGTGGCTCTATCTTGAAGGAGGGGGTTTCCAAAATCTGTTTACATATACCCTGTTTCCTTGAAAATAAGACTTTCCCAGATAATAAGCCCAATTGGGCTTTTGAGCACATGTGCTAAAATAAGCCCTCCCTGAAAATATTGAACATATCAGCAGCCATGAGGTGACCATGCTAGCCCCCTCCTGCACCTCAAAAATAGTAAGACCTCCCCAAAAATAAGGCCAAGCGCTTATTTTGGAGTCAAAAGAAAACAAGACCCTATCTTATTTTTGGGGAAACACAATATTTCCAAAATTTCCATTCTGTCCCCAGAATTGGAAATTCAGCTTGCAATTTCTGAAGAGTACCAAAGAGGAAGACTTTTCTGTTCCCTGAAGTAGATAAACATTAAGACCAGATTTCCTTCCCTATTGTATTACTTACAATAAAATATAAGCTCTCTCTCCCAACAGCCGCCACATTGTTAAGTCTTACCAGCAACAGAATAAGGAAATATTCGCAGATTCTTGGTTTCTCCCATCTTTGCAGCTGCATGTATGCTCAAAGGCAGGGAAAATGAAGCTTCCCTTTATATAAACCACTTTTTAAAAATATGTATTGTTTATCATAAAAAGTAAAACAAAACAAAAACAAACAACAAAAACAAAACATACATTCAACACTAGCATCATCAACAACAAAAAAGTATACAAAAGAAGAAGAAAAATTGATCAAATAAATTTAACATATAGGATCCACCCTGGCTGGGTGCTGAAAAGAAAAACAGTAAATTCTGTGTGTGTGTGAGAGAGAGAGGGGGGGGAGGGTGGTTAACGGGTTAAGCTAAACATTACTCTAAATCTTAAATTCCTGTTAGCTATCTGTAATTGTATTTAGCAGATAGAAAATCCACAAGTGATTTCCAGTCTCATAAAACTATCTAGCCCATCATCTCTAAGCAAAGCCGTTAATTTCACCATCTCTGATAATTCAGTCAATTTCAAAATCCGTTCTTCAACAGTTGCAATCCCTTTTAGTTTCCAGTGTTTGGCAAGTATAATCCTCTTACTATGCGAAGGAATAGCACCCCAAATTATTCAATTGGCTTGTCCATCATATCCAAAAGAAAAGCTTCCGGTTTCATTAATATTTGTATGTTAAATATTTCTGCATTGTCATCATTATGTTTATCCAGTATGTTTTCACATATTTGCAAGTCCACCACATATGATAAAATGAACCTGGATTTTGACTACATTTCCAGCACTTATTAGAATATTTATTACATTTTTGCTAGTTTATCTGGGGTCAAGTACCAATTATATAAACCACTTTTGACTCTGAGTAAAGTGAGAAAATTACAAGAATTCAATGAAAGCCCACAGTGTAATGGCTGAACTTTTCTAAAAGAGAATGCAAAATGCTGAAGGTGTGTGGTTGTCATCAAGATGTTTTGAAAGCAAGGATTCTTTTTCCTCTTGCGATTGTTCTCCATGACAACTTTCAGTTTCTAATAGGTTACCTGGGGGGCAGAGGAAGAACAAAGGTGTGAGAAAAACAATTTTGAATATTCCCATTAACGCTTGAGCTGTGACCAGAAACAGTTTGTTAGCCATTCTATGGATCATCCCCTTGTCAGTTTTCATAGGTGATAATTGCTATTTTCATAAACAATAATAGTAAAGTTCATGTAACTTTCTTGCCCAAGTTCAGATCTTTCTTCTTAAACTTACAGGTGTGTAAGCACAAAAAAGCCAGTTACAAAACTCAAATATGCAAACAACCCAATGGTTATGTCCATGTTATTTTTTACGACAATAGAAAAGAATTATTCTCTCTGCTCCTTAATAATTAATTGTAGATTATAGGATCTTAAGGAGTCCCCCAAAATTGAAGTGCTTTGTAACTTCCATAGGCTCTTAGAAATTCTTAGAAATAATTTTCGATTTGATTATTATAACTGATTTGAATGTTGAAAAGCTTAAATGTAGGAAAGCTTGTTTCTACTTTCCCGCCAATATTTTGACAGTCTCCCAATGAGGAGAGTTAGATTGAGAGAGAGGGAAGGTTCATTCAGATGCAGTCAACCCCCGGAAATTTTCTAAATTTTCTCATTTCTAGATTAATACTGCTACAGATATAACCCTGGAAAAGACCAAATGTTCTTATGATTCCTTCTCCAAACTATGGAACTATGAATAAGCAGCAGGAGGTCTAAAATGGCTCCCAAGTAAAGCAGACAAATGCACAATGTAAAAATCATAGGGAATCTGATCAAAGTGTACCACCATATGATCATCAAAGATTATCTATGCCTAACTCCTCCCATCTGCATATATTGAGTATACTATACACATTTTCATTAAATACCAGTGAAGAACGCTGCTGGGAATTCTATCATCAAACCTGAGGGATTACTTTATCTAGTTGGGCCCAGAAATAAAGTTTTTAAAGAAGTATTAATTATACATAATATATGTAAAAATGGAGACCTTCCAGCAAGTCAGTTTTTTCCAATCTCATTCCACTCTCAATATTAAGTAAATTGTTCATTATGCGGATTAGCAATAGCAATAACACTAAAGACATGTATACCACTTCACAGTGCTTTATAGCCCTCTCTAAGTGGTTTACAGAGTCAGCCCATTGCCTCCAACCATCTGGGTCCTCATTTTACCCACCTCAGAGGATAGAAGGCTGAGTCAACCTTGTGCCGTTCAGAATCGAACTTCTGGCAGTCAGCAGAGTCACCCTGCCATACTTCATTCTAACCACTGGGCTATCACCGATTAGTTCATATCTCTGTGCTACATATTTGTAATGACACTGCATGGCACCAGAAGCAAACACAACCAGGGCAAGGAATATAATAGGTTAAGATAGATAAGAGAAGGGATGAAATGAGACTTGACAGGTTTTCTTCAAAACTAATCATATTTGGTTACGGTAGTAATATTACTATTACTATTAATCTTCCCATTGTTTCTATCACCCATCTCCTCCCACTTATGATTGTATGACTATAACTTCATTGCTTGTATCCTTACAAATTAATAGCCAAAAGCCAACATGGGTTTGTCAAAAATAGATTATGCCAGATTAATCTTATTGCATTCTTTGACAAAGTGACAAAATTAGTGGACCAGAGGAATGCCGTCGATATAGTTTACTTGGACTTCAGTAAGGCATTTGATAAGGTAGACCATAACCTACTACTAGATAAAGTAGAAGAATGTGGGTTGGACAGCATCACCACCAGATGGATTCGTAACTGGCTGACCAACCGCACTCAACATGTAGTCCTCAATGGAACTGCATCTACATGGAGGGAGGTATGCAGTGGAGTACCCCAAGACTCTGTTTTGGGCCCAGTACTCTTCAACATCTTCATCAATGATTTGGATGAGGGAATAAATGGGGAACTCATCAAATTTGCAGATGACACCAAGCTGGCAGGAATAGCCAACACTCCAGAAGATAGGCTTAAGATACAGAAGGATCTTGACAAACTTGAACATTGGGCACTATCTAACAAAATGAAATTCAATGGTGAAAAGAGTAAGGTTTTACATTTAGGCAACAAAAATGAAATGCACAGGTACAGAATAGGTGGTACCTTGCTCAACAGTAGTAACTGTGAGAGGGATCTTGGAGTCCTAGTGGACAACCATTTAAATATGAGCCAGCAGTGTACAGCAGCTGCCAAAAAAGCCAACACAGTTCTAGGCTACATCAACAGAGGCATAGAATCAAGATCACATGAAGTGTTAATACCACTTTATAATGCCTTGGTAAGGTCCCACTTGGAATACTGCATTCAGTTTTGGTCACCACGATGTAGAAAAGATGTGGAGACTCTAGAAAGAGTGCCGAGAAGAGCAACAAAGAGGATTAGGGGACTGGAGACCAAAACATATGAAGAACGGTTGCAGGAACTGGATATGTCTAGTTTAATAGAAAGAAGGACTAGGGGAGACATGATAGCAGTGTTCCAATATCTCCGGGGTTGCCATAAAGAAGAGGGAGTCAAACTATTTTCCAAGGCACCTGAGAAGAAGCAATGGGTGGAAACTAATCAAGGAGAGAAGCAACTTAGAACTGAGGAGAAACTTCCTGACAGAACAATTAATCAGTGGAACAGCTTGCCTGCAGAAGTTGTGAATGCCTCAACACTGGAAGTTTTTAAGGGGATGTTGGATAGCCATTTGTGTGGAACGGTATAGGGTTTCCTACCTAGGCAGGGGGTTGGACTAGAAGACCTCCAAGGTCCCTTCCAACTCTGCTATTGTATTGTATTGTATTGATTTATATTGATTGTTTCCTAGTATGATTTGATTGCTTATTTGTACCCTATGACTATCATTAAGTGTTGTACCATATGATTCATGATGAATGTATCTTTTTTTTATGTACACTGAGAACATGCACCAAGACAAATTCTTTGTGTGTCCAATCACACTGGGTCAATAAAGAATTCTATTCTATTCTATTCCATTCTATTCAAGGTTTGGACCGGGTTGCGCCTTTGCGACCTCTCCTGCGGCAGCGATCCACCCGAGCTCCTTGGTACACCGAGGAGCTGAGGGTGATGAAGCGCCATAGGAGACGTCTAGAGAGCAGGTGGAGATCCTCACGCTCCGAGTCTGATCGAACACAGGTAAGAGCCTATTTACGGACCTACCTTGTGGCATTGAGAGCGGCCAAACGTAGACATTGTGCCGCTCTTATTGTGTCCGCGGATAACCGCCCTGCCGCCCTGTTTAGGGTGACCCGCTCTCTCCTGTCACAGGGGACGCGGGGGGCACCCTTGCAGGGTAGAGCAGAGGAGTTTGGGGAATATCTGCAGGACAAAGTCGCTCAGATCCGGAGCGGATGGGCCCCCTCCAGTGGACCGGACGAGCCGTCAACAGTGAGTCTTGTGAGACCATTCTGGGAGGAGTTTGACTCTGTTGCCCCCGAGGATTTGGACAGGTTGCGTGGACGGCTGCGACCCACCACATGTTCAATGGACCCGTGTCCCTCCTGGCTGGTACTGGCATCCTGGGAGGTGACACGAGGCTGGCTTCTGGGCCTGGTGAACGCCTCATTGGGTGAGGGATCCTTACCAACTGCCTTGAAAGAGGCGGTGGTGAGGCCCTTACTCAAGAGGCCTTCACTGGACCCAATGGAGCTGGCTAATTATCGTCCAGTCTCCAACCTTCCCTTTTTAGCGAAGGTTGTTGAGAATGTGGTGGCACAGCAATTTCCACGACACCTTGACGAATCCGAATATCTAGACCCACGCCAGTCCGGCTTCCGACCCGGGCACAGCACAGAGACAGCCTTGGTCGCGCTGGTTGATGATCTCTGGAGGGCCAGAGATAGAGGTTGTTCCTCTATTCTGGTCCTATTAGACCTCTCAGCGGCTTTTGATACCATCGACCATGGTATCCTATTGCGCCGGCTGGAGGGGATGGGAGTCGGAGGCACCGTTTTACGGTGGTTCGGCTCCTACCTCTCCGACCGGTCGCAATGTGTGCTGACAGGGGGGCAGAGGTCGACCCTGAGGCCACTCACTTGCGGGGTGCCGCAGGGGTCGGTCCTCTCGCCCCTCCTGTTCAACGCATATGTGAAGCCACTGGGGGAGATCATCCGTGGTTTGGGGGTTGAATACCATCTGTACGCTGATGATACTCAGCTGTACGTTTCAACCCCAAACCACCCCAGCGAGGCTGTCGAAGTGATGTCCCGGTGTTTGGAAGCCGTCGGGGTCTGGATGGGGGACAACAGACTCAAACTCAACCCCTCCAAGACTGAGTGGCTGTGGCTACCGGCACCTCGGTTCAGTCAGCTGACTCCAACGCTGGCCATAGGGGGCGAACAACTGCCCCCTGTGGAACGGGCGTGCAATTTGGCCGTCCTCCTAGATGCCCGGCTGTCAATGGACGACCATGTGGCAGCCGTGGCAAGGGGGGCGTTCCACCAGGTTCGCCTGGTGCGCCAATTGCGCCCCCTTCTGGACTGGGATGCCCTACGCACGGTCACTCATGCACTGGTGACGTCTCGCCTGGACTACTGTAATGCTCTCTACATGGGGCTTCCCTTGGGATGAGCCCGAAGACTGCAGCTAGTCCAGAACGCAGCCGCGCGGGCAGTCATGGGGAGTACCAGGTACTCCCACGTAACACCGCTCCTGCGCGAGCTGCACTGGCTACCTGTGGTCTTTCGGGTGCGTTTCAAGGTTCTGACCACCATCTTTAAAGCGCTCCATGGCATAGGGCCTAGCTACCTGCGGGATCGCATCCTCCCACACACATCCCTGCGGCCAATTCGCTCTCACAGGGAGGGGCTTCTCCTGGTGCCGTCCACTAGGCAATGCCAACGGGCGACACCAAGGAGTAGGGCCTTCTCTGTGATGGGCCCAACCCTCTGGAATGACCTCCCCCCCGACATTAGAACCACCACTGACTTCCGCTCCTTCCGACAGAAATTGAAGACACACCTGTTCCGACTGGCTGGCCTGGCATAATTTTAACGTCTACCTCCTGGCATACATATTTCTTACTGGTTTTTTAGGGGGATTGTTCTTTTAAACTTAATTTTATAGGATATTGGGGTTTTAAATTCTGTACATTTTAAATTATTTACTTAGCAGTACAGTTCTGTATATCTTTTTATCCTCCTCTTATTTATGTATCTACCTACTTAATAATTTTAATTGTTTAAATTTTATAGTTATTTATGATGTATTTTGATATGGACTGTACACCGCCCCGAGTCCCTTTCGGGAGAGGGGGCGGTCTATAAGCGCTAAGAAATAATAATAATAATAATAATAATAATAATAATAATAATAATAATAATAATAATAATAATAAAGGTTGAGATGGAAATCTCTAGGAGTACATACAGTCCTATCAGTGTACTGTAAATGACCCTCCAATTTTCTGACATACAATTGTAGAATTATGAGACAGGACTGTCTTTTCAGAATATCTGTGGTAGTGGAGCCTTAGTATTACAGCGAAAGACATTACTTTTCCTAAATTGGTATCCTCCTACTATGTTAGGACTGTCAGGGTGTGAATTCCGCCCTGAATTAATGAGGTGTGAATCTTGGCATTCCTTGAAAGCATACCTTTGAAGTAAGTGAAAAATAAACCCGAGGCATAATCTAATAAAAAAAACTTTTTAATGTAAATAAAATAAAAATACAAATGTACTAACTAAATTAATCACATCTTGGCAGAGCCTCTGTGTACCTGGCATGCAGACAAAGGAAGGAAGAAGAGGGTATGTGTGATGTAATGACATGTGCAGTAAATCATTTGCTGATAAGAAAACAGTTCATTCTACCGTATAACTCAGAATGCAGGCATAGCTGGCAAACCAAATAAACGCAGTGATAAGAACTCCTATTGATCATACTGGCTAAGAAGTCTGGCAGTTGAAATTTAAAATATTATTAAAACAGCTTGAGGAAGACACTTATAATAAGGACATCTCTGATGTATATGCTCAGGTAATCCTCAATTTATGACCAAAGTTGAGCCCAAAATTTACATTGCTAAGTGAGAAATTTGTTAAGTGAATTTTGTCCCATTTTATGAATTTTTTTTGCCACATTTGCTAAGTGAATCACTATAGTTGTTAAGTCAGTAAGAAGGTTGTTAAGTGAATCTGCCTTCCCTGTCAGAAGGTCTCAAAAGGAGATCACATGACCCCAGGATACTGCTGCTGTCATAAATATGAGTCATTTAGCAAGCATCCAAATGTAGATCACCCAACCATGGGGATGTTGCAACGTACATAAAAATGAAAAATGGTCATGTCATTTTTATAGTGCCATTGTAACTTTGAGCAGTCACTAAGCGAACTGCTGTAAATTGAGGACTACCTGTACACACACACACACACACACACCTCACAGAGTATATTACATACCATTGCTATGAACATTCCTAAAAGTCTCTTCAAACCGTCCCATTATTTCATCCTCAGTAGCACTGAGATTTTGTTTCAGAAAATAGGTTGTCATTTTCCCTTTGCCTTTCACCTCTATGGTTCCCCTTTCCACTGTCTCAAATACTTGAGGAGGAAGTGCTCTGTGCAGTGCAAGAAAGAACAACATATAGAGTTCATGACTTATTGCTAACTGGCCATCGCTGGCTAGCACTGCACAAAGTTATAAGTGAACAAACCATATTTGGGTTTAGCACAATATGCAAAGCAGATTATGAAATTTAATCCGGATACGGTCCAGTTCCTGTCTGGTGGATTTGGTATTTCATTGCAAGCCTTTCCTTACTTGAATGTTGTTGAACTGATATGGATTTTGTCTGGCAATCCATGGCTTTCCATCCTGGAAGCCGTATTGACGGTATCCCCAAATAAACAGTATCTGGGCATTTTCTCCCCAACTACACCAGCTAGCACTGGTCCGGTGTGTATCCCAATTCTAATCTGTTGAGAGAAACACAACATGGAAGCCACATGGTGGAAGAGGTTCTCGTGGAAATATATTCCCTTAGTGCATAGGTGTCAAACTCGAGGTGTCACGTTGCTGTCATGTGACATATCGCGATGTTTTCCCCCTTCATGAAGCTGGGGTGGGTGTTGTGTGAGTGTGATGCATCCAGCCCGCAGGCTGACAATTTGGATTCTGGAAAAAACACAAATTTTACTTTTAACTATTTTTTTGGTGTTACTTATCACTTATCATGAGGAACATGCCTGAGATCCATTTATATAAACAATCTTTCCTTGTAATTGTTCCATCTGGGCCCTGATTCGGAACTGGGATTGATTTTGTGTTTTAAGTTTTGTTACGTATTGTTTATAATTTGGGGCTTTATTGATGTTTTCTTTCTTTTTTAGGTATCTTAGCCACCTTAGAAGGAGGTTATTAAAAACACCACAGAATTATTCAGATAAATATTTTAAGTATTTTTGATGAAATGAAAAGCTTGACTTGCTTATATTTAGTGATTTTAGTCAGTTTAACAGACGTTGGTTTGGAAGTTATTTATCTACTGGGAGTAGTTTCCGTTCAAATTTAGAAAAAAATAAAAATAAAATCCCCACTCAACAGGCTCCTGATTTTAAAAAAAGGCCTGTAGGAGGGAAGGAGAACCGAGGAATGGGAAAAAAAACCAAATCCAGAGATTGATTCCTTATATGATATACATCAACATTTAGCAGATGAAGTTGCCATATAAAGGGAGACCACTTGGGGAAAGGAAGAAGAAAACAATAATTGGTCCCTGCTGTTTTAATTCTCTCTCTCTGCTGTAAGTGAGATGGCTTGATCTCTTTCTTATGTTTAAGTCTTTAAACAGTGAATTACCTGTATAGGCCTAGTGGTAATAGGGTTCATAACATCTCTTGCAGCAATTCTCATGCCAAGGGCAAAATTAGCCACCCTTTCACCATGACTGGCAACTGGGACTGGGACTCCCCCTACGACCATGTAGGCATCACCAATGGTTTCCACCTATAAAGCAAGAAGATGCATAGTAATATATGCATGGAAACCCACCAACCATTTGTCTAGGCTTACGTGCTGGTGGCCTCCAAATGTTTGGACTGCAACTCTTACATTCCACTGCTAGTTGGATCTAATGAGAACTAAACTTCAAAAAGTTCTGTAAACAAACATAGCAAGCATGTCTCCTTGTATTTATTTATTTAATTTGTTAAATTTATTTGCTGCCTATCTCACTGTGGGGCTAATCTAGGCAGCTTACTCTTATTTCTTTCATTTTCTTTGGGGAATCACTTACTGCAATGCTTTCTTTTTTAAAAAAATAAATTTTATTTATTAATAATTTCTAAAAGAAAAAAGGACAAATGAACGAGCGAAAGAAAAGAAAGCACAGATAAAATTGATGCAAAAATATAATATTCAGTAAGTGGATTACTGAGATTGTACAGTTTGTGCTCAACTCAAGTTTGTATTGATGAGAAATTAACAATAAAAAAAATATGACAATGGATTTGAGTTTCTGAACCAAGTGTCAAAATGTTGACTGATGCAGCTACAAAGGTGTATCTCATTTACTGCTAAGCAAACAGTGGTAGAGACATCGGATTACCCGGGCTAATTAATAAAATATATTATATACTGTAGTTATCCATGACTTTCCCAATCTGATACTCTCCAGATATATGCAATTGCAATAACATTAATAGCAAAAGCACTTAGACTTATATACTGCTTCTCAGTGCTTTACAGCCCTCTCTAAGCAGTTTACAGAGTCAGCATATTGCTTCCTAAATCTGGATCCTGAAAACCAAATCTGCCTTTAGGTTCTGCCTCAGTTTGCCTTCCCAATAAGCAACTGAGTTGGAAGATCATTTAAAAGCAGTTTATTAGGGTACCCTGATAAAGTGGGATCTCTCTGTAAAAAAGGAAAACTCCGAGCCCCATGCTTCACTCTTTTTTATAGTTAACACAACAAAGAAAACGCAAGAGGAACGTTGATTGGACAGAATAAAAGTAACCTTCCCTTTGCATAGTTACATGTAGTCAAGGATGTTATATATTTGCACCCCATAATATCACACCTGTTCAGTAAAATGAGGTCTGACATCAGAAGGAGCATAATTGTAAGGAAAAAGTTTGTTTTGAGTTCACGAAAAAGATAAGCCAGACCCCAAGTTGTACTAACAAACTTTTCTTACCTGGAACTAGTCTCATGCTTGTTTATCAGCTTAGGAATGTTAAAAGCTAATTAATCTGAACCTCATTTTAAAAGAGAGAAATTAAATCAAATTAAAATACAAATAACAAAACCCATGTTATTTGTCCCTCACTCCTCATTTTACCAACCTTGGAAGGATGGAAGGCTGAGTCAACTTTGAGCCAGTCAAGATCGAACTCCAGGCTGCGGGCAGAGTTGGTCCGCTATTCTGCATTTCTAACCACTGAGCCACCACGGCTCTTTTAATAGCCAATTTAAAAAACTGTTGCCAACATTTGTTAAAATCAACTAGTTCAATTCAAACTAAAAAAATATCTCGTTAAACAGCTGGTATGGCCAATTGCTGGAAATTGTGGGAGTTTCAATCCAAATGTATTTGCAGGATACCAGGCTGGGGATAGCCGTGAGAAAGGGAAAAAGGGAGGGAATGGTTGCAAGCCAGAAAATTGCTAAATTATACTAAGCAATCTCTAGTTTAGATGTTGGTCTAGAAAGCTGATGGTTTTCAGGATTAATTCTCCCTTATTACTGCCAATCTAAAATTATCCATCCATTCACCATATGCTCTTGGGCTATAAAAGACAGTAGCAAATGTTATAAAGATCAGCCACACTTACTTTATAAACTCCATGGATGTTAGTCAGTTGGTCAAATTTTGAATACATTAAATTAAGCATGTTCACGATCTGAATAGGTTCACAGACAGAACAGATATTTGTGAAAGTCACTACATCACTGAAAAGTATTGTGCAGCAGCTAAAATCTCCTGGGGAACAAATAAAAAAAAGAATAGTCAGTTTTCAGAAGCAACAGTTGCTTTGTTTTTGGTTTTTGATATGGCAAGAATAAGTCCAAAGTCCAACAATGTTTAATGGAAAAGGACTTTTAGCTATTATTCCCACTTGTCTGAATCCTACTAAAAACTGGAAAACCAATCGCAGCATATGTGACCTCTCACTTCATTAATATATTATTAAGGTGTATGTAGATGGATGGACTCCATTGGGTTAGATGTTAGGGTTTATTGAAATAAGTTGATGGACAAAGAAACAAATTCTTGTGTCATTTCAGAACCCACGTGAGGCTAAAAGTCTTTCCTTTATTCTTTCTAAAATCTACTTCAAAACAAAGTTTAGAAACACAATTTGCATCAATATGTAAGTAATAGCATGCAAAACCCTAGACAACAGATGAATGATTTTGAAAAAGTAATGTTTGCATGTCCATCCTTTTGAAGCAGCAAGCTGCAGGTCAAATCAATGGTCTTTGTCATTTTTCTTAAAATTATGATCCTGCACTTAGTTTACTTTTGTACTTATCTGAAAAGAAAACATTATGGGAAATATCTGTGTGCTAAATATATGACCTTATTTCACTTGGTTCCCAGGAAACCAGACCTCTATGCAAACCAAGTCCAAACACACAGAATCTTAGCTTTGAAGGGAGTGTTTCCAGATATTCAGCTGAATTCCTTACCCTTCCTGTTTTATGACATGCCATTTTCTATTTGATAATCAAGGGTAATAAAATTGCCATACCTGCTTCGACCTTGTTGCCTTCCTTCAGCTGATTAGCCACATGTTTTGGTAACATGGAATAGAGTACAGTTTCTGATTTCTTCTTCTCTATCTCTAGGTTCTTAGAGAGAATCCTGAGCTCTTCCTTTTTTCTCTCTAGTTGGTTGGAAAGCTCTATCTCTGCCAGGCGCTGCTGGTTGAAGAGGATCAGGTCTCTTGTTGGGTCATGTTGGGCGATGTCAGAAAGGTGCATCTCTTGTTCTTCTAACTCATCTAAACTGCGGAGCTTTGGTGAGCACAAGTAGATCATGCTACGATTGCAATCCATCCAGATCATTTGTCCTTTTCCCAATAAACACATTATACAATGCTTTCCATTAGGCTTAATCTATGAATTATTGAAATTTTATCTAGATAACTGTCAGTAAACTGAATGTGAAAATTATAGAGTCTGTGGGCCTAACGTCTAGATTTCACAGGTTTTGCAAATGCTTCAATACCCTTTTTTATTTTGGGTTTAGAATTTAGAATCTAGAATCTTTCCTTCCAGTGTAAGGTCTTGAAAGAGTTAAAGGCAACAGACTGATCAAGATCACACAGTACAATAACATAAAGATGGGCAACTTCTTGCAAGTTAGTGTAATCTTTAACTCTTTCCCTGTTTGATATCTCCAAAATTCCCCTAAAATTGTGCTATCAGTATTTGGTGGTAAACATCTAAATTAGGACAGCATTATTCCTTCCCAATTTAGGTGGAAAATGAAAAGAACTTTTTTTGAAAGTTCTGTTACAGGGATTGTTAAGAATTTTATATGTAAAAGAAAAAGTAGAGACAAGATCAAGAATAAGAAGATGCTAAATGAATGTAGATTGGATACAGAAGTGAATGATCAGCATGAAGGAATTAGTTTAGTTTAACGAAAAGGAGGACGAGGGGTGACATGATAGCACCATTCCAATATCTTAGGGGTTGCCACAAAGAAGAGGGAGTCAAACTATTCTCTAAAGCACCTGAAGGCAGGACAAGAAGCAATGGATGGAAACTAATCAAGGAGAGAAGCAACCTAGAAGTAAGGAGAAAGTTCCTGATAATGAAAACAATTAATCAGTGATATGACTTGCCTTCAGAAGTTTTGAATGCTCCAACACTGGAAGTTTTTAAGAAGAGATTGGACAACCATTTGTCTGAAGTGGTATAGGGTTTCTTGCCTGAGCAGAGGATTGGTCTAGAAGACCTCCAAGGTCCCTTCCAACTCTGTTATTCTGTTAAGTACACTAAGTTGGTTTGTTCATATAAAATAATTGAATCAAACTATAAAATAAATTATGAGGGAAAGGCTACTATATCAAGAGTAAAGGAAAAGCTGAGAAAAGTCATGATAGGATGGGATCCTCAAAATTGACATGTGTCAAGAACAAAAGATGACTGTTGGATATGGACATGATGGAAACCATCTTGCTTTGTAAACATAGAAATATATGGGGTTACCATGAATGTGAGTAATATAAATTACTTTCAGCCATGTTTTCTTTTCTTTGCTAATCCAATGGCTTTCACTTCTTTATTATTTCTTGCTTCTTTTGTGCATTCAGCATAACACTGCTTGTCCCAAAAGGAAATATCATGATAGGTAAGTAGATCTTTGCTATATCACTGAAAGGTTAACTTAATCCATGACTGTGCTACCTGACTCTATTAGAAAATAGCAATAGCACTTAGACTTATATACCGCTTCACAGTGCTTTACAGCTCTAAGCAGTTTTACAGTCGGCCTATTGCCCCCAACAATATGGGTCCTCATTTTACCCACCTTGGAATGATGGAAGGTTGAAACAACCTTGAGCCAGATGAGATTTGAACTGCCAAACTGCTGGCAGCCGGTGATCAGCAGAAATAGCCTGCAGTACTGCACTCTAACCACTGCGCCACTGTGGCTCTTATAAAGAAAATGCATTATGGTAATTTTATTCCTGCTTCTATTATCCTTAAATGCTTATTTTTTCTTAAATTTCAGAAGTTCACAGAAAATTTGTACCTCTGAGCTTCAGCGTAGGCCGTTTCTTCAATGAATTGGGCATAATTTCTCTCCGTACCTTGAGAACAAACTGGCTGTTGATAAACTTTTTCATGCTGGAAATAGCGAACGTGACTTGGGGATGAATAATAGAAAAACATTCATCTAATCTGGTTCCATTTATTTGCAATCCGGGTACAAATTTCTGAATGTTTACACCGGCCTGTTTGATTTTCAGCTGAGGAGAGAACCCAAAGGTAGCCTCAATAACGAAAAATGAGTTTTTAAGCCCTTTTCAGAAACAACAGGTAGCAAAACTTTACATCAAAATTAAAGTGGCGTCACTTGAAATATGTTTTTCATATCACAGTAAAACTGGGTTTAAGACTGGACTCAGGGGGAACCCACACAGCACTCAATAACTTTCCACTCACACACACTCACACTCCTTATAAATGGTTTCAGGCATCTTCTATAGTGCTGTATTAGCAAACCAGTGAAAATAACTATATGAGTTTCACTTTTCTGATAAAAGGAAATGGTAAATAAAGCAATACATTAAGCCATTGACTCTTACGATATTTATTCTATCTATTTTTAAAATTGCTCCCAAACAGTGCCCCTAGTAACATCTCCATATCACTATCTCACCCTGCAGGCCATGCTAGTGATTTTTTTTTTTTTTTTTTTGCAAATCTAATCCTCACCGGCATGACTGCCCTGCCCTGACGTTACACATTTTTACTAATTTTAATTATTTATGTACTGTTGCAACAAGTGTTGGTCCAATAGAAATGACTCAGCATGCCCATACCAGCCCCACTTCTAGCTGAATGGTTAAGTCCAAGAATCCAACCCAAAGTTTCCTTACTGTTTCATCGAACACGAGGTGGAAAGGAAAAGCATAGCAGAAGGTTCTCTCGTCCAACCAAAGCCGCTCAGGGAACAATGGTTCAAAGGTATGTAAAAGGTTCCCTGTAGAAAAGAAACAGATTTTTTAAATAGCTTCTCCCACCTGACACCCCCCCCCCTCCACCAGCCAGCATGACTAACAGAAGACATCCGTTTGGGAAGGTCTGGCAAACAATTTCTAGATTAAATTCCACTTTATACTCACTTAGCTTTCTCTTCAGTGTTCAAGTGAAATAATACCATCATTTTGTCAAAGAACTGCAGTGAGGTCGGTGTGGTGCAAGATCTCTATTTTACAAAATGGAGCACCAGTGGTGCTCCTTCTCACATGGAAGGTTAACTCTTTGAATTGGTATTTTTCTCAACCATTCAAACAGAAATTCCTTAATTATCACTCCAAATTTGATATTTTTCACTTGACGTAGACTGGCATCAGTAGTTCTTATGATTCCTAACCTCCCTTTACTTGGATCATTACTATTTTAGTTACATAGAGGAAGACAAAAGCAAGCATAGCATACATGAACTGGGGCTAGACCTTGAAACAGCTAAGTTTTCTACAAAAATGCACTGTATGGTTTTGAACATCTTCAGAAATAGAATAACAATTTTTAAAATGGTGATATTCACCATTAAATGGTGATATTTAATGACAGATTCCCAAGTATTTAAAATCATATGATCAGGGTAGCCCTTTGTACGACATATATATATATATATATATATATATATATATATATATATATATATATATATATATATATATATATATATATATATATATATATATATATATATATATATATGGCTGTGTGTGTGTATATATTCAAGCATAACTCTGGAACGCCTTGAGCAATTTCAACCAAACTTGGTACACAGATGACTTACTCTCCGGAAACAAATACTGTGGGAGGCAAGACACCCTTAACAACCTGTGAGCTGTGCGTTCTGTTAAGATACAGCCTGTTGTGCCTTAAAATGGCTTTTACTGTACTACTGTAAAATGGCTTCTTACTGTACAGCGTAGTGGAGTTGCCATCGTAATGGCTTCATAGTACTCCACAAGGGGGGTTCCTCTGGTAACGGAGAAAATCCAACATGAGAAATGACATTTGGTCCAGACATTTCCCCCCTATAAATAAATACCCGGGCAACGCCGGGTTATCAACTAGTAGTACAATAAAAACTGAGGATGTGTTCTACTGCTTTTGTCCTGTTAATCAGCCACATGATCTCATCCGATCTCTTTCTAAAATGCTCGATATATTCAGCAAGCTGAAAGACTTTTACTTGTATTCTTGAGATCCAGATTTCACCCATCACTTATTTACTAACTTACCCCCCTTAGAATTGACTGCCTGTCTCAAAACATCACAGGAGACCTCTCGTTCAGCAGTTTTCCCCCTTCCTTTTTGAAAAATCGCATCTTGTTGCTGAAAAGAAAAGGATATATTAAGTCATCTCTAAAAGATGCTTCATATGACATGTGAGCACAGTCCATAATTTAGAGATAGCAATAGCTCTTAGACTTATATACCACTTCACAGTGCTTTTACAACCCTCCCTAAGTGGTTTACAGAATCAGCCTATTGCCCCCAACAATCTGGGTCCTCATTTTACCGACCTTGGAAGGATGGAAAGCTGAGTCAGCCTTGAACCTGGTGACTGCCAAATTGCAGGCAGCTGGCAGTCAGCAGAAGTAGCCTGCAGTACCACATTCTAACTACTGCGCCACCATGGCTCTTGATGTTCCTATTTCCTCCGTTCTGTATCAACCCCTCTGCTCTTTCTACAGAAACATCACCTCTTTGTCCTCCTGAGATCCATCTTCACATACAGAAATTGCTTCTTCCTTCATGTTGTGCTTCCCTGTTTCATTTGTCTGTAAAATAAAAAACACCACATGCTCCTTCTTTCCAGTGCGCTCCTCTTCTATATTTTGTTCAAGGATTTCCAGGGACACTTCACAGTCAAAGAAATCTCTAGCTACAGCTTCAATAATTCCTACATAAGGAAAAAGGAACAACCTATTTTAGGGAAATATGTACATCCCTTCCAAAGTGCTCGGCTCTTAAGGAACTTAATGAAAAGCAAGTTTCTTATCCACTTCTTTCAATAACAGCCACATATAGCTTTCAAAAAATTTTCAAGTTTGGAGCAATTTTCTCCCCCATCAATGTTCTTCCAAAGTTCCTCTTCATTGTTCAGGAAAATTATTCCAACCTTTTAACAAGCTTTGCAGTTAAATGCAAAACAGAAGAAAGAAATGGGAAACTTTCTTCTTTATATTAATCTTTCTTAGGATATGGAGAGAATTTCTAGCAGGATAGGATAGATTTCCACAAAACTGGAAACCCAGGAAAAAATAATAGTTTTAATTATAACACATATTTAAAAAAACAGACTAAACCTTCTAAAGCTTTTTTTCTTAGACCTAGCACCAAGGTTGCTGATCAGACAACTGGCTGAGGTTACTTAATCTGATTTCAGTTTTGCTCTGTAAATATCTGTACATCCCAGTCTGCATCTGAACACTTTCTTTGGTACTTGCACTTGACTTCTCCCCAATTATTATAATTGTACATGAGAAACTATAAAGTAGAATACAGCACTTAGCTTTATCCAAAGACCTTATTGGAAAATAAAAATAGTAGATGATTTGACTCAAGTGCTTTGTTAGGAAGCATGCCTTCCTGTTTAATAAAAGGAAAGGATTAAAAAAAAAGAAGTGAAGCAGAAGCTGAGTGAAATTCTCCCTACTTCTTCCACAAGTGTTCATTGGTCCAAGGATTTGGCGATTCCTGGCCCACACTATCATTTAATAATTATCTTTCTCCAATCTGGTGTCATCCAGATCTGTTATAACTTCCATCCCAATCTGTTCTGGTCTTTGATGATGGCTTTGTGGTCCAACAGATTCCAAGACCTCCCTTTTTAAGTATCTCAAAACTTTCTTCTATGCAAGTCAAGGTCATCTCAAGCTTTCTAAAGTGCTCCTTTCTCTGTTCTAGCCCTTAAACTTATATACAGCCCTCTCTGAGTGGTTTACAAAATCAGCATGTTTTCCCCAACAATCTGGGTTCACTTTACCAACCTCGGAAGGATGGAAGGCTGAGTCAACCTTGAGCCTGATGAGAATTTAACTGCCAAATTTTAGGCAGCCGGCAGTCAGCAGAAGTACCCTACAATACTGCATTCTAACTAATGAGCCACCGTGGTTCTAAGCAATGCCCTAAGACAAACAGATGCATCATCCTCTAAAAAGTATCTATTAGGATGAATGATTATTAATGATAACATTTGCACCAAATTATATTCTAAAACGTTTTTAAAATCCATGGCACAAATTGGGGGGGCTTTTATACAAGACTTGGAATAGAGGGGAGGGGTGGAACAGTTATGTCAAAGTCACAGAGGTTATTGAGCTAAGTAAAAAAAATCTCATCCAACCCATCCACCCTGGCCCAAGTAGTCAATTCCAATGCTTGGTATACTTATGGAAAAGTTCCCACTCAGTTCAAGTATTGTATTATATACATTCCATTGTGAAACTGCTGCCTTCGTCATACCTGGGACAATGTGACAGAGGCCTTTCCTGTCTGAATAATAGTGGAGGAGCATTTTCCCATCTTTCCTTTCCACTCGAAATGATGGTGCATTCATTTCCTAGGCAGGACAAAAATCTGTTTCATTTTCTTTCAAAACTGCCAAGAGTCTATTCTAATACCCACCAGCATTATAAATGCATTTTTTTTCTTTGTTGCACAACTGACCTTCTGTTCAATTTATAATCAAAAGGCCAACAGAGAGCAATAGATAAGGAAGGAATGCAAATGGCAGAATTTGCATTCCTTTCTTATTGTGTTGGTTAATAAGAGTTTGCCTATTGATATCCTGAGATTTGTTCATAGTATTGAAAACACTGGAGAAGGTCTCAGCTTTCAATAACAGAATCAAACTCTGATTCATAACTCCTTGGACCTGTTCAGGTTATATGCAATTTTATTCCAATTTTCCTTTCACAATGAGTTGCATGCAAGAACTCTCTCTTTCTGTTTATTTTCTCATCCTTTGTCTTAAACACACCCACTGCTGAAGCATATTAGTGATGTAAAAATATGTGTCATAGTCGAGAATTGGTAGATTGGTGCTGATTGGTGCTGGCTGTGTGTTCGTTGTTCTTTTGTATTGTAACAGCCTGGATTGTGGGTGGTGTTCGTTTGTTGGCTAGGGCTGGTTTCCAGATGTTTTGAATCTACCAATCATGATACAACCACACAACCAATCATTCCACCTACTGAAACAAAGCCAGCACTCCATCCCCTCCCACCAAGATATACAGAAAGACGGCAGCTCCGGTCACACTTTAAGCCAAAGACCACAGCCTGAAGATGGCGAATGTGATCTCGCTGAAACGTTGCAAAGACAATCTCAATCTTACACGGGAAAAGACCCGAATACAACAAAACCAGCATACCTACACCCGTGAAAATCTACGAAAACAAATATATATATGCTCTCTCTCTCTCCGTCCCTCCCTCCCTCCCTCCTCTCTCTCACACACAAACATTAAGCTGTTTCAGTGTGTTTCTCCAGAATAAAATGTACCTGGTAGGACAAAGCAAGGTAGCTATGTAAGGAGTCAAGATTCTCAATGAACTCTGTCAAATTTCCTCCTAGTGTCCGTAGCATTTTATCATATCCTGATGTTTTGCAGAAATTAAAGAAGTATTGCCCAAAAAGCTTCAACACTGCCTCCTCTGGCATTTCTGCATGGGAAGAAAAAAAGCAGATTCGGGAATAATGGCATGTATACCTGGGCACAACAGAAAGTATGTGCTTTTTCTCATGAACATGCTTTGCCTTCTCTTTCCATGATACCTTCCTTGACAACTGCAAGACTTCATTCAGTTTCTCCATCCATGAAAATAATCTGCAAGGTAGGTGCATGACTAGCTTAAGAGGTGATTCACATCTACAATTTGATTCAAGGGCTCTTAAGTGTTGACTAGGGACTAGTGTTTTTTGAAGTCTTATTCCTGTTGGATAATGGATCCAAAAAGAAATTAAAATCTTCAGCAACTGTTAATTTGATTCAAAGAGACAAGTCACATAATGTAAAAAGTATCTGTTGAGCAAAACATATGTGCATACACAGTGTCAATTGAGTCTTGGAATGATTTCAGAAATTCAATTTGATCAAATCATCTTTGAATTTAATAGTTGCATTGAAACTTTACATAGTCTAGCAGGCAGCTCTATTAAGACAATTGAGCCCATAGCTGGGCACAAAACAAAAAGAATAATTCAAAAATCATATCATATGTTAATCCACAAGACAAACAAATCCTGCAATCAGTGAACCAAGAACAACCTATAGTTTCAAATTGTAATATAGCACTTGAAAACAAATCATAATTTATTCACTAGCTGTTTTCTCATATGTTACTTATATGAAACCACATTACAGTTTAGTGTGATATGAGAGCAGCACAGACTGCAGTCATTTAAGCTCCTTTAAATTAATTTGTTTAATAGCATTGAACTCGGTCAATTAATTTTGTGGAAACAAAGTATTGGACTGCAGACTCTTGAGGTTTAAAACGATGCCGTGGCAGAATAGAAATATGCTGGAGGAAAAGAAATCAGTTCAAAATGAATAACTTTAAAAGAAGAGAAAATATTTTAAAATGTAGCTACAATACAAAATGCAAAAGGATATTTTAAAAAATGTAAATCATTACTAAAATCTGTAAGAAAGGAAGTAAATATCTTTGTTATGGTCAATCACCGGAACGATATGCAATTATATAAGGCAATTAGAATAAAATGAATTAAACTGTAGAAATAAAACAAGGCATTACGTGAAATCTAAAAGACACGAAACTACACATTTGCTATGTTGCTACAGCTGTTAGACAAAAGGTTACCAATGTGCTAATGTACAAAATGAAGCAGGGTTAAAATACTTTAATTCTAGTTCAATTATTACAACTGTTATTATAGTTTTTAAGAGATAATTATAGGGAGATGTGCAAGAGTAGATATGTGTATTCGGGATGACTGACTAAAGTATTGCTTAATACGGGCTTAAAATGATGAGCGTTTCAGAATTCTTCCTATCACATCTGTAAGTGGGAATAATGCCACCTCTTGGCAAACAGCAAATTGAAACATGTAATTATCTCAGTACTTAGCATGTTGCAGGCTTCTTTGAGCAGCTTCACAGTCAGAGAATCATCATACATTGTATATGTCATAAAAGTGTCTTCAGTTCCAGCCTGAGTTCTGTGACAATGTGAAAGAAAAATTCTAACATGAAATGAAATACGGGACACAATTTGCCACTTCGTTTGCCATATTTGGGTAAAGCAACACATTCTACCAACATTTAGAGTGTGAGATTCAACTGACTGAAAATAGGTAGTCCTCAACTTTTAAAAAGGTAAAAGTAAAAGTTCCCCTTGCACATATGTGCTAGTCATTCCTGATTCTAGGGGGTAGTGCTCATCTCCGTTTCAAAGCCGAAGAGCCAGTGCTGTCTGAAGACAACTCTGTGGTCATGTGGCCAGCATGACTAAACACTGCAGGCGCACGGAACGCTGTTACTTTCCCACCAAAGGTGGTTCCTATTTTTCTACTTGCATTTTTTACTTGCTTTCAAACTGCTAGGTTGACAGAAGCTGGGACAAGTAACAGGAGCTCACTCCGTTATGTGGCGCTAGGGATTCGAACTGCCAAACTGCTGACTTTTCTGATTGACAAGCTCAGCGTCTTTGCCACTGAGCCCTTACACCGCATCAACTTACAACAGTTCATTTACTGATCTTTACAACGGCACTGGAAAAAAATGACTTATGACCGTTTTTCACACTTACCACCTTTGTAGCATCCCCATCATTTGATCATAATTCAGATGCTTGGCAACTGGTTCATACTTATGACCGTTGCTGTGTCTCAACGTCATGTGATCCCCTTTTGCTACAAGCAAAATCAATGGGGAAGCCACATTCCCTTAACAACCGTGTTACCAACTGAACAATTGCAGTGATTCGCTTAACAACTGTGACAAGAAAGGTCATAAAATGAGGCAAACCCACTTAACCAATGTCTCACTTAAAAACCAACATTTTGGGCTCAATCCTGATTGTACGTCAAGGGCTACTTGCACTCAGTTACTCGGTAGAGATGTCTGAAAATCTTTTTTTAAAGTTAAATCCTTTAACCAAAAGCATTGCTATGCCCTGCTAGGTTTTGGAATTTAGTGGGGCAATCACAAAATCAGCTTAAATATCAAAGAGACTTGTAGCAATAGGTTACAAACAAAAGGTTACAAATGTGGGTTGTGGCAGAAATGTTCGTGGATTATACCCTGCTCTTAATCTGAAGCACAGACTCTTGTCCTGAATGTACCCAACCCATCCTCTGGAATGCAGCTATCTCCTTGGTTCCATGGTCTTGCTTTACCAGTGATAATGCTGTGAGGTTATAAATATTTACTTGAGCTTTTCCCATGTTTCTTCACCAAATTTCTCAACCAGAAGGGACTTCAGGCAGGAGTTGATAAATCCATACTAGAGAGAGAGAGAGAGTGAGTGTGAGAGTGAGAGTGTGTATGTGTGTGTGTGTGAGAGAGAGAGAGAGAAAGGGGGGGCATTACCCAAAAAGAAGACTTGGAAAGAAGACTTACCATGGCACCTTTATATCACACTAGGCAGGACTGGTCTTCTTGGTGCAGGTGACCTACTCTTTCTAAAAGCTTGGAGACCCAGCATTTAAATACCAGGTGAATGTAGCTAGGAGGGTCCATAGGGAAGGCTGTGTTGACTACTACCTGTTAAATTTCAGTAGAGACTCTGAATGGGCATCGTTGGGGAAACTGAACTAATTGAATCCACTGGAGTATTGAAGCATATTTTGAAATCAAAATATGCTACTTTGCTGTTCCTGCGGTGATAATTCAGCACAGAAATCACGGAACATTTTGTAATAACAGAGTGGAATTGTGCAAGAAATACTTAATCGATAAAAGGTTGTGTCTGCTGTTGTAAAATCAACATGCACAGTTTAACCTTCTTCAGAGTCAACTTAAGCTTTCCTTTCTGCTCATTCACCCTCGCGGTCTTCCTCTTGGGTTCCTTGTAGTTCAGTCCCAGAGAGTCTGCTGCAGCAAAGAACAACATAGTTCCTCACACTGAAACCAATTGGAGTGGTATTTTGGTGGTGTGGCATACTTCGTCATATCTGGAGACACAGCACAATCATAGCTCTGACCTCTGGGTCTCTGTTGATGATCTGCCAATCCTATTTCCCCTCCTCTGTTAATCTTTTATTTATGTATTTATTCAGTTTGTCAAACTTGTACGAGATAACAGGTATAAGTATAAACATGGACATGAACACAGGAAATGGGTATGAATAAATGGGGCAATAGGACAGGGACGGTAGGCACACTTGTGCGCTTATGCACACTCCCTTTACGGACCTCTTAGGAAAGGGGTGAGATCCACGCTAGACAGTTTAAGGTTGAAGCTGTGACGGTTTGAGGATGTAACAACAGAGTCAAGTAGAGCATTCCAGGCATTGACAACTCTATTGCTGAAAGTCATATCTTCTGCAATCAAGTTTGCAGTGGTTTACCTTGAGTTTGTATCTATTGTTTGCCCGTGTATTATTGCTTATTTTTCTTTTGTCATTTCCCACCTTTCCTTGCATGTTCTCTTTCACAAAAGAAGAAAGAGCTGCTGAAAGAACAATTTTATTTAGTGCCTTTTTTCCATATGGAAACAATGGATGGAAACTAATCAAGGAGTGAAGCAACCTGGAATTGAGGAGAAACTTCAGTGAGAACCATTAACCAGTAGAACAGCTTGCCTTCAGAAGTTGTGGGAGCTCCATCACTGGAGGTCCTATATTATTATTTGGAAGAGACTGGAAAGCCATTGGTCTGAAATGGTATAGGGACTTCTGGTTGAACAGAGGGCTGGACTAGAAGACCCCCAAGCTCCCTTCCAACTCTATTCTATTCTAGAGATCTCAGCAAATTCTAGGGCGCACTTTCATAGCTACCATCACATTTACTATCTCTTCTGACATTCACTGCCCCAGGCTTTGAGAGAAGTTGAAGAATTGAAGTTATGGTCCTCCTTACTACCTGCCAAGCTACAACACACACACACACACACACACACACACACACACACACACACACACACACACTAAGCTGGTATGCTATGCAAAGCAAAACATCAATCTCCAGTATAATCATCATTTCCAATAGATAGTCTTAACCCTACATCTGGACCCTACATGGAACAGATCAGCTGGATGGTTGCAGGCTGGTGTTTTAGAATGGTACTCACCAGTTCAGAGAAAGGGAAAAGTTAAGCAGAAGCAGCAGTGGAAATCTCGCAGGAGTGGGGAGCAAGTCAGAGAGGCGATAGGGAACATTTTGGTATCTTGGTGCCGATACTGATTCTGTCTGTCTTTGGAGAGATTATGTGGATATAAAATCCCCACATATTTTGTAAGAGCACTCGCAATAGGTTTGGAAATTTCCAGAATTGTTCAGCAGCGTGGCATCTTGAATTTCATGGCACAAAGCAAATTATTGCAGGATTCATGAGTGTTAATTTGCAGGATCAAGAATTTGAAGGAGAGAGAATAATAAATGGAGAGTTGTCCATCCTTTGCTATACTTAATTATTCATTTCTAGCTTGTTTTCTTTCAAGGAGGTGAAAGCTATGGCCTTTTAAATCTCTCTCAGGTCATTTCCCCCCCCTTGAAATCAAATTATCGATCATCTTTGGGGAAATCTCTATAAGGCTTTGTTCCTACAGCAAATGGGACATCTGGGTATAGCGTCTACAAAACACCGGGGAACAATGCTGTTCTCAATATTCATAGTGTTGTTGTTGTTGTTGTGTGTGTGTGTGCACATGTATCACTCAGCAACTGCAGTTTTCCTGACCTGATCATTTGTAAGAGCGTGAAATTTAAGCTTGGTACAAGTTTTACCAAGTAAAAAACAAACTAACAAACCAACTACAATTCTACTTGGCCACAGCCATAATCCACTTAGATTAGAAATTTCTAATTACTGGACATCAGTAGTTACTCCCATCATCAATTAATTTTTAAATCTACTTCCATTTTAAAAAGAGCAGCAGGTAGGCAAGGAAAAAAATTCTAGAGCTCTTTGATTGGATACTGGCCTGTTTAATGGTTTTTATATCTTAATGTTTTTTACTATATCTTAATGTGAGGGATGCAGTGGCTCAGTGGCTAAGATGCTGAGCTTGTTGATCAGAAAGGTCAGCAGTTCGGTGGTTCGAATCCCTAGCGCCATGTAATGAAGTGAGCTCCTGTTATGTGTCGCAGCTTCTGCCAACCTAGCAGTTCGAAAGCATATAAAAATGCAAATAGAAAAATAGGAGCCACCTTTGGTGGGAAGGTAACAGCATTCCGTGTGCCTGGGGTGTTTAGTTATGCCGGCCACATGATCATGGAGAAGTCTTCGGACAGTGCTGGCTCTTTGGCTTTGAAATGGAGTTAAGCACCACCCCTAGAGTCGGGAATGACTAGCACATAAGTGCAAGGGGAGCCTTTACCTTTACTTTATATCTTAATGTAGTGAGGACATTAAGACTGGATTCTCAGGAGCAAATCAAGTCCCCGTAGAACACAGGAATATGGCCCCCAAAATCCAGCATACTGGATGATGGTGGTTTTTTTTTTTTTTTTGGTAGAACCTTACCGCAATACATTTAAGCTCTTTTAATAGTTAAAGAAAATGCTATAATAAAATGCCAGTGCCATTTTAATAATAGGAGGAAAGGAAAGAGTAGAGAACTAAAGATTCAGAGTGGCAACAGGCATTGAGCACAAAGGTAGAGAAAGTCTCCCAATATCCTTCAGCACCAATCCTGCTGGCTTTTAGGAACATACTTAAGACTTGGTTCTTCGCACAGACTCTGGAGTAGGATGGGATTATCAAGTAATCATTGGGTATCTGTAGTGTTTAGGACTGATTTTTTCCCTCAGCTTGGTCAGCTTTTTAACGCAATGCATGTTTTTATTGCTTTTTACCCTGTAAATTAAGATAATCATTTGGTAAGTGAGCAGTTTTAGAAATCTGCTAAATACTCCCTCCCGAAACTCAACAGTTTTGGCAACAGCTAAGCGCACTGTATGTTTTTCACTCCACATATTGCCTTCTGAGGGAGATGAAAAAGAATTTATTGCCTCTAAGTACTTTGAATGTGGGTGTTGGCTACAAGAATCACGTTCTTCTTTGGTTTCTGTTCCTTGCCCTCCACCTGCTGTATAAATAATGAATGCTGTGGCTTTTAAGTATTCTCCTTGAGAGACAAGCAAGGCATCCAGATTATAAATGAGGGCAATTGTTCAAAATTAAAATATTCAGGCTTTATTTTATTTAGAAGACCCACAATTTTTTTCATTAGAAACATAAATTCTGGGTGCACATTCCTAGATTACAGTGCTAACCTGAGTCCAGCCTAGCAAACAAAGAATGATTTTGAAAATTAATGTAGAAAGAATATTCAGCAAAGTTGCATGGCATGGATTTGTTTTATAATCTAACCTTTCACAGAGTAACACAAAATGTCCCTGGGGGATCATGGCATTCATGCTAACATTTTCTGTATGGTATGGATAATCAACATTAGATATGCTATGGAGAGGGAAGAACAACTGAATGAGATAATTTTCAGCATGCATCATGTTGCAGCTTACCTAGTTACCTAATGAACATATTTTCTGCCTGTTCACACAAGACACTGAATTATAAACTAATCAAACAGGTTGAACAACCTGCTATGCCATAAGATTTAACCTAGCTACGTTTACTAACTTGTTTGAATGCATTGATAAAGCCTTTACATAAATGTGTTGTGTCCACACAACTACAAAGGGCTCCCTGTGTAGGTAGAATGTAAAGTCTTGTCAGCTGTACATATTAAATAATTGCTACTGCTAATTTATTGCAGGATCAAAATATCCTAACTAGCTGCTTCTGAAGAAAGACTCCCGGTCTGGGTATGGATTTCCAGGTCAGTGCTGTTCTTTGAGGCACATTTTGGGTTTAAATTTCATTGTATTAAATGCTCCCTCTACAGCTTTAGGTAGATACATTGGATATCTCTGCAGTTTCTTTCTGGAGCTGAATGTTCTTTCTTGGCCTTTTCCTTTGGATTGGCTTGTAATCGCTTCTACTTGGCTGGTATCTTGGGAATATCTCCGAGGGGCACGAAGGATCCAGTTGGAATGTAAGCTGTGTTCTCTTGAACTAGAAACAACTGAAATATGGAAACAAACTTAGTATAAATGTATCTTTACAACAAGGACAACAAAATATGTAGATGCCGCTTAGGTTCTGTACACAGAAGGCTCCATGTTCAGCCTCCAGTATTTCTTGGCGAGAGATTTAAGAAAGCTGCTGCTAGTAAAACAAGGCTAGATGGACCAATGATCTGGGTCAATAGAAAACCGCTTTCCATTTTTCTGAACTAGGGATAGGCTAATTGGTCACAGGACCCAACTCCCTCACTGTGCTCTAACTATGTCCCCCAAAGCACTAGAATCACTGGGTCACTGAAATTTAGTGTTAATAGGACTGAACAACTGTTTGTAAAGATGTCAAAGTAAGAGTAGAAATGAGTATGCCAAACCACAGTGAGGCAAAAAAAAAAAACAACAACACCCATTTCCATCTTTAAACCATTTGCAGCTCCCAAATCCATAGTATTATAGGTACATTATGAAACTATTTTCTGGGATATTTATGTAATATGGTCACCAGATATAACTCTATTTTCACTATTAATTTCTAGCTGAATTCACCCAAAGATAGATAATAATGATTGCTATCGAACATTTTAACTGATTATTTAAATTGGTATGTGACAAACATACAGTATACAGGACCAATACTGTATTTGATATTATGGAATAGGGGGAAATTAGATGGGGAATAACTCATGAAGTGGTTTTATGAGGGATGAAGAGACAGAAGCCACAAATAAATAAATCTGAAGCCCTGTGGACTGAACGAAACAAAGGATCACACAGGCAGGCCTAGGCCTTGGATCAGAGGTGGGTTGCTCCCGGTTCGGCCTGGTTCGGCCAAACTAGTAGTGGAATTGTGGCCTGGGTCGCAAAAACCGGCAGTGACCCAGGCTAGCCACGTCCCCAAACGGTTCCCTGATCTCTTATGCCATTGCCAGCATGTTTCTGCACATACTCAGAACAATATTTAGTCAACTGCGCATGTGCCAGCAATGCTCGGCCGGTGCGCAAACACAAAGTGCATGCACAAAGCACGTATGTGCAGCAAACCGGTACCAACCAGTATAGGAACACAGCCCTGCCTTGGATAGACCATATTCTCATTTTTAATGGGTTATTCCAAATGGAGTAGTCTGCTTTTGCTCAACATTAAAGTGCTGGGATGGGACAGCACCCATTTAATTATTCTCCTCCATGCATCTGACTGGATACAGAAAGTTATCCTAAAATTCCTTATGCATTCAAAAACCAAGAATCTGGAACAGAGTTGCAGGGAAGAAGAAAGGGAAAAGATACAAAAATAGCCACGTACTGCAAAATAGATAGGTAACAGACACGTGATACTAATTATTTATTATTTTTAAGTCAATTGGTATATTATCCATCAATCTTCCAAGCAAAAGAATGGAAATCCCATGCCTGAATGTTTTTGTTTGGAAGAACAGCAGAGATGGAACTTTGTTCAGTTCCCAGCAGAAGCATAAGTATACTACTTTGATGTACCGTATTTTTCGGAGTATAAGATGCACTGGAGTATAAGACGCAGCAAGGTTTTGAAGAGGCAAATTAAAAAAAAAAGTTTTTGTACTCTGCATACCTCACAAAAACGGGCCCGTTTTTTTTTTCAAAAAAAAGTGCATGGATAGCCTTTAGGAGGCTTGTGGAGTGCTCCTGGGGGGGGGGCAAAAACAAGCAAAAAATAGCCCATTTTTCACAAAAACAGGCCCATTTTTTGTCAAAAAAAGAGCATGGATAGCCCTTTGGGTGCTATCTTATACACTGAATACAGCCTTTTTTGGTTCCCGAAACCCCACCCCTTCACCAAAATGGCCGTGAATAGCTTGTAGGAGGCTTATAGAGTGCTCCTGGGGGCTGGGGGGGCACAATTAAGCAAAAAATGGGCCATTTTTTCCTCAATTTTGCCCCCCCGACCCCCAGGAGCACTCTGAAAGCCTCCTACAAGCTATTCACGGCCATTTTGGTGAAGGGGTGGGGTTTCGGGAGCCAAAAATGCTGTATTCAGTGTATAAGATGCACCCAGATTTTCAGCCTCTTTTTTGAGGGAAAAAGGTGCGTCTTATACTCCGAAAAATGCGGTATCTATTATTTACTCTTACACCTATGTGTTATGTTTTATATGAATCTAGGATGATAGCACTAGCAATAGCACTTAGACTTTCATACTGCTTCATAGTGTTTTAGAGCCCTCTCTAAGCAGTTTACAGAGTCAGCATATTTCCTGGGACCTCATTTTACTCACCTCAAAAGGATGGAAGGCTGAGTCAACCTTGTGCCGGTGAGATTTGAACTGCCAAACTGCAGCTAACAATCAGCTGAAGTAGCCCATAGTACTGCACTCTAACCACTGTGCCATCTCGGCTCATGATGCACCAGTTGAGGTCTTTTCTGGCCTAAGTAGCCCTGGAAGCATTCTCATCACTACACATTTAAGCTACCGTAACAAGCTTTATATGAGGCTACCCTTGAAGACAACTCCAAACTATTGCTAGTACAAAATGCATCAGGCAAGACATCAGTAGATGAGAGCTACTATGGTCATTTAACATTTTGAAAATTCAAATCTGATGGATGCTATTCCGCATCTATTCAGATGTTATTAATACTATTGAGATATGTATGTACTTACTATCAAAATCTACATCAACATGTGGATGATCCCTCACAACTTTGTGAAGTCTTTCTGCCTCCAGTTTTGCAATAATTGAGTCAAAATAAGCAATTGCTTCAGTCACATCTGAACTGAATTGTAAGCCATTTCTGTCTGCCGAGATCTGGATGGTGTGACAATGGTTCAATTAGAATAAACAAGCATTATAATTGCAACCCTCCCTCCAACTTTCATGGATACAAAATGTAGACCTTTTCAGAAAACAAACCAATAAGATGCTAAGAATTTTTCTTTGCTAATTTGTCTTAGGTTCCATTTGAATTAGCTATTATGCTGCTTTTTGTTATATTTGTGGATTATCTTTAGTGTTGTCTCTGGGTGTGTGCATATATAAGTAGATAAGCAAAAAAATATCATTTTCCAGGTGTATGCGTATGCGCGCGCATTCCAAATAATAATATAGAACTATTCTTGATACAATCATTATTGGCCTTATGATTCTTTTGCATCAAGGCCGATCTCAACTTATAACTAGCAGGAAAAAGCAAGCAAATGAGAAAAAGTAGTTAGCTAAAAAATATTCAGAAAAAAACCCAGGAAGCCAAATTTGATCAAAATAATGTTGAACTTTCCTTTTACTGAAGTATTGTAGGCCTTTTGGTATTTTGGAATTCTACTCCATGAGCCACATTTAGTAAAGCAAGAAATGAAGAAAACTTACTTTTCAGAATATCTACAAAAAAAAAAAGGTTGCCTATTCCTAAGTCTTTTTTTATACTGCGTGACAAAAAGTCTATTGATTAGCTTTCTCACTTGAACCATTTGGAATCTTTGAAGAATTTTAATATCACTTGAGAGGATGAGGTGGCTCAGTGGCTAAGACGCTGAGCTTGTTGATCAGAAGGTCGGCAGTTCAGCGGTTTGAATCCCTAGCGCCGTGTAATGGGGTGAGTTCCCATTACTTGTCCCAGCTTCTGCCAACCTAGCAGTTCGAAAGCACATAAAAATGCAAATGGAAAAATAGGGACCACTTTGGTGGGAAGGTAACAGTGTTCCGTGTCCCTTCGGCATTTTGTCATGCCGGCCCCATGACCACAGAGACGTCTTGGGACAGCACTGTCACTGCGTTAATTGGTTTGCTAGACGAGCTGAACTGAATAGTTACTGATGAATTACTGCGCAGGTCATAAGGTCTTATCAGCAATGATGTACTGCGCCTGCTCATCACACATTCCAGAGACTTCTTCCCTTTTTGATCTTTGTCCGTCTGCCAGGAAACTGGGAGACAAACTGCTTCTGCCAAAATGTAACAATTAGATAGATTTGTTTTATTTCTATTTTCTTATTTTTGTATTAAAGCTTGTTTTTAATTAGAACTTGTTATTGGACTTCACTTTCGTTTCTTGAAGATATGCCTACAAAATTTTTCCCCTGACAAGCACTGGCTCTTCTGCTTTGAAATGGAGATGAGCACCGCCCCTTAGAGTCGGGAACGACTAGCACATATGTACAAGGGGAACCTTTACCTTTTTAATTTCACTTGATATCAAAGTATGTCTCTTATTGACATAAATTAAAATCTTAGAATCTTTGTTACAGGGAATGGATGCTGGTAAAGTTGTAATACAGATATGGAGAGAATTGCTGCATGGCTACTAACATCTTCAGAGTGATACATCCCCCACTTTTGCTAGCAAGTTCAAATTGTCATTCGTATTAGTATAAAAAAAGTGGTGGGCTACCCAACACAGTAAACCAGGGGTGTCCAAACTTGGGAACTTTAAGACTTGTGGACTTCAACTCCCAGAATTCCCCAGCCAGCATGGCTGGCTGGGGAATTCTGGGAGTTGAAGTCCACAAGTCTTAAAGTTCCCAAGTTTGGACATCCCTGCAGTAAACAATGCATTAATTTACAGTTTTTTTTTTTTTTTTTGAAGTGGAAACTGAGTGATTTCTGTGAGCAGTTAGCATGGCCATAAACAGACATGTGGCTTAATACATAGAAGACAAACGTCTATGAAGATTCTCAGTCATCCAGGTCAGGGTTGTCCCAAAGGTGCTTTTTCAAGAGGCAATTGGACTTTCTTGTTTTCCTTTGAAGACGTTTCATTTCTCATCCAAGAAGCTTCTTCAGCTCTGACTTCCATTCTCCACCATCCAGTCAGAGTTGAAGAAGCTTCTTGGATGAGAAGCGAAACATCTTCAAAGAAAAACAAGACAGTCCAGTTGCCTCTTGAAAAAACACCTTTGGATAGAAGACAAATGTGTGAAGAAAAAGAGAAGGTTTATTCTCTTTTGTTTATTAAAAGAATGACATGAACATTTGTCAAAAGGAAACAAAACCTTCTTCTTGTTCCTTCCCAAAGGTTGAAGCTTGAGCTTCAGTTTCTTGAAATTAAAACTCCTCCAGTCATGGATTTAACCACCAGGGGATCTTCATTTTCAAACTGCTCATACTGTAGTGTGTGTGTGTGTGTGTGTTTTAATTGCTTTATTTTTCTGGTGAGAAAAGCAATTCTATCCCAATCATTGGTAGCTTTTAAGTTTATTTATGATTGGTGAGAACACACAAAGCCTGAAAAGTAAATGTCCTTGCTCTGAATATTATATGTGAATAGGCTGTGTTAGTGTGACAAACTATATGGAGTCTGATACTAAAGGTTGTTACAAAACATAAACTCACCACATTCCCAAACTCATAGTGCAAACAGAGTGGTTGTAACATATTCTATGTAAACATGGGAGTAACATATCCTACCTTAGAAGTCATTTTGGGAGGAGGAGGAGGGGCTTGGGTTTTTGTTGTTGTTGCTGAAGATTTTGTAGGCAAAGGGGAAATTTCAGGCACTCTGCCTAAGGCTTTCAAATCCTTAACACCCTCAATGTATTTTTTCCTCAGAGCTAACAAATCTTGTAAATATTGCAAACAGTCTTGCGCCTTTGAGTACATCCATGCCTTTTCTTCTTTCAGCTGAAGGCCGGCAACTGAATTAAGGCTGGTGGTACTTTTGCTTTTTTTCAGAGGTTCGGTGAATGTGTGCTCCTCATCTCGGAGAGCATACATAGAGGTGCTACGGATCAAACGAACTGCAGAGCCATCATAAGCTGGGATCCCATCAGATAAACTGCTCCTGCTGGAGTTGGGATGAAATATGGAGTGTATTTTCCTGAACATAGTGTAGTTCCTTCTTCAGCTATTCCATCTAACATTCAATCTCACTTCAGTTTGTCTTCTAATGGACATTTCTTGCCAATACAGGAAAAGGTTGCCTGTGTTGATTATGAATGGGATCGGGTTTTCTTCTGCTTCAGACTTCTTTTGGCCCATTTCTTCATTTCTTTTCCAAACTTTGCCAAAGATGAAGGAATGCAATGTCATCAGTCTTATCTTTATGATGCCTGCATTTCGGTTCACCTAAAGGTTGTAGCAGCTCTTGTTTGCTTCTTTGTGCTGACCATGGTGCTGAAATGAAAAATATTTAGCACTTCTGACTATGTCAGGAGGCTACATAAAAGATGCTAACACATCAGTATCCGGTGCATTTCTAATCAATATTAGATAATATCCTGCAGAAGCTGGCAGCTAGAAGGGTTTTTGTTTTCTCTGCTATGGCAACCGAAGCATGGTTACCGCTATCTGATAACACACATGAGTGTTGAGAATAAAGCAGGCTAAGATCCATTACACTCAGCATGGAAGACTGGCCTTCAAATAAAACACATCTAATAATCTAAGATGGTTATTGTTGATCACTATAGGCACAGTTAATCTAGTGCTGTACATGATAGATTTAATGTATTTTGTTTTCCTTGGGGAACCAAAACCCAAGGTCTAAGAACCCACTATCCTTTTTTGCTTCTGGGAGTTCCCTGAGAGCTTTGGTTAAGCACATATGAAGCTGTATTGCAGTGATGGGATTCAATTTTTTAAATTACCAGTTCTGTGAGTGTAGCTTGATGGGCATGGTGTGGCTTGGTGGGCATGACAGGGGAAGAATACTGTAAATCTCCATTCCCACCCCACTCCAGGGGAAGGTTATTGCAAAATCCCCGTAGCTGGGACTCGGGAGGCAGAGAATAGAAGGGGGCAGGGCCAGTCAGAGGTGGTATTTACTATTTCTTGGAACTACTCAAAATTTCTACTACCGGTTCTCAGAACTGGTCAGAACCTGCTGAATACCACCTCTGAATTGGTTGTATTTTAAGAGAAGGGATAAATTACTAAAATTGTTTATACTCGTGATTAAGAGGGAAGTAATTCCTTATAAATTTCCTTTCTTTAGTATATTTTTTTCTTTTCTGCTACTGGTTCTCCAGAACTGGTCAGAATCTGCTGAATACCACCTCTGGTGTATTGTTTGGGGAGGGTTAATGAAACATCAGATAATTGCTAAGTCTTTCTCCCCTTCCACAGGTAACCCTCAATTTGTGACTACAGCTGGCACCAGAAACTTGGCCATTGAGTGAAGATGCCCACGTAACTGCTTTGCTCAACAGCCACAATCCAGGCATTCCCAGATGTGGTCATGAAGCAATCTCCCAGGTCACTAAGCAGACAGAGGGAAAGAGCTGCCTGCTTAGCTCAGCTCTCCTCCATGCACAGAAAGGAGCTGCTCCAGCGTGCTGCAGGAATGGAGCGCAGACTTTTGTGATTAGTGCTCTGTTTCTCCATCCCACCTATGGAGCTCCTCTCAGTAGGCACCTCTCTCAGCTAGGCCCCAGAGACAAGAGATTCCTCTTGGCAGGTAGCAGCAGCTTGCAGTCTTGCTTGCCAGCTTCCTCATTGTCTTTCTGTTGAAGCCGTCAGAGAAGATTGCAAATGGGTAAGGATGGGAGACCACCAGGGCAGCAGTGTAGATTAGGAAGTTGGAATAATAAAATGCCTCCCCGAGGAAGGCAGCAGCAAACCACCAGGTTCAATAATCGAGCAAACTATGTGGGAATATACACAAAGGCCCTAGGATTCTAATTCTCGTTCTGATTCTAAAAAGTTTTCAGAAACCTTTTTTTTAATATTAAAAAAACCCTGAAAATATAATTACAATGCTTGCTGTCTTTGAATGTAACACTCAAAACCACATGGGTTGGTTGCATTATCCTATCAATCTCTCCGTCACCCAGTCTTGCTATTCTATGCTATTGTCCACCTGCAAATACTCTGGTGAGTGGTTGAATGATACAGTTCTTATGTACAGAGCAGTGGGAAAGAGATGATGACCTTCAGGATTGCTTACCAAGAATCTGTCCCACTGCTCCTCAAACGTAACCGTGTTAAGATGTGTGAGCTTCAGCTCCCAGAATTTCCTAGCCGGTATGCTGCCTGGGGAATCTTGGGTGTTAAGTCCATATAGTCCATAGGTTGACTCAGCCTTCCATCCTTCCACGGTCAATAAAATGAGGACCCAGATTGTTGGGGGCAATATGCCGAGTCTGTAAACTGTTTAGAGAGGGCTGTAAAGCAGTAAGTGCTATTGCTATTGCTATTGTTATTGTTATATATCTTAAAGTTATCAAGTTTGAGAAACACTGATCTATTCAGAAAAGAATCACCACCACAATACAGTATCATAATCTTCTTTGCTGTTGAAGCTGTTGCAGGAAGAACAAAAAGCAATATCATTTCAACTTATCCTCTCCATGTGTTGCTTGGAGTTTTGAGACATCCATACAAAAGCCAGAATAAAATTGGAGCAGACTGTACCTGGGAAAATTCTGATTTCCTTTGCTTTGAGTTCTAACTACTCTGAAAGCACAGCTGGTGCTATCTTGTGGTGCTTTAAAGAAGTTTCAGAAAAGGGTAGATTTACATGACACATCCATTATTAATGCACATGCTTAGAAAGAGATGTAAGATCTTGGTTGTGTGGTTTAGTGGGTTTTTTTTTAAATTCCAAATTATTAGTTTGAATATTTTACATTTTTCCACTTTGAATGTTGAAAGTTCAGGGACTAACATTGCTTCAACTGCAGTTTTATTGTAAAGCTATTAGATTAGCTACTCTTAGGTTCTGAGTACTGTTGTTGTTCACTTTGTATAAATAAATCCTAGATTATTATAACTCAAATGTAAGTGCATACTTGCATATTAGTGGATGGGCAATGTGTTTGAAAAAAGAAAAAAAAATCAAGTGTCTATACACAAATTGGTCTAAGTCATGGGTGTCAAACTCAATTTCATTGAGGGCCGCATCAGGTTTGTTTTTGACCGCAGGGGACCGGGTGGGTGCAGCTGGAGTGGGCGTGGTCAGTTCGACATCAGAGGTGAGTTCCTACCAGCTTGGACCGGTTTGGCCGAGTAGATAATAACTCAGCTTGCCATGCCCCTGAACTGGTTCTATTGTCGGCGGCGCCATTTTGATTTTCGGTGCTGCGCATGCGAAAAACAATCTTCATTGCAAAAATTTAATTTTTTCCCTTTTCTAACATTGTGCGCATGCACAAGCCTTTTTAGGTGCAAATGCGCACACCGAACTGGCAGTAATGCAGGCAGAAACCCACCCTTGTTCGACAACACTCATGTCGGGGGCGCCTGTGGTGGCCCGAGCACTCTGCCAGTGAAAATGGGCTCCTGAGCTCTATTTTTGACTGAGATGGCCTCCTGCAACCCTCTGCCAGTGAAAACAGAGCACGGGAGGGCCACACACAGCTATCCTGAGCTTCATTTTTGCTGGCAGAGGCACCATAAGCCAGTCATTCGCTGTTTCCAGGCTGGCCAGATCTAAGCACCCTCACGGGCCTGATCAGGCCTGCAAGCCTTGAGTTTGACACCCCTGGTCTAAGTGATATAGGGGTTTCTCAGATGTGATGAAATGCAATAGGATTGTATTCTTTGTTCCTTCTGAGTTTTCTCTTCTTGTCAAAAGTAGACACTGGAGTGTAGATACATACAAGAGCCTGTAGACAGGCATTCCATAGTTATCTAAGGCTGTGGTTGCATAATGGCTCAGTGGCTAAGATGCTGACCTTGTCAATTAGAAAGGTCAGCAGTTCGGCAGTTTGAATCCCTAGCGCTGCATAATGGAGTAGCTCCGTTACTTGTCCCAGCTTCTGCCAACCTAGCAGTTCGAAAGCATGCAAAAATGCAAGTAGAAAAATAGGAACCACCTTTGGTGGAAAGATAACAGTGTTTCGTGCGTCTTCAGCATTCAGTCATGCCGGTCACATGACCACAGAGACGACTTTGGACAGCGCTGGCTCTTTGGCTTTGAAACGGAGATGAGCACCACCCCCTAGAATCGGGAATGACTAACACATATGTGCGACTTTACTTTTATGGTTGCATACAAATTCCATTTTGGACCAAGTACCCTAGCAATTCACGAAAGCTGACTTCTCTCCGGGAATCACACACATCCACAATTAATCCAGCTCAATTTACCTCTGTACCTGGTGGTTCTCTGTGCTACAGTGAGCAGACATCAGAAGCCTGTGCTTTAATTAGAACAGGATTAATTCAAGCTGACTGCCTCTCTGTGTGTAAATAGGGCGTTAGGGGTCAGAAAGTACTAAGTACTTTTAAATGTCTCCTTGCATAATGTTAAAAGCTACCAGAAAAGGGATGACCTTTGTGTAAGCAAAAGAATTAAGGGACAATTGTGAAGTCATTTGGTACCACTGAACTTAATCACTCTAGTTATGCAGAGCAACCATTGCTAATTATAGCTTGGTGCTGTAGCTGTCCCAGAGCCAGGCTGCTCCTGAAGAATTTTCTGTTTGGTGAGCTCAGAATTAGACCGAAGGATGACTAGTCTCTGGGTGTAATGTATTAACAAGGAATTAGGGGGAAAAAAAAACCTAATACAAAGCTTATTCAGTCCCTAATGCTCAATGGGTGACTTCAGACCAATCGTAATGTCTCAGACAAACCTATTTATCAAGAAAGGTTTTTTTTATTATAGCTTTATTGATTAGCCTATAGGCCACATCAAAGCACAAGGTTCAAATGCATATCACCAATAAAATCCTATACAAACAATTTAAAATAAGAGTAGGGTAAAATACAATAGCTATAGGATAAGATACAATATAATTTAGTACATAAGTATGTTAAATAGAATAAATGACATAAAATTATATTTTGGTGTCACCCTTACAATCTACCCCAATCAGTCGCAAGTATGCAGATCTCAACCGAACCATTTTGTTTAAGTACTATGCCAGTGATGGTAAACCTTTTTGTTGTTGAGTGCCAAAAATGCAAGGGCGCGCACGTAATAGTGCATGTGCGTGCCGGCACTCATAATGCAAAGCGCCCCCCCATGCGCATGCATGCACAACCTCACCCGCGCTTCCCCCCACACGTGCCACACTGGCAGCGCTCTGGATTGCGTATCCTCATCAGAGCCTTGTGTGTGTAACAGGGGATGGATGGGACCGATCACCTGAGAGGCTGGCAAAGAAGTCTTGGTTCCCCCATTGCCGCGGCTCTCGGAGGAAGAAGGCAGGGATACTGGCCAGCGTTCATTTCCCTTACTGCTCATCACCGCTCGCTCCCATGCCATTTTCAGCTAAGCAGGGCAGGCGGAGCCTGGGGTGCAACCAGCAGGGAGGGGTTGGTAATGCTCCATCCTGCAGGGGTGGCAGCGGTGAACAGTAAGGGAAGCGAATGCCAGCCAGCATCCCTACCTTCTTCCTCTGAGAGCCAGTTCTTTGCCAGTCTCTCAGCTGATCGGTCCCAGGCAGCTCCTGTTACACAAACACACACACACACACACACACACACACACCTTGCTGCGGCATGAGGCGAGCATTGCCAAGGCGTCCCAGTACCGAGGCCGAAGAAGTGGCGATGGCGAGGACGGGCAGGCCCGAGCTTCCCTCCCTCCCCCTCCCACCCAATCAGGTTTCTTGCACGGCTCTAGCCTGCGGCTCTGATAAGGATCCATGGTCCGGAGTGCTGCCGCTTCCAGCCGGGATATATTCTGCCAGGCCCTCAGCGGCTTCTTTATGTGGGCAGCTCACCTCCCCACCAGCAGCTCCTCCACCAGCATCCTGGCTGGAAGTGGAAGTACAACAGCTGCTGTTGGGGAAGGGACGAAGGGGTGGCGGTCACCTGTTCTCATGCAACAGTCGCTGTCCCCTGGTAACAGTGACTGTTTCACTGCTGCTTCCAGCCGAGACGCTGGAGGAGCTGCTGGCAGGGAGGCAAGTTACCTGCATAAAGATGCCGCCGAGGGCCTGGCAGAATATATCCCAGCTGGAAGCAGCAGCACTCCGGACCGCATATCCTCATCAGAGCTGCGGGCTGGAGCCGTGCAAGAAGCCTGCTTGAGTTGGGGGGGGAGGGAACCCCTTGCCCGTCCTTGCCACCGCTTTGTCCCTGGTGGCTGTCACAGTGCCACTTCTAGCTGGTGTGGGAGTGGCTGCAGGGGCCAGCTGGCCGCTCCTGCCCTTCCACTTGTGGCTGCCGCTGCCGCTGCTTTTCTGGGGTGTCTGAGCTGGCCAAGCACTTCGGACCGCAGATGAATCATGGGCTGGAGGGCTGGGGCCACGCAAGAAGCCCACTCGCTCTGGTCTGCTAAGAAGCGATGGCCAGGATCCCCTCTCCACGTCTTTTGGCACGCACGGCTGTTGCTCTTCCTGTTGCTGGTTTTTGCGTGTGCATGCACTCCAGGAACCATATCACCAAATGGCCAACGCACATGTGCACACTGGAAACAAGATCATTTTCCTAGCGTACACATGCGCACCGGGCAGCTCCTCTTCTGCTTTCTGGCACGCCAATGCACGTAAAGACCAGCTGGCTGCTGCGCCCGAACCCAGAAGAGCAACTGGTGATGGCTCCGCGTGCCAGGAGAAATGGCTCTGCGTGCCACTTCTGGCACACGTGCCATAGGTTTGCCATCATGGGCTAATCAATAAAGCTATAATAATAATAATAATAATAATAATAATAATAATAATAATAATAATAATAATAATAACAACAACAACAACAACAACAACAAGAATAAGAATAAGAATAAAGAAAGTTGAGGCTCTTGGAAGAAAGTGGCATATAAATCTAAGAAACTACAGGACAGTTGTAAAATGTAGTCTCAGTTGCATGGAATCCTTTGGGTATGCAACTTTTTATGGATTGAGGGGAACATCAAACTTTTAATCGAAGCTATCCTCTACTCCAAAAATTAAGGCGCTCAATTCAGTTCCGTTCCATTCAAGTGAAACTAGAATTATAATTATAACTTTTCAATAGAATATTGTTCTCACATTTGAGTGAAAAATGCTTTTATTTTAAATGGGAAGTGACTGTGCCCCCAAACTGCTGGCATAACACTCAATACATGCATTGGTTGTCTGTCACTGGTCACAGTCTGATCTGGAATCATCTGTCACATCCATCCTGTAGCCTAGTTTTCACATAGTACAAAGAGCAGACTATAGAGGAACAGGTCAGGGGTGGGTTTCAATTTTTTTTACTACTGGTTCAGTGGGTGTGGGTAGGTGGGGGGCATGTGGCTGAGAGGGCGTGGCCAACTTGACATCACTCACGCCCATGCCCATTCAGTCACATGCCCCCCCCCCACCTACCCACATCCACCAAACCGGCGAAAATTTCTGTTTTGCCAGCTGAGAGTCTGGCAAAAAAGCCTCGCTTTCCCCACCACCGCTGCTTACATGTGTGTAGGCAGGAGGAGGCAGTTCTGTGGATCTACATGACAAAAGCGAGGTAGGGTGAGCATTGGAGTGGATAGGGGCATGGCCAGCCACTGCAATAAAAATTGCTCTGCACATGCACAGAAGCAAAACCCAAGATGCTGGCACCAATGGCGCTGCTGGGAGAACCGGTTCAGGAGCATGGCAGACCTAGGTCACTGCTGGTTCCAGTGACACAGCCTGCCAAACCACTACCGGTTTGGCCAAACCGGTCCAAACCGGTAGGAACCCACCTCTGGAACAGGTTAGATATCAAAAGTAACTTCCTGACTGTCAGCCTGTAGTGTAGGCTGCCATGTGACATGGTGATTTCTCCTTCACTGAAGTACTTCAGACAAAAGCTAGATGATCATCTGCCAGAGATGCTCTATAGCTCCTGCAGAGCAGAAGATTTGAGTAGATTACTTCTAAGATCCCTTTCAGATCAATGAGTCTATTAATATTGTTATCGACTACTGTAGTCCAACTTATATTTCTATTGTATTGGAAGGCATGTGATGAGACCAGTGTTGGGTAACAGTTTAAGATTGTATGATGTCTATAACATTATTAAGAGCTACAACAACCACAAATGAAATTGTAGCGTTTTTAAATATTACTTTCATTTAAAATTACAAGTGTAAAGTTAAAAACCAATACAAAACTATAAAAAGGAGTAAAAATTGGTGCAAAAAATAAAAAATAGAAAGAAAAATAGAAAAGAAAAAATATACTACAGAAAGGAAATTTATAGAGAAATGACTTCCCTCTTCATCACGAGTATAAACAATTTTAGGAATTTATCCATTCTCTTAAAATGCAACAAATTGTATTACTTTTCCTTTTACTCTTACCTATCTTGATCATTAGTTCCTTCAAATAATGTCCTGGAACTTTATTTCTTTTCATTTTTCTTTGTCTTATCTTGTAAAATTATTCCATGTTTTAACAACCCTCTTTTGAAATCCAATATGGGGAAATTATCCAAGTCACTCGCTTGGGCTATTTCTATATCATTTTTGTTACAACATCAGTTGGTTTCTTTTGTATATTAGGATAGCATCTTTTTTAAGATACCATTCTTCTAGCCTGTCATTTTTAAATCCACTTTCAGATCAGTCAAACTTGTCAGATAAAATTTGTTTCTCTCCCATAACATCTTTTACCATAGCCTAATTATAGAAACAGACACTCTTATCTTCTGAGTCTACCATTCAAAAATCCTTCTATAGGTTCACTTTTAAAATATTTTGCTTCATTCTACATTAGCAATGGTTTAAAGGTTCTGCTTTAATTATGCTTTTTAGTTTATTCTGTTTCCTCTAATGTCGAAGTATCAACTTTCAAAGTCTCATCCTATCATATATTTCAATTCAAAATTTATTCCATAGGAAGGATTCTTACAATTCATTCCAAACTCTTATTTTAAATCATCTGGACTCTTAGTCCATTTTTAACTTTTCAAAATCAAAATTCTAATTACCTTGTTCCTCTGTGTGTGTGTGTATGTGTGTGTGCGTGTCTGTATGTATGTGTTTGTATTTAAAATGTTTGTATTTAAAACTTGCTAAGAATTGAACTAAACTCCCCCAATGTTTTCAGGCTTGTTGATTCAAAGTCTTGTAATATCTAAAAAGCAGTTAACAAGCAATTTCAGAAAGTAAATAGAAAAGGAAGCATGTGAACCTGGTGTCCTTAAAGGCAGTGACCATGGTTTGAGCATGATGATGGCTATTTCCTAGTTTCCCAGAGCTCTAAATCCACTGGATTTAGGACAGTGGTGGGTTCTGGATCACGTTGCAACCCGTACAGTTGCAACGGGGCCTGGCGTCCACCACATGAACATGCACAGCGTGCATGCACACATGCGCAATGCACATGCATCCTTTCCTCTTGCGATGCCTCTGCGAGACTCTGCGATGCTCCAGCTGCTTGGCGGAGCATTGCACAGGCACCATGCACTCCGTGCGCGGAAGCACCAAAGAGCTTATATACAGGTAAGGAGCTCGGGCAAGCGGGTGGGCCCTCCAGAGCACCGTACCGGAACGGTACCCGGTGCTCTGGGCAAGCACCGGTATGCCTGTACTGGGGCATACCACCTACAACCCACACTGATTTAGGAGCAACTCTCTGTACCACTTGATATCAAGGCATCCTTAAATCAAGTCACTAAACCTTCCTTGTTTGGACAGGAATTACAATGAAGGGGTCTACTTGCTGGCTCTTCATTCCCAGGAATCATCGGCTCCCCTTTAAGCTATGCTAACTTCAATTCACAATTTCTTCTTCGGAAGTGAACAAAAATGCTTCTTGTTGGTCAATGGAAATTGTGAAGAATAGCATCAGAGGGAAAAATTATTGAGAAAGTATTCAGTTAAATATTCTTTTACTATTAACATTTGACCATTTCCCCCCTTGTAATTTACATCAATCCACACAAATACTGTATATTTCAGACAGAAATCTAAAACCTGACCATCTAAATTTTATTGATCAATTGATTTCATTTTATGATTTTCCTCTACAAGATGTGTTCGATTATGTATCATTTCCATTTTTTTACAAACTGCAACAAAAGGGGGGAAATCCCAACAACTAACAACAATGAAAACAAAACTTTCACAAGATTACACGATGCTTACAAAAATGTAAGAGAGTAGGCCTGTGATGTATCATTCCATACTCACAAGAAGACAACGGGTTTTGGGTTTTTTTTTTAGTTTTTTAGGTCCAAATTTGTGTTCATTTCCTTTGCCACTGATCTCCAAGAAAGCCAAAGATCCCATTTAGTGATTCTTCTGTTTTAAAATCAGAAGAATACTGGGCTTTAGTTGGGAGAGGCTGGTTTAGACTTTCTTAACTGCATCTTTCCTCCCCCCCCCCCACCTTATAGCTAAATGGCATTTTTGTGCTATTATCTGCTATTTGTAGTGTTTCTAGTTTTAATTATCTAGCTTCCCACTTTTAAAAGTCTAAGACCACTCTACAAATTTATCCTGTCATACGTTATAGTAACTTAATATCACAGTTTTAAGTCAAGCCTCATAAACAAATACTAGGTCCTAGGCATCAGACAACAAGCTTCTGAGTGTAACTTATTTATTTACAGAATTCTCTTCAGATGCCAAAGGAGTGTTCTGTTGAACCTGAATGTTACCACACTGCTCTTTTGCCAAAAAGTGACCAAATTCTGAAATGGCGTAGTTAGAACAATATTACCGTGTTTCCCCGAAAATAAGACAGGGTCTTATTTTCTTTTGACCCCTGAAATAAGCGCTTGGCCTTATTTTCGGGGAAGTTTTATTATTTTTGAGGTGCAGGAGGCGGTGAGTGTGGTCACCTTATGGCTGCTGCTGTGTTGCAATATTTTTTGGGGGGGAGGGCTTATTTTGGGGGCGGGGCTTATTTTAGCACATGCGCTCAAAAGCCCAATTGGGTTTATTATCCATGGAGGCCTTATTTTCGGGAAAACAGAGTATTACTGTCAGCGTTCCAAATATCATCCAGAATTAAATCAGAGTCCAAGGGAGAGCTATCCTTAAAGTTCCAATTTAATAAGACAGACACGTTGGCACATCTGTGGAATCCCAAATCTAAAAGCTTCCTGGGATTCCGCCCAGTTGAAAGTTCATGATCTTATCCCCACATACATAAATCCATCACATGGTCCAATCTTCTTCGGCCACGCTGGCATCTCCACCCAGCTGGTTCCGGTCAGGTGCAGAGGTGCGTAGACAAAAGATGACCTTGGGCTTCTAGAAAGGAATGACAGCAACACATTCCACAATTCTACTCCTTTCTATTCCCCTCCCAATTACTACACTAATGAAACAGCATAATGAAATAATAGAGTGTGTGGCAGGCCAAAGATCCTGAAAAGGAATATAGCTGCAGGCCTGACAACTACATTATTTGACTTCAGACAAAGCCATGGGACATTTCTTAAAAGTTGGTAGAGGGGAAAAAATTGGGTCCTTTCATTCTTCCAGTTCTCCTCTGTATTGTTAATCTCCAAGTTTGTCAGTGTACTGGAACACCTTGATGTCAGCTATCCACAATTGTTTCATTTAAAAAAAATATGCAGTTTAGCTGCAATTTCATACATATGTTTTTCAAGTTCTTTCTTTCTTCTTAAAGAGAGTTGTAATTAAAGAACAGCAGGAGAATCAGCCGATCAAATTGGTCTCTTTTTCAGTGTTCCTTAATTAGCATGACAAAAGGTTTGGATGGAGAAAGGACTCATGGGATTTTGTCTAGCATGCTCAGGCCTTCTTCTCCTCCTTAATCCCTCACACTGTCTGGGTTAAGACCAGCACTGTGCCTGGTACACACCTGCCACCCTTTCCGCTTCCCTTAGCAAATCTGTGGAATGTGTAAAATTTGGGGGAGGGATGGAAGTGATGCTGGCAGGTGATACCTTTCTGAGCTGAAGCAGGTCACACGCCTCCTGAGACTTGAATGGTGCTTGTTGGCTCCCTCAGTACCTTGCTGGGATTTGCTGTACCTCTTTGCCTGGCTCCCTACAGAGCCTACAGGAATTTGGTTGGGGTGGTACAGACATCCCCAACAGAGCCCACAGTCATTGGGTGTCCTTTGCAGCAGGGGTCTTATGACTAAGACCCCATCTGGTTATATATTGTGGAGAAGAGGTTACACCTACAATGGGCATAGGTCTAACTTAAGCACAACAGAAGGACCCAGCAATGCACTCAACTCCATCTGACAGTAAGTAAAACCGTAGGAGTTTTGTGTCATAAAATCATAGAATTCCAGGATTCTTTTCTGGAGGAAAAGGCACAGATAGTGGTAGGCGCTAGTGGAAAATGCTGAAACAAATATAAATGTATTATTTTTGGATACAATGCTTTGATAGTATGCTTTGCTTTTGGCCTAAAATATTTAATAATACACATTCATATTTGAAGTACATATTGCAACATAGCTAAAAATGTCTTATTTGAGTTTTCTTTTGCTACAGATTTTTATACATTGTAAAGGCCGGTCTATTTTATCACATACTTACCAAGGACCAGTCATAAATATCACTTTTCATTTATTTTCTAAATTGTTATTATTAATAAATATGTTTATAATCCATTCTTTTACTTAAAAAGTGTTTCAGGCAGCTTTAGAGAGTAGTATAAATGAGACAGTCCCTGGTCTCAGGCTTGCAAGTTTTTTTTATATATAATGTTAAAGGAAGAGGGGATGAGGAGGGAAAAGGAAAAATTCAGCCCATGCAAAATTTGGACACAAAACTCCAAATAAACCCACAGTTATTATCTTGCCAATGTATGTGGTGAGAGTGTCCACCTGGTCTGCAACATACAGTATTTCTCATACAGGTAGTTCCCCTAACAGGGGCATGAGGAATTTAAAACAACATAATAGAATGTAGTCCAGTATTCTAAACATTAAATTAGAATATAGTCCAGTTGCCATTATCTCTGAAATGGGCTATTCCTCTTGCTTGTTGCAGGAAAGGCTACCTTAGAAGTCCAGTCTTCTGCCTTCATGCTGCCTCTTTCCATCACCTCCTTTCTTCTGTTATTTTGTGTTCTGAATATTGGAAGCTGTGAAAGCTATAATGATCTGAAAAAGCTGGAAACAGAGTTTGCCCTCACTCTTTACCAAAAGCTAGCGGAACGTAATAACAGAACGAATCTTGTCATCTCGCCAGCAAGCATTTCTTTTTCTTTGGGACTTCTGCAATTCGGAGCTCGTGGAAAAACCTTTGGACAACTGGAACACGCTTTGGGATACAGCTTTCGTGGTAAGGAATCTTCTGAGACATTAGTATTTAAGGAACACTGCATGTCATTATATAAAGTCCGTCCGAGAATTGTCATTTTTCTCCACTGCCAAAATCATATAAAGCAAAACTGGGTGCCCTTTGAACCTATGACTGTGTTAGTTTTTATGACTTTATCTTTTTTTGTAACATCTTGTCCATTCAAAATCAGCCAGTACCAAAGTGTTACTTTTTAAATATTCTGCTTTTGTCATGCTAACGATTTTTTTTTCATTCTTCGTTAAATCATGAAAAAGAGTTTTCCCTGTAGAAACGGGCCTTTCAAAGGTTTGATGAGAATCTTACCCAAGAACTTCCAACAACTGGAGAGGATTGTTGTTTTTTTAAAAAAAAATTTTTTATTGAACTTATTTAAACATTAAAAAAAACAAAACACAAATTTCCACTTGTATTAGCGAGTCCATATCAGTATCATTAATATCATTCATATTTACATAAGCTCTATTTCGGATTGTTTAAATCTAGTAGACTGCAGAAAGTCACTGGTCTCTTGTGCCCAGAACACTAGCTAGGTGGATATGGAATTATTACATAGGATCACACACAAAAAAAGAGACTTGGCATGTGCATCGATGTACTTCTAAATGCAATTGCTTTACAACTAAGGAAGTTGGGAAATACATAGAATGTCAGGGGAGTTTTAAAGATACAGCTCCTTTTGAAATGCAGACAGCACAAATGTTTGCTTTAATCCACAAAAACACGGAGCTCTTAACTGTTATTCTAATGGTTTAACTCAATCTATTGTTAAAGGGGAAAGAAATGACAAGGTTGATGGTTAATTAGCTTTGAGAGTGCTTCCAAAAGCTTATGATTTCCGATACAAATTTGGTTTCAAAGTCAATTCAATGTGACTTACAATAAATGCTAGTTTTCTCATAGCAAATACAAACATTTCCCCCTTAAATATTTCCTCCTCAAAGCAAATATAGAAAATGACAAGAAAATCTGCATCTCCTTATTTTTTTACAACTTCTTAGTCATAGAAGCTTCAAAGACTGAGACAAATATTCAATGATGGAGTGGTTGACAACTGATCAATCAAGGTGTGTCCAAGTGCAAAGGGGATGAAGAATGGTAGGGGGATAGATTCAATCCTCTCTTCTTCATCTTCACTTAGGCTCCCCACCTCTTCCCCACTTGTTCTAGGGCAAATTTTGGGAGCACATTTTAGAGAGAAGAACCTGAGAGAGATTGTTGAAGGAGCAGATATCCAATGTAGACATTGTTAATGAACTGGGGGCAGAAGACAAGACCAGTAGTATTTTTTGGCTCTCTAACAGAGTCACCTAAATTCTAGCAAAATAGAACTTGGCTAGAGTTGTGCAGCGAATGTTTCTAGCATCTACTGTTGTTTCCAGTTCAATGCCTTCATTGGCAAGATTGCTACAATCTTAGGACTGGAGCGAAAAAGTAGGGATGTCAGAAGCTACAGGGAGAAGAGGAAAATTGTATAAGCCGCTATTATCCCCTCCTACAGTATGACCTTCCAAAGATCATGGAGAGGGCAATTCACATTTGAGTGGTGTGACTTTGTATCGTTATGATTTCTCCCCCTTGACTACCATAATACGAGGACATTTCTTGTTCTTAGATGAGAACATCCAGAACTTCTTGCACACAGCCTACAAAGGAGGAATTAATTCCAACCAAAGTACTATAGTGCAATTGGCATGTACTCTCTTTGTTCAAGCTGGGATGCAGCTTTCACCTCAATTCATTCAGCAGGCTGCATGGTGGGGAAATAACACAGTGCAGCAAACCAACTTCAGCGATCCTAACAGGACCGAAGCACAAATTAGGGAATGGATTACCCAGAATACAGGAGGTAAGCATTTGGGAACCCCGTTGTTCTTTTTTGCCCCTTTGCAATGCCCATAGTTTGCACCAGCTTTTTTGAGACGCTCAAGCACAGTGTAGCAAATGTGTAGGCAAGCAACATTTGAGTTTGCTCGCCCACTTTCTCCCATGGTCTCTTTGGGCTGCAACCTGCTGAAGTTAGCAAAGACTGGCACGGTTATGAATCTTAGGACAGAAAGATGTTGAAATATTTTATTGGTATGCCCTGGCTGTCTCCGGCTGAACCAAGAAACTGAAAATTTGAGAGCCATAAATCTTGAAAGCAAAGATGTAATCTTCTCTGCAGCCTGGGTTCATATAATTCTGCTGGTAACCAAAGTTCACAGGCAAGACAGTGTTTGACATCCAAATAAGAGACAAACAAGGTTTCGATGAGAACAGTATAGCCTAAAGTAAAGTACATGGCACAGAAGGAAGATTATCATAGAGTTGTTTCAGCCTCACACAGGCTTACAAGAGTACAAATGACACTGCTTAGCCCTAATTTCCAGTATAGTACTGCATTTATATTTGAAGAACAACAAGAAAATTGTCCCTTATTTGTTGTACATTTCCTCAGGGCCAATATCACTTATGTCCTGGACCTGATGAGAGAGATTGCTTCCAAAAACTAAATCAGTGATGGAGTATATTCACAGCGCTCCAAATTTGGTTTCAGCTAAAACACCTGGAGAAAATTATGAGATGGAGCATCCTATATAAACCCAATTGTTTGCCTAACCTTCTGTTTGGAGAATTGAATATAGAAGAATCCGGGGTTTGACAGCTCTCCAGAAACATCATGATAAAGATTAAATTCTTTTTCTGCTATCGGACGTGTTCGTGGCTTTGCTTGGTTCGGCTAGATCAGTGGTCGGCAACCTTAAACACTCGAAGAGCCACAAGGGTCCTAACAGGAAGTCCCCCGTTCAATTCTGGGGATGACCGGATGTCCGGTTCCCCCATCATAGAGTCTTCTCCTAGCACGGTGTCCTTTTTCCTCTACCTGTCCTCACTGAAAGCCTTGTGGCTTTCAATTGTGGAGCCAACCAGTGACAGGGATCCGCAGCAGAGGGATGAAAAAGCCACATGTGGCTCCAGGGCCGCAGGTTGCTGACCCCTGGGCTTGATTTTCCAAAGGCAGTTTGCACTTACAGTACCAGCAGTCTAGTGCATCTGAATAGTAAGGTTCCCTCCCCCCCAAGATTGCAATTAAGAGGCCATTAATTTGTCATCAAATTCTTCTTTGTTAAGTCCTAAAAGCACACAAAGGTGTTATTGTTTCTGAGTTAACATTTCAAACAGAAAATAGTAAACGAGTTACATTCATCTCTGCTAGTAGATTTCACTCTTTTGTTCTCTTTCCATTACAGAAGCAAACTGTCTGTCCTTGGACATGATTGCGTCTCCCCTTAACCAGATAGCGGTGGTAAGCACCATGAACTTCAGAAGCACCTGGCAAAGGAAATTCACTTTCACACACACTCAGGCTTTGTCCTTTACCACTCCAGATGGCATCACCTTGAAAGTCCCTACCATGTATCTCAGAGCGGAAGTCAATTATGGTAAGGATAACAGGAATGGGCTTTTTCTATACAGACAAATTTCCCTTGTGACAGAGAGAAAGATTCTAGAAGAAAAAGAGAAGCAACATAGTATAATGGAACCAGGAAGAATCAGATTCAAGTCCACCCGCAGCCAAAGAAGCTCACTGGGTAATTTTGAGTCTCTCTCTCTCTCTCAGTCCAACCAACCTCACAGGGTTGTTGTTGCATGGAATAATGGGAGAGGGAGCATTGTGTTCACTGCCTCAAACTCCTGAAAGAATTCAAGTTATAAATCAAACAAACATAAAGACAAGTAAACAAGAAGCTTCAGAGAATATGCAGTAAAAGAAATCACACCAATGTTTGAATTCTCTGCACTTGTGGAGGGGCGCATAGTAACTATCACATGTCAAATGCAGCTAGTCAAACAGTCCTAAACTGTTAAAATGTCATGTAAGAAAAAGTGGAGAGTAACACAGTGTTTTCCCTTTTCAGAGAAGTATACAGCCCACAGCCGCCTTGTCATCCCTTTTTGTGTCGCTTCCAGTTTTCTCTTGCCAGTTGCCATTTAGCATCTTTTTAGTTAAAAGCTAGTAATTGCTTCCCACATTCTGCTCATCCAGGCACTCAAGTTGACTAATGACATTTTAAATCACAATGCAAACATATTAAATAGGTGATACATCCAGTTAACTATTAAAATCTTGGTGAAACAGATATATTTTTACAGATGACCTAAAACCAATGCTTCTCAACTACTCCAACTTTGTTGTGCGGACTTCAGCATGTTGGCTGGAGAACTCTGGAAGATGGAAGTCCACACACACAGCTTAAAGTTTCTGAGTTTGAGAAAAACTGATATAAATACTGATACAATGAGCACCCAATATAGTTTCCAAGAGAGTATGTTCCACAGACTTGCAGGAGAACAATGCAGGAGAACAAATAGTTTATGGCGGAAATTATAAGTTTGATATATGTTCTGATTTTCATCCTTGCCCTAAACTTTCTGTACTAGTGGAAACATACCCAAAATCCTGCTTAGCTCAGACTTGGTTTTGAATGGTGGTCTTACTTAATACGTTCATACTGTATATGCAACCTTTATGACTGGTACTACATAAACCTAAATTAGTGTAATATAAGAAATTGTGCTGCAAAGTAGAAAGTTGTTGATTCTAGCTTCATTTCTACTATGAATTCAGTTGGCCACCTTTGATACATCCCTCTCTTTCAGTTCAGTTTCCATATTTGCAATAGGGAAATATTTCTACTAAATGTATAGGACTCTAATGGGGATTTTTGCTCATATTTTGCTGCAATACAGCAGTATTTCACTGCTAGTGTAAAATGTGACATCTGATTAAATGCAGTTGATGCCTTTTAAGAATATCACCCAATTCATTTCGGTTTGGCATATGTCCATATGTACAAAATGTGAAATGATTTTTCAGATTATTTCTAAATACTACCAATATATGAAGCATTATTTTACAATCCAATAAATATGCAAATAATGGTCTCTGAGAAGAAATATTTGGGGGGAAAGGCTTTCAGTATGTTTAGTTACCTTGATGTAATTGTTAATTTAAAAATCTGAATAAAAATGGCTTTTGAGAATGCTCAGAACTAAACACGTATAGCTCATAAACCAGGGGTGGGTTCCTGCCAGTTCTAACCTCTTCTATAGAAGAGGTTCCACAAATCTACAGTGCCGTTTAGAACCGGTTCCAGCTCCCTCCCCCCCACCCATCTGCACATCATCAAGATGAAGAGCAAGAGGAGGAATTCTGGGAGTTGAAGTCCACAAGTCTTAAAGCTGTCAAATTTGAACACCCCTGGGGTTCTTTTTTCTAAAGGGTTAGGGGAGCAAGGGTCTTGTAACTTGACAGTTTTAAGACTTGCGTGCTTCAAATGCCAGAGTTTCTGAGTTGCTAAGCTGGAGCGTTGTTAAGTGAGTTTCACCACATTTTACAACTTGGCCACGCCCACCGGGTCACATGGCTGGCAAGCCACTCCCACCTGGTCACATGGCTGGCAAGCCACTCCCACAAAGCAGGCCACACCTACAGAAGAGGTTCTAAAAATTTTTGAAACCCACCACTGTCATAAACCCTTGTTGAATAGTGCTCTGCAGCTGAAATATCCCTCCTCAGAAGGACTTTCTGAAATTACTGAAAATCCTGTTATGCTTGTTAATAGTATACCACTGTTTTTTTTGACCTGCAGGTGAATTCCTAGTGGGCTCTCTGGATCAGATCAGTGTGGTTGAAATACCTTATCTGGAGGAGAAGGTTAGCATGTTTGTGGTGCTTCCATCCAATAGAAGAACCTCTCTAGCCAGGATTGAGACTTACCTTTCGGCTCAAACTTTCTCTCTGTGGTCCAGCACCTTGAGAAGAACAGCAATGGATATCTTTCTCCCTAGGTAAACAATCAATGTACATCCAGTTGCTTCAACATTTGGATCTCTGCTCGTATTTGCTGCGTGTGTAACAGGCAGGAGTGGGATTGAAAATTTTTAGCAATTCTCTGCCCGGTTGCTGGGTGAGTGTGGCCATGGGGCGTGGCCTAGTCAGCTTCCTGCACCATGGCAGCTGGGCGTGGGCGCTTTTACACTCCATAGGCTGTGGAGGTGTTTCTGGAGCCTCCAAAAACGGCCTCCCCCGGTCTCCAGAGGTCTTCTGGAGGCCCCCAGAGGCTGGAAACAGGCCTGTTTTTGGATTTCCAGTAGGCCCATTTTTCGCTCTCCCAGAGCCTCTGCGAGGGCCCTGCACTTACCAGGCATGATGAATGGGCCATATGGAGACTCCTGGGAGAGATGGGGCAGGGTGGGCGGGGTCAGCCAGTTCTTGTAACTACCAGTTCAGCGAATCAGATTAAAATTAACATCCGGTTTGCCTGAACCAGTCCAAACCGGCTGAACCCCACCCCTGGTAACAGGCACAAACATGACTTTAGACAAAATGCCATGGCTATGGATATGAAATATGGCTGGAAAGAGGAGAGGACACAGCCATATCATCTGGATCTGTGCTGCCTAAAATCTTAAGTGTAGAAATCCAGGGATAAGAAATGATTACAAAAGCAAAGGCATGCTTTAAGCCCTAGGAACAGAATAAGAATACACAACCTGTTCTGGTAAATATGCAAAATTCAGCATGGACCACGTGCTTTTGAAACGTTGCTCCATTGCAATCCCCATCATATCTCATTCTTAGACATGCTAAGTAGGCTGCTGGAAGGTGAAGTTCACTAAGCCCTGGAGAGGCCATATGTCACCTAGTCCATAGAGGAATTGCACTGAAAATAACATAGTACATTTATAGTGTTCATCTATCACCTTTCCAGGTTCAAAATTCAAAACCACTTGGATTTAAAGAGGATTTTACCTGCATTAGGAATTACAGACATGTTTGAGCAAACAGAAGCCAATTTTAAGGGTATTTCAGGTAAGTTTGCCTATACAACTTTTTCAGGTCAAATGCCATATGCAACTTTGAAGGCTTAGGAGCCACAGTGTAAAAAACAGGCAGGATCACAATAAAGAAAGGAAAAAGCATCTAATTTTAATGAAATATAAAATAAAATAGTACAATAATCTCTTTTACATTTAAAGTTTTCCACCTTCTGTTGAAAATTACAATTCATTGGAAACTTTTGGAAGATCTTAGGAGCTATATGCATTATGTTAAACTAAGGACTCAAATTATAGATTCTGCTCTGTGGCAATGATTCAGTGGTGGGTTGCAGGTGGTGCGCCCTGGTACGGGTGTACCGGAGCCTGCCCGGAGCACTGGATACCATTCTGGTACGGTGCTCCGGAGGGCCCATCCGCCCGTCTGAGTGCCTTACCGGTCTTTTAAATCTTCAGCGCTTCCGCGCATGGCACGTACAGTGCCTGCGCAATGGTCTGCTGAGCAGTGGGAGTGGTAAGACGCATGCGCATGCTGCGCACGTCCATGTAGACAATGCCGGGCCCGTTCCAACCATACTGGTTGGAACGGGATCCGGAACCCACCACTGCAATGATTCATTACAAAAGATCTTCTAATAGGCGTTTTGGGTCTATAAAACATTTTTTCTAATCATGGGTGGATATGGATTATTTCTGGAGCAAGAATGTACCTTGTCCTCTGTCTATTTCACACAATGCTTAATTCGGGACTCTTGTCACCTAAAATGTTTTGCCATGAAACTTACAAATCACTTCATTTATCATGGCTGACTTATCCTAGAAGTGCATTCAAAAGTCCATTTTTGTGTGTCTTTACTTGTATACAACCCTATAATCCATTTTTATCAGGGTGCAGTTGGGGTGACTGAATGGAACTGAGCATTTACAGGCCGGATGCCCTTCCTGATGCCTACACAGAGTTCACAGCAGATATGTTCTCTTTGCGCCCCAATAGAGAAACATTTGTCACTGCCTAGGTTTGAACTCTCAGTCTCCTAAGTGTGAGGCAAGTGTCTTCACCTCTAGGCCACCACACAGTTCATTCAAAAGCCACAATATTGGTGTAAAAATGAAAAACCTTCCATTGAAAAGCCCTATGTAGATCTTTAATATCAGGAGAAAGAATAAGTAAAATTGATAAAGTTATTTTGGATAAGAATTGGTGTTTTTTTGGTAAGCATAAGGTAAGGGTAAGGATGGTCTTTTTAGTAAGGACAGTTTTATATTGGAGGACTTCTTCAGTCATATTTGATGTTGGAAGTGTTAGGGGTGACTCAGTTCTCCTTGCAATTCATGTATTCATTAATGGATGGGCTCCACTTCACTGAGGATACTTACTAAATTTATAGACGGCATAAACTTTATAATTTCTGGAAGAAACACTCTCTTTTCCACAGGCCTTTATTTCATTTTGTCAAACTGTCAAACAATACCCCCCTGTCTTTGTACATTTTGACTGAGCACTCTGATAGTTGTCTTCTTTTAAAAAAAATTTTTTTTTAATAAATTTTATTTTGTTTGTACAAACTTCACATCTTTGCAACGCCTTACATTTTTTTACCTATCTGTTGTGTCTGTTTTATCTATACCAATAAATCTTTTTCAACTATGACTTCATATATTTGTGCATTTACATTATTTCATACATTTTTTTTCATTCTATATATCATATTCTATATGTTCTATGTACAGCAGTTTTTACTACATTTATGTCATTTTGTAAAGTATATAATATATTAAATCTTTTTTAACTATGACTTTATATATTTGTGCATTTACATTATTTCATACATTTTTTTCATTCTATATGTAATATTCTATATATTCTATGTGTAACAGTTTTTGCTACATTTATGTCTTTTTGTGTAATATTTATTTGCTATAGTCTATCATATTTCAGTCTTTTAATCCCTTTCCGGTTTTGTAGTTGTCTATTGTTTTGTTGATCTTTCTTCCTTTCTTTTTTGCTTTCCTGCTTTTCCCCTCCTGATAGTTGTCTTCTAGTACCTCTGTGACAGTAATCTTTCTTGAGCAGTTTCTTCTTTTAAAAAGTTGTTTTGGCTTTGCGTTGGCAAATAATAACTGATTTTGTTTGTTAGAACAAGGAGGACTTTATATCTCGGAGGTTGTCCACAAAGCAAAGATTGAAGTGACAGAAGATGGTACAAAAGCCTCAGGCATTACAGGTAAACCAGGGAGAATTAATGCATGAATCTGGAAAACAAGCAAATGGTTTATTAATTAAACAGCACTTGTAATACAAATTATTCTTTTATAATCAAACAAACAAAGCTCCTTGGGGGTAATCAATTTCCCCACAGGAAATTTTAAAACAGCTTAACCCAACCTGTGGTGCCCCATCAAATGTTATTATCAACCATGCACCTATGACATTGGGAACAGATCTTGCTTTCCATGTCAGATCAAAATTCAGATGCTTGACAACTGGTTCATATTTATGATGGTTGCAGTGTCTTGAGATCGGTATTCAGCAGGTTCTGACCAGTTCTGGAGAACCAGTAATGGAAATTTTGAGTAGTTCGGAGAACCGGCAAATACCACCTCTGACTGGCCCCGTCCCCATCTATTCTCTGTCTCCCCGTCCCAGCTGATGGGGAGGGAATGGGGATTTTTCAGTAACCTTCCCCTGGAGTGGGGAGGGAGATTTTACAGTATCCTTCCCCTGCCACACCCACCATGCCACGTCCTCCAAGCCACACCCTCACAACCGGTAGTAAAACTTTTTGAATCCCACCACTGATGTGATCATCTATTGCAACCTTCTGACAAGCAAAGTTAATGGGTAAACCAGACTCACTTAATAACCGTGATACTAATTTAACAACTGCAATGTTTCACAACTGTGGCAAGAAAGGTCATACAATGGAGCAAAAGTCACAACAAATATCTCACTTAGCAACATAAATTTTGGGCTCAATTGTGGTCATAAGTTGAGGACTACCTGTATTTAGTTTTACTTTCTGTTGGATATTTGAAATTGAACAAATGTAAATAAATTCACTGATATTCACCAATTGTTTTATATTGCAGCTATGGTGTTGTTAAAAAGATCCAGAGCACCTGTCTTCAAAGCTGACAGACCTTTTAATTTCATTCTAAGGCAAGCCAGAACAGGTAAACACAGATTATTTTAGCCCTAAGAAAACATTATTATGATAGCAAAATATTGCTGCTTTTTTATATATATGTTAGTAGTTTGACATTTCATTAAGCAAAGTTCTCTATTTTTTAAATGTATTTGTTAAATTTATATGGGCTCGTCTTAAATATTTGGCTCTGGGCAACTAACAATTAAAAACAAAATAAAAACAGTCTGCAAAATTATAAACAAAATAGCAACTGAGCATCAACACCAAGAGTCACCACCAATCAATACAACCATCAAATGGGTTCACCTGTACTTCCAGGGCCTCAGGCTTAATGGTGGAGACCTTGGGAAAAACTAGCAGGGTCAGGATGAGTTTGATCTGCAGAGAGATGATATTCCAGAGAATGGGTGCCATGGCTGAAACAGCCCTGTCTCACAAATTTGCCTTCATTCATGAGAAGCAGCTCTCTTCCTGGATCCCACTGGGGATCTGATGGGTTCCAAAACTTTAGAAAAGCAGCATCTAAACCAGGGTATCCAACCATAGCAACTTTAAGACCTGTGGCGTCAACTCCCAGAATTCCCCACCAGCATGAGTGTTGAAGGTCTTGCCAAAGTTGGACACCTGATTTAGACTAATACAATTTCCAAGCGATTGATACATTGAGCTGACCAATCTGAGTGGCAAAACTCCAAAAGTTCACTAGGGGATGACAAGGACAGAGTTTTCTGTTCTTATTTAGTGATCCCTCATATTGTTTTAGCATGCTTATCTGAATTCCATTTTTCTAATGTAACTTACGGGCATCTAAGCATTTTCGCCTCATTCATTCTGCGGAGAATGAATTCATAGATGTTATTTTCTTAAAATGGCACTGGCATGATTCAGTTTAGAAAGGAAATATATATCAAGGGCTACACTTTCTGCTACAATACTCTCTCCTGCATTGCCTTCTAATTAAGTAAAGTGTTTCATTACATTTGTTTCATACCATCAGAAAGGTATCTGTCATGGTCTTCTCAGTGAAGCTTTACTATTCAGGCAGGAACGGAAGGAAGAGTCTTAAAAGTACCACTGCACCAAAGTGTTGAAAGTGCCACTACTACTTTGTTTGACTAAAGCCAAACAAAAGCAGAGTTTGTCTTTGTTATTATATCTGGCTCATTTATATGGCACATATTTTTCTGACATTTCTTCCTTCAGATTGCATTTTCCTCCCCTCACAGTATTTTTATGACCTCTTTTTTCTTTTAGTAATTGTGAATTCTTTTTTTTTTGTAAAAAGTTTTTATTGGTTTTAAAACATTTATAGGGAAAAGGTAATAGGGTACATAGAAAATTTTAGTAGCTCCCATGTTAGCAGTAGAAATCCCCCCAAATCTCACACTTTTACAATTTTAAAGATAACGTGTAAAGGATAGCATAAACAGAATTCTTACTTTATATCAACAACATGTTCAATCATTTGTTTCTTTGTCACTTTCTAATATATCAACAATTACAATAATATTTCAGATATATTTATTTTTGTGACCTGAGCCTTTTCGATATTGCTCCCTCCTCCCTGCCCCCAGGTGGAGCCGTGCCCCCCCTCCCCATATCTTGTACATTGCTGCCTTTTTCCCCACCTCCGCTATCTTCGTCCTCTGGGAGGGAAATATGTTTTTTAATAAAGGCCTCTGCCTCATCCACTGTCTTAATTCTAACTCGGCTTCCCTCCCAGAAAATCAGCATTCTTTCTGGCAATAACCATCTGAACCAAATTCCTCTATTGTATAGTTTCTTTGATAAGGAAGAGTACTTTCTCCTTTTTTCTATAATCTTTTTTGGAATTTGCTTTAGAATGGTAATTTCTTTATCTTGGTATTTTAGAGGTCCCTCCCTGTGGGCCCCTAGTACCTCATCTCTCGTGGTCCTCCTGAGAAATTTAACGTGTACCTCTCTTGGAACATTATGAATTCTGGCATATGCTGAATTAATTCTATAGACCAGGTCTATATCCCACCACATCTGCTCTTTATTTCTCTTAAGGTATTCTGCTAAAATTGTGCTCATAATATCTTTAAGATCTTCATTTTCTGTCTCTGGTAGATTCTGGAACCTGAGAAAAAAAGACATTCTTTCCAATTCTATTTTGGCCATAAAGTTTTCCAGTTCTAAATTTCCCCTTCAGACCTCCTTAACCCTTTCCTCCATCCCAGCTGCCCCTTCCTCCAGTACCGCAATCCTCTGTTTATTCTCTGTTGTGTTATGTTGTACCCCTCTGAGTTCATTTTTGAGGTCTGCCACTTCCTTCCTCAGTTCGTTTTGACCTCTCATAATTTCCTGAAACATTTGGTTGACAGATAATTCTTTTGAACTTTCTCCAGCCGCTTCTTTTTGTAGCAATGAAGTAATTTTCGGCTGCTGGGTGCTTGGGCTGGAAGTCGCCGATGCAGGAGCCGAAAGTGACTTGCCCAGTGAAGGTTTCTTAGGTCCCATTGTCTAAGTTCAGAGATGGTGAATCTTATGCAAAGAAAACGGTGTCGCCGGAGCGCGCAGCCAGGCTGGTCCAGGGTAGCAGGCAAATCCGAAAGTAAAAAGTTAGTTCTCCTTCACTGTTCCAAGACACGGAGGTATACCAGGAAGGGAAAAACCAAATAATCAAATCCAGAAAGTCCACGAAGCAGAAGAGATTCGGAGCACCCTCAAGGGAGATGTTAAAAGATGCCAGAAATCATTTTTTCCCCAGGGTGGTTTCAAAAGGCAGACTTCATTTATAAGTACAGAAACGAGAATGGAGGGGAGCCATTTTGACTCCTCCTTTCTGCAGGGAGAAGAGCAAAAGTTTTAATTTTTAAAAACAGCTCAGCAAGCACTCTTGCAACTGTGATTTCAGTCTTTCTCACATAGTTAATTCGAGTGGCAAGTCAGCCTTTGTTCTCTCTCCATTCCGAAGTGGAGAGAGAGAGTTTGAATGCCGCTTTATCCGAGGGGGGGTTAGAAAAGAAAAACTCCCCCCTCCAATCTTCGGTTTAAAATAGATTGAACAGAAACTTACGATAGCCTGCTGCTTATCCGTTACCGATAGTTGAAGAGATTAGGAAGGATCCTCCACAACCAACATTTCAGCCACGCTTCCTTTGATTAACTTGTTTCCTCCGGAGCCCATTCAGTGAAGGGGCAAGCATGCCCCCCCTTCTGCTCCCCGGCTCCTGGGGCGAAGCTGGAAAACCTCCCACTGGCTGCCGCCGGGTCTGGGGGGTTCCAACAAGCCACCCTACGGCAGGGGTCCCCTCCAAAGTCCCCTGTGCTCCAAACAGAGCCCACCGAGAAGACAAGCGGCAGACAAAACGTCCGTCGCCTGCAGGGACCGGAAGTCGAATCAGTAATTGTGAATTCTAACACTTGTGTTTAAAATATCAGAACTTGCTTTGTAACATGACTCCCATTTACTCCATTGACCACAACAGAGGGAAGCACTCTGCAAGAAAGAAATATACTGTTGATTTATACCACACTTTGTAACTATGCAGTTGTTAAAACTTTCAACTTTGCACAGCTTAAAACTTAAATTTAAGCAGGAATGTGTAGGGTGGAAAGAGGTAATTGGCCTCACCCATCCTAGCCAATCCACCATGTGCGTCCCTCCCCTGCCACTCCTCCCCCTCTGTTCCTCCCACACCACCTCACCCCATGTGATTCGCCATGAGACAAATTGCCATGGCTGATTCACCATGTGGGACAATTAGCCATGCATCCTGGCAGCCAATTCACGTGCGAAGGGTTGGGCTTCTGTCTTCCATGGACCTGGTGGGCAGAAAAGGCGCTGTGTGGGGCAGGCAGTGCCGGGAGGCAGGGGATATGGTGGTTGCTGTGCAGGGCAACTGGTGGTCGCTCCTTCTCCCTGGCACTTGGCTTTTTGAGCTATTTTAATTGGCAGCGAGGTGATTTTAGACGTTATTTAGATCCTCGCAAGTACATCCCTGCTTTAAAAACAAAGTCCAAACAGCCTTCAAGTAAAAGTAACTTCAAATGGCCATATCATCTTTCTCTCCTTCCACACTTGAAATGGCATGGTTAGCTAATTGCATGTGCTATACACGTGATAAAACCCACAGCTTTGCTCTGTGACGTATTATAAATATAGGAGATATTACACTGCTAAGCATGAATGTTTATCTCCAGAAAGTTAAACGGAGTCTTTTAAAATCAATAGAGTGGTATGCCACAAATAGAATCTGCAGTTGCTTTCTGTTACATAACAGGTTTCTCATACAAAATGTTCACATTCAGAACGTTGCTTTTAGCCACAATTATCCAAAGCTGTATATCTTATGCTCCAGAACAAATGGTTACCGTATTCAAGGCCAGATAAAGTATCTTAGTGTTTTGGGTAACAAAGCTGAGATATTTTAAAATTTCATTTCATTTTTGAAGTATCCTGTTCTTCTCTTCTCTTCTCTCCCCCCCCCCCCCCCCTCTCTCTTCTTTCCTACCTTTTGGTGGTTTCCTTCTATTAGCTATGTTATAAAAAATAATAATAGCACTCTCTTATTAAAGTGTAGACATCTTATTTTTCAACTTCCACTATTACTAACTTCCAGCTGGGGTGAATGTGGCTCGCTAATTTCCTGTTTCTCAACCATGGCAACTTTTAAGATGCATGGACTTCAACTCCTGGAATTCTCCAGGCAGTTGCTAAGATTGAGAAACGCTGCCCTAACTGTTTACATAACATCATTCTGTTTAATCAAAGAGCCTTTCTCAACTTGCTGTCTTCCCCAGATATTGGGGCTATATTACCTAACCAAGTCAGCCAGTTAAGCAAAGATTATAAAAGAAAAGAATCGATTGAAGTTCTTACTTTGCTTTAAGCCAGGGGCCAACCCCCAGTTCGCACCCCAGTACTGGTCTGCGGCTCATTGGAAAACAGCAGTGAAGCTCTATTTGCACAAGTTGCGTGCATGTGCGCAAAACCATCTCCTCTCCCCTCCTGCTACCACTGTCACTGCCAGTCCACAGAGCCAGAAAGGTTGGTGACCACTGCTGTAAGCAATATGTCTAAACTGAGGCTGAACTGAATCTTTTTTTTTTACAGGTTCAATTCTGTTCATAGGAAGACTTACAAATCCTACACTCTAAACTTAAAATTAATTCATCTACTTGTCTACTTTTCCAAAGCCACTGAGGCAACGCTATACATATCTAAGTAGCACGTTTGATCTTGGATTTTTTTTCCTTTTAATGAACCTGTAATCCCTTGCATCGCGGTGGAGTCAGGGTGATAGAACAGAGCTCAAGTGTTTACTGGCTGAATGCCCTTCCTGACACCTATGCAGAGTTCGCAGCAGACAATGACTAATTGTGCACACAGAGAGAAATATCTGCCGCCACCTAGGATCCAAAGCACAGCCTCCTAATTTTGAGGTGACAGCTCCACCTCTAGACAGGGGTGGGTTGCTGCCGGCATTACTGCCAGTTTGGGGCGCACGTGATTTTACATTACTGCTGGTTCGGTCCAAACTGGTAGGAATCCACCTCTGCCTCTTGGCCACCACACCAGAGGTGGTATTCAGCAGGTTCTGACCAGTTCTGGAGAACCAGTAGTGGAAATTTTGAGTAGTTTGGAGAACCGGTAAATAATACATCTGACTTGCCCTGCCCCTATCTATTTTCTGCCTCCTGAGTCTCAGCTGATCGGGAGGAAATGGGGATTTTGCAGTAACCTTCCCCTGGAGTGGGGAGGGAATGGAGATTTTACAGTATCCTTCCCCTGCCACGCCCGCCAAGTCAAGCCACATCCACTAAGCCACGCCCACAGAACCGGTAATACATTTTTTTTGTATCCCACCACTGCACCACACATTCACATTTCATCTTGGAATATCCAGAGGAAATTATGGGAACAATAAATCATAATAGTTTTTTTTTGAGGGGAGGGGGTGGGTAGCTTCAGTAACCACGAAAATAAGGAAACGATGACCTGTGATGCTACCAACTTTAATTCAAGCATATTAAAATGAATATGCAGTGGAAAAGAACTGAAGCACAGGCACCAGATATAGTAATGCCTGGACCTTTCCTTCTTTCACTAAGCCACTACTTCTCAGCCAGGTGTCTTCTTGATGTGACACACACATATCATTCCACCTACTCTGCATTTGGGGACACAATGCTGGGGAAGAATGGCTGGGGAAAAAGAGCTTTTACTGTCTTAAGATTGTATTTCAAAGCAGGAAAAATTCAACGGATCCAGAAGGCATAGAGTTGAAGAAACCAATACTGGGTATATGATATCTCTAAAGTCTGCACCCCCAAAACTTGGATATAGCACACAGAACTTTTCCAAAGTTTTCAACACGTTGTAATTCTATTGTGCTAGCAGGACAAAACATTTGAAGTAATAGTTGCATTTGATTGTTTTTAACTAAATGTGTATATTCAGGAAAAATTTGGTTTGGTCTGAATCTACACATTTTCATATCTAAAAATGAATGCTAAGAATAGAGGCTGAGAGATTTTTCTAAGGAAAACGATGCTGACAGTTTTTCCTTCAGAGTTATTTCTCAATCCCAGTAAAACAAATGGGAAACTCCCATTGGCAATGAAATGAATCTAGGGATAGGCTAGGCTTAGGTCTACGTGAACTTGTGGCCAAAAACTAATGCTAGGGATAGATTCTTAGTGGTTTTCTAAGGAAAGTGACATTGATAGCTTTTCATTCGGACTTCTTTGTGGACCATAGTAAAACACATTGGGAAAATCCCATTGCCCATGAAAATGAAAGATAGGACTAGGGATAGGGTTAAGGTTAGGTCTACTTGCAGTCATGATTATAAATATTGGTAGGGATATATTCTTAGCAGTTTACCAAAGAAAGAAATGGTGTCAGCTTTTTGTTCGGAGTTATTTCTGGACCACAGTAAAACATATAGGAAAAATCCCATTGACAATGAAAATGAATCTAAGGTTAGGGTTTGGTCTATTTGGAGTCATGGCTAAAAACTAATGCTAGGGATAGAATTATAAAGGTTTTCTAAAGAAAGCAATCTTGATAGCTTTTCATTTGGAACTCTTTCGTGGGCCTGTGTGGGCCTTGTGGAGTGGCGCTGCCAGTATTTGCTGAAAGGGCAATGCTGATGTCTATTTGGGAAAAAAAAGTTTCATACTCCTAACTAAAGGTTACTTTCCAATGTTTATATCATTTGAGTTGTTATTTAAGGTGTTTGCAGATTAAAGTCTACTATCTGAATGGATGTTGATGATGGTACATTATAGACTTATTTTGTGAGTTTGTAGTAATTATAATGCTGTTTATTTGGGGGGGGGGATCTGGGTAGATGAGTGACTATACAAATCAAATGAATGTATGGATAAATGAATAAACTTGGTCCAAGAAATTTCTTCAGGCTTGTAAGCCATTTTGCATATTCATAAAATCGATCAAGGGGATGTGACCTGCTTAACAAATGTCGTGACTTAACTCTGTGACTCTGGGTCAGTTAGTCATAAATTGAGGACTACCTGTATTATAATGTCAACATAACGCAGAGCATAGCTTTTATAGCCTTATTTCCTGTACTTGTTTTCTTGTACAAAACATTTCCTTTCCATACATTGAGCATGAAGTAAAATACATTTTGAAATAAAACAAATTATTTCATTCTTACTGAAGAAATATATTCAAACAACTATCCCGTTTCCCTGAAAATAAGACCTCCTCAGATAATACGCCCTCCTGAAAATATTGCAAAACAGCAGCAGCCATGAGGTGACCACGCTCGCCGCCTCCTGCACTTCAAAAATAATAAAAAAGAAGAAATAATTTTTAAAAATAAGAAATAAAGCCAAGTGCTTATTTCGGGGGTCAAAAGAAAATAAGACTGTTATGTACTGAAGTTCCCTGCCATAGGCTTGCATTGCTGGCTTCTGATTAGCTAAGACGCGAGCAGCCTGCTGGCGGAAGAAATCAGCTACCTGATTGGTTAAGCGTCTGACAGCTCTAGTATAAAAGAGCTGTCAGCTGTCCTTTGCTTTGCTGTTTGCCGGTTCAAGGTTTGCCTTATATATGAGCTGTTTGTCATTGTTAATAAAGGTTGTGTTAGCTTCAACCTGCCTTGCCTCAGTCCCTGTCTGCCTCGTTCTCCCTATAGAACACTGGCGACAAAGGTGGGATCAGGTCTGAGGTAAAGGGCTCAGAATGCCGAGAATGCCGGCAAAAGTGAAGTCACTGTTAGAGCTGTCTCAAGTCACCAAGTGACGAGACGTCGCTCAGAGCTGATTCTTTCTGATTCTTTCCGCCCGTCCTTCTCAGGATGGCTACCCAACCGGCATTCTCGGCATTCAGACCGGCCACTGAAACATGGGACGCTTACCTCAAATGGTTTGAGTGCTTCCTGGAGGCAAACGACTTCACTGGTTTGTCTAGTGGCCGTAAAAGAGGCTATTTCCTCAGCGCCTGTGGCCACGAGATGTTCGGCACAGCCAGGGCTTTAGCAGCCCCTCAGTCGGTGCACTCAATGCCCTGGGAGACACTTTTGGAGAAGTTAAAAAACCATTATTCTCCAACTCCCTCACACATGGCGAGACGCTATGCGTTCCGACAGAGTCCAGAGAGAAGGGGAATCTGTGTCGGATTACGTGGCGTCCCTCAGGACAGCGGCTCTACATTGCAATTTCCCTGTGCTGGACGATGCCCTGCTAGAACAGCTGGTCTGTGGTATCAGAGACCTCAGACTCCAGAGACGTTTGCTGGCGCGAAAAGAGCTGACCCTTCAGGCAGCCGTGGATGAAGCCACAGCATACGAAATGTCGGATAAGTCCACGGCGGAAATTCAAAAATTTCTGCTGCCAGCCAGCTATGCCAGCAGGGGCCATGCTTTCCACTACGACGAGGTCGAGGACAAGGACCTCTCAGACGTCGAGGAAGACATCAGCCGCCTCAACCTGACTGCCTGAAAGAAATGAATTCAAAGTGACTTTTTGCCTCAATCTGGATGCCTCAGCTGTGGCGGGAACCATGCAAGGTCTGTTTGCAGGTTCAAAGCTGCCATCTGCCAGTGGTGTGACAGGAAGGGACATTTGGCCAAGGTGTGCAGGGCGGCTATGCCTTTCACTGACCAGCCCCCTGAACGCACGTTACCAAGACAGCCCATGAAATGGGTTCCTAAACACCGCGAAGACTGTTTTGCCATAGCGGGTGACCATCAACATCCTGAGTGGGGCATCAGCCATGCTTCCCTAGCAAAGCCAGCCCACAAAATTTACTTGACTGTCCGAATTGAGGGAGAGCCCTGCAAAATGGAAGTGGACACTGGCTCTTCCAAATCCCTCGTATCAAGGGCCACTATCCAATGGATAGTGCTCAGCCTTACTAAGGCTACCCTTAAGCAGTGCCCGGTTCGGCTCAGGAACTGTCAGGGACAACAAATTCCAATTGTGGGTTGCGGCACATTCCAGGTTGCCAGCCACAATTTCCAGGGGCCTCTTCCCCTCATCATCGTTGAGGGGCAGCTGCCCAGCCTCCTAGGGCTGGACTGGTTCTCGGCATTGGGGCTCAACGTTTCCGGCATCCACTCTGTGGTTCCAGACTGTTTTGCCACTCTGACCAGTGAGTTCGCAGATGTCTTCGATGACCGGCTCGGTAAATATATGGGGACACCCATTTTGTTTAATTTGGACCCCCAGGTGGCACCAATACGCCTTAAGCCTAGGAGAGTGCCATTTGTTCTACGGCCCAAGGTAGATCGTGAATTGGACAAATTAATTGCACAAGGGGTGTTAGAGCAGTGGACCATTCCCCCTGGGAGACGCCCATAGTGATACCCAGCAAACAGGATGGCAGCATTAGGATCTGTGGAGACTTTAAATGCACCATCAATAGAGGGTTGCAAGCGAACCCTTACCCTGGACCAGTGGTGCAGCACCTGCTCCACTCCCTGGGGCGGGGAAATGTGTTTGCCAAGCTGGACTTGGCACAAGCCTACCAACAGCTTCAGGTGGACGAGGCCACTGCCATGGCCCAGACCATCGTGATCCACCGGGGAGTTTTCAAGTGTAAGAGACTGCAGTTTGCGGTTAGTGCAGCCCCAGGCATTTTTCAGAGCCTGATGGAGTGGTTGCTCCAAGGGCTTCCAGGGGTAGTACCCTATTTTGATGATGTGTTTGTATCTGCCAGGGATCAAGCCGAACTCATCGTGAAGCTAAGGGCCGTCCTGAGTCGTTTTTGCCAGGCTGGGCTAAAACTTAAGCGGGAGAAATGCAAGATAGGTGTCCCCAGCATAGAATTTTTAGGTTACCTCATGGATGCCAAAGGCATCCACTCTACCCCATCCAAAATAGAGGCAATCAAAAAAGCCCCCACGCCCACATCTAAAGTGGAGCTTCAAGCCTTTCTTGGGCTTCTCAATTTTTACGCCATATTTTTGCCCCATAAGACTTCCTTGGCTGAGCCCCTACAGGTTTTTGGACTCTAACATGGCCTGGCATTGGGGTTCTAAAGAAGCCCATGCTTTCAGGGCGGTTAAGGATGTCCTCACATCCCAGTCACTGCTGGTCCAATACAGTGACCGCCTTCCTTTGGTTTTGGCGTGTGATGCATCGCCCTTTGGCATTGGGGCTGTTCTGAGCCATGTCCTTCCTAATGGCTCAGAAGCCCCAATTGCCTATTATTCCCGCACACTCTCGTCTGCGGAAAGAAACTATAGTCAGCTAGACAAAGAAGCCGTAGCTGCTGTAGCAGGGGTCAAACGTTTTCACGACTATGTTTATGGTCATTTTTTCCAATTGGTCACTGACCACAAAACCCTCTTGGGCCTCTTGGTGGGGGACTGCCAGACCCCCCAAATTTTGTCACCTAGGATGCCCAGGTGGACAGTTTTCATGGCTGCTTACAATTACCAGCTGCTCTATAGGCCAGGAAAGAATTTGGGGCATGCAGACGCCCTCAGTTGCTGCCCCCCTGCCAGCATCTGTTGTAGACCCTGCCCCCACTGCCTCAGTCCTCCTAGTTGAGGAATTAGCAATGCCAATATCCTCCCGGGATATTGCAAGGCTATCTGCAAAAGACCCCGTTCTCTCCAAAGTGCTGGACTGGGTGCGCAGGGGGTGGCCGCAAGGGCCAGTTGGTCAGGAGCTTCAGCCTTTTTACGTATGCCAGCATGAGCTATCCGTTCTCAATGGATGCCTGCTGTGGGGAAACTGGGTAGTACCTCCTCCCAATCTTAGAGCGCCAATTTTAAGTTGCCTGCACACTGCTCACCCAGGAATTGTGCGCATGAAAGCACTGGGCAGGAGCTACGTGTGGTGGCTCAAAATTGACCAGCAGATAGAAGACTGGGTGGCTGCCTGTCAACAATGCCAGCAGTTGAGGCCGGCTCCCCCCTCAGTGCCCATCAGATAGTGGGACATGCCCCGGGCTCCATGGGCACGAGTCCATTTGGACTTCGCTGGCCCGTTCCAAGGGCAGAACTTCTTAATTGTAATGGACGCCGACTCAAAGTGGGTGGAGCTGGCACTCATGCCATCCACCACTTCGGAGGCTGTCATAAAGGTGTTGGGAATGCTTTTTGCAACCCATGGGCTGCCAGATGTGGTGGTGTCCGACATCGGGCCCAGTTAACGTTGGTGCCCTTCCAAATGTTCCTAGGACAGCTAGGCATACGACATGCGACCACGGTTCCGTTTCACCCAGCCGGCAATGGCCAGGTGGAGCAGACTGTCCGGTCTGCTAAGGAGGCATTGGGCCGCCTGGGGACAGGAAATTGGCACAACAAATTGTCCCAATACCTCTGGAGCAACACACAACACCGTGCCCAGTCACCAACCAAAGTCCAGCAGAACGGCTGATGGGGCGCCAGCTCTGGACAACCCTGGACCGGCTGCACCCCAGCTATGTATCAGAAAAAAGGCCCAAACCTACCCTGATGAACTAACGCCGCCAGAAGCCGCTCCCGCGACTTGCCCTGACACACTCTCATCGGCTGCCCTACCTGGTAGTCCAGTTGGTCTAGCGGAGGTCACTCTTCCCGCCGTCTCGGCCGCTCAGTCTCCAGTAGTTCCACAGGCCCAGCCAGCAGAGACTCCTCCTTTGACCGCCGCCCCTGAACTAAGACGATCAGGGCGGAGCCGATGCCGGCCGGCGTACTTGGAGGACTACGCATGTGCCAACCGGGAGGAGAGGGGTGTTATGTACTGAAGTTCCCTGCCATAGACTTGCATTGCTGGCTCCTGATTGGCTAAGACGCGAGCAGCCTGCTGGCGGGAGAAATCAGCTACCTGATTGGTTAAGCGTCTGACAGCTCGAGTATAAAAGAGCTGTCAGCTGTCCTTTGCTTTGCTGTTTGCCGGTTGAAGGTTTGCCTTACATATGAGCTGTTTGTCATTGTTAATAAAGGTTGTGTTAGCTTCAACCTGCCTTGCCTCAGTCCCTGTCTGCCTCGTTCTCCCTACAGAACAAAGACCTTGCCTTATTTTCGGGGAAGCACGGAATCTTTTGAAAGAGCAGGAAAGGTAACCTAATGCTGAATTCACTTTTATTCATTGTGCTGCAAAAGAGGCCACTTACGAGCATGAAATGATTTATAGGAACTACTACAGACTCATGAACCCTACATAAGAAGACAAACCTACACCACTTTTATAAAATCTAACTTAAGCTTGATTTAGTTAAATAGCATAGTCTCCCTCCCTCCCTCCCTCTTACTCTCTCTCTTTCCTTCTCTCTCTCTCTCTCTCTCTGTCTGTAAAACTTCCAGGGTGAATAAATTCAGGATCTAATTCAAGAGGGATAAGGCTAATAGGTTCATTTATTCTTCACTTTTGTGCCATTGGGAATGCCTGACCTTAACACCAGCTGGTGTTAAGTACTTTCTCTTATGAGGAACAAACTTAAAGCCAGAATACCCAACAAAGAAGCTGTCTCAGGGATTGCAGGGTCAGCCAAAAATACACTGCAATGAGTTTGATTTCCATATATATTTTTAGAAAGGACAATGATGTTTAATGGAACAATCTGTTTCCTCCTCTTGCTGCCTCAACAGAGTGCTCTAGTAATAAGGTGACCAACTTTTTTACAATGAAAAGGAGGACAAAACACGTTCTATTGTCCAAAGTAGTAACCCTTTTTAATGTGATTTTTCAAGACGTTAGGGGGGGGAGGGCTCTTTAAGAATTAGATCAAAAACACCAAGATAGGTAGTTGGCTGCACAGCAATCTCGAAAGGATTTCCATTCAAGCCTAAGAATCGGGCATTAATTTCAGCATGCCTTCAAAGGTTTTTGCAAGTCAATCTGATGGAGGAGAAAATCTCCTGGGCTTTCCAGAACCTTTCTATCCCACAGAATAGCAATCTGGCTGTCTTTCCATTGGGGGAAATGGAGATAGCTTTGGGAATCCAACGACTATTTTATATATATTATAAAATCCGAAGCAAATCAGGAATATGAGCATTATATGTCGCATGCCCACGTACACTCTCAACCCCTTCCCCTCCTGACTTTTACACCAGGTTTAGAATGAGCTGGAAAGGACCTTGGAGGTCTTCTAGTCCAGCCCCCTGCTGAAGCAGGAGAACCACCTTCAGATCTTTTTAACCATCTCCTCATGCAGAAGTCCTGGAAACCCGACAATTCTTTTATAAGAAGCTTCCACTTGGCTTAATCATAAACGCCACAACAGATGGTCTTTGGAGTTTTAATGATGTTTGCTTTGATTTGGGGGAGAGAAGGAAGATAGGGCGTAATGTTTTTAGGCCACTGCATAAAAAAAGAGAGAGCTAGTCATTCTTTAGTTTCCTAAGCTTCACAAAACAGGTTAGATATATAGATGTTGAGACTTTGGAAAAAGTTCAGAGAAAAGCAACTAAGATGACCAAAGGCCTGGAGACTGTTGGAAGAAATGTCCTTCTGGGTTCAGTTCCAAGTGGGGGAAAAGACATTGGAAACATGGAGGCTGCTTGGAAAGATGGTTTAATGGTGAACAGGATCACATGGCTTGAGCTCCTGAACAGAAAAGGGGGATTGCATGCTTCCAGATGTTGGATAAAGAAGAAAAGAGAAAAAAAGGAGCTTGCTGAGTGTTCCTGAGTTTTTTATACTGTTTGGCTCCACCTCTCTGTTTCCTGTTCCTGTGTAAGAAATGTATTCTGATTGGTTGTCATACTCCCAAGGACGGGGTAGGTGGGTGTCTTAGCTAGCTTTGTAGGTTGTGTGTCTTTTGAGTCCCAAACGTGGTTGTTCCAGGATGCCATGTGTTTCTGTAGAAGGCTAATCCTACCTTTGTTAAATAGACTAGACTAGCTCAGGACCCCTAATGGCCCATTGACAAAGGTGGGGGCTATTAAGAGTGAGTCTGTTTCCTGCCTAAAAACATGTTTCTCCATTTCTGATCCAGGGAAATATAATATTCTACCTTTTCAATATTTCCCAGGATATTTCATTTTTCTAGGAGAGGGGTAGGTTTTAACTTTCTACAAGACTAAAATATGAAGAACGGCTGCAGGCTTCGGCTTTGGCTAGCTAGCCTAAAGGAAAGAAGAATTAGGAGTGACATGGTAGCAATATTCCAGTATTTGAGGGGCTGCCACAAAGAAGAGGGGGTCAAATTATTTTCCAAAGCACCAAAGGGCAGGACAAGAAACAATGGATGGATACTAATCAAGGAGAGAAGCAACCTGGAATTGAGGAGAAACTTCCTAACAGTGAGGACAATTAACCAGTGGAACAGCTTTGCCTTCAGAAGCTGTGGGTGCTTCATCACTGGAGGTATTGAAGAAGAGATTGGACAGTCACTTGTCTGAAATAGTATAGGTTCTCCTGCTTGAGCAGGGGGCTGGACTAGAAGACCTCCAAGGTCCCTTCCAGCTCATTAATTCTATTGTTATCTATTTTATATCATCTCGGTAAAATCTGTCTCATCCTTGATCTCTCTTCTACCTGTCGAAGACGCGAGAGAAAATCTGCGAGAAGAAAATTCTTTGCACTCGAGATGGAAGGGGCAGTTGATATAGCGGCGGCGACGATTTCTAATAACCGCCATGAAAGTCAGCTCGTAGCTAAACTAAGCCGGGCTTTCCTCTTCCCGCTTGACTCTTCTTATATCCCATTCCACCGCCCCGCTTTCCAATCGGGCGCACAAGATGAGTCAAGAGTCTCCCTTGGAGATCCGGAAGTCGCCCGAGAAAGCCGTTGCGACCGTAGCCCTTTGGGGTTGCCACTCTCTTCCGAGTGCGCAAGCGCGGCCAGAAAGGGTAGGGCGAGCGGGCGAGCAGGGCGTGCGGAGCTTCTGGTCGAGGTGGCGGCCCCGTTCTCGCGCTCTCCATGGCTGCTCAGCCTCCGCCGTCCGTGCCGCTCACCCGGCGGCCCCTGTTGCTCGGCCAAGCGGAGGGCTCGCAAGACGCGGTGACCATGGCGGCCATCGTGCCCAAGGAAGAGGGGCTCATCAGCGTCTCGGAGGACAGGTGAGGAGGGTCGGTCGGACGAGGCTTGCATGGTCCCGAGCAGTTCAAAGGGAAGGGAAGGCTGAGCCGCTCTCTTGCCCGGCGGTGCCTGCCCGACGTTGCGGCTCCATCAGCTGCTGCAAGGTTGGGGCTTCATGGGGAGAAAAGCAGTCCGCCTCGGCTACCTGGAGCCGCTGGTCTCTGTGCAGAGGAGCGAGTCCGAGCTGGCGCGGCTCCTGGACGAAACAGCGTTCCGCATCCCGGTCAGTGCGGGCGAGGGCTCCGGGTATCTCCGCGAAAAGATCTCTCGGTGTAGCATCGGGACGAGGCAGTCTGTGCCAGGTGCATCTCCGTCGCTCGCTGAACAGGCGAAGCCGGGAAGTCAGCCCGTCTGGAGCCGCCTGCTCGAGTCTTGGCAGCTCCGCTCCTAAAGGAAGGTTGGGAAGGCGGGATTGACTTGGTGGGAATGGAGTGAGCAAGCAGATCGCGGTATCAAGGGGCTGGTGAGATCCCAAACGAGCGGATCCCTTTCTTTTCTAGGTCTTGTGATCCCAAAGCCAAGCTTAGGGGGTTGGAAATACTGTACTAGGATGTAACTGTAAGCCAAGCGGCTGTGTTGTTTTACCCTCCCAGCTATCTTGTTTCTCTACCTGAAATTACCTACCTACCTTATCTGTTTGTCTACCTTATCTGTCTGCTTGCCACCGATCTACTTTATGTCTGTCTACCTACTTACCTTGTCTGCCAGCCACCTACCTATTCTATCTGTTTGTCTACCTTGTCTGTTGTGTGTCTGTCTGCCACTGATCTACCTTGCCTACCTACCTACCTACCTTGTCTATCTGCCTGTTACCTACCTATCTTATCTGTTTGTCTACCTTGTCTCTCTGTCTGCCACCAATCTACCTTGTCTATCTACCTACCTACCTTATCTGCCTGCCTGCCACCTACCTATCCTATCTATTTCTCTACCTTGTCTCTCTGCCTGTCTGCCACTGATCTACCTTGTTTATCTAACTACCTACCTTGTCTACCTGCCTGCTACCCATCTATCTTATCTGTCAACCTTGTCTGTCTGTCTACCTTATCTACCTTGTCTATCTGTCTGTATCTACCTACCTTGTCTGCCTGCCTGCCAGCCACCTAATCTGTCTGTCTGCTGTCTACCTACCTACCTTATCTGTGTCTGCCTGCCCCCTACCTACCTGCCTTTTCTGCCTACCTACATATCTTTCTATCACGTTTTTGAAGCATCCATCTCCCTCAAAGAGTTGTTGGAGACTTGTTGCCTCCAGTTATACACTTTATAGCCAGTAATTGCTCTGAGGCTTTCTTGGTTTCACCTGCATTGCCTCTTTAGGATTGCCAGCTAGCAATGCTGCAGTGCATAATTGGCAGGATTCTCCTACAGTATGCGACTCTTTTAGAGAGCAGTGGCAGAAAAGAGTAAGGAAAGCTTGGTGCTGCTACTGGAAAAAGGGAAAAGCAGTTTGGGGAGAAAGGAGGGATTTAAGGGAGAGAACCAGCACGATTTGCTTGTCATTGTTTCACCCCACTGTTTTCTTCCCATGTGAGGTCAGAATGCATGTGGACAAATTAAGGAGGGGCTTTACCGATGCTGCTGGATTAAACTCTTGGCTGCTCTGGTCCATATGGCCAAAGATGAGGGCCAAAGATATATATATCTATATATATACCCCAAGAGCCCTCATCTTACATGGGAAAAGACCCGAATACAACAAGACCAACATACCTACACCCATGAAAATCTACAAATATATATATTTGTTTTCGTAGATTTTCACAAGTATAGGTATGCAGGTCTTGGCGTATTCGGGTCTTTTCCCATGTAAGATTGACAGTATCTTGGCGACGTTTTGATGCGGTCACACTTGTCATCTTCAGGCTGGTGCCTTTGGCTTCATGCTTGTGCGAGCAAAGCGTGATCGGAGCTGCTGTTTTTCTATAAATATAGGTGGGTGGGTGTGGAATGTTGGCTTTGTTGCTATAATAGATAGAGTTAAATGAAGGAGGGATAATGATAACAATGTATATATATGTATGTATGAGTACAACATAAGGAAATTGGATGTAAATTGTAAGCAGTGATTTGGAAAGGAGGATTATAAATTTTTGTTACTAAATATTATTGATGTTTAGTCAGAATAGGCCATAAGGATATAGTGTTTTTGGAGGATATTAGAAATAACAAATGAAATGCCAGTATGTGGTTATGTTTTAAATCTTGGTATGATGATTTTATGATGAAGGACGTTTAAACAACTATAGTCAAATGAAAATGGAGGTATGATGATGGTAATATGTATAAAAATATCTGATTTAAAATACTTGAGTTAATACGAATTTTGTGACGACAGTGGAAGAGACCACAAAAGCTTTTTCTAACCAACTGATACACTTTCTACAGCATGTAAAGAAGGAGGATTCTTTGTGTTGTGTTTGTTTTGAAAATTTAAAATAAAAAAAATCTTTTAATAATAAAAAAAAAGCAACAGGACATGAAATTGATTTTGAAGGAACCAGGTTAATCTCCGAAACTGAACACTTCAACAAGAGAATAATTATGGAAGCCATCGAAATAGAGAAACACCCCCACAACATGAATAAACGTGACGATACCTCCCGCCTACCAGACATCTGGAAACCAGCCCTAGTCAATAAACGAGTCCCAGCCACAAAAACCGACCCAGGACCCAGAACAACACAAGACATCATCCCCAGTCATCCTCACCAAACATCAATTCCATCAACCAATCAGTTTGGCATTTATATTTTTTTAAAATATACCTAGTACTTGACTTACTACCACAATTGAGCCCAAATTTTCTGTTGCTGAGTGAGACAGTTATTAAGTGAATCACTGCAGTTAAGTTAGTAACATAGTTGTTAAGTGAATCTGGCTTCCCTATTGACTTTGCTTCCAAGAAGGTCTGAAAAGAACTTCACATGACTTAGGGACACTGCAATTGTCATAAATTTGAACCAGTTGCCAAGCATCCGAATTTTGATGACGTGACCATGGGGATGCTGCGGTGGTTGTAAGTGTGAAAATGGGCATAAGTCACTTCTCATCGTAACTTCAATGTAAGTCATTGTAACTTCAAATGGTCACTAAATGAATGGTTGTAAATTGAGGACTATATTCTTTCCTGTTGCCTGTAGTCAATGCAGGTTTTGTAGTAGGTGAGTTCACTTGTTTATTTAAATAATTTGTATGGCTGTCCTTCTTGCTAGGGTCTTGGGGAAGAAGAGTTAAAACCAGGAAACAACAAAACAGCTCCTTTAAAAATAAGTTAATGACCACAATCAATGTGATTCCTCTGAGAACTAATTATATTATTTAGGGTTACACATAATACTTGATCACTGCTAGGGCCTGAAAGTATAGTCTTTGAATTGTGATTGTGTAACCAGCTGTGGTCTCTCTTTTTCTTCTTTTTTTCTGAAGCTCCATCCTCCTTGTGTGTTCAGCTGTTGCAATAGTTTCCAGGATTCATTTTACAAGAGAAAATTTGTAGCTCAGGTGCTCTCTGAGTGTGGTTGGCTTGTTTTTCTTTAGCAGATGTTTCATTACCAAGCTAGGTAACATCATCAATGCACTAATGAAAACATCCGCAGGAAAACAACCAAGCTCAGAAGTCTACAGGTTTCATTTTCTAGCCAGAATTTTTATGGTTGCAGGAAATCCCATCATGGAGAATATGCTGTCTCCTGTCTCTCTTTTGCTACAGCGTTCGTCCAGTTAATCCAAAGCTTTGTTCTCCGTTGGCTAAGTAACAATGTGGTGCCAACTCCTGAGGTCTCCTCCTTCTATCCTGTGAAAGTCAAGTCTGAATTTGCCACTGGGTGTGCCTATCTGTTTAATAACCAAACAGTGGAACATAAGGAACCTTGGCCATGTAAGACTCATGTGATTTTGAAGCATCTTCCTTGGAAAAATATTTCTTACTCAGCTAATTAGCGCTTGAAAGACAAATGTATGCAGGATGTAAACGGGAAGTTGCTTTAACCCCCATTGCTTGTTCTTAGCTGAGGATATTGTTTTCTGTTTGACCTGATATTCTGAACCACTAAGAAAAGAATTATGTAGGTCTAAAATGTATAAAGGTACATATGAATTTATGCTGGAAGAAAGGACATTTTATCATGTTTGGAGGATGCGTAATAAAGCCAGAAAATTTTGGATGCACATACATATGCTATTCAGAATAATTTAAAGACCAATGTACAGTTGAAACCAAAGTGTTTCCTTTTGTGATTAATGCGTAGACAGTTGGAAAAAAGTCATGGAGCCTAGGTTTTATACATGACAACTGCAGCAAGATTGTTATAAGCTTAACAGTGGGAGGGTTTGGTACTGCCCACAATGGATGAATCATTGGTGAAGATGATGGAATTTGCAGAGAAGGTTAAACTGACTTCTTTGATTAGAGAAAAGACAGCATCTATGTTTATTGCTGACATGAAGTCCCTTATAGATTTTTTTTTTTTGGCACAAAACAGAAAATTGCTTTATTTGGGGTTTTGATCATTAGAAACCATTAGATAATAGAAAAAGTGGGGGTTTTTTGTAACTGTACATATTTTTTAAAATATTTGTATTTGCTGCAAAGGAAATCAGAAGCTTCTATTTATATCTTTTATTTTTGCATTTTTGTCTCCCCCCCCCATGTCTTTATTATGTAATATGTATTAGCTTTAACTTCTTTTTAGAACTTTTAATAAAATTGATCATATAAAAAGATAATTATGCAGGATGAGCCCTGGGGTGAAGCACTCATCCTTTTATTTTCTTTCCTTGCAAAGAATAATAATAATAATAAATAATAATAAACTTTATTTCTTAGCCGCACCCTCTCCCAAAGGACTCGGGGCGGCATACAAGAAAACACATAAAATATAAAATAGACAACACATACACAATAAACAAATACATGTACATGGACATGGAGAAGGGAGGCAGATAAATAGAGACAATTAAAACACAGTAAAATCTAAAAACCCCAGAATTAAAATTAAAAAACTTAATTAAAATTTAAAAAGAATATCTCCTATCATTTTGATTGAGAAATGTACTTAGATTTAATTTAAAAAAAATGTTAGGTATAGTTTAGCAAATGCACCTGTGATTGGGCTATTGGGCAAGCGTGTCCTAAATCAACCTGACAGAAAGGAAGCAGTCATTGCAGTGAAATAATGGCACTCATAATTTATTGAATCAAGGATCTCAAAATAACCTGGCCTATTCCGCTGCAAGCACCACTCTTTCTAGCTCTCCTATTCTTCTCCTTGTTCATCTTTCCTATGTCACATGGGAGGTGGGTGGATGGGCCTATCACACACGCAATGGCCAAATTGATCAATGATGTATAAAGGGAAACATTTCAATGGTAGTTTTTACACTCTAATGATGTTAGCAGAGGGTAACAAAAGCCTCTGTTATATTTTAAGTTCCCCTCTTCCCATCCCACTGCCAGTTCTTTTGATTCATTGGTGTTGCCACTTGTAAACCAAGTTTGACAGAATATTCTGACCACCCCTTACAGTTGTGAATTTTCTTCCTCTGTTTAGTCATAAGCTGCTTCTTAATGTTTCTCACTACCTCCTGGAACAATAAAGATCAGACCTATCCTTAGAGCAGCGATGGCGAACCTTTTTTGGCTCGCGTGCCACAAGTGGGGGGAGCGCGGGGAGGTCGTGTGCCGGCGTGCCGCACCCATAATGCAACGTGCGATCCCCCAGTGCGCATGCACGCACAACGCACCCCTCCCCCCATTTTTACATGCTTTTTTCGCCCTCCCCAGGCTCTAGAGGCTTTATAGGAGCCTGGGGAGGGCGAAAAGAGCCTCCCCCGCCCACCCCCGGAGGCCCTCCGGAGGCTTCAGGGACCGTCCGGAGGCTTCCCTGACGCTTTCAGAGCGCTTAAAACCACCCTCCGAGCAAACCGGAAGTGACTTCCGGGTTGCTCGGAGGTTCATTTTAAGCGCTCCAAAGGCATTAGGGAAGCCTCCGGACGGTCCCTGAAGCCTTTGGAGCGCTTAAAACTTCCAGTTTGTTCGGAGGGTGGTTTTAAGCACTCCAAAGGCATCAGGGAAGCCTCCGGATGGTCCCTGAAGCCTTAGGAACGCTTAAAACGACCCTCCGAGCAACCCGGAAGTCACTTCCGGTTTGCTCGGAGGGTAGTTTTAAGCGCTCCGAAAGCTTCAGGGAAGCCTCCAGACGGTCCCTGAAGCCTCCGGGGGGCAGGGGGAGGCTCTTTTCGCCCTCCCCAGGATCCTATAAAGCCTCTGGAGCCTGGGGAAGGGGAAAAATAGCTTTTAAAAAGGTGAACGCCTCGTGTGCCCTGACAAATGGCTCCGCGTGCCACTTGTGGCACGCATGTCATAGGTTTGCCATCACTGCCTTAGAGGCTGCTTCTCCCATTCTGAAAATATTTTGAACAGAGAGTGCGTGTGTTGACAATACTGTTATTATGAGTCAAAATAAATGCATAAAATATTTGGTATTTTCAATAAGAGTTGATTGTTCTCGCATTTTCTCCATAGTATGCAATGCTAGATGTTTTTATGCTAGTGAACAACTAAAGGTCGGTTTTGAGTCTAAAATAGAAATTTAAAAAGTACAAGCAATGCAGGAAGGGTTCTTTGTCTTCCGCCTTTGGGAGAGATAACTAAAATTATCTATTGTATTGAGTGTGAGGGTATTGAGTGTGAGCAGGCTTTGGTGACTGGGAGCAGAGTGCAATTAACAGTTATGTATTTGATTCCATTTATAGCACTTCCCAAGTAATTATCTTGAAGTATAATAAAAATAATGTTTATTGCTTATTGAACGAGGCATCATCCATGATGATAGTTGCTGAATACCTTCATTTCTTTCAATAATGAAAAAAGCAGTCCAATTTCTGCCCTCTGGATTCACAGTATAGATGGATGAGATGGCGTGCTTTTACTTCGCTGCATTATGACTCTCGTTTATTTTGTCTTTCATGTGACAAGTGAATAGGCGTAGGCATGAATCTGAGTAGAATTTAAAAAAGAATGCTCAGTTGCCTGGAGTTTGATGCTGCAGTGAATGTTCTTGAGTGCATTTGTACGAATGAGCTACTGCAAATGACAAGTCTTCTCCCAGCCAATTGTTCTCCCTTGGACAGGTCTTGGGTCACTCAGAATAGCTACGTTGAAAAAAACGGGACTTCTACCCTGAATAATATGTAGAATGAGAAGCACTTTGATTTCAATCACATTATTTCAATAACTTTGGTTTTATTAATGGTAGTTCTGTCCTACAGCAAGAAAGTCAGTGGGGAAGCAGGCGGGGAAAGTTGCGAATTGTTGTGGTTAGTCTCCCCTATCAGTGCGCCCTTGCTCAGCCCCTCTATGTTCTCACTAACCACTCGCACGCCACTTTGCACCTTCTCCAGTCCATGTGGTATTTGCCACACAACCGTTTGTACCCTTGCCTTCCCTGTCCTTCATCATGCCTCCTATGCATTCTCACCCTCTCCCCAAACCACCCTCAGTCATCTTTCCCAGCTTGTGTGGCACCTTTCGCACAACCCTTTGTGCACCTCCTCGACCTCCATGGCCCTTCTTGGTCCATCCCTTGCGCCCTCCCCAATCTTCCCTCACACCTCCACTCACCTTCCTTCCTTCTCCCACTTACCTGCCTGCTGGCATAGGACTTACAACTTTCTGAAGGCTACCCCAATTGACTTTGGTCATGGGAAGTCAGCAACACGTCTCACCTAACAACTGTGGGATTCAGTTAACAACAGCAACCAGGACTTCATAGATTGCCATCACTAAACATTGCACTTGTGTTTTTATGATTGCATCACTTAGTAATAAAAATTCCAGCCGCAATTGCTGTTGTAAGTTGAGAACTACCTGTATAGATTAGGGAAGGAACCATTGTTTTGAAATACACCGCAGAACTAAAAATAAATGATGTAAAAACATTCCTTCAGTTGCTAAAAGTCTCTTTATTGGACTAAGTGAGCAGAAACCGAAAAAAACCAGCCCTTTGAGAAGGTTAAATAAAACCGGACTAATTGGGCTAGATTTTTCCCTTCCTGCTCTTAATTCTTTTCTTCTTCACAGCTCTGGGATGCTTTTTTAATTTTAATTTTTATCTTGTCCCTGGACAAGATTAGGCTCCATCGCTTCCCTCAGTGCTTCGGTGTGCATCCTGAGTTTAGGCTCCGTTTGTTTTATATTTGTTTCAGGTTACATAGGATTTTCTGGAATGACCAGGACTGTACTGTTTGTTTTTCTGAACAATTATCTTTGCTAGGAACAGTGTTTGAATTGTATTCTGAACAATTGGGCAGGAGCCATAGAATAACAATGTGAGTGTATATTTCTGGGGAAATTAATCTTAGAACTGCACAAGAAGTTTTTGTTTTGTCCCTTTTGACCTGCTCATGTTTACAGTTAGTGAAACCTGTTCCTTCCCCAATCTTGCATCATGCGAAGTGACTAAATTAATCTCTGTTACTGTCTGAAACTTTCTTTTCCTGCTCACCTTGCTCTGATAATTATCCTGATCTACTGACAGCCTAATGAGAATTCTATTTGACTGGTCTCACATAACAATATATCAGGTAAATAACTGCTGGCAAGGTAATATGTTCAAACTATTCAGTCATCAAATGAGTTATCTCAAAATGCCAAAATAGGTTACATACTGTACCTCAGTTTGTCCAAATGTATCTGTTACATCAAGTGTTCAAGTTAGTTTTCTCCTTCCATTTTGTCAAGGCTAATGTAAGTGCTACAGTTTGTTTCTATTACTTGAATCATTTCTTGGGTTGCGTGTTGAATATTTGATGCACTTCAGAGGCTCGTGGGAAGGGTCCGAGGGTGACCATTGTTTGCACAGAATAAAGCTGAGCACCGCAGCAATTCTCACAATTCTTTGACACCAAGCAGAAAGTGCCACTATAGATAGTCCTTACTTTTGACCTAAAGAAGGAGAGTGCAAAAGTTGGCTTGAAACTCAACATTAAGAAAAGCAAGATCATGGCATCCGGCCCTCTCAATTCCTGGCAAATAGATGGGGAAGAAATGGAGGTAGTGACAGATTTTATTTTCCTGGGCTCCAAGATCACCACAGGTGGGGACTGCAGCCAAGAAATTAAAAGATGCTTGCTCCTGGGGAGGAAAGCTATGGCAAATCTAGACAGCATACTAAAAAGCAGAGACATCACCCTGTCAACAAAAGTGTGTATAGTCAAGGCTATTATTTTCCCAGTTGCCATGTATGGCTGTGGAAGTTGGACCATAAGAAAGGCTTAGCACCAAAGAATTGAGGCCTTTGAACTATGGTGAATGGAGAAGACTCCTGCGAGTCCTTGCACTGCAAGGCGATCAAACCAGTCAGTCCTAGAGGAGATCAACCCTGACCGCTCTTTACAAAGCCAGATGCTGAAGATGAAACTCACATATTTTGACCACCAGTGAGAAGGAAGGACTCACTGGAGAAGAGCCTAATGCTGGGAAAGATTGAGGGCAAAAGAAGAAGGGGACCACAGACAATGAAGTGGCTGGATGGAGTCACTGAAGCAGTCAGCATGAGCTTAAATGGACTCCAGAGGATAGTAGAGGACAGGAAGGCCTGGAGTAACGTTGTCCATCGGATCGCGATGGGTCGGAAACAACTTTGCAACTAACAACAACAAAGGTATGATGGTGCTGAGCAATGAGACTTATGACTTGTCCCAAGAGTTGCACCCATTCCAGCATCCCCACAATCCTGTGATCATGATTCAGACACTTGGCCACAGCCTGCATTTACAATGGTGACAGCTTTCTATAGTCACATGATCACCTTCAATGAACAATGTCAGTGGGGCAACAGGCAGGCAGTCACAAATCCCATGACCTGGCACTTAGTGACCTATGGTGATTCACTTAATGACTGCAGCAAATGAATTTGCCGTTGTAAATCAGATGCGGTAAGGTGATTTTTCATTTTACAACTGCATTGTTTAGTCATGGAGTTGCCAGTTCCAATTGTGATTGGCAGGGGGAAGATTATACCTGCAGAAAACCAAATTGCTATTTTTATAGGAAAAAAGGGGAGGAATCATATTCATTTTCCAGTAGAGTGGAGGGAGGGGTCACAGCAGGGTTAACACAGCCTGATTGGTCCATTTGACTGAGAGAAAACTTCTTAACCTTCGCCTTCTCCCGTTGGTTCCCAGTTTCCTCTCAGTCAAGGTCCAAGACTCAGGTTTGGTTCCTAGTAGGTTTTCTAGTTAGTCAGTGTATGTTAATTGATCTTGATTAAATTTAGAAATTTTAATTTGGTTACCTTTAGAAAATGTATTTTTTGTAGTGGGTCTGCCTTGCAGGGCTGTTGTTGGCTGCCCTTAGAAGGCTGAGAGATTCTGCAGGGGGGGGGCGCTGGCTTCCTCCCCCCGCTTAGAAGGTCGCTCCGGTCTGATGCCTGGTGTCTCGGGCGTGCCGGGCGACCCTACGGCTATGCACACATGCCTTTTAGTGAAAGTCGCAGCGCGCCGGGGCTTTTCAGCGCGAAAGCGACAAATCGGCTTCATTTTGAATTTCGCACAGTCCGGGGCCGGTTACAGCCTGCGGCGACGGCGCGGGGCCGTTTTTTCTGGGATTTGGAGGTCTCCCGGTGAGTAGGAGCTCCAGTGTCTTGCTTTGGTGCCGCTGGGGGCGGCGAGCGTGCAAACGGCCGCCCGCAGCCAGAGGAAGCGAAGGGCGAGGTCGGCGGCCATTTTTAGGCGCGCTTTGGCCAGGGACCGCCCAAAGAAGCCGGCAGCCATTTTGAATCACGTGTCTGGGCATTGCAGCACGGAGAGGCTGAATACAACGTGGCCGTGCTGTTTGTTGTCTACCGGAGGCCCGGAGCAGGCGATTCCCACCAGCTGAAGGGCTGTTCCTGTCTCAAATTTATTTGGTGCACGTGAGTGGGGCGATGGCGGATAGAACAGAGGCTCAGCAGGCCTTACCATCTCAGGCAGGCGATGATAAGGCTGAGCCCACTCCCCCTGTTAGGCCTCGGGCTTCTAGGCCTTCAGCAGAGGAAAGACCTTCCAGAGCTCTGCAAAGGGATGAGCTCAGGCGATCCAGGGCTATAGAGAAGGTCATCGAAAGAGCGGAGAAAAGACAGGCCCGGGATCCTGGGCCTAGATCCAGATCTCCACGCCCCGTGGCTTCCTGCCCTTCCCCACCTGTGGCCAGGGGGTTCAGCCCTTCCTCTTCTTCCTCTGCTTCCTCAGATAGATCGGATAGGAGTCAGCAGCGGGGGGGCCCTCGCTCTCCTTCTGTTTCCCTGGGGACTAGAGAGGCAGATAGGGGGGACCCATTGGAAGGCACCTCTGCAGGTCCCATTAGGGGTAGGAAATCCAGCAGGGCCTACGTGGCTCCAGATTATGATACTGAAGGTGATGAGGAGGATCTAGAACACCTCCCTGAGAATCTCAAAAGGATTATTTCTGCAGCCATCTCTAGGGGCATTGCTCAAAGGGACAGGCCTTCCCATCACAGTCGAGTTACTCCCTTTAGTAGGTCCAGATCTAGGGCTTCCTCTCCTTCCCTCATGAGTGAGGTTTCCTCTAGGGGGGAAGCACGGAGGGATGATTGGGGGTTCTCTGAGGAGGAAGATGCGGCCCCTGAGCTGCCTCGCTCTTCTAACCTTTTCCTCCAGGCCATGTTCAAGCCATTACTCAAGAAGGCTAGGAGAACCACCAAGGTGGGCACGGGGGACCCCACGGTCCCACCGCCCACGGATCCAGACATGGTCATGTTCTCAGCGACGGCCACTAATAAAGAGGAGATTCCTGCCCCTCCTCTTTTCTTAGAGGTAGCTACTAGCCAATGGGCCCGTCCTTCTAATTTTTCCCCACCTGGCAGCAACGACCGTCGCGCCTATAACATGGAAAAGTCTTTTGTGCAGGCTATTCAGCTCCCAGTTGTAGATCAGCCCATAGCAGCTTTAGTCTCCTCTTCCCCAGTGGTCTCAGGGGACGCAGCTGACAAACTCAAGCCAGAAGACAAGAGGGCGGAGCTCACCTTACGTAAAAATTTTAAGGCCTCAGCTTGGGCGGTGCGGGCAGCGGCTGCTGCTTCGTACTTCAACCGCACCACGGTCATGTGGCTCCGCCAGCTTCAGGATCGAATTCCGATCCAGGATGAGCGCGTACACCAGGATTTAGCTAAAATAATGGCAGCGTGTCAGTATTCGGCTGATGCGACCCTAGACGCTGTTAGATTTGGTTCTAGTGCTTTGGCCACCTCGGTGGCCTCTCGTAGGCTCCTATGGCTCAGGAACTGGCAGATAGACTATAAAGCCAAGTGGGATCTAGTAGCGGCTCCCTTTGAGGGTCCAAACTTGTTTGGAGCTTCCTTGGATCCGATTTTGGTGGAGAATAAAGATAAAAAGAAAGTCATGCCTACATCCACCAAGAAGGCAGAGTCACGTAGTCACCCCTATCGCAGGCCCCAGTTCAAGTCTTATGACAGGGATCAGGACCAGCGATACCAACCGTACAGGCAGGACAGGTCATTCAACAGACAGGGGTTTCAGGACCGTTCTAGATTTCAGCCGCAGTCCAAGCGGCCCTTTCGTGGGGGGGGCGGCCGCCCCTTCCGCAGAGGGAAATGACTCAAACCCGAGTCATCCCATCGGAGGCCGCCTGGCACTGTATGCGGACGAGTGGGATCGGATCACGTCAGACGGTTGGGTCAGGGCGACCGTTCGCCACGGCCTAAGGTTAGAATTCCTCTCCAATCCCCCAAGTTTTTTCAAGGTTTTTCCCCCGGCCCGGGATCCGAAGCGACGTCTCCTCATGGACCTCGCGGTCGCCCATCTGCTAGAAATCAGGGCGGTGGAGGTCGTTCCGGAGCAGGAGAGGGGTCTGGGCTACTACTCCCACCTGTTCGTAGTTCCAAAATCCTCGGGGGGTTGGAGGGCGATTCTCAACCTGAAACGCCTGAACCGCTACTTAGTATACAGGCGGTTCAAGATGGCGTCCCTGAAATCGATTCTGCAGGGCATTCGGAGGGGGGATTACATGGCCTCAGTAGACTTGACGGAGGCCTATCTCCACGTTCCCATCCTTCAGTCCCACCGGCGTTATCTCAGGTTTTCTCACCGGGGCAGGCATTACCAATACCGGGCTCTCCCGTTCGGTTTGGCCTCAGCTCCGCGGACATTCACCAAGGTCCTGGCAGCACTGGCGGCTTACCTGCGTTCCATTCCGGTGAGACTTCAGTGCTACTTGGACGACGTTCTCGTTCAGGCGGGGTCCCTATCCAGAGCCAAGTCGGATCTTCGGCTGACGATCCGTTGGCTTCAGGCGTTGGGGTTTTCCGTGAACTTCCCCAAGAGCCACCTATCCCCATCCCGGCAGATCCTACACTTAGGGACAGTGATAGATTCCGAGTCAGGGAGGGTCCGCCTGTCTCCAGAACGCTTGTCCAGCCTGCGCCAGCTGGTCTCCTCCGTACAAAAAAGAAGGTCTGTTTCCATCCTGACCTTGTCTCAACTTCTGGGGAAGATGGTCTCTTGCATAGGGATAGTGCCCTGGGCCCGGCTCCATCTGCGGCCTCTCCAGTGGGCCTTGATCCCGGTCCAGAGAAGGATGATGAGCAACTCCTTGCGGCCAGTTCCTCTACCAGCGGAGGTGAGACTATCTCTTCAGTGGTGGATGTCCCCGGCGCTGCAACAGGGGGCTTGCTTTTGGGAGCCCGAGAGAGTCACCGTGACGACGGATGCCAGCCTCTTCGGCTGGGGGGCCGTGATGGACTCCGACATGACCCAGGGACGTTGGTCTGCCTCGGATCTCCGCCACAACATCAATTGGCTGGAGCTGAAAGCCGCGAGACTTGCCCTACGGACTTTTCGTCATCACCTGCGGGGGCACCATGTCCTCCTGCTTACGGACAATGTGGCGACGAAGGCCCATGTCAATCGCCAGGGGGGCACCCGCTCGCGTTCTCTCTGGCGAGAGGCGCAGTTGTTGGGCCTGTGGGCGGAGAGACACTTAGCCTCCATAGTGGCGGAGCACATCTCAGGAGTGTCCAATCTTCAGGCGGATTGGCTGAGTCGCACAACCCTAGACGATGGCGAGTGGCAACTGGGCCCGGAGTTGTTTCAGAAGATATGCAGCAGGTTCGGCACGCCTCTGGTGGATCTGTTCGCCTCTCCCGACAACGCTCAGCTGCCCCGGTTCTTTACCCGGTTCCAGTCCCCGTCGGCGGAAGGAGCGGATGCTCTCAGGAGCCGGTGGCCCCCGGGCCTTCTTTATGCCTTTCCTCCCCTTCCCCTCGTTCCCCGTACGATAGGGAAGATAGTCACAGAGAGGGCTCTCGTTATCCTGTTAGCCCCTTACTGGCCGAGGAGACCCTGGTTCGCGGACCTGGTCCAGCTGTCGGTAGCAGACCCCTGGAGGATTCCCCCGGGGGAGGTCGTTCTGAGTCAGGGGGCTTTGCATCACCCAGGGCCTCAGTGGCTCCATCTGACCGCATGGCTCTTGAACGGAGGGTCCTGAGGGGGCAGAGGCTGTCATCGGGAGTTATAGCCACCTTAGAGGCGTCTAGGAGGCCGTCCACGGTTAGGATTTACAATGCCACATGGAAAGCGTTTGCGAAGTGGTGTATCCCTTTGGGGTTGGATCCTTCTAGAGCTACCGTTCCAAACGTGTTGGAGTTCCTCCAAAAGGGGTTGGAGGACGGCTTGTCGCATAATACGCTCCGGCGTCAGGTGGCGGCCTTAGCCACCATTCTGGGGGGGGAGGGTTCCCTCACCCTTTCCCGTTCTCCTCTGATTAAGCGTTTCCTGAAGGGGGCGGCTAACATCCGTCCACCTCCGGTCCATAGGTTTCCGACCTGGGATCTGACCCTGGTTCTCCAGGCTCTGACGAGCTCCCCGTTCGAGCCACTTAGGACGGTACACATGCGTCTGCTTACCCTTAAGGTGGTGTTTTTAGTGGCCATTACATCGGCCAGGCGCATTTCAGAGTTGGGGGCCCTTTCTTCACGCAGTGACTTGTGTGTTATACACCAGGACAGGGTGGTCCTTCGTTTGGATCCTTCGTTCATTCCGAAGGTGAATTCACAGTTTCACAGGGCCCAGGAGGTCGTACTCCCGAATTTTTGTCCCAATCCCTCAAGGGAGCGGGAGTTAGTGTGGCATAAGCTGGATGTTCGCCGGGCTGTTCGCATTTACCTAAAGCGAACTGAGGGCATTAGGAGGACGGAGGCATTATTTGTTTCCTTTCGCCCAGGCTCGTTAGGATGCAAGGTTTCTTCTTCCACCATCGGACGATGGATTAGGTTGGCCATACTTGAGGCTTACGGAGCTTCTGGGAAGACTCCCCCATCGGGGATCACTGCGCACTCCACCCGCAGTGCCGCTACTTCGGCGGCCTGGGCCACCAGGGCACCCTTCGAGGATATTTGTAGGGCGGCCGCTTGGGCCTCCCCCACTCCTTTTATTAGGCACTATCGTTTGGATTCTTATGCCTCGGCTGAGGCATCTTTTGGCCGGAGGGTCCTTCAGAGGGTGGTGGCCGATTCCTCACCTGGGACCCAGTCTGCCCGCCCGGGGACGTAGCGTGGGTATGTCCCTGCTGTGACCCCTCCCTCCACTCTACTGGAAAAAGAACGTTGGTCTTACCTGAACGTTTTTTTCTGGAGTAGTGGAGGGAGGGGTCACATTTCCCGCCCTAGTTAGTTAGACAGGGTCCGGGAGGTGTAGAATCGGGAGGCCCCGGGGGGGCTTGTCCTTGTTTTGTGTTTGCTTGCAGATGCTGGCCGTGACATCGCGGAAACTGGGAACCAACGGGAGAAGGCGAAGGTTAAGAAGTTTTCTCTCAGTCAAATGGACCAATCAGGCTGTGTTAACCCTGCTGTGACCCCTCCCTCCACTACTCCAGAAAAAAACGTTCAGGTAAGACCAACGTTCTTTCTGTTAACTTGTTTGAGAAAGAATTGTATTACATTAAATCTGGGAAATAATTAAATTAATTTATATCTAATTCTTGAATCAGTTCTTCCCACATTTTTATCGTATCATTTTGAAATCAGGAGCCTGGCATTCTCTCAAAAGCTAAGTGTGATCCTGGATTTAAAAACTGGGGCATATTATTGATGGAAAGCTAATTTTGCCCTCAAAATCCCTTATGAAATTCCACTAAATCCCCCCCTTTTTATATTCAGTCATTTGGAAACCATTGCTTGATTTAACCTTCTCTGGGTTTCTGTTGCTTGGATTTCAGATAGAAGCTTAATGTTGAAATATAAAGCATGCTTGAATGGTAATTTGGATTGTTTAATATTTGGTATTTTGTTCTCTCGCTGAAAAAAATAAAAAAGGTATACTGTCAGGTTGATTACTAACACTTTCTTTGACTTTCCCAAATAGTTTAGATAGCAGAAATAATACATGTCCTTATTTTGCGCCTTCTATGGAAAGGTCTATAAATAAGGTGCCTTTGCTAATTCTCTGATTACTAGGAAAATTCTGCATTCTAAGATGAGATAAAGCCACTGGACTCCAGAAGCTTTGTGTATGTCCAGTTGTTCCTGATCAAAGATCTGTTTGCTCACTTCTGATCTGTCAATATACCATTCCTCATCATTAGAAAACAGCAACGAAACCATAATTTGCTTCCTTTTGAATTTTTGCAGCTGAGCCACATGTAAGATCACCACATTATGTCATTCGCTTCCTGAATACTTAGGATTGCAAATAATAATGATTGTTGTTTGGTCCCTGCGACCAATTCACTCTCACAGAGAGGGACTCCTCCGGGTGCCGTCCACCAAGCAATGCCAACGGGTGGCGCCCAGGAGTAGAGCCTTCTCTGTGATGGGCCCAACCCTCTGGAATGACCTCCCCCCCCCCCCCGATATCAGAACTACTACTGACCTCCGCTCCTTCCGTAAGAAACTCAGACCCACCTGTTCCAATTAGCTGGCCTAGACCATTTATAGTCCCATCTTTATCCTCCTGGCAATTATTTTTTCTGGGGTAGTTTTTTAGGGATAGTTTTTTAATGTATTTCTAATTTTTAATTTTAATTGTTATTGTACAGTCTGTATGCCGCCTCCTCCTTCTATATGTATTTCTATATGTATTTATATTGTGTTTTAATATGACTGTACACCGCCCCGAGTCCCTTTGGAGAGAGGGTGCGGTTTATAAATTAAATAAAAGTAAAAGTAAAGTAAAGTTTCTTTTAGAAAAGATTAATGGCACCAGCAAGTTTTGGAAGGGTTGGTCATCTGAACAAATAAATTAGATGCTAAAAATGATGTCCATAGAAATCTATAGTATAAAAAAGAAAGAAGTGACATACATTGTAAATCATATTGGAGGCATATGATTGTTTATGTTCGTATGCAGAGAGAATTTCAAGGTACTTCTTGAATAGCAATTAACTAATATTTGCGGGAAATGGCAGTGCTGCTGTTTTTTTAAAGTAGTTTTTAAAATAGTTGTAATATTTGTCTAGCTATGTAGTTTATCCTTGTAGTTTATTACCGGTAGTTGCTGTACAACTGTGAATCCACTGACCCTAACAACATAAATGAAAAGAGGAAAACATTAGCATGTGTATAAGACAATGGGAAAACAATATATGCTGACACGTTTGTTCCTTCATCTGATTTTGTGCTCAGTGATGGAGAACCTTAGGCTCAGCGTGTCAGAAAATGCCTAACGAGTCTGCTTCTCTCTGTCTCTGTCTCTCTCACTCACTCTCACTCTCACACACACACACAAAACAGAAACAATTCCTTGTGTCTCCCCACATCTAGACCATCTTGAACTATGGAATTTGGTGGGCAACACTGAGGCTGGGCCTGAAATGGAGTCCCAGGCCTTTATTCCTTGTACCACTGCTGCCACTCAAAAAAAGACTGCCCTTCGCCGTTCCGCAAATTGTGTGAGAACAGATCATGCTTTCAAGAATAGTTGATGTTGGATGTTGGCGACTGCAAGTGTGTCACCCAAATCATTGTGGTGTGTCACCTTTGGTACATATGTCAGAGATTTGCCATCCCTACTCTAAATCGTGCATGATGCCAATATAGTCATTATTAGAACCATGAAGTTGCTGTAAGCATTTTCTCCTCCTTAGAATGACAGCATTGTGGTCCTATGAAGCATTGTTGTCCAGGTATACAAAGGCTCATGACTGACCTTGGCCTTTGGGAAGGGTTGGTCTCTTTGCCAAGTTTGGAAATCGCATCCTGTACAAATTCTTGTTATTTCCAACTGTCTGCATGAAGTGAAGTCGATTTTTCTCACTCAATGTAAGAGAGAGATTTCCCTCATTAGTAGTCAGCGGTTACGGAAGAAGGCTTTTATTATATCCTGGGCAGTGAGAAAGAAATGACAGTTACAGGATTTAATGTTGCTTCTTTGACCTTACAATTCCACTTTGAAGATTGAAACCTGGCTATGTTGGATAGCTATGCATAAAGTGTAAAGTTACAGAATCTGCTGATAATGTAAAAAAAAAAAAAAGATTGTTTCTAGCAGGGTCAAATTGGTCAAATTTGATATCTCCTAACTGCTCCCTTCCTTCCTTCCTCTTTCTGAAATGTGCCTATTGGTGCCTACATTTGTGGTTGTGTTTCTTCTAACATTTGCATTTTCTGCCTACGTTTTCTTTTTTCAAATAGAAGGGCTTCTGTTCATTTTTTGTTCAGTTTTCATTAATTGCAAAACTGCATTGTAAAATTAGAAAAGTACAAAGGTTGACTGCAGTAGCTTGAGAAATGCTTCTGTCATGGCCAAATTTCCTTTGTTCGCTAAATGTCAGTTACTTTCTTTACATATTCAGAGGTGGTGTAGCATCCCCCCCCCTCAGTGTGGCTTATCTGCACACAGAAATATAAAATATGCTTCTTTTATATCAAGAAGTTGCATATTTACAGACCTGCCCAATTTAATACTAAGGTACTTGGCTTGTATTGAATTCTGGATATGGACAAAAGGTTCAACTCTCTGTTGGAAGATGGCATTGAGCAGCCGTGAAAATCGATTTATCCCCTTACATTTCTTTTTTGTAATCAGTCTGTCTAGCCAGGTTGTCAGACTTTTGTTCCCCAGGAAAGAATTCTGCTCGTGAGACTTATTTCAGCTTTTACAGCCTCTTTATTGATCTGATTGAGAGAAGAAGGCCATAAATAAGAGAAAATCCATACCTGCGTTCTCTGTCGTATGAATATTCAAAATATTGTTGTAGAATCCACAATTTAAGGAATGTAATCCCTAAAGCTAATTAGCTGAAGCTTAAATCCAAAGATGACACTTTGCTGATGCAAAATATTATCAAGGAAATTATTTGGCATGGTTTACCGGTAACAATTATGTAGGGTTGCTTTTCTTCGTTGAAGGTAGCAATACGTTTTGCTTCAAAACAGAGATCCAATAATATTTCGAGGTAGTCCTCGCTTACCTGTACCTCGCTGATCGTTTGTGCAGTGATTCTTTGAAGGTATGACAGTGCTGAACATATGGTAGTTATGCTGGGTCCTCAAAGTTATAATTACTGCAATGTCCCCACAGGCACCTGATCAAAATTTGGATGCTTAGCAAGCTGCCCATATTTACAGCCATAGCACGAGCTTCAATTCCTGCCACCCATCTGTCTCGTCTTGTCTCTCCCCCCCCCTCTCTGCTTTTTTGGCTGCCTTGCACTTTGCCACTGCTGCCTTCAATCCCCCTGCCCTCCCCATCTGGCCGTTGCCCTCTTCTTCCTCCTGCTGCTGGCCCAGGATCAGGTGAGGGCATAGCCCACGTGGCAGGGCAATGTAGCCTTTTCTGACGAAGGGAGCTCGCTTAGCCCAGCCAGGGAGGAGACAGTGGGATGCAGTCTGTGTTGGAGGCAGGGTAGTGGTGCAGGTGGCATCTCCCTGGATGAAAGTGGTGGCCAGCAGTGCTGAATTATGCTAACTGGGCTTAATTTCCATCCCTAAGCAAAGTAGTCATTAGTCAAGGACCACATGATTCCCCTACCCCAGTGGTGGCTAACCTTTAAGTTGCTGTGTGCCGAAAGCACACACAAACATAATGCAATGCATGTGGAACACCAACACCCCGTGCCCCCCACCCCCCTGTGCGTGCGGGCCCCCTGTGCGCGCCTCCAAGTGCATGCACGTGTGACCCCCTGCGCTCTCCCGCCACACACGCATGCGTGCCCAACCCTGCGCATGCACCCGGCACTTGTATGTACTATCCCAACATGTGCAACCTGCCCTCCATGCATGCGCATGTGTGGCCCGCATGTGCCTCACCCACCATGCATGTGTGGCACAGACCCAATAACCAGTTGGCTGGTGGGAGGTGCACGCACATGTGCGGTGGAGCTGAGCTGGGGCGACGGCTCACATGCCCTCAGCGTGGGTTCCATGTGCCACCTGTGGCACACACGCCATAGGTTTGCCATCACGGCCCTACTCTCTATGAACTGCTGGCTCCATCCTGCTCTCTTCTTCTCAGCTGAGCCCAACAACCGCCTTGCCATGCTCACCTCGCATATCCCAGGGCTACCCCCTTGCCCATGCTTGGATTCCTGGCCAGCAGTGGTAGAAGAAAATGGCCAAGGTGAGTTGGCGGCAGCAAGGACTGCATGTTGAACGCAAAGGGCAGGATGGCCAAAAGGCCGGAGATGGTGTGGAAACGGGTGGGCTGAAGTGAAGGCAAGACAGCAGGGCAGCCTTGTCTGTGGAAGGAAGCTTGCTGGGCCCAGCCAAGGTAGAGGAGCAGAGCAGGAGAAACATAAGGATCCACCTACCGATGGCACAGTCCTCAACCAGGTATCCCAAAACTGTGTTGCTAAGCGGGGTGGTCACCTGATGCTTTTCTAAACAGCTGCTTTGCTTAGCAACAGAAATTGTATTCCTAGTTAGGATCATTAAGTGAGGACTACCTGTACAGCCATAAAAAAAGGCATCTCCTTTTCTCAAGGGCTGCATTTCTTCAGGCATGATCTATTGGAGACATATTGATGGGTAAAGATGAAGTAAGCAGGATAGATCTTTAGGGCCACAAGGTGATGGAATGGCCTCCATCTCTCTTCTGCACTGCTTCCCACTCCCACTCCCAACTCGCAGGGAAGGGACAGATACCTTTTGTGGTAAAATGAATTGTATTCTTTTTTAAAAAAATATATTGGTTTTCTATTAAATACATTTCTTAGTGTGTTGTCTGGGTAATTATTGCTTAACATTATAAATTTGCACTTAACCTCCACCTCTTTTTTCCAGCCACTGGTAAAATAGATTCCATGTTTGATAATAATCTGCGTCTTCTTTCTGTTTGATTTTCAATATCCATCTGTCAATTCCTGCACAATCTACTATCTTCTTGACTATCTCTTCATCTCACAGTGTATCTTCATTTTTCCATTATTGTGTGAATGTAAGCCTCGCTGCTGTTAAAAACATGTAATATTAAATACATATTTTCTTGTCAATTTTTAAATGATGTTATACCTAATAAAAACAGTTCAGGTTTTAAAATCTACATTTTTCCCTATCATCTTTTCTAGCCACCTATGTATCTTTGCCCACATTTTTTTTCTTTATCACAAGTCCATCACATATGATATAGAATGTGTCCATCTTTTGGTTACATTTCCAACATTTGCCAGACATATTTTTAAATATTTTAGCTAACCTAGCAAGTGGTAAATGCCATCTATAAAGCATTTTATATAAGTTTTCTTTATAAGAAGTTGCTGTTGCCAAAGGAACTTATAGTTCCTTTCCCATAAATTTTGCCATTTCTCTACTTCAAACGAATTGTATTCTTGCAGGGAACTTTTGAAACAAACCTACAGGCTGCATGCTAATTGGCACCTTGTCTTGTTCTTAGCTTGCTAAATTTGAATGTGTTTCTATGCTACCACCTGTCCTTTGTTTATATCTCTCATTGTTCATTCTTTCCTTGTCTGGATTTATGCAAGTTTGGGCTTGCTAAGTCCCTGCTGCTGCTTGGATACTCACTATAAAATAGTCAAAGATGGTAGGCTCTAAATGGCATTGTTGAAATGCTGCCTATTGTAAATAAAATAAAAATAAACTGCTTGATTTGGGTTTCTCAGGGATCCATTAGGCCTGATTTTACAGAAGATAATTTGCTTCTGCAGCTATTCTAGATTGGGCTGCAGTAAAGTAAAATATATTGTATTGATCTCTTTGATTTCTTCTATTGCTTTGTTACGTGAAGTAGTTTTAATTGAGAAGTTTGTGGATTCTGTTAGAGGGAAGGTTAAGTGGTTCATGATTCTATAAAGGGTCTATTTAAAACGTTGGGGGTTTTTTTGTAAAGAAGAGAAGTGTATTATAGTCCATCCTCATGGAAACTTACTGGATCAACCACTTTCTCAGTCTAACCTATTTTGCAGTGTTGCTGGGTGATAAAAATAGGAGGAGGAATCACTATGCAGTTTACCTTGAGCTCCTGGACAGAATCACGGAATGTAAATCTAAGAAAACAATAAATGCATACATTTCTGGATTAAAAAGAAAAAAAATATTTGCTGTTGCCTAGGATCTTTTACTTGGGATTTACTAATGATTTCATCCTATGAAATCTAAGGCCAGGAAATTCCTCTCAAATTCTCTAATATCCAGATTTGATAGACCAGGGATGGCTAACCCTTTTTATTTTCGCATGCCAAAAGCGTGTACATGCGGTGTTGGAAGAAATGTCCTTCTGGGTTCGGTTTCCCCAAGTGGGGAAAATGACACTGGAGACATGGAGGCTGCTTGGAAAGATGGTTTTAATGGTGGACAGGACCACATGGCTTGAGTCCTGAACAGAAAAGGTGATCACATGCTTCAATTTTGGTGGAGAAGAAGAGAAGGGAGGACTGAGATGCTGAGTCCCTGGTTTTATGCCCTCTCTGGCCTTTGATCTTGAGCTTGTATTCTGATTGGTTGTCAGACTCCCATGTTGCCATGCAGGGGCAACTCGCTAGGCTGCGTTTTGAATCCAGGTTTGGTTGAGTTCTCAGATGCCATGTTGTGAGTTGGGTAAAGGGCCAATATTATCATGCCTTAATCCCATCCCCCTGGAGCTGAAGGGGAGAACTCTTTATTATGTAAAGGGATTGGCATGGCCTTCTTAATGGCCCATTGAAAAAGTGGGTGGGAGCAGAAAGCTACAGGGAGCTACTCTCAATTTAAAACATGCTTCTTCCTTTTCACATTCAGAGAAATATTCTGCCTTTTCAATATTTCCTAGGATATTTCATTTTTCTGGGAGAGGGCTGGGTGATAACTTTCCACAGTGCAGACCCATAATGCTGTGTGCATGTGACACACACACCCCGTACCTCTGTGCATGTGTGCACAACCCCCTTGTGTGTGTCCCATGCATGCATGTGTGACTACCGTGCTCCCCCCGCCTCCCCTGCGCATGCACACACGTCTCCTGCATGCATCCCCCACCCGCATGTGTGGCAGAGAACTGAAAACCAGCAGGCTGGTGGGAGGTGCGCACACATGCACGGTGGAACTGAGCCGGGGTGATGTCTCACATGCCTGCAGAGAGGGCTCTGTGTTCCACTCGTGGCATGCATGCCGTAGGTTCGCCATCACGGTGCTAGACTTTTGAAGTGCTTACAGACCCTCTTGATTTTAAGCACTGTCAATACATCAGCTATTTTTCATCCATACGTTCATCTTTCAGACCTCCCTAGAAGCCGCAAATTCTTTTATATCGTATAGTTCTTGGGGAAATGCGTAAAGGGCAATAGTCCAATGACCTGCTCTCCTACGGAGCATTACCACCTACTTTCAGTCTTCCCATCCTTTTCAGTCTACTGGTTCTGGGAATCAGGCCATGGGAGTGTCAGAGAAAGAATGTTGTATTGTGCCCTGTGTGAGCTTCATTGTGACTGCTTCATTAAAGAATGGGTGTTCTGCCTTTCTCAGTTTCTCTGAATGGTTATTATATAGATTTGGAAACTTTAGGGAAATCAGTGTGAAGTGTATTAGTACCTACCAACTTAGACTTTAAAAAGTAGTACTGCTTCGCCTTTATCACTTGAGATGCCTTTAGTCGAAGCAAATGTAGAAAAGAAAAGAAAAACGCGTCTTTTCAAAACATAAAAGAATAATAACCAAAGCCTTTTCTGACAATGGCGACATCTTTCCATTGAAAAAGGGGCATCTGTCAGGCAATTAGACTTTGTTTACAATACTTGCTTTCTTTGTGGCAGTTCCTTGCTTCCTTTCAGGAAGGGGCAATACCCTCATTTACCCAGTTCCTGTTTTTTCCAGCTTGTCAGGATTCATGTACTCTTTCCATCCTACATTTGAACAGAGATGTGAAAAGGGAAGGGGGCCCATCCAATTGCTTACTTGCAGAAGAGGGCATGTGTCGACCGACATTATTTGCTCTTGGCAAATAAATAAATATACAGAGCAATAAAATATAAAACATTGAAGAAATAATTTTGTAGAACAGTAATTGTTGCTAGAAAAAAAAAATCCCACAGTAACTTGTGGGATTTTTTAACAATCCCACAATTAACAATCTGGCCATTCTTTTTGGGTGAAAAATCCCAGAAAGTTTTTTTCACTATCCTTCTTTACTTAGATTGCTGCTTGAAAGTGTTGATACAGTTTTGCAGTTATTAGTTTTCCATTTTGGGGGGGTGTTTGCACTATGGCTTATATTGTGGGCCACGAACTTAACAAAAATGAATTGTTGATTTGTTGCTTGTTGAAATAAAGTACTAATGACATATTTTTATGTTTGTATTTTATTACAGTGGTTTCAACATAGTTTTTGAAAAAATGCAAAAATCATGGGGTTGAAAAGACATACCAGTCCAGTAGACTAAGCAACAACGGGGTATTTTCAAGATGAAACGCAAACATGAGACCAAAAGACCAGATAGAAGACAAATTTACCATTTTCCTGAAGTGAAGGCTTAATCTGATAGTGAAAAGTTGTAGCATGTACTGGAATAGGAAAACTGGGCCATGAGAGTGGAAAAGAAAAGATGTGCCTACTTGAAAAGGAGAGAACTAATATCAAATATCCTATATTTATTGTACTCAGTTACATTTAATTAAGTCACATCTGAGGGATGATGCTACAAAGGTTATTTTTTAAATATATTAAATTTCTGGTTTATAATTTCAGCTGGGGTGTTATTATGTATCTATAAGTAATTGCCTCTTTACTTAATATAAATTATAAGGCCTTCTCCAAACAGACTTCTCTGTTATGTATTGTTCCTAGAATTCCTAGTGAAGTTGGCTAAGAATTCTGGGTTTTGTGGTCCCCGTATACAGTATCTGAAAGGTATATAAGGTTAACATAATCTACAATCTTAGACCATCTTTTGTTCCATACGTCTACTGGTTTTCCGAGCTGAAGGATTCCAGAAGTTGTTTTATTTTTTAAAATACTATTTATTGAAATAATATTGATGATATTGCTTAACAGATATGTAATCCTGAAAGTAATATATACTGTAAATAACTGTAATAAGTAGGTAAGTAAAATTAACAGACTCTGGCGTATCATGATAATGCAAGGAACAATCTATTGCAGGGCTCCCCAACCCTGGGCCAAGGCCCATTCCCGTGCCATGGCCTATTTGGAATTGGGCCATGAACACAGCTCAACTCATGCACCAGCTTGTCACTCATGCGGCCCGGTTCCCTCTTCACCTCACCCAACCAGGCCGCCAAGCCGCAAAGGTTGGGGGCTGCTGACCTATTGCTTTCAGCAGGCTGGGAATCTGGGAGTTACTTTCCCACACATCTAGGGGGTATCAATTTGGAGAAAACTGCAATAAACCTAAATGTCAACTGTCCAGTTGCCGAATCTACAAAATTCTTGGTACATTATTTTACCAAAAGTATAAATAAACCACATTGGCACAGAAGAATAAACCACATTGGCACAGAAGAAGAGAGAACAGCTCTGGGCTTCCCGTGCTAAAGCACGCATAGTTCATTCTCCCTTACCAGACGGGCCACCCACGGTCCATTACATTCACCAATCTCTTCTGTTCATTTTGTTAATGGGAACCAGCTGGCCATGCTGTGACATCTGCTTGGGATGTCCTTGAGGTGGGAGCAATGTCTCATGGGAACCAACGATACTTGGATGCCATTCCCTCCACCCTTGCATTCCATTCCATCCCTCTTCCTTTTCTTTGTCAAGCTGCGAGCGAAGCAGAATATAGGTGAAAGTGCGAGTCAGTCTTGACATCAACAAAAGAAAGATGGCAATTCTTGCAAAATATGCTGATTAACATTCAAAAGTCAGTATGTAGGTAAGAAATATATACAGGCTGTTTTCTTTCTGCATCATTTTTTGATTCTAGCTCGTTCCTTCAGAACAATTTTACAGGGATGTGTTTTTGGAGATGTGTGTACTCAGGCATTAAGTAAAGTTTCTCCCTGAGCATAATATCCATTTTCCCCAAACTGGTTTTTCTGGTTTGTAATCCCCTATTTTGTTTTTCTCCCCCTGAAGCCAGTAGCTGCTTGTTTGTTTTATTCAACCGTAGGCAAAGAAGCTAATGTTGAATACTGAATATAATTCTTAGGATATATCTTTTCCCAATGGCTTGTGATTGGTAGATATGCAAAAGAAAAAAGGTAAAGGAGCAGGAAAACAGAGGAAGATAGGGTAGAGAAGACCTGCAAAGAAAGATCTTGGAAAGTGGTAGACAAACAATAGTTTATCACCATTCTTTCTTCTTCTTTTTAACGTTGCATCTCTTTCCCCAATCTATCAAATTTATATGGCTGCCAGTGTCACTGGAAGTGACTCTGTGGCTACGAATACTGACTATTCTAGAGATGACCTGATATTTGTAGTATCCTTCATGTAAATGGCTTTGGAAGAATTTTGTTAGACATTAAAGGTTCTTTATTATTAGCGTTTGTTAAATTTTAATGAAATAGTAGATTAGAATATTAGAATATTATCTTTGCCTCTGTCCTTTTGTCAAAAAAAATGATTTAATAATTATGCCAAGAACTATTTCAAATATTCACATAATATTGTAGATTGCTAGGATCCAAAATTTAATAACACTTCTTCCTGCAATGGTTTGTTTAGGCCATTTCACTACTATTGGTTTATTGTGCCTTCACTGCACCATACAACCATCTCTGAAGTGCTTGTCCTCATAATTACTTTTGCGTGGCCCTAAAAGATGCCACAAGTCACTAGTGGGAAAATATAATCATGAATGCTGCACGGATGAACATTACAATGATAATACAATTAGTTATGTCAAGGCAAAGCCATGTCTGCTTTCTGAAATCTAGTCATTTGGATCGGCAAAACATTGTTTATGAGCTTTTGTGATGGAAGAGTCAGGTCTGTATGTATATGGAGGTGGGCAAATGAAACCTTTATAAGTTACATTACACCATTCTGAAGCATCGACAATGCACAAGCTTTAGTTTGAAAGAACATAATATTGACATAGCGCCTTTGATCAGAATGGTCAGCAGTTTGGCAGTTCGAATCCCTAGCGCCGCATAATGGAGTGAGCTCCCATTATTTATCTCAGCTTCTGCCAACCTAGCAGTTTGAAAGCATGTAAAACTTGTAAGTAGAAAAATAGGGACCACCTTTGGTGGGAAGGTAACAGTGTTCCGTGCGCCTTTGGCATTTAGTCATGCCAGTCACATGACCACGGAGATGTTTTTGGACAGCGCTGGTTCTTCGGTTTTGAAACGGAGGTGAGCACCGCCCCCTAGAGTAGGGAACAACTAGCACATATGTGCGAGGAGAACCTTTACCTTCATATTGACACAAACAGCATATCAGTAGTATTAAGGGCAGAAGTATTCCCTATGCTTGCCAAGGGACTTTCCTTAATGCTTCCTCTGTTCTTCGTTTTCTAATAAAATATTTTCTTTCCACTCTTATCTCTCATAGGGATTTTAAAAAAGCCTTCCATATTTATGCAACATTAAAATTAGGGTATGTTTGTTTTTATTGGCTGACTGAAAGTAACTGAATGTATGATAACAAGAATAATCTGGAAAAACGTCATTAGTTCAAAAAATAAAATGAGGAAAAAATGCAGGATCAATATGATGCTTCAACTGAGAGCTAGATGAGTTTCTGCTTTAATACAGGTAATCCTTGATTTACAAACAGTTGGCTTAGTGTCCGTTTGAAGTTACAATCGCATCGAAAAAAGTGACTTACTATTTTTCACATTTAGGACCGTTGCAGCTTTTCCATGGTCATGTGATTTATATTTGAATGCTTGACAACTGATTCACATTTATGATGTTTGCTGTGTCCTGAGGTCATGTGATCACCTTTTAACAACCTTCTGACAAGCAAAGTCAATGGGCAAACTAGATTCACTTAAGATCCATGTTATTAATTGAACAACTGCAGTGGTTCACTTAACAAAGGTGGCAAGGAAAGTTGTAAAATGGGGCGAAACTCACCTAACAAATTTCTCACTTAGCAACCTAAATGTTAGACTCAATTGTGGTCATAAATCAAGGACTATCTGTAGAAGGTACAAGGGGACCAATTCTCATTTCATTCCTTCAGAAGCCTTGATAATTAACTTATTGTAGTTAGAACTTTTCCATTTTCTTTCTGAGATGCTTTCCATTATAGGGAAATACCTGAAAATATCCTATTCTGTTCTTTTGTAGATCCGTTCGGGTCTGGATGAAGAGAGATAATGGTCAATATTGGCCAAGCATCTACCATACAATGCCATGTAAGTATTTTGTGATATATTATTTTCCCCTTTATTTTTTCTCTCTGCCTTGTTTTGCATTTAAATGTTAGGAATTTACAGTTTAACAGTGCTTAACATTTGGATTTTTAGTAACACAGATTTTCAGTTTGCTCCTTTCTGATATTTTAAAAACATTGAAATAAAATATTAATAGGAGAATAAATTAATAATTGGTGGGTTCTGTTAAATTGTATGGCAGACTTGCTAGCCTTAACTGTACCTCAAAAACGTGAAAGGTATCTCTCAAACATAATGATGCAGATGCTAACAGGTTTCTGCAAAAGATGAAAACAGTTTAAATTTGTAACAAAAAGAAGCATTTCTTATCAGAGCTTTCTGAAAAAGGAGCATGATTGATTTTATAGGTAGGTAATGCAGAAGCCAAGAGACTGAATGAAAATAGTTTGTAAATTCAGTCATGTGGCTTTATAGGCAATATTGATTTAGATAAATGAGGAGTATAGTATTTGGGAAAGGTTGCATAAATAGATCTGAATATATTTAGATTTTGCTGAAAATGTGATTGCTGTTCTTTTTTCTCGTTTAAAATAAGAAACAGCCTAAATAGAATCCGATACCTTGAAAATATTAGAAATCCCAAAAGTTATAACAAAGGTGGAATATTTCTGATCTGGAGATGGCTATCGGTTTAATTAATCTGACATGGAAATAATCAGTGCATAGCTAACCTTTATGTAAAAGTGCATATGTATTGCTTGATATCTTTGATAATTTTAATTTCTGATGACAAAAAAACCCACAGTCAAATTGATCTAAAACATCTATAGCTGTGACTTTTAGCTATGAAATTACCCTGTGGTGTTTTTATATGTTCGTTGGATTTATGTCTTGCCTATATTCACTTCTGAGTTTGTATTGTATCTCAGCAGCTGTCAAAAAAGGTGCAAAGCAATAGATTGTGAGAATTCCTGGCCTTAGAAACCTTTGTTACAATTCACGTGTTGGCAGACACGAGCATATTCATTTCCTTGACTCAGACCTAATCTTTCATTATGAAACGATAATTGTGCCACCTTGAGATAATCCTATCATAGAGCCCAGTAGTCCCAAATAACTCTAGGAACCATTTCAAGCTCTGAGTTTGGTGGTCTGGTTTTTTGGACACTGTCTTTCCTTTCCTGGCTTTATGTGCTTTGTTCTATGCCTCTTGTTCCTCTGATATGCTTTGAGGTTTAGCATAGGTCTGTTTTGTTTCCCTCGGGCTGCTTTGATTTGGATTGAAGAATCTGAAAAGGTTTGTTTTCTGTTGCACTTATGGTTGACAACTTTCGGCCCTAAGAGTTAAAGTACATCAGCTTCACAATCAGTCCCTGCGTGTTCTTGTGGTTATGAGCTGGTGGTGCTTGGAAGCCACAACATTCCTTCCCTCTTATTCTTAATATCCTTTTTGTCCAGCTAAAGGTAGTCTGTATATTTCATTCCACATTTCTGCAATTTTCTTGGCAAGGTTTTTCAGAAGTGGTTTGCCAATAGCCTTCTTCCTAGGGCTGAGAAAAAGTGACTAGCCCAATTTCACCAAGCTGGCTTTGTGCCTAAGAATTCATCGGTCTTCCAATTCCTAGCTTGGTGCTTTAATCATTACATTAAACTGTTTCATTGTAAGTTACTACTTAGCATATAAATTCTTTTTGGGTAAGGAGGGGAGGAGTCTGGAGGAGTCATTCCAATACAAATCTGACAGGATTTGTAACAAGATCAAGTGAGTACCATCCTGCGTAAAGCATAAGATCAGTGGTGCAATTCAGCCGGTTGTATCCGGTTTGAGCGAACTGGTAGCAGTGGCGGTGGGAGACTCCACCCACTCACCTGGATGTCATCACATCCTTTTTTTGATGCTCAGCGCATGCGGTAAAGGTCTGCATGCGCTCACATTTGCGAATCGGTAGTGAAGTAAGTTGATTTCACCCCTGCATAAGATGTTTTTGACACTGCTGAAAATATAGTTGTAAGGTGGCCTAAATTGTCTATGTTTCCTTTAATATCTATTAACAGTAATAAAACATGCACAGTATAACTCTCAAGTCTGCTTCGTGCAGACATAGTTTCTCCCTAAGACTACAGCTGATGGAGAGTTAAAGATTTAATTCTGAAAAGCTGACAGCATGGCAATATCACATGACCTTGTACAATCTAATCTTTGTTCCCTATATCTGCATTTCTCACTTTCTCACACTGTTGTGCTAGAAACCTCTGGAGAATCTGACATTAAGGCCTCACTATGTGTATTTATTTCCTGAAACTGCCCATTATATGTCTTTGACATTTAAACCACCCACCTGCCTTATCCAGCAAAATATTTGACGGTTAACAGCCCAACTATTGTCGCTGACATTTGTTTTTGTTGGAAGAAATGTGGGTTTTCCTTGAAACATTGTCACAAAAGGATAGGCCTATTGGACTCAAGGGGGCGGGGAGAGAAATAACATTCATAAAGGCAAGGTCTTTATTAGATTAATGGCAAATTTCCAAAATATTGCAAGGCCTTGAGTTTCAAGAACACATCATCAGGCAGGCAAAAGTAAAAGGCATGGGTTCAGACGTCTTTCCAGCCTCTTCATCAGGTGGAGCTCAAGGGGGCAATGGGAATTGTCTTCTGCAGGTGTGTGCTTCAACTCTCCTCTTAGGTTGCATTGTTTGTTTTTGTGTGCCTTGGGAAGTATAGGGCAGTCTGCATATCCTGTGTTCTGGGTCATGCGACCAGGAAGAGAGCACAGCATGAAGCATCCTTTTGGATGCTGAGGCATATGGGGAGGATTGTTTTCTGGAAATTTTTCTCTGCAGCTCTCAACCAGATCTGGTCCATTTTCAAGCTTCAGTTTTCTTTTGCCAGCTCCTCCTCCTCCCACAGCAAATTTGGTCCCATGCTGTTTGATTTCTGGAAAGTTATTTTGCTGACACACAGACAGTCAGATTCCTGGCCCCCTTTACATGATTTCTTTCCAAACTTTCCTTACGTTGGAAGGAATAAAACGGAAGGAGAGAGAAATAAAAAATGTGGCTGATCTCCGAACTCCACCCGTCCCAAATTGCACTGCTAGATAGAATAGTAGAGAGCTTGAAGACATAGGATCTTGTCATAGTCAGTACCTAAGGAGGGTTAGATTGTACAAGTTTTTTCCATGTTTAACATAGGTAGTCCTCGACTTAACCACAATTGAGCCCAAAATTTCCATTGCTAAGGCAGACACTAGTGGGAAACTATAATCATAAATGCTTTTAACTGAATTTTGCCCCGTTTTACCATCTTTCTTGCCACATTTGTTAAGTGAATCACTGCAGTTGTTAAGTTAGGAACATGGTTGTTAAGTGAATCTGGCTTCCCCATTGACTTTGATTGTCAGAAGTTCACAAAAAGTGATCATATGAACCCCCCCCCCAGGGCACTGCAACCGTCATAAATATGAATCAGTTGCCAAGCATCCAAATTTTGATCACATGACCCTTTGGGGTGCTGGATTGGTCTTAAGTGTGAAAAACAGTCATAAGTCACTTTTTTCCAATACCATTGTAACTTTGAACAGTAACTAAATGAATTGTTGTAAGTTGAGGACTACCTGTACTTGGTTTGGATGAACAAAGGGGGAAAAAGTTGTAAATTCCCCCTTTTAAAAAATGCAAATTCCAGTTTTTAATTAAAAAAGAGACAGGGCTCTTTTCCACATAAAGTTGCTAATGTGAAGACTGCTGATTAAATTTCATTTTTTTGTTTTCCACTAACTTCACTATTTGTTTATTTTGTCTACATACATATAACATATTCATACCGGTAGTTCGTGGTAACTTATTTACAATTGAAATTTAATTTATTTTATTTATTTTTTTATTTGATTTGATTTCTAGACCGCCCCCTCTCCCTGAAGGGACTCGGCAGTCTTCACACTAGCAACGTAATGTGGAAAAGAGCCATTTCTCTTTTTCACACCAAACCAAATCTGTTTTCTCCTATTGGATGAAAACATTTTTAATTTAAAAACTGGCATTTTTAAAAAAGGGGGTATTCACAACTTTTTTCCCTTTGTTCATCAAAACAAGTACAGGTAGTCCTCAAGTTACAACAATTCATTTAGTTACTGTTCAAAGTTACAAAGTTTTTATGACTCCAAAAATTATGAGAGAAATATAGCCTGATCAACTAAAATATTGCCCATTTCTCTATCCTTGTCAGCTATTGTGGGCAACGCAGTTGCATAAAACATTTTGATGCTGCTAAGATAACATGGGGTAAACAATTTCCATGAATGCTAAGCTGGCAGCGAAGTAATAAGTTAGTCAAAAGTGGTGTTTAGACAATATGGAATTTCTAACTCTTATGAACCATCACATCTGCTTTGTTGGCTCTTCATCCAGACTGAATGAAGAGTTTCATTACTTAAGTCCCAGGGTGGACAACTGTTTGGTAACTAAGCGCCACTAAACATTTTTCAAGGTGCAGAGGGCTACATCACCCCTGTGGATAGGGCTGAATTTTGAGGCAATCTTTGTTTCTAAATTAGGCTTCTTTTAGAATTTAAACTAAGCTGCCTTCTGTTTCTCAGCACAGCTTAGTAGTGATGTTAATTATAAGCAGTGGTTAAGAAGGAAATCTCTGCTGTAATGTCACTTTAAAGATTAAATGGACTGGCATTTGCAATGAGGGTTTTCAGGTTTTTGAAGGCTTTTTCCAAAATGCATGACACCACTGGTGCATTCTGATTGGCTAGTCAAGGTTGTAGAGAGCCAGACATATTTATTTGTCAGTCAGCAAATGTAATTGGGTCAGCTTGGGTTATGATGATCTTTCAGAATGAGCATTCCTTGCTCATTTTTTCAGCCCACGTGTTCAGACTTGGTTTGTTTGCTTTGCAGTTTTATATGGAGATAATCCTTTCCCTGCCAGAAATGAAGGTATAGTACTCACATAGTCAACAACTCCATCTGCAAATAATAGAAACAGTTAGCCCTCGACCTATGATGATTCATTCAACAACTGTTCAAAGTTACGATGGCATTGAACAAATGGTGGTTTCAACTGGTCCTCGGAGTTCTGGCCATCCCAGACCCCTGCAGTCACACAGTCGAGATCTGGGCACTTGGCAGCTGGTTCACACTTACAACCAGTTGCAGTGCCCCATGATCATGTGATATGCTGCTTGCAACCTATGCCAGTTTTCCCAGGAAGTCAATGGGGAAGCTGGCAGACAAACTTGCAAGTTGCTGGGGAAAGTGTTCCCTACCCATCCACCTTCCTCAGTTCTTCCACAGTCGTGCTAGGCACTTGCACACTTTCCCCAACCGCGCTCCACTCCCAGACACCTCTCTGACCCTTATTGAAGTCATTCTTTTTCTTCCTAGTGTTTCCCACAAGTGCAGGGTCCACTTTTTGGGGGGATGTTAATCCATTGGTTGAAATATAAATTATCCTACTGGCTTATTACCCAAGTTTGATATTTTGCATAATTTCTGACCATATTTTACAACAATTATACACTATAATGCGGAAAAATGGATTCTCAAGAAAGAGGAGCAACAAAAATCAGTTCCAGCTCACATACTCTATAAAGATAAATTAACTTTGAATATAATATAATGTGCTGTAGATTTCCTGCATTCATCCCCAGAGGGGGTGAACTCAGTGGTGGGATTCAAATAATTTAACAACTGGTTCTCTGCCCTAATGACCGTTTTCAGAAAATTAAACCTTGTGGCAGCGAAAATCCAGGAGCAGGCGGAAAAAAACCATTTTCTTGAGATGCCAGACCAGCGTGCATTTATGTGCCCCCCCCCCCCAATCCCCTTGCTTGCTACAAAGCCAGATTTCAGCAAAAAAAGGTTTGGAGGCAGGGGAATGCAATGCTAATCTGGCCATTTCGGAGCTGGTTCGCCGAACTCAACAAAAAATTAGGTATCAGTTCTACCAAACTGGTGCGAACCGGCTGAATCCCATCACTGGGTGAACTGCCAAGTCATGCAATGTGTGGGTGATTTTTTTCTTGGATGTTGACATAAGACAGCTGTCTTCCATTTCTAAACAATTTTCTGTCGTTAAATTGTGTAGGAGCATTAAGATAAATCTGGAGATGGTCGATTGGCATTGTTCAGTTTAGACATTTTCAGGAATTAAGAACACAGTTTTAGTTCTGTAAGAATCATAGGAAGAAAATTGTGTATTTTTTCCCCATTGCTTAGAGATTCTTAATTTTTCATATGGTGGTTTATATTTTACAAACTTTTCCAAGACAGAAAATGAAATAATATGGCATTTTCTGTACCAGATTATTTTTTATGAGGTTTGCCATACGACACAACTCCTTTGACAGCACAGTACTGAGTCTTGTTAGGTAAGATGATAGGTACTTGAATTTATAGGGTTTATTTTACTGGTATAACAATACAAATGTGAAATGGAGATTTCCTGATTTCCAGTGAGTTTGTGTGGCATGAAGAATATCTAACCATTAGTATGGAAAGTTCATCCTACCAATTCAAATAGTCCTTACTTAACTATTGTCTGTTTATTGACCATCTGAAATTACAATGGTGCTAAAAATAACTTTATTTGTTGCACTTGTGATCAAGTAATTGAAATTCAAGCAGTTCACAATTGGCGGGTATTTAGTGTCAGGGGAAAAAACACCCTGGAGAAAATGAGGTCTATGGACCGGGCTGATTCCCTTCAGCATATCATTGAGGTGTTAAGAAGAAAAAAAATAAAAGTCTTTGAGAGGTATATTCTAATTAATAAACAAACTTTAATAAAAGTAAATAAAACAGAAAGTTAACTAAATTGTTACATTTTGATAATGAAAGCTCCGTCTGCCAAATTGGCAGCCGGACAAAGAACAAAGGAATAGTTCTGGAATGTGTGAAGCATGCGCAATAAATCACTTTCAGATAACATTTTGTTTTATGACCTGCGCAATAAAGCTTTCTTAGTTTAACTCTTGAGTGTCAATTCAGTCAGTTCAGGCCTAGCAAACTTTTTAACATCGTGACATTTAGAACTGTGAAAATGTCCTGCAGTCACGAGATTAGCATTTTTGTGTGCTTTACTGCCAACTTCTAACAAGCAGTGGAGAAACTGGCAGTAAAATTGTGAATTGTGATCACATTAAGTGACCTTAATGTCACTTTTACATACACGTTACACTGTCACATAATGTTTTGCTTAATGATTGCATTGCTTAGCAACAGAGTGGCTGCTCCATTTGTGGTTGCTAAGTGAGGACTATCTCTCTACATCCTATCTCAGAGTGAGTGTGTATGGTGGGGGAATTTGAAAAGGTTTTATTTTCTTTTGGGGAGAAAACAAGTAGCCTAAACCTAGCATATGAAACCCATTTTATCCTTTTAAGCTCTGAATCCTCTCCCAAAATATTCCCTGGCGTACCTATGTTTGATCTGGGCTCAGCATATTCTGCAAAGCATTGATTACCTTGCTCCCTTTAGGGCCTTTTTTGTGTATGATAAAATGTCAACATTTAATTATAATTTCAAACATTTCAAAGTCTCCTTTGAGTCAAACTTGGCTTCTGGAGACTACATGGAAAGTTGTCCTAGCAACAGCACTAAAAAGGCTAGCCAATCATCATTACATTTTATGTCTTATTGATTGTATTGCATTTTCTTTTACTGTTGAGAGCTGCCTAGGATCTCTGAGAGTCAGGTAGCTTACAACTTTAATAAATCATTAGGGTTGCTCACACAGTCAGCCAGATTTTAAACTTGGCATTTTGTCCACCCATCGAGTCCTTCAGGAATCATATAATGGGCAAGTAATTAGATTAATGTATTTTTATGAGCAAAGCACTCCTTCTCAGCCAGTCCACAAAATCCAAACATTGCAAATCTCACACAGCATATTTCTGTGCCAGATGTTTAGTTTTTTGGTATGGATCTCAGGAGATGAGTGAATGTTTTAAATCTACTAAAAAGCAACAGATAATCAATACTAGATTGCTTGCCCTGCTTCCTCCCTTCAGCCAGTTCGCACCACTTTGGGAGAACCGGTTGTTACGTTTCTGAGCAGTTTGGTGAACTGGTTGTTGGAAGAAATCATTAGGGCAAAGACCGGTTGTTAAATTATTTGAATCCCACCACTGCCTCCCACCCATTCTGAACTGGAATAAAATGGGCAAGAGGAAGCTTATCTGTTCATAAGAAATGAAATAAGGGAGTTCAGTGTCACAATATTGATTTTATTTTCCAGCTCCATGTTCCTGCATGTGTGTTAACCCCGAAACAAGAAGATTATCTGTTGGTCTTGACAATGGTACAGTCTCAGTAAGTACTTATAATTAAGACTTCTGGTTAAGATTTGAATTCTTGGAATTGCAAAACTTAATTGAAATATAGCCTTGGGTAGAGATTTTAGCCCCACACTAACCACATGGGTTGCATGCAAAGGTTTCTGGCTTCCCCTTTTGTTATACACAAATAAGCTTGCAAAAGGCATTCAGGTTTTGAGAATGGCTGGATTTCAATTCCCAGCTGCCCTAGCCAGGTAATGGTAATGGATACTGGGAATTGTAGTGCATCTAGAAGGCCACAGATTCCCATCTCTTAAATGTAGGTAGTACTGAGCTGAGGTGGACATATGTTGTATAGATTGCTATGTAGATTATTACCTGAATTCATTTCTCTTGAGATAAGATAAGCTTGGATTTCACCCTACTGTATAATATGCCTCTTTGGCAATTATGATCAGGTTCTGAAACTCTGGTATATTACTGCATACTTGTGTAATGCTATATTGGTGATTTAAAGGTAAGGTCTTGGTGAGATATATCTGTCATTGTGGAAGAAATGCAGCCATTAGCGAAATTATTAATAGGGTTTCTGCTTCTCCTTTTCATACACAGAAACTTTAGAACAATCAGACAGAACCACGCATAATTAAAAATGTATGGGTTATATGGCTGTTAACAGGGCCATTAAATAGGGAACAAAATGGCTGCAAAATGTAAAAGCAGCATCCTGTAAAAACAGTTTAAAAATAATACAAAAGATTAACTTTCATACGTTACGCTTGGTTGGCAGCCGAACATATCTGTGCTTGATCTTTTCAATTCATGTTTCTGAAACATTCTTCTCTCAACTAATGGAAAACTAGTAGTAAAATTGTATTAAAGGTGCAATACTATGTATGTCAGAAGTAGACCTGTTTACATCCAATTAGATTTACACAATTATGTGAAGAATTTCTGACTGATTGCTATGTTGCAAATAAGTTTTTTTAAAAGAAAATTTATCAGGTTACAGAACATAGGACTGAGGGCGAGGGGAAAAACACCAAGCAAAATCAACCGTCAGATTATTATCTTTTCTTAAAGTTACAAGTTCTTATGCTCTTTTTTTTTGTTACAGTATAAATAGTATAAGAAAAGACAAGTCCAAAAGTCAACTATGTAGTTCTTCAGCTGAGCTGGAGCGATTCCATGTTCTCACTTCATGCTTTCCTCCTTTCTCGGAGTAGATTTCTGGCTAGTGAAACTAGATTTTAGGGAAACTCGATCCCAAGTATAACTCCTCAGATCCTTCACTTTGGCCATGCTTGTTGGGAGTTGCAGTTGAGTCAGCTGCTTTGAGGCTTTTATGTACAACTTGGACAGAAAACAACGAAGTGCCAGAAAGCTAGAGAATGGCTGAGGTTTTAGGAAAATGACTAAAGACTCAGGCAAATAGAATCACCAAGTGTTGCACAATTGATAACTAAGCAATTGCAAAATAAACAAAGTTATTATTAACCCCAAAGCCAAAATGGCATTCTTCTTCTTCTTGTGCCATATCCATCATTGGATGTTGGCGATCATGTTGATGATCCTATTTTTATCAACAGCCGCACTAAAAAGTGCTGCTGAGTTTTGTCCAAACCAGTTCCTTAGATTTGGACAAAATGGCATATGAAGAGTATATAGCTAATCTTCAATTTGCGACCACAATTGGGGTCAGAATTTCCATTGCTAAGCAAGGTGGTTGTTAAGTGAATCACACCCAATTTTATAGCCTTGCTTTGCCATGCTTGTTAAGATGTCACTGCAGTCATTAAATGAATCATGTAGTTGTGACGTAAATCTGGATTCCCCCATTGACTTTGCTTGTTAGAAGCTGCCTGAGAAAGTCACCCATGGTGATCACATGACCCCAGGACATGGCAACTATCATAAATGCAAAAAAAGAGGTTGCCAAAAGCCTGAATTTTGATCCCGTGACTGTTGTAAGTGCGAATAAAGTCATTTTTTTGAGTGCCATTGTAAGTTAGACAAATGGTTGTAAGTTGAGGACTACCTATAAACCATACTTCAGTGACCAAATATTTTGGGTAAAGTAATTGGCAGATTGAATCAGAAGGAAACAATATTATAGGATGTCAATACAACAATTCAAAACAGAAAAAGTTAAATAATAATTAGAAGAAATGATTCTAAAATAACCATTTACCTTTTAAAGTATAACAGTACAAGATTAAAGAAGCTAGGAGAAAAAGAGGTAGTTCTATTTTTAAGGTAGTCTTGATGACAATACTTTTATGTGTGTGTAAGTATGCATGTAATGTATGTATGTATATATGTATGTATGTGGTAATTTCTCCAAAACAGAAAGAAGATCAAATGGGCAGGATATTTAGTAGTTTATTTTTGCACATGTGAAGAGAAATGGCAGCACAAGGAATGTTGACTGGATCCTTGGGCAACAGCTGAGTTCGTTTCATGCCTGTGCTGTTTTTTTCCAGGCTCTTGTGTAAACTTACATTCTGTGACAGGAACATTGTGCAATTTTCTTTTCGTTCCCTATTCTCCATTTTATTAAGCAAATCTGTGGAAGGCCAAGGCCTGCTTTCCACTTGCAAATGTGCTGCGAGAGTTTCTTTTCTGTTTCCTGTCCCCTCAGGAGAGGCAACTCATATATGCTAATATTTTTAGAAGGTTTGGCCGTGTGCGAAGCAACAGAGACATTTTCAGAGTCCCTTTTTCTCCTCTCTGAGCTTGCTCCAACTTATTTTTCACCTTTTATGCATCCTCAGAATTTTTTAAAACAGTTGGATTCCTGTATCATATTTGTCAGTTTGTCCTAGCAGATGCTTGTACCAGCATTTCTTAAAAGAGTAAAATAAATTTGTCATCTTAAGGTTCAATCTGGCTGCTTTGTAAGAGGCATTTCTGTGTAAAGCTTTGAACTCTGGAAAATCCTGATCATTTTGTCTCTTCCCCTGTCCTTCCCCAAGCAAGAGACTTGTCTGCTAGATTAATTTTTCCCTTGTTTTCCTTGAAGAGAAGTACCAGACATGTAAACATTTATAAACATTTTTTCTTATTAAATACAGGTAGACCTTGATTTACACCAGTTAATTTAGTGACTATTTGAAGTTACAATGGCACTGAAAAAAGTGACTTATGATCATTTTTCACATTTATGACCATTGCAGCATCGTCATGAAAACAAAGTTCAGATGCTTGGCAACTGTCATATTTATGACAGTTGCAGTGTCCCGGGGTCATGTGATCATCCCTTGTAACCTTCTGACAAGCAAAGTCAATCGGAAAACCAGTTTTTCTTAAGAACCGTGTTACTAACTTAGCAACTGCGGTGATTCACTTAACTAGTGTGGCAAAAAGGGTCATAAAAAGGGGCAAAGCTCACTTAACAAATGTCTCGCTTAGCAACAGAAATTTGGGTTCAACTGTGGTTGTAACTTGAGGACTACCTGTATTCTACTTCTCCAAGACAGAACAACTGCACTTATTCCCCAAAATGCACATTAGAACTGGCATGTTGGAAGTCTAGGAGTAGAGAATGAAAGCAGAACATAGAGTGCATTTCTGTTGCAAGGAGAGGTGGACACTGATCGTTACTGGTTGTGGCATTGTCATACGAGCAGAAGAGACTTGGATTATTTTTTATTAATGGAAACTATGCGTGTGTGTGTGTGTGTGTGTGTATATAAACACTTCTTGAAGAAGCTTCATTGCTATATGCTTATATGTAGCAGAATAATGTGTATCTAAGACTCTCCTGTAAGTTAGGCCGAGTGGGAGTATTTACTGAGTTTCAAAAAGCAATAGAAAAAGTAAAAATTTCCCCTATCAGTCGTGTTCAACACTATTTCTTGGCCGAGGGAGCCAGTTTTGTCCGAAGACATTTTCTGAGATCATGTGGCAAGCATGGCTACGTGCCAAAGGCACACGGAATGCTGTTACTTTCCCACTAAATTGCTACCTATTTTATCTACTCAGATTTGCATGCTTTCGAACTGCTAGGTGGGCAGGAATACACCTGCATACATACACTTGCATACATACAATCCATATATGCAATAAATGCAATTAAACTACATGAAGAATATATACAATAAAAAGCAATGCAGGAGCTAATAAAGGTATCCAAATAACAAAAATGGCCATCTGTGCTCTTGACTTGAATCTTTCTCCACTCCAGTAAAGCGGTTTTGATGAGTTCATTAGCACAGTCAAAATACAGTAATAGTAATTGTCCTAACAGAAGAGTATATTTGTAGCTTACAGTTGAACTGTGGGAGTCCTTAGTGCTGTCTGAGCTTGGCATGATATTGCCTCATTAACATCCTTTTTAAGTAAAAGTCACTGTTTTTTAATTTTGCTAAATTTCTTCTATTGCTCCATGCTATCTTCCTTTATATTTGACTTCTTTTTTGTCACCCTGTGATGATGAATAAACTCTACATATCTGTAAACCTCACCCCTTTCTCTGTATACAGTGGTACCTGGATACTTGACATTAACTGGTCCAGGAGGCATGACAGGTACTAAAAACTACAAGTGCAAAACAAATGACATTACCCTTTGTTTTGGCTGGGAAAAACTCTCTTGTCTGCCTTTTTTCTTATATCAGTGACCTTCCCAGCAGGGCTGTCTTCCTGTCGCCCTCTGGAGCCATCCCACTCTTCCTTTTGCAGCTGCCAAAGATCAAAGAAGCTACAAGTAATGGATAACATTTTTGCATCAAAATGCATCGAGTATCTAATTTGACAAGTTTTAAAGCAGTCAAATACCAAGGTGCCACTGTACTTCTAAAAAATTGGAAGGATTTCTAGCAATGGTAGCAGCTTAATCCCTATCCTGTCATTGCCTTCTAGCTCTTGTTTTTATTTTTTCTAAGTTTTGTCTTGACTAGTTTCAACTTTCCTTCATACAACTTTCCATCTGCTTTTTAAAGCAAAAGTCCTATAACTAATGTAACTGATTTAAATGAATCATCATCAATTGTGCCTAGGAAATGCTTCTCTCAGTATGTCACAGGAAAGCCTTCTCCAGTCTGAGTGGATAAGATAGTAGATTAGCAACCGCTGATTATCCACTACTGGTAGAGATAATTGGGTATAAAGAGATCGCTACCATCTGCCAGTACTCTTGTGTAAGCATACACTAGGCAGAAAGAACTGCATAATTTCCTTGAAGTTGCAGCAAGCTTCAGTTTCTTTTAATCATAGCTTATCAAATATATCACAAGCTGTAAGGTTTCCATAACATACTAAGGCAAAACTAGCAAATCATATTCCACCTTAATGCAATTTGGTCTAGTGGTTAAAACTAGGCAACAGAAGACTGAGCGCCAAAATTGGGGCTCAGTATTAAAGGTGGGATATAAATAAATAAATGTGAAGCCCCTCTCTGATTGTCATCCCCAATCCGGCGCTCTCTGGGGATATTAGAAATCCTAGCATTTGCTATTAGCATTTTGGGAATTGTAGTTACAACACATTTCGAGAATCCTAGGCCGAATCTTACGTCTGCAACACACACCTTAAAAATATCTCTAGATTTTGTTTGTTTTCTGAGAAGAACTTTGCTATGTAGATGTTATGCAGGAAAACCGGGATTTCCAAGCCGTGTTTTCATTTTCCACAGATACCTGGTTTTGTGGGGTGGGGAGGTTATGGTTGAAAAGATCATATTTCTCTCATTCTGACCTGAGATGCCTTCAGAGTTTTCAGACAAGCCAATGAATCAGAAGTGAAGAACATGTCTCTTTCACTGGAATTCAAAAGGAATAAGATCCAAAACGATTGGCACAAAATAATAAATTCTTGGATTTTAACAAGAAATGTTACATTGCAAACTAGATATTTAATAACATTCTAAAGTGGCTACTCTGTTATTTTCCAGGAATTTATTTTATCAGAAGATTACAACAAGATGACAGCAGTTAAAAGTTACCAGGGTAAGAGATGCAGTTGGTATTTTAAGAGAAAAAAAAACCCTCCAGATTTATTTGTCCTTATTTCACAGCCTCCAAAAGCAATCAATTATTGTAGACTGGCTTTTTAAATAGTTCTGGCTGTTTTCCTGCATAATGCATATTTAGGGTGATTTTTAACTTTTTAATTGAAGTTGCTACCTGCAAATATAATAGCATTCCTTCATCTTCATTATTAAGTTCCAAGGCTATGAATTATAACATACTTTTGTTACTCCTGTGAGAAAAGTTTGAAACAATATCACCTTTCCAAATTATTTTTTTCAATAATCTATGTTAAATTCATCACAGCACTACTAGATTTTCAACTTCTTGCATTTGTTTAGAATGGCAAGCAAAACCTCTTTATGATTTTAAAACAACTTGTGGTCAAATGCAGATATCTGCATTTTTTCTTCTTTTGCAGCTCAACAGCTTTGGATGATTGGGTGTTTTTTCACATCTCATATACATTTCAGCTTTTAGTCTCAGTCAATAACATGAATACATTGTTATTAGAAGAAATCAATTTAATGTACAGTGCTTGGTTCTAACTGATGTCCTTTATGTTACTTACACTGATTCCAGAATACAACACCTTCTATGTTTCGTAGTCTAAAGCTGTTTTTTTTAAAGTCTTTGTGTCTGAAAATAATGGAACAAAGAAAGAGTGAGAGTGCAGAGATATTCTGAGAAATTTATCAATGCGAAGAAAATGTGTCGTTTAAGAATTCAAAGAGTGAATAATTAGAAAAGTAGTTTGCTAAATCTGTAAGCAGTGATTATTTAACAATGATCAGATATTGGTCTGGGTCTTCAAAAGCATTCATTTTAAATGTCATATGAATAGAAAGCAAGGGATTTTGTGCAGCCCTCTAAATATTTGGACTTCAACTCCTTTGTTTTATTAGGATTTGATTGCTCAAATCCAAAAAAGGCAGTTCACCATGAAGACTTCTGCTGGAACATATATTGCAGTCTGATTGAATAGCTGTCAGTAATACTATATAACGGCAGAACCTGCTGAAAGTAATTTTTTTCTGTCAAAAAATACCTACCCGTACAGGATAATAATTCCCCCTTTTTAAAATAGCTTTCCTTGGTATTCTGATAGGACAGATTTCTTCAGTCTGGTGCTGCTGTTCTGTTGTGTTGGATTAGAGATCCCATAATCTTCAATCGGGCTGAATTGTACTTGACTGATGATAGGAAGTGTAATCCATACATAGGAAGCATCCAGTTGGGAAGATTGAAGCTGGACTCTGGTCTGCTCTCTATTTATCTTGTAGTGATTTCATCACTTTAATTAGACATGAGATTAGAAAATGCAAATAGTTGGCCTTTATAAATGGAGCAATTCATATAAAACCCAACATTTGCTTGTTACGCTGAGGGGGTGAGACACAAAGATAATTCATGTTTGGATTCATTAATTGGATGCCACTTGTAATAATCAAATAACAAAATGAAAACTGGCCAGAATTACCTTGAAGTAAGATGGGTAGCCTATACATTTTATAAGCAAACAAACAAATAAATAACTTTAAATTAAAACTGTAGATTTGCTTCTTGGTTTGGAAAGTGTAAATGAAAATTTACCTCTGTCTGTCGAGCCAAAATAAAATGACACACTTCCACATTGAAAGTTACTTATTTTTATCTACCTATCTATCAAATGTATTTACTACCCATCTTGCGTTTCAGGTGACTGAATACTTACATCAAGAAACTTATATAATTTAGAGTTCTTTATTAAAGACATGAGAACCAATTTATTGTGGTGAGTAAGGCATCAGGCTCGAAACTGGGAGAAGGGTGAGTTCTAGTCCCACCTTAGGCACAAAGCCCGCTGTGTGACCTTTAGCTAGTCAGTTTCTCTCAGCGCTAAGAAGGAGGCAATGGCAAACCACTTTAGAAAAACCTTGCCAAGAAAACTCCAGAAACTTGTTCAGACAGTCCCCGAGCATTAGACATGATTGAACAGAAGAAGAAAAAATAAAAACATACAAATGACAACAGATGTTTGGTCTAGAAATCAAATAAAATAAATAAAATAAAATAAATAAATGTCAACAGATGTGTTCAATCATTAGTGTAGATCAGTGTTTACCAACTGTTTTATGTGTTTAAAATCCCCAGAATTTTAGGTTACTCTTTTTGCTAGGCTGCTAAGGAATTTGGAAGTTACATCTCAATACATTTTGAAGAAAGCTAATACACAGAACGATAGTTACACTATTAATATTGATATCTGAGATTAACTCCTATTGTCCTTCACTGCTCTTTAAATTAAATCTCAGTTTGCTGCTATCAAAGCAGCTCCATTTAGCGGTGGCTAGTTTTCAGGGCCCATCATGTTGCTTTTCGACGCCATTCCTTCATTCACATCACTTTTTTCCTGCTGTTCTAGGCATATAACACAACTTGATGCTGCATCTCCATAATATTTGCATTCCTTTGAGGTCATTTGGGCAATTTGAAGCAATCAGCGACAGTAGTAGAAATGGAAGAAGGCTGCTTCAGGATCACAATAAACTTGGAAACAAATATGATTTGGAAGTAATATATTTCTTGGATGGCAAAGCTCTCGTGTATGATATTAATCATCTTATTATTTCTCTTCCAGCTCACCAGAGCAGAGTGATGATGGTCCTTTTTGTTTTGGAAATGGAGTGGCTCCTGAGCATTGGGCAGGATAAATACTTTACTTGGCACTGCTCTGAAAGTGGCCAACGGCTTGGCAATTACCGGATTAGTGCAGGCGCTTGCGGATTACAGTATCCTTTCCAGGAATAGTGGCATTATGTACGATTTTAAGGAGTTTCCAACCTGCCATTTCATAACAAAACAAGCATTGGAATGTGTAAATATGCTTTTATGCATTGAAATTATAAACTGATGTTATCCTTCTGACACATCGTGGTTGCTTATTTATGCTGACTTTAACAGCCCATAAATGTCTTGCATTGGTTCCTCTGCAGCATTTTGAAATACTGAATATTTTAGGAACTAGAAATGCAGCAGTTGCTGATTGGAAATGTGTCATCTGTTTGCAGAACAGACAAGGGTGGGTTTGAATAAATGAAACGATACCTAAATATTTCCGAGCTTGATGTACTAGTGTATTTGGGTCATGCCTTGGAAGGTGTGGTTGGATTTTATCTATACACCAGTCTATATGAAATCAAGGTGGCTTCTCCCATTATTCAACTGGAATGAGAGGAAAGTAAGAGCAACGGGAGAATAACTCCCATGTCTATAGCAGATGAGTTCTACCAAACTGACATCTGCAGAAGGAGCACCATCCATGTCAAAGAACTGTTTGCTGAGGAGAGTGAGATGAATCATTGTTGCTCTTGGATTTCACAAGGAAATGGTTTTGAATCTGATTTGCCTAACAAAACCTGGGTTTGCCAGCAGTGAAAGTACATGTAGTCTTCAACGTACAATCTCAGTTGAGGTCAAAATTTCCGTTGCTACGTAGGACAGTAGTTAAGTGGGTTTTGCCTCATTTTACGACCTTTCTTGTCACAGTCGTTAAGTGAATCACTGCAGCTGTTAAGTTAATAACATGTTTGTTAAGTGAAGCTGGCTCCCCCATCAACTTTGCTTGTCAGAAGGTTGCAAATGGTGATCACATGACCCTGAGGCACTGTGACTATGAGCCACTTGTCCAATGTCCCAATTTTGACCATAGTGATGCTGCAACGGTTGTAAATGTGAAAAAGGGACTTGAGTCATTTTTTCAGTTCCATTTTAACTTTGAACAGTCACTAAATGAATGGCTGTAGAACTACCTGCATTCCAGTCAGTGTAAGAACCAGTTTGTTCAACAGAACATGAATACTCTAATATCGGAAAAAATGTAAATCCAGAGGACAGTTCTCCTTTTGTGGGCTGAGAGATCTTCGCTGGTTCCCTTGAGCAGGCAGTTCTTAGCTTGTAGAGATACAGGACAAAACATTTAGTTTCAATGATAAAAACAACATTTTTGTGTTGTTATCGTCTACTATATTGAGAGGGGAGATATTAAATGTGTTCCAGTTGAGGTGCTGCCTCTTGCTAGCAGCCCTAAGAGTAAATGGTAGTTTGTTTGGGGATGGCTGTGGGGAGAAAAGGTTCGGTCCATGCAAGCATTGAAAAGTGGGGAGAGACTCTTATGGCATTGCCGGTTTCCTGAACCCCTCTGTTCCAGATTTGATGTGGAGACACGGAATGTTTTTATTGGTGATCATTCTGGGCAAGTGACCATCCTTAAACTAGAACAAGAAAATAGCAGTCTCATAACAACTTTCAGAGGACATACAGGTATGATGTTAAATCACTCTGACATTTCTGTGGTCAGCATAAACACAGATGAAATATGCTACAAGGAAGAATCACTCTGAGAATAAGATGGCAGTAGCTGGATGGGTGGGTGGGTGGGTATAATCCTGAGGTTCAAAGTTCTGTGGAAATTAATTTTAATTTGAGTTGTCTACATGTGGCTACTTAAAATATCTTGTCACTTTCAGCCCCAGAAGTATTTTTTGTTGTTGTTGCATTACTTGAGATGTTTTTTCTCATACTGCTGGAGGGCTTTTCTACAGATTTTGCCTCACAACCAGATATTTTGGTTATGAAACAAATTTTGGGAAGGTTAGAGGAAGCTGAGTGCTTGTAGGCATCAGTTGTGGGAGAGAAGGAGCAGTGGCTAGGAAAGACAATGGCTGAGAATTAATGTAGAAGGGGTTAATCTGCAACCATAGAGCCAAATTTCCAATGATCTCTAGAATTGATTGAACCAGACTTTTAAAAGCTATCTATCTCTCCAAATACAATAGCAGAGTTGGAAGGGACCTTGGAGGTCTTCTAGTCCAATCCCCTGCCTAGGCAGGAAACCCTATACCGTTTCAGACAAATGACTATCCAACATCTTCTTAAAGACTTCCAGTGTTGTGGCATTCACAACTTCTGGAGGCAAGTCATTACACTGATTAATTGTTCTAACTGTCAGGAAACTTCTCCTCAGTCCTCTTCTTCTTTTTATGGGACAGAAATAGAGTATCAAAGGAAAAAAGGACAGAAAACAACATCACCTACTATCCCAGAAGTATCCATTACAGAAAAGGCTCATTTCTGGGGGAGGGGGGCTAGCCAATGAGATCTCCTAGCACAACCTCTCTGCTAGCTATTAGGTGAGCAGATGCTACCTGCAGTACGTGGTCTCAGAGGTAGTAGCTACTCAGAGGGAAATCTCTTTCTTTCACCTCTCTCTGGTGGAGAGGTGAAATTTTAGGAAGAAGCATTGGAATGTAGCAGTAGCCGGGCCATTCTGTTTGACCGAACAAAATCCTTCTCTTCAGGTATTCCCTAGCAGGCTAGAGAATGGCAGATATCAACATGCAGAATATTTTTCCTCATGCTAATGGTAGCTGCCCAGAAGGTAGAGCGAAACCCACTCCATTCGTTGACAATCATTTAATGGGACTAATGCTCAACAGTGACCCTGTGAGGTAGGTTGAGCCAGGAGGAGTAACCATCTCAACTCACTGAGTCAGCTTCTGTGGTCTTTTTCTGCCTTAGTCCAACTAGTAAGGTTGTCTGTATTGTCTCCCCGGGTTCTAATACCTTATAGAAAATAGCAGATTTTTAGTTACTCAATAATAGTGTTATTGTATGAAACTAATGCAAATCTTCATGATTCTTTTCTTTTTCCCCCCAACCTCATCTTTTCAGGTGAAATCAGTGCCCTGTGTTGGGACCCTGTGCAGCGTGTCTTATTTTCAGGCAGTTCTGATCATTCCATCATTATGTGGGACATTGGAGGAAGAAAAGGAACAGCCATTGAGCTCCAAGGACACAGGTACAAAATGAGTACCAGGTGCTTCTTTCTATAGCCTTGCTCTTTTCATCCCAGTCCCAAAATGTGCTTTTGGTCGCATACACTTAAGGCGAAGTATCTCATTCAGAACTGCGGTTAAACTGAAATTTTTCAGAATGAATTAGATTCAAGAATACCCCTTGAAACAGCATGCCTCAATACGTTTCTAGCAAGTGAAAATGAAATAATCTTGTTTCATATTAACACAAATCAGCCAAAATAAACCGAAGGCCACTTGGGCTTGTTTCAAACTCGGAAACACTACAGTGCCTGCGATGCCGCAAAGTATCAGCTTTCTGTGAGAGATTTCATGAGATTTTGGACATTTAGATATTGTTGACATTCAAAAACACTGAATGAAGTCTCTCAATAGGAGGGCTTGTTACCTGAAAAAAGATACTAATCATGAAAATACAATAATATCTTCAGGAGTTTGTAGGAAAGCTGTTATGCAAATATGACACTTACATTTATTTTTGAAAGTTAAGCCAGGCTGAAATAATTCCATTATCTTTTATTAGTGAAATAGAATTTAAAGTCAGACACCACTTGAGGTCATACTATCTTCAGATGATGGCTAATTTTTAAAATTGATGTATAACAGTTGATTAGTTCAGTTATATATCTACATACAGATGTCTGGAATGGAACAGTTCCTTATTGTTTGACCAGTTTAATTTTTAAAGTCTAAGTTTCACAATTGGAATCTCTTTCAAAAGGTGACTTTGCACCTGGTTCTAATTGGTGAATCCCGGGATTCTATTAAACCACAAAAAAAATCCTGACTGTCTTTCTTGTCTCAAAGGAACATAGAGATCATTATTTGTTAGAGTAATAATCAGGTTATGTAGCAGTATGCTGAAATTATAACACTCTCCCAAATAAATGCCACAGCATGAAATTGCTCTCTATTTTGCTGTGTATAAAGGCAGGACTTGGAGGGAGATTTCAGATTTTGTATGTGTGACAGACAAGAGAAGAAAGTTGGCATGTTCCATTTACTCATCCTATTCATAAATGATTCCTAATATTCTTTTTTATTTTACTCTCTGTACCCTGTAGTGATAAAGTTCAATCCCTCTCTTATTCCCATCATACTCGGCAACTCATCTCTTGTGGGGCAGATGGCAGGATCGTTGTCTGGAATATGGATGTTGAGAGACAAGAGGTATCCAGTCAGTTCTTCCTCTTTCTCTGATCAGGGAAGTTATCATTTACATAATCTTCAAAAGATGCATCAGAAAGCCATTTAAGCCAAAGGTGACTGCCTGAAAACTCAATATAATAACATTGTGTTTTCCTGTTGGGGGCTGCTTCACTACTGCCCCCACAGCCTGGTGTCCTTCAGATGCCTTGGACTAGGCCAGGGGCTTAATTTGGAAGGTCAAACTGAAAATGCTGCTGGAAGACATCTGCTTCCATTCCTGTTTGGAAAACTTTATTAAATGGCACCAACATTTTGGGGGCTGTTTTGCAAGGCTAGGGAGTTTAAGGGTAATAATAGAAAAGATTTCCAGTCTTAATTTGAGAGAAAGGAGAATATCTCCTGTATTGGGCAGTTCTACCAGCAAATGTTGGAGGTACAATCTCAGATTTGTGAGGGTTACAGGTGGAATGGGAGCCCATGTATCAGAGCCACAGTGGCGCAGTGGTTAGAATGCAGTACTGCAGGCTATTTCTGCTGCCTGCCGGCTGCCTGCAATTTGGCAGTTCACATTTCACCCTGCTCAAGGTTGACTCAGCCTTCCATCCTTCCAAGGTGGGTAAAATGAGGACCCACATTGTTGGGAGCAATATCCTGACTCTGTGAACTGCTTAGGGAGGGCTATTAAAGCATTGTGAAGCGATATACAAGTCTAAATGCTATTGCTATCTGATAAATGAAGGATTGTCCATCCTAGTCTTTGGTGCTTTGTAGGGCCATTGCTGTTAGGAGTGACATACTGTATATCCAGTGTGTTCTCTCTCACACATAAGTACACATATCATTGGAACTACCTCTCTACATACATTGAATATAATTCAATATGGCGCTGGATACACATATTTGTTTCTCTTAGAAGCTGGTCTAAAGTTTTTAATGCAGGCAGCCAGCTCTTTAGTTTGGTATTTGAGAAAATCTATACAGTAAAACCTTAATTTAACAAGTCTCATTTTCCAAACTTCAAATGCAATGGACAAAATTCATGTTTGTGTATCCCCTCAAAATAATGATATACTAATTCCACTATACTCAAAGTCATCTGGATCAACTTAAGTTGGTATTTTTGTGTATTTACCTCAATTGCAGAGTTAGTTTGTTAGTATACAAATAATGCTGTTTACAAAGTTAGGCATATTTTCATGATTATATGCTAATATAAATGCTGTAAATTGACATGAATGATATATATTTACATTTAACAGATATTCAAGAGTAGCAGTCTCCTAAAAGATAGAGATTTTGCTGTATTCCTACAGAGGAAATTGCTGCAATTTATATTCAAGATTTTATTAAGGAAGAATAAAATTGACTCACGGAACATATTCATATGCAACAAAGGAAGATATTTTAGATTTTTACAGTCAACTTCCTGAAGAGAAAATAGTAGGCCATTCTCCAGTGTGTCAATTGGCATTATCATTCTAATATTAAAACCTCAAAAAACAAATATTGAGACAAGACAAACCAAATGTATAACCGAAAACAGTTTAAGGGAAACCTTAGAGATTGGATTGAATCCATTGTTTGAAACTCATGGCTATCAACTTTACAGTATATCTAAAGTTCACAATATAAACAAATATATACAGAAATTGTTGATTTATAATAAGGTAGAATTTCAAAATAATTCACTATGCCAGTCCCAGTGAAGGGAGGAGCAGCATATTTCCTTAAGTGTACAGACTTGGTATCTATTTATGACCGGTGCACAATTGAGTTTAAGGATTCCCTCCTCCCTTCTTCTTTTCTTAGACACCAGAATGGTTGGATAGTGACTCTTGCCAGAAATGTGACCAGCCGTTCTTCTGGAACTTCAAACAGATGTGGGATAGCAAGAAAATAGGCCTTAGACAGGTACGTGTCATGCTGCTTTTTGAGTGATTGAAGATTGTCTCCTGTTCTCTTTGATACAAAAGTCCTGTGTGCCAACAGTAAACATTTCAGGAAGATGGGTGTTTATGGAACCAAAACTACATTACTGGTGCAAAAGAAGAAGCTTGTTAATTTGGAAAAATCCTGTGTTCTAGAAGTCAACAAAACATTTGAATTTGACATGTTTCAAGTATTCAGATTTTATTGGAAGTATTATTCTGATGTTTCACCTTGCTGAAATGTAGTTCAAAAATATTTTATACAGTTACATGTTCAAATATAATACATTTTATGCCTTAGTAACCATAAATATTGGGGGTCTTAGAGGAAAAAAATAATAACAGGAAACAGGGTCAGTGGTTAAACAGAAGAGTTTATGTGAGTTGAAGGCTACAACTGAGAAACTGACTGGTTCAACATATTTAGTGAGTAGGGAAAAATAAAATGAGATTTTCCTAAATAATCCGTGCTATATTTTATTGCAGGTCCTTGTTAACCTTGATTCTCACTTACGAAACTCATTTATCTTTTTGTGTATATAATTTGCTAAAATTCCAAAAGCTAATGGGCATCAAAGGAAATTAATTTGTGTGACTCAGCAAGAAATTCACCACAACCTTTCAGGGAAACAATGGAATATTTTAAAAAATCATTTCACATTAATGTGATTACCATTATGATTGTGATTATTATTTACTAATATAGTTTCTAATTTTTTTAATGTAGCGTAGCAGAGCTTTGCGGACAGAGAAATTGATAGGATCCACCTTGATATGCTTTGATGGGATAATTCTTTAAGTTCAGTTCTTTCATGGTGAATCTTATGTGCTTTTTAAATTTCAGCATCATTGCCGAAAGTGTGGAAAAGCAGTGTGTGGTAAATGCAGTTCGAAGCGCTCTTCCATACCTCTGATGGGATTTGAATTTGAAGTGAGAATCTGTGATACTTGTTATGAATCAATAACAGATGAGGAGTAAGTAACTTACCCCTTTCCAGTTGCTGGGGCAATTTATGCCAGTTTCTGGAGAGAAATGAAATGTCAGTTTTGAAGCTTTTTCTAGATCTATGTCAGAGATGAGAAATTTATATGTTGCTGAATGATAGTTCCCCAAATAATTCATCATGATTATGATGGCTAGTACTGTGAGAAATCATAGTTTAGCGACTGCTGAAGGCCACAGCGTCTGAATTAAGATTTAATTAACATTTTTAGTATCTAGATATGATATTGTGATCTTTCAGTTCCTATATTTTCACTTTGTCCTGTTATGTGCTTCCTTTAGGCGTGCTCCTACAGCCACTTTCCATGACAGCAAGCACAACGTTGTCCATGTAAACTTTGATGCAACACGGGGTTGGTTGTTGACATCTGGAACAGATAAAGTTATGAAGGTGAGAGTGCAATTTTCCCCAAACGAATCTACAGTGATTCTGGATGGTTTTAACAACCTTATTCTTTTTTCTCCCTTTGAACAGTTGTGGGATATGACACCAGTAGTATCCTGATGCGGTGCTGAAATGGGAGCAATGCAGTATTAATGAAGAAGAGATTCTTAATTCTGTTAACAGAAAATGAAGCAAGTTATGTACTGACTGATAAACGAGAGAACTAATATTGCTGGATGCATTTTTTCAAGTAACCTACCAAATTCAGGGTGAGGACTTTGCACCAAATGATCTACTTCACAAAATGCAGATTTTAAAAAAAAACAACAACCCTTAAAAGACTTCTCTTGTCTGGCTTCATTGAGCCATTTGGAACGCATCTGGAAGTTTCTGTATGTAACATTATTTGTGTTTTGTGTTGATATGCTGCTGAGGTGGTGGATCTTTGCAAACGTGAGCAGTTGCCTGCAATATTATATTGGTAAGATTGTTCTTAAAGTGACAAAAAGGGAAAACCAAGTATTCCTGTTTTTTGTTTCATTTTCACTTTCATTATGAAATGCAAAAGTTCAGATCAACCAGCTCTTTTGGGTTTATATTCTGGAAAATGGTACTATGAATTTGGGAGTGGGCATGGAGATAAAATAGACAAAGTCCATTTTTTCTTCTTCCAAAACCAACTGGAATGTTTAGTTTATTGCATCATCAAAATAGCCAACCAAAGCTTTGTAGTCCTGAGCATAGCCAGTAAGTACACAATCCAGTTTTGACTAACAAAACACACAACCTCAAATGGTTTTATAGTTGGCAGTAATTAAAAGGGCGCTCCATGTGAGTTGGATCACTTCTGAAATTTCCTCTGGGGAGTCTGCTGAAATTGTGCTTTATTAAGTATGGTTTGAAACGAATTGTCCCATTCTTGTCACTTCTCTGGAAGGATGTCTATTTTTAAAAAATGCTGATAATTGTAATTTTTAATTTTCAGTGTAACTCTCAAATTAATATAGTGAAACTTCACATTTTGCATTCTTGGGCAAATTTTTCAAAAAATAAAAAAAAAACCAATTAAAAACCTTTACTTTTTTACTATGCTTTAAATCTCTCTCAACTAAGCTAATAGAGAGTCCTACATTCAGCTAATGTAATGACTGATGCCTGACATTTGTTGCTTTTACTTTGCTAAAGAATAAGGACCTTTGTATTTACATGCAGGCGCTACACTTGCAAACATTAAGCAGATGTCCTCTCATACATCAGAGACCACACTCTTTCTCATTCACTTTTCAGCACCTATGGTGCTTAGCTGTTGCCCACAGTTTGGGTCTGAGACTCGTGCCAAGGCTGATGAAGAACACCAGACAAGAGATGTGGGTTTTGTTTTCTTTTATTGAAGCGCTCCAAGAAAAGAGGTCCTGCCCAAAATGCTAAGGGAGCTTGAACAATAGAATTAAGAAAGCTTTATACATTTTCACTAAAGCAGAAGGCAGGATAAGATGGGATATATAAGAAATATCATTTAATAAACATTTTAGTAATGCTCTAATAATTATTCTATTGGTCTCTAGCCGTCCCTATTCTTAAGCCTAATAAATGCTTCAGGAGTTATACACGTTTTTTTGCTCCAGGCCATCTGTATTCCTAAATTCTAGCTCAGGTTTGCAAGGTATTTAATGCTTTATTACTTTTATCAGCTTTCTAACCCCCCCCCCCCCAATTGTTATGAGTTTTACATGTGCTCATTACACTTGAATAAGCATTCTTTGTTATTGCCAGACGGACTTCACAATTGCAGGCTTCCTGGTTTTCCTTCAAGTGTATGCCATAACCTTGCTTTCTTTTAGCAAGCATTTATCATATTGTCAGATATAAATAATAACTATGGGAAGCCGGATAGGGAGAAGATTTGGGAGTCCCGGTGCTTCTGCTTAAGAAGATAGAGAGTAGTCACTTTACATCAGCAGTCCCCAACTCCCACTACCAGGTCACACAACCCATTTAGAATACATGCAAAGATTCATTTATGTGAGTGGCAAGTGCAAATGAAGCTGCATTCACTCACGTGCATGCCTGCTGCTCATACAGAACCATCTCCTCTCCCCTCCCATCTGCCAAGCTGGAAAAAATAGGGACTGCTGCTTTACATTGTAAACCATATGTACTTCCAACGGAGAGTATCCATGTATGACTTCTGTATTCTGAGACTGCACTCTGAATACGAAACCGAATATGAGTATGCCAATGTAAGTGGCTGACTCACCTTGGCGAAACTGAAACCAAGACACTGAAGCCTCTGATATAGGGGCAGGAAAATGATATTGTTCCACTCAGGCAGGGTATTGTTCCACTCGGAAGTCTGAATAATTTATATTGCACTACTTTGCCTTCTGCTTCTAAAGTGCATAGCTCAAGTGGTGGACTATAATACTAGGATGTGAGGGCAGGAACAGACTATGAAGATCATCTAGTCCAACCTACTGTCCAGTTCAAGAATCTGCTAAGCTACTCCAACCTACTGTCCAGTTCAAGAATCTGGTAAGCACATCCCTGACAGATGGCCAGGCAGAGTCTGTTTAAAAATCTCAACGTACTTTTTAAAAACTCTTGATTTTTAATGGAATTTTGGCAAGCTTCAAGAGGTGTCAAAATGCCTTTTCTCTTGAAAGGGGTGCTGTCAGTTGGATCTTACAGTCTTTCTCGTATTTGCAAAGTGATCAAACAATTCATCATGACATGAGTATGTTGAGTTTATTGCTGCAAGTAGAACCTTGAGATTTCTCAAGTGACAGATACTACTGGCAGATTAATAAGACTAGCTCATCCTCATGGAGAATTGTAAAGTGCCCATGAGTTTTAAATAGCCAACACCTATGTAAAGAACATGCTAATGATGAAATAGAAGCAGCCATGGAGATGAATAGAAGTATTATGGACTATATATATATATATATCATGAATAAGTAGTCTATATGTAGTATAATTTAAAATAAAAAGTACTATAGTTTACAATAAAAAGTAAAGTCGAAAAGATATCCCTGCATATATATAATAATGAAAAAAATAACATTAGAATCAATGATTATATGCATTATACACCAATCTTCCTTAGCTGCAATCTTGCTTAAGGGTGGGTTTTTTTTATAGTGGCTCAGCTGTAAGGGGCAGACATTTGTAACTTGAAGACTACCTATAAGCCGCATTACTGATCAGTCAAATGTGTAAATGGGGACACACTGAATGTAAAACTAGAACTTTGCTATACAGCCTATGTATTCTACACAATTGTTCCAATAGTTTCATACTTCTGATTTTATATGTAATTTTCATCTGAGAGAACCAGTTTACTCTGGTGGTTAGGTTTTCCGGCTAGAAAATGGGCGATTTTGAATTCTAGTCCTGCCTTAGACCCAAAGCTAACTGGGTAACCTTATGCCAGTCACTTTCTCTTAGCTGTAGGAAGCAATGGCAAAGCAGTTTAGAAAAACTTTACTAAGAAAAATATAGGGACTTGTCCAGGCAGTTTCTGAGATTCAGACACAATTGAGCAGAAGAAGAAAAAAAATCATCCTCTGCAGCATATTGTTACTTGGAATTGCAACAGAAACATCAAGGGTAAAAGAAAAGGAAAACCATCGCGGTATGACTGGTCAGAAACATTTGAAAAATGTGGGGGGGAAATGTCCCGGATTTCATCACAGTCATATTGAGGTTAGTGGAAAGATAGGATGAAATTTTGCAGGTGGAATGAAAACACCCTGCCTGGAATGAACCAAAGAAAAGGAAATATGGAAAGAGCGTGAAATGAAGGTAAACTCTGTGACTATTCTGCCACCGCGGATGTTAGCCACCGTTATTGTCATCCTGTGGCATGAGTGATCTGAAAAATGATTGCCTTATACTAGTGGGATCCAAAAGCATAAGAGCTGCCTATAGTTTAATTTTTTAAAAAAACCAAGGAAGAAGCAATACAGAAGAAAAAAAAATTCACTGAAGTGCAGATAAAAGGAGTTCGTCAAAGTATTGGCTGCTTGATAACACATTTCTGTTAGTAGCTTCTCCACCTTTTACATGTTTTTACAAGGTTGACATGTGTGGCTATGATCTAATTAATCTAAATATAGGAGTAGCAGACTAGATCACAAATAATCATATATCTATACTTCAAGAATCTACTATTCTTTCCAAAAAGTGGACTTTAGGAACAAATAGGTTGTTGTCTAGTAAAGCTAGTATATTTTGTAGGAGAGGGGGCAATACATTTTGTAGTCTGAGACTGTCTTTCCATCCAGCCTCCTTTAAAAAAAACATACACCGAACAGGTTTGCAATAATAGTGCTTCCTTGCAGAATAACATAAGTTTGCCATGAGGCAGCCTCTTTAGGAAAGCTGAGCCTTGCCCCACATTTCATCAAAACAGCTGGCACATTTCTGCAAAAAAAAAAGTAACAACCCATCAGTTGGGTGTTGCTGGGCCCTGAAGCTGACTGAGGAGCAGGTGGAGTCCTACAGGTGATTGGATGTGAAGCCTTACACATGCTGGTAGCATGTGCTGCCTGGCTTTAACTCTCTTTTGTGGCTAAGTGGGGGAGGGACCCCCAAGGAGTAGGAAGTGGAGCATGGGGTGCTTTAGGGTGGGGAAGACTCGTGAGGCCCAGTGGCAGGCAAAAAGATGTTTTTTTTTAAAAAAAAAAGATATGCTCTTATAATGTTTTTATTGATGTGTCTCAGTTCTTGTGGAATACTTATTGTCCTGGAGTACTTTTTTGTTGTAGGAGTTTTAGGGAAGTAGTCACACAAAGCACTCATACCAGGAGATTGCAATGCTGCAAAGGGTAATGTCCACAAAGTCTTTAGCAGTTGCCCGATCATAGAGAACTTCACTTCCTGCCTCGCAGACTCTGAGCTGTACTACAGAGAGTGTTTATTAGATTAGATTTTATTTATTAGATTAGATTTGTTAGCCGCTCCCTCTCCACGAAGGGACTCGGGGCGGCGTACAATAAATAAAAAAGCACATATTATACAATTAAACGTTACACGGAGGAGGTATAAAAATCACACAACAATCATTACAGTACATAGAAATAGTAATAATAAGATTAAGAATTAAAATACCCCAATATAAAATTACAAGTTTAAAAGATTGCCAGGATTAAAATGGAACTATGGTTGAGCCAGGCCAGCTAGTTGAAAGAGGTGGGTCTTGAGCTTTGAACGGAAGGAGCGGAGGTCGGTGGTAATCCTAATGTCGAGGGGGAGGTCATTCCAGAGGGCTGGGCCCATCACAGAGAAGGCCCTGCTCCTGGGCGCCGCTCTTTGGCACTGCTTAGTGGACGGCACCCGGAGAAGTCCCTCTCTGTGAGAGCGAATTGGTCGTAGGGATGTATGGGGCAGGATGCGATCCCGCAGGTAGCTAGGATTGTTAATAGACAATCTCTGGAAAGCTGCAGTTTGCCTGCTTCCAAGTTATACTTCTTGTTGAATACAGAAACTGACGTTATCCTTGTCTCCAGTAAACAACATTAAATTATAACATATTGAAAGAAAGAAAAAACCAGCAGGGGGAAGCAAACTTCTTCTAAAAGCACCTATTTGCTTTGGTTTGAAGACATGTCACAATCCTGAGATATATTTGAATAAGGCTTTAGCAATTAGCTAACCCAACAATTATTTTTGTTATTCTTGTTTGTACTACCCTGTTTCCCTGAAAACAAGACCTCCCCGGATAATATTGCAACACAGCAGCAGCCATGAAGTGGCCACGCTCCCAGCTTCCTGCACCACAAAAATAATAAGGCCTCCCTGAAAATAAGGCCAAGCGCTTATTTTAGGGGTCAAAAGAAAATAAGACCCTGTCTTCTTTCCGGGGAAACATGGTAGGAAAAGTTACATCAGATACTTCTCAAGAGTCTTCCTTTTTATTCAGTTTTCAAAGCTAGAGAAACTTCTTGGGGAAGATGCAAATGTAACACATTTCTTTCACCTGCAGGTTATCCAGGCCATATTCACAGGGGGCTGAGAATGATCTTGTTAGATTGGGTAATGGATAGGCACGAGGCACACACAGGCTTAACGGTAACAACAGCTCTTTATTAGGTGCAACAAGTGAGAACAATCCAGCGAAGGTTGAGTCTGATAGCAGCCCTTTTATAGGGAGCTGTCAGACCCTTCAACCAATAGGATTAAACCTCTGTTCCTGCCAGAATAGAGGACCTTGGTGGAAACCCCTGAAGTTAGAGCAAGTATCTAACAGATCTCGTGATTAACTGTATCTTAATGGACAATGAATTTGAGCTGCCCACAAGTGCAGGATTGCTGCTACAAGTAGCTATGTCTGGAGTAGCCATTCCCTTAACAAATTTTGAATGAGAATTTCACAGAGCAATGCAAATGTTATTTACAGGCTAATTTTGAAGCTTCTTCAGTAAACTACAATGCAATAGATGGAAGTGAAGCAACTGGTCAACTACAGTAGTAGAAAAAAAGAGCTGCAATTTCAGGGAGCCCTCATTTTTTTTTTTGCAATGTTCCCCTTATGCTGCTGGGAGAGAATCATCCATGGAAACATTGATCTCTATTCTTTGTTTATGGATATTTCTTGATGATGGAATCACTGGAATTAAATATTCCATTTCTGGAATATAAAATTCCACAATTCACCATTGCCGAATCTTACACACCGGACAACTTTGTTTGGCAATTTTGAGATAAATTCCAACTAATTAAATACAGCACAGGCTTTCATAGTGAAGCAATGATTTTAACTGCTTGCCCCTTTCCACATTCTAAGTTTCCACATTCCCAGCATTTGCTATTATACAAAAGCTTTCATTATTATTATTTTTTTGATGCATCTTGACTGAGTGCCAGGTTCATTACACATATTTGTCCCTTCCCCCTCTGATGGTAATTTGAATTGTGTGTAGATTTCATAAATAAATGGCAAGTGTGGATTTATTTTTTAAGGTAAGATGCTGCAGTTATGTATCCACGATAACTATACTGCATGAAGTGCAATAAATAATTGGATGAAATTATAAAAGAAATTAGAAATTGTAAATAATTATTTTCAAGTGAGGTATATAAATATTTTTTAAAAATTTCACGTAGGAAAAAGAATGGATTTATTTACTGCAATTTGCTTCATTGTGATTTTTTTGAAAAAAACTTCCAAGTCTATTTTTCAATATTTGAGCCACTGCTCTAATTCCAGTATTAAAAAAGATAAATACAAATTATTAGAATGTTTAGGGAACTACCATGTAGGGGTGGGCTGCTGGGGGTTTGCAGGGGTTCAGGAGAACCTCTAAGATTTTGTGCAGTTCGGAGAACCTCCAAATCCCACTCCTGGCTGGCCCCGCCCACCCCTCCCCTCCCAGAAGTCTCCATGCAGCCCATTTTGGATGCAGGTAAGTGCAGGGCGCAGGCAGAGGCTCGGGAGGGCAAAAAACAGGCCTACTGGAAGTTCAGGAAGACCTCCGGAGCCTGGCGAGGCCCTCCCAGAGGCTCAAGAAAAGCCTCCGAAGCCCAGTGAGGGCAAGAAGCCCTCCCTGCTGTGGTGCAGGAGGCCGACTAGGCCATGCCCACCATGGCCACACCCACCACTGAAGTCCACCACTGCCCCTATGCCTAACAGTACTCTACTTTTGTTGCCTTCTGAAATTTAAGAAACATTTGCCCTTTTTATGGAACTTGGGATTCAGCATCATTAAGAGGAGACAAAATATATAGAACAGCTTTCTATATGCTGCTTGATCCAATATTATAAAATGCACATGATATGAATAAGCTTGAAGGTTTCTCTTTTACTTTGCCTTCTTTAAGACTGCAAAAAATGAAAATACAGCATACCCCTAAAAAGTATGCTTACTTCTCCTCCATACCCCACCCTGAAGTACAACCAGCCTGATCGTTCATTTCAACAATCTTATTCTGACCTTTAAGAGAATATGTTTTTTCTGATATTACTTTAGAGGTGTCAAACTCAATTTCATTGATGGCCGCATCAGGGTTGTGTTTGACTTTGGGGTGGTGGGGGTGGGGTGGCCAGCTGGACATCACTCGTGTGGGGGCGGGCGCCTATGGTGGCCCAAATACTTTGCCAGTGAAAACAGAGCTTGGCCTTCCCAAGCTCCATTTTCACTGGCAGAGGGTTGCAGGAGGCTGTCACAGCTGAAAACAGAGCTCTGCTGGCAGAAGCACCATGGGCCGGTCCTTCGCTGTTTCCACAGCGGCCCCACGGGCCAGATCTAAGCACCACACATGCCAGATCCCCTGTATTATTTGACCCTCCTGTATTACTTGATGTAAATATGGCAGCATTTGGTAGTGAAATGCAAACACTGTTCCGTTCTTTGACGCAGATATTATAATTAGCCCATATCCTAATCCAGGAGCCATCCAGGATCAAATGAAGGTACACTCCTCCATTCAGATGAGAACAGGAACCACAGTGCACCCCAAATACACTCCTCTCTAGATGCTCCAGAAACAGACCCTTAAGCCTCTCTTAGTCCCATCCTTGAAAGCTGCTGCTCGGTATCAGATTAGATCCTTTAAATATATTGGTCTTCATCCTGATTGTTGGTGAGTAGTGACCATTTGTCTGCTCCATCTTCCAAGGCTCCTCGCTCTACATCTGAAGTCAGGGAACAAAGGGAAACTTGACTGATACTGTCCCAGGTAGCTAATTTGGAAGGTTTCCGTCTCCAATCATCCATCCCAATATGGACGCTAACTTGAGAAGGAGTCAGCGGCTTCATACAGCCTTGAGCCTCAGCTTCATATTTTTCCAGGACTGTTTTCTTGTAACTATGGAAATAGAACAAATAAAAAACAAAGAGATATCCAATAAAAGCACAGAGTTGGATATGACAGCAGTCTAGCAAATATTAGTACAGGTAGTCCTCGACTTACAACAGCTCATTTAGTGACCATGCAAAGTTACAGCAGCACTGAAAAAAGTGACTTACAGCTGTTTTCACACTCAACGACTGTTGCAGCATTCCCATGATCACGGGATCAAAATTTAGATGCTTGGCAACAATTGTGGCAAGAAAGATGTAAAATAGGGCAAAATTCACTTAACAAATGTCTCACTGAAAAAAGAAATTTTGGGCTCAATTATGGTCAAAAGTTGAAGACTACCTGTATTTATAACGGTTAGAGTGTCCTGGGGTCATGTGATTAGGCCGATTAATTTAACAACCGTGTTACTAACTTAACTGCAGTGATTCACTTAACAACTGTGGCAAGATAGGTCGTAGAATGGGCCAAAATTCACCTAATAAAGATCTCACTTAACAACATAAATGTTGGGGTAAATTGTAGTTGTAGGTGAAGGACTTCCTGTAACCTGTGAATCATGAATCTATTAAGAAATGGGACTGCTGAATTGAAGAAAATGTAAGGATTAGATTTGTCTAGCCAGAAGAGCTTTTGATGTGTTAATTAATCCATGTCTTGATTTTGGATATTTGGGCATTGATTTTCACTTGACTTGTGAAAAACATGAAGTAAAGTGGATGCAGTAGCCGCCATCTGCATCATCACCAATATCATCCTGTCTTGCAAAAACATGTCAAGTGGTAAAATTAATTCTCAACTTATGACCAGTCGTTTAATGAGCATTTGGTGTTAAGATAGCCTTGGAATGGTGCATTACAGTTCACAGAGCCATTCTTTAGAGTAAAATGTTGCCCCTCCACCCTCACCCCCATGGTCACATAAGCACATTTCAGGCACTTGGCAACCGGCTCAAATTTAAAACTGATTGCAATCATGTCCTGCAATCATGTGTGACTGCAAGGTTTTTTTATCAGTTTCTGGGATTTTTTTGCCATTCATTCATCTTAATTTTTTTTTAAAGTACATATCAAGGTAAGAACAATATGATGCAATGAATTAATTCCATTTTCTCAGTACAATTTTTTTTATAGGAAAAAGAATTTTCTGTTTGGTATCATATGGAATTCCAATATTTAGTGAGCATGTTTTAAGATGATATACAAAATGTTTGATATGCAATTTCCACTACCTATCTTTTATGCTAAATGTAACATGAATATTGTCAAGATGAAGGTCATTTTAAATGTGGGGAAAAATCGTAGATGGATGAATACTTCTAGCTGGATCATAGATGGGAGACAGTGAAATGAATGTACATTTTATTGGCATACTTTTATCTATAGATGCAGATGCTGGTGAGTCATAAAAATTGCATGCATGCATGTATGTATGTATGTATGTATGTATGTAGGAATTCTGGGAGTTGAAGTCTACAAGTCTTAAATCTGTCAGGTTTGCACACCCCTGGGGGTTTTTTTCTAAAGGGTTAGGAGTGCAAGGGTCTTGTAACTTGACAGCTTTAAGACTTGCGTGCTTCAAATGCCAGAGTTTCTGAGCCAACATTTTGGTTGCTAAGCAAGAGTGTTGTTAAGTGAGTTTCACCACATTTTGCAAGTTGGCCACGCCCACCCAGTCACACAACTGCCAAGCCACTCCCACCCAGTCACATGACCACCAAGCCACTCCCACAAAACAGACCATGCCTACAGAAGAGGTTCTAAAATTTTTTGAAACCCACCACTGCTCCAGAGCCTTTATAGGAGCCTGGGGAGGGCAAAAACAGCCTATCCCCTGCCCTCCTTCCCTGAAGCCTCTGGGGCAAAAAACCACCCTACGAGCAAACCAGAAGTCACTTTCAGGTTGCTTGTAGGGCCGATTTTAGCCCTCCGGAGCATTCAGGAGCCCTCAGGAGGCTTTGCTGAAGCCTCCGGAGGATTAAAAACGGCCCTATGAGCAAAGTGGAAGTGACTTCCGGTTTGCTCATAGGGTCGTTTTTTGCCCTCTGGAGGCCTCCGGGGGGTTCGGGGAGGCTGTTTCTGCCCTCCCCAGGCTCCTATAAAGCCTCTGAAGCCTGGAGAGGGCGAAAAATGGCTTTAAAAAAGGCTGAACTCAGCTTGCCAGCGCGCTCATGCGCACTGGCCAGCTGACAGGGCAACTCCTTGCGTCCCCTGACAAATGGCTCCGCATGCCACTGTGGCATGCGTGCCATAGGTTCGCCATCCCGGACCTAGATTTAAAATTTTAGGAAAAGGATACTCCCATTCTATTTGATGACTCTGGGCAGAGCATGTTAATTCAGGACTGGGAGCTGACCTACCATTTTAGCTGCAGCGAAGAGAGCAATACGGATATCGAAGATGCAGCCATTGCAGCTGACCCCATCCATGGATGTAACACAAGTCCTAAAGGCATAAATACCCCTGACACAAAAAAATAGACAAGATTTAGAATATTGACTAAATACAGGTAGTCCTCGACTTACAACACTTCATTTAATGACCGTTCAAAGTTTCGATGGCACTGAAAAAAGTGACTTATGACTGTTTTTTCACACTTACAACCTTGTTAGCATCCCCATGATCATGTGATCAAAATTCAAATGCTTGCCGACTGGTTCATACTTATGATTGTTGCAGCATCTCGGGGTCATGTGATCACCTTTGGAGACCTTCTGATAAGCAAAGCCAATGGGGAAGTCAGATTCACTTAACAACCATGTTGCCAACTTATCCACTGCAGTGATTCACTTAACAACTGTGGCAAGGAAGGTCTTAAAATGGGGAAAAATTCATTTAACAAATGTCTCACTTAACAACAGAAATATTGGGCTCAATTGTGGACGTAAGTTGAGAACTGCCTTGTAAAGTTATATCCAAGCAACTCTTAAGAATGCAGAATTTAGTCTTAAATCATTTTCTTATCACCTGCTTGCTCAAAGCTGAGGAGCTTACTACAAAACCAAATTACTTTTGGTATTCGTGTATTTCTTCTCCCACAAGTTTATTGCTTGCTTTCTATTTTCCATGCTCAGAATAACATTAGTTCAGTACAACTGGAGCTCAACTGGAACTGGCATTCCATTATTAGAGGGACTTCACGTCAGTGAATTTGTTGTCTTCCTGAGGCATTGGACCTCCATTTTCACAAAGTCCTAGTCATCATCATCAAACAGGATCAGCAAAAGCTATGTAAATTATAATATTTTTGGCATTAATTCCAACTGCTTAGGCAGCACCACATTGAGGCTGCTGAAGGGTATATTATGAATTAAGCCAAAAGCTTTTTCAACGCAGTGCATTTTCCTTTTTAAGCACTCTGCAAAATCAAAAATCTCTTGTGACGCGACTTTCCCTCCCTTACATTTTTCTGTCTCCTTCCTCTGCTTTCAAATAATTGATTATACATGGGGCTTCCCTTGAAATGCACTCGGAGACTACAGTTGGTCCAAAATGCGGCCGCGCGGGTGATTATGGGGAGCACCAGGTACTCCCATGTGACACCACACCTGCGCGAGCTGCACTGGCTTCCTGTGGTCTATCAAGTGCGTTTCAAGGTCTTGATTACGATCTTTAAAGCGCTCCATGGCTCAGGACCTAGTTACCTGCGGGATCGTATTCTGCCCCACACATCCCTACGACCTATTCGCTCGCACAGAGAGGGACTTCTCCAGGTGCCGTCCACTAGACAATGCCATGGGGCGGCGCCTAGGAGCAGAGCCTTCTCTGTGGCGGGCCCAGCCCTGTGGAATGACCTCCCCCCGGATATTAGGACCACTACTGACCTCCGCTCCTTCCGTGTTAAGCTCAAGACCCACCTTTTTCAAATATCTGGCCTGGCTCAACCATGACTTCGTTACGCTCCTGAGGGGTTTTTAATTTAGCAATTTTATTTAAGGGGATTTTAAACTGTGTTTTAATTGTGTTTTTAGCTGTGTTTATTGTCTTTCACTTACAAGTCTACTCTCCTCCACGCACAAATGAAATTGCCCTTTTTTCGTATGTATGTGTGTCCTATGTGTATTTTATCCTTCTGATTGTACGCCGCCCCGAGTCCTTCGGGAGAGGGTTGCGGCTAATCAAATAAAATTTATTATTTATTATTATTATAATGTTACAAGGCAGCTCTTAAAAGAACAGGAAAAACAATCCCACTGTGAAGTTTTTAAACAAATAAGACATCGCTTACTTACGGTACCTTCCACCAACCCATTGAGAATCATAGTATGAATAATTTACCTGCTGCTATAGGTATGCCAATGAGATTGTATATTAAGGCCAGGAATAGATTTACTCGGATTCTCTTCATTGTCTTCCTGGATAGATGGATACTTGCAACTACATCGAGCAAATTACTCTGCACCAAAAAAAAAAAAAAAAAATGAGGGTGATTTTTTTTTTGTTCTAACTTCTAAAAGTCCTAGGAATCCCCCCCCCCCCCCAATCATCACTTTACATTTTGGAAGCTCACATGAATCAGCACAACATCTGCTGCTTCAATGGCGACATCTGTGCCCGTCCCAATGGCAATGCCGACATCAGCCTGGGCCAGCGCTGGTGAGTCATTGACCCCATCTCCAACCATGGCAACTTTTCTTCCAGAGGTTTGGAGTTCCTGGACTTTGGCTACTTTGTGAGATGGAAGAACCTCAGCAAATACTTTTCTGATCCCAACCTAGATACAGAAAAACACTTCTTGTTTGAATCAATATGATAATTGACTATCTAGATCCGCGCCAGTCCGGTTTCCGGCCCGGTCACAGCACGGAGACGGCCTTGGTCGTGTTGGTGGATGATCTCTGGAGGGCCAGGGATAGGGGTTGTTCCTCCCTCCTGGTCCTATTAGACCTCTCAGCTGCTTTTGATACCGTCGACCATGGTATCCTACTGCGCCGTCTGGAGGGGTTGGGGGTGAGGGGCACCGTTTTACGGTGGTTCTGCTCCTACCTCTCCGGCCGGACGCAATGCATGTTGGCAGGGGAGCAGAGGTCGACCCTGAGGCCGCTCACTTGTGGGGTGCCGCAGGGATCGGTCCTCTCGCCTCTCCTGTTCAACACATATATGAAGCCGCTGGGTGAGATCATTCGTGGTTTCGGGGTCGAATACCATCTGTACACTGATGATACGCAGTTGTACATCTCCACCCCGAACCACCCCAACGAGGCCGTCGAAGTGATGTCCCGGTGCTTGGAAGCCGTATGGGTCTGGATGGGAAGCAACAGACTCAAACTCAACCCCTCCAAGACGGAGTGGCTGTGGCTACCGGCACCCCGGTTCAACCAGTGGGTTCCATCGCTGGCCTAGTTACATGCAGGATCGCATCCTGCCCCACACATCCCTGCGACCAATTCGCTCACACAGAGAGGGACTTCTCCGGGTGCCGTCCGCCAAACAGTGTCGGGGGGCGACACCCAGGAGCAGAGCCTTCTCTGTGATGGGCCCAGCCCTGTGGAATGACCTCCCCCGTGACATCAGGATTACTTCCGACCTCCGCTCCTTCCGTGTACAGCTGAAGACCCACCTCTTTCAATTATCTGGCCTGGCTCAACCGTAATTTTTCTCACTCCTCCTGACTGTCTTTTTAAATTTTAAATTTTAATTGTACATTGGGTCTTTTACAATTGGGGTATTTTAATGGGGATTTTAACTGTCTAAATGTTGTAATTGGTTACCTCCTCCGTGCATGTGTGTCTCTGTATTTTTGTATGTTTATGTGTTTGTACACATGTTTCTATGTTCTATATGCCCATTGTACGCCGCCCCGAGTCCTGCCTGGAAAGGGAGCGGCTAATAAATTCAAATTTATTATTATTATTATTATTATTATTATTATTATTGGGGGCGAGCAACTGGCCCCCGTGGAGCAGGCGTGCAATTTGGGCGTCCTCCTAGATGCCCGGCTGTCGATGGATGACCATGTGGCAGCCGCGGCGAGGGGGGCGTTCCACCAGGTCTGCCTGGTGTGCCAATTGCGCCCCCTATTGGACCGGGACGCTCTTCGCACAGTCACTCATGCGCTGATGACGTCTCGTCTGGACTACTGCAATGCTCTCTACATGGGGCTTCCCTTGAGATGCACCCGAAGACTGCAGCTGGTCCAGAATGCGGCCGCGCGGGCTATCATGGGGAGTACTAGATACTCCCACATAACACCTCTCCTGCGCGAGCTGCACTGGCTACCTGTGGTTTTTCGGGCGCGTTTCAAGGTGTTGATTACCATCTTTAAAGCGCTCCATGGCACAGGACCTAGTTACCTGCGGGATCGCATCCTACCCCATACATCCCTGCGACCAATTCACTCTCACAGGGAGGGACTCCTCCGGGTGCCGTCTACCAAGCAATGCCAGCGGGCGGCGCCCAGGAGTAGGGCCTTCTCTGTGATGGGCCCAACCCTCTGGAATGACCTCCCCCCCGATATTAGAACCACCACTGATCTCCGCTCCTTCCGCAAGAAATTCAAGACCCACCTGTTCCAATTAGCTGGCCTGGCCCATTCATAGTAATATTCTTTAATCCTCCTGGCAGTTATTTTTTAATTATGGGGTAGTTTTTGGGGTAGATTTTAATGTTGTCTCTAATTTTATTATTACTGTACAGTTTGTATATCGCCTCCTCTATGTATATGTATGTATATGGTGTTTTAACCCTGACTGTACACCGCCCCGAGTCCCTTTGGGGAGAGGGAGCGGTTTCTAAATTTAAATAAAGTAAAGTAAAGTAAAGTTCCAAATAGAACAGAACAGAATAGAATAACAGAGTTGGAAGGAACCTTAGAGGTCTTCTAGCCCTCCAAGTATTCAAATATTCAACCTCTTTTTCAGAAATGGGAAATACATTAATATTAGTTTCTCAAAGACTCTGGGAGGATGAAGAAAGGCAGAAATAAAATACTATAAATTAAATATATAAATCTGTAAGAGGCAATTTTTACACTTTGCTATAAAAATATTATCACATGCACAGAAAGTTCCACAAAGTACCATAACACATCTTAAAACAAGGTTGCAAAGGACAATTCAGTACTCAGATTTAGATACTGTACAGTACTGGATTGTTGTGTTCTTTTTAGAAAACTAGTAACTTTAGGTATGAAGGAAATGCCCTATTCCAGAGCTGCCATTTACACAAAGAGTTTATACTTAGCTTCTAGGCTTCTCTGTCTGGTTGCTTGGAAGATTACTGATTGAACCTTTTATTTGGACTAGGAATGATCTATCTGGACCCTCAAATGATGAGAAGGAAAGCAAACTCTAAAACATCTTGAGAATACCATGTTGCATGTCCTTAGCTTAGACTGATAGGCTAGAATAAGGATAGTTGGATTTAAATTCTCATGAAGTAACAAACCTTAATGAGTCCGTTTCTACAATGTCTCGTGGAACCTTTTGGCAAAGGGAACATGTGTTATATTCCTGATTTATCTTGAGGAACAGTCGGATAAAGAATTATTACGTATTTTTAATGATGGCATTGTATGCCCTCTCAATTTTATTCAAACCGGTATTACCTGTTTCTTTTCAATGAACCATTCAGCCTGTTAATGGTGGCTGAATCCATTTTTGATGTCACGCTCTATCAATTTTGTAGAATGTAAATCAGTTTTGTATGTTGTAAGAACCCCCAAGAAACATGAAAGGAATGGTTACCTTCCAATTCGGCACCCATTCAATGAGCCCAACAAAGATTAATAATTCTCTTGGATACCTTTTCGACAAGGAACCATACCTGAGTTGCAATTGCTTTGGCTGTTTTCCTATTGTCTCCTGTGATAAGCACCACATCCACTCCCATATTCTGCAATATGTGCATTGCTAAGACTGCCTCTGGCTTGACTGTGTCTGCTATTGCCATCATGCCACAAAGTGCACCTACAAAAAAACCATATCTTTACTTACATTTATGAGATCTCTGTGTCATGGCTTCTCTGGAAAGCTACAGTATAAATAGTCCTTGATGTGAAATCACCATCGAGCCTGGAATTTTGGTTGTAAGTTTTAATGATTATTAAGCAAGGTGCCCACATGATGGCCTTGTTCAACGACTGCAATCTAAGCTCTCCCTGTTGCTAAATGACCACATAGGTTGTTAAGCAACTACACAGGGTTATCCCAGAATGGGGAGGTCCAGGAAGGCCCAATACCCATTGGTATATGGAAACCTGCCATGGCTGGGCAGTGTCAGCTGGCTAGGTCCACCAGTGCAGGGACCTTCTTCTGCCCCACTACAGCAGGGTCTAGTTATGTTTCTGTTGCCATGCTCCATCCTGCAGATGGGCCCCATTCTCACAATGGTTTGGAAGACTCCTCCAAATTGTGCAAAGCTGCCAGAAGACAAGAACAGTTAAGACAAAAGGGGCGATTCAGGAGTAAGGCTTGGAGATGATTGGCACCTCCCATAAGACATGAACCACAGTGAGAACAATGTCAATTGTTAGCATGATGTCCTTTGGAAAGGAAGATGCCAGCAAAGCTGGTATTCTGAAAGACTCCGAGCCTCAGGCCTTCAGAACACTGAGGCTCAGAGTCTGTAGTGTTTTCTCCTCTGGAGAGGAGAAGGATGCTAATGAAAGAGGAGGATTCTGGAGGAGAAAACTCTAAAGACTCTCAGAATCAATGTTTCCAGGTAGTCCTTTCATTCTGTGCATGAAAGAAAACTATTTTTGCGGGCAGGCTGAACAAGGCTTGGAAAGATCCAAGAGAAGGAGTCATCCAAAGGTGGTTTTTTTTCCAAAATGCAACTGGACTGGACTGAATAAGCTTCTTAGATGATAAGCAAAACGTCTTCAAAGGAAAAAAGAAACAAGTAAGTCCAATTGCCTTTTGAAAAAAATACCTTTGGGACCTGTAAGATTGAGAATCTCCATAGACAGGGAAGGAGTTCTGTTCCATACAGAGACTGAAAGAGCTGCCTGTCAGAATAAGGCAGGCAGCTCTTTCACCGTGTAAAGGAAATTCTTTCTCTGGGTAGATTGAATGTCAGCATTCCAAGTAATAGATCCATCGCAAGCAAAAACTCCAAGGAAGGTGGACAACTCAAAGAATAGCTTTATTGGAAATATCACATTGGTGTTGTGGCCTGCCAGATTTGCACAGTGAGGAGATTGGGGAGGAACATGGGCCAGTCCTGCAGTCTGGGGAAGGCTCTGATGAGTGCTCTGTGTCGGAGGCAGAGAGGGGGCCAGAGCCGTATGCCAGTTATCAGCTGCCTTCAGAGTCAGACATCAGAGAGGCAGATGAGCAGCTGGAGCCTGTTCCCAGTGTGCGCATGCGCAGAGTGGCCAGACGAACAGTTAAAGAACAGGGGTTGACTTGGGAGTAAGACCACAGGTGGGCGATGAATGGCCCCTCCCAGAGGAAATAAAAGAGGAGCGAAAGAGGAGTAGAGTTTACAGGAGACAATTAGTTTGCTTAATTGGTTTGTGACTCTCTGAGACTCCTTGCCAAGTTTTGCAGATATTGCCCTTGCAGCTCTCCAAGCCAGATAAAGTCTGTGACTGTAAATCCTCCCTTGAAAGACTTCGTTGGATGTGAATGAGAAGAATTCACAGTAAATTAATAAAAGGGATTTTTTGTCGGGACAAGGAGTTTGCTTCGTGATTTTGGGAAGCCTAGGTCAGAACAATTGGCACATATCTGGTGAAAACCAAGTCTGAGGGTCACGTTGGTTTTCACCTAATTAAAAGTAAAAGTTTTTCCCTCAACTCCAATCAATCAGCCACATAGCCCAATCAAAGCATTGTCTGCTGGTCTGGTGACTTCACTCCTCCTTCCTCCGGCCAGATGTGAGAATGTCCTTGGTTCCCAAGAGAAAGTATTTTGTTTTGACTGCACAACCCCAGCTGTCTCTAATCCCCCTCCCTATCGCTTGCTCCAGTGTGGCAGCACTGAAAGCCCAAGATGGCTTTGGTCAGATCAGCTTCAGGGTTGACATTGGGTCTTTGGGATCCAGGCTTGGTTCAGCTGGCCCAGCACAGGTGTTTTTCCCATTCTGTGTGCAGAATGATTCTTCAGCCAGCCTGAGAGCAAAAGAGTTGCCTGACAGATTGATTCGGCCCCATGCAAGACAGAGTCCCTTTGTTAAGCAGATCTTTCACTCTTAAAAAGGCTAGCTGAAAAAGGTCTTCAGGGCAGACCTTTTTCAACCATTCCCCAGGAACCAGCCAGGCAACAGCACCTTGTGACCTTCCCTTGACAGCTTCCCCAGTTGACTTTCTGGAAAGCTGGCATGGAAGATTGCAAATGGCAATGATTGCGGGGTGCTTGACAATTCATCACAAGTGTGAAGTGCATAGATTGCAATCCTGTTATCACGGGGGTGTTGCAATAGCCGTAACTTTGAGCACAGGTCATAAGTCCCTTTGTTCAATGCTGCTATAATTTCAAATAATCACTGAACGAATGATTGCGGTACTCCATACTGTAACCTTCCCTACCCTAGTGTCAGCAGTGTAATCCTATGAAGTCTGCTACCAGTTTGGTGAGTCTGTTACCGAGCATGTGCATGCATGCCTGAGGCGCACCCACGCAGCGCTAAAAAGGAACATTTTGAAGCCTTCCGAGTCTGCAAAGGTAAGTAGAACAGCAAGGGGGGTAGGGGAGAATCTGCTGTGCTACGCGATTTAGATTAGCTAAAAAGCAGGAAATCCGACGATTCTAGCTAATATAAATTGCACGTCACAGCTGACCATCGCCCAGCTGATCGTCAGTATCATTCCGGTAATGACCGGTATCATTTTTTACTACCAGTTGGGGTGAACTGGTCTGAACCAGTAGCATTTCACCCCTGCCTAGTGTCCTCCAGAGATGCTGGTTTTTATCTCCTGTAATTCTCCATCCAGCATACCCAGTGGGGATGTTAGCAGAAGGAATTAGGGAAGCTAATATTCCATGCATCTGGAGGGCACTAGCACAGGGAACGGTGTTAAAATACAATGGCTTCCTAATTTGAATTTTTAGCTACGGAACAGAGCAACATCAGAGTAGCAGGGCTTTGCACATTTTTTCAGAAGTTAAACTTCCTCTAGTCCTGATTGGTTAGCATTACCATTTATGGCCACCAGGATTGCTGTCTGTCCTTTCATTTCATGGTCTCTCATGGCCTCATGAACGTCACTGGAGATATGCAGGCCATTCCGTCTCATCCATTCCCGATTCCCAATCAACACTGAATAAGTATGAGAAACTGCCGTATCTGTCAGATGTAAAAATGCAGAACTGTGAGAATTTAAAGAAAGACTTTTTATAAGCTACAGGGAATGTTAAAAACTCACCGGTATATTCCAACCTGTTTCCTTTAACAGGCATTAATCTATATAACTTGATAAGTAGGGTAAAAATATATCAATTTACCTCTCGGTAAGCCAATTCAGAATATTCTTCAAAACTTTCAAGATGTTATGGGAAGTACAATGTTCTGGAACTAGATTTGTATATGATCCCTTCACTGTTTGGCAATGATTAAAATTAGATAGGAAAGAGCACAGAAAGCAAATATCTTTTTATGGGGCACTATGAAGAACCAAGAAAAACTGAATTCCAGAGGGAAGAAAGAACTTTTGACTTCAAGTGATGCAGAATGGAGTACATATAATCAGACAATTCAGACCAGGCTAAGGCAAACGTCTTTCACTTTGAAGATTACAGATTCACTGGCATTAAGATAATCATTGTATATAGTCCTGGGCGTCTACCTTGCCTAACAAATACATGGGTGATTTGATGGAGTTTTGCTTTCTTCATACAGGACAGTTTGATGTTTTTTTTCTATACTGGGGTAAGAACATGAAATTGCACCCACTCTTCAGACTTGGTTGTATTGCCCAGATTGCTCAGCATCTCAATTTGCAGAAGCTGGAGATACTTCATTTAGGAATGTTCATCCATTTATTTTTCCTTCTATCTTATGGGTTGTTCAAATTACTCCAACCTTTTTGAAAAAAAAACTGTTTCCTATTTAGACATTAGAAAGGTTGAGGATTAATATAATGAACCCTAAGAATTTTTTAAAAAACGTTTTCCAAACGCCATCTATTATCAACTAGGTGATTTACTAAATCTAGTGTTCCTTTTGGTTTTCTTTTGGGCAGTGGTCTGTTGCTTGCTAAATTTGAAGCTCCTAAACTGGTCAGAAACAGGGATGTGGTGGCTCAGTGGGTAGGACGCTGAGCTTGTCAGTCAGAAAGATCGGCAGTTCAGCAGTTTGAATCCCTAGTGCCGCCTAACGGAGCGAGCTCTCGTTACTTTTCCCAGCTTCTGCTAACCTAGCAGTTTGAAAGGATGTAAAAATGCAAGTAGAAAAATAGGAACCACCATTGGTGGGAAGGTAACAGCGCTCTGGGCGCCTTCGGTGTTTAGTCATGCCAGCCACATGACCACGGAGACGTCTTCGGACAGTGCTGGCTCTTTGGCTTTGAAACGGAGATGAGCACCGCCCCCTAGAGTCGGGAACGACTAGCACATATGTGTGAGGGGAACCTTTACCTTTAAACTGATCAGAACACTCTACTGTCCAAGCTTAAAAAGGCTTTTATGAGGTTATCTTCATTTTTAAAAACCCTAAGAAACAATATCTAATCTTGACATGTTTTCCCACCACTTCCATATTTCTCCTTACTAGAAAAGTAAATCGAGAAGGAAAGGTGGCATAGCTTTACAATACTTTTTGACTGGCAGAGCATTTTAAAGGTTTTTTTTAACATCTTCAACTAGGAACATAGCCAACGTGAGTTGGTTGGACCTACTGTAACTTGGGTAATTCCTTAAGCAAACCTTCTCCATTTATAAGTAGCACCTTGCTTACCTCTTGCTTTGGGGAGTGGAGTCTGATCTTTAACACCTTTATCAAAGCCATCAATATGAGGGCTGAGGCTGGTCATATACTGCTTAATCTCATCACCCAATAAGGTTTCAGTGCTGCTAATATTACAGCTTATTCCACATCCAGGAACTGTCTGAAAATCTTTACAGCATCCAAGGATCTCTGTGCCAAGTTCCTGCAAAAATGCGCATTTTAAACATCACTTTGAAGAAGCAAAATGCTTCATTTTCATGCATAAATGGAAACACTTAAAGCTATAAGCAGTTTTCAAAAGCTTTTTCTGAAATTGTGATAATGTGCATGTAAAACGTGCCTGAAGTTAATATGATATGTACCTATTTTCTGGAATAATAGCTTCCCCAAATTTAAACTTGAAAAACATGAAGTGTATTTTAAATTCAAATTGTGTAATTCACTATACTATACTCAATTTTAAATCAAATCAGTACTATCCACTGGTTCGAAGGATATTTTACAATTCAAAATAAAGAATTTCTCACAGGTATTCCAAACTTGGTTTAAATGTCATGAATTCCCTCAAAGCAAAGTAGTTCTTCTCTTTTTAAAAAAAAGAAATGTAGCTATAGCTTTGGAGGATATTTAACTTGCTTAGGTCTATTTGACAGTACTAGGAAATTATGGTCCTTATGAGGTTACTGAATTGCAACACTTGGTAATCCAGCCAAGATAGCTAATAGCGAGGGATACTGGGAACTCTCATACTGGTTTTTTTTAGAGAGCTTTCATCTCTTCAGTTTAGATCGAGTTTGGCAGCTTGGTCCCTTCAAATACTGAAACCCCTCTTGTTTCAGGCTGCTATCCTGAGCCAACCAAACAGGAATTGGGTGGGAGTTCATATCCAAGGAGTTTCCTGTGCAGCACATGTTCCTGGCTCCACTCAGCTCAGGAGTGATGCTTAAAAACAAATCTGAAAAAGGTGGAGGCCCACAATGATTGGGCAATAAGAAGGGCGCTTCCTCAAGTAGTGGTACTAACTCTGAAGAAACTGATCCTAGGGAAAACAACTGTCATTTTTCCAAAAGAGCTGGGGAGAATCATCTCACTTCCTAACTCTCTGTTCTTTAAATAGAGGGGGTTCAATTTTCTGATATTATCACTATAAGACCTCAGTGTGGCTTCTTTTACCACATTGAAGACATTTCAGGCTACTTACTGTATGATGTTTTATATAAGACTAGCTGATAACCCAGCGTTGCCCGGGTATTTATTTATAGGGGGAAAATGTCTGGACCAAATGTAATTTCTAATGTTGGATTTTCCCTCTTACCAGAGGAAGCCCCCTTGTGGAGTATTGTGAAGCCGTTACCATCGCAACTCTACTGCGCTGTACAGTAGAAGCCATTTTACAGTGGTACAGTAGAAGCCATTTTAAGGCACAACAGGCTGTATCTTAACAGAACACCCCCCCCCCCGAGGGGTGTTGGGGAATTAAACTATTTTAGAGCTTATTCTATGCCAAGACAGAACTTTCTACCCAAAGCAGGATTGAATGTCAGTGAAAAGAACACACCTCTTTGCAATATCGAGTGACAGCCATTCCTAAAGGATGCTCACTGCTGGCTTCGGCAGTACCAACAAGAGCAAGGAACTTTTTCAGAGGCAAGGTAGCTTCTGTGACTCCTAGCAAGAGGACGCGCATGACTCTGGGAACACCGTAAGTCAAGGTTCCGGTTTTATCAAACATCACTGTCTTCACCTGGAAGAAATCATACTGACAAGTGATGGCTTTGCTAATTTGAAACATCCAGGGTATAGTTCCTTTGTAACAGAGAGAGGTAGGCTTGCTCATAGGATAGGGCATATTATGAGAAAAGTAGTCCTGGGCTTTGGCAGGATAGTGCCCTCTTTCCCTCTTGGGAAAGGTGCCTCTTTTTATGAATGGCAAACGTGCTATTTTAATTAATAATTAATTAATTAATCTAATTTCCTGACACACACAAATCGACCTATTTCCAAAATCTTAAGTTACTGTCCCTCCTTTAACGTTCAGCAATTTCTTAAGTAAATTCTCAATTTTTCATGTTTTGTTAGGTAAAGTCTCTTTCAAGTCAAACTTGATTCATGGACATATTTATGAGGTTTTCTTGGCCACATACAGAAACAGTTTGTCCCAACATTCCTCGAAGAAGCATTCAACTTTGTTAGGGCCATTAGTAATATTATCTTACAGATCTGCTAATGTCATAAATGCAAGTCTGACAAAATTTCGCATTTTGATTCTTGAGCGCTAACCCAAATGTCGAGAACAGGATTAGAATAACTATTTCTCTCTCTGAAGATCAAAAACTGGAGCTATTCCCTATGTAAAACTTGAATTCTGGACATTTCAATTAAGCTGCATATTAAGACAGCAAAATGAAACCGTTTTAGTGACTAATCAGCAGTTATACAAAGAAACCACAGTAAGCCTGGTTTATTTTTAAAAAAGATAGTGGCCCAGGTTATAATAAATTGCTTGCAGTTTAGGACTAATAGTCATCAGTTAGCAATGATAATAATTAACCTTATGTGCCATTTCCAGGGGTTTCCCTCCTTTGATTAGAATACCATTCTGAGCAGCAACTCCAGTGCCCACCATCACAGCAGTTGGAGTAGCCAGGCCCAAAGAACAAGGACATGCAATGCACAGAACTGTGATGGAGGTCTGGAAGGCAAACCGTAGGACAATTTCAGCTTGTGAGTTCTGTTTGCTGTGATGCTAGAAAGCAAGCAAGAAATATTTATTTGCAAGAGATATATTGGCAATCTTTTATATTAGCATCATTACGCACAAATACGCTCTCACACATCTTTGCCCTCTATTTTTGGAGAGAAATCACTACATGCGAAAATTTAGTCCTGCTACCGTTTTACGTTGAAGCTGCTGTCAAAGTACTCTTCCATATAAAAATATTCTATCAATTGTATTTAATTGCCTAGTCAGAATACATTTTCTTCTTCAGTAATCTGATCATTTTCACTTTGCTCCAGTCTTTAATTATCCTGCTTAACAGTTGTTCTTTAAAGCAGCATTTCGAGTATTTGAAGATTACAAATTAAAAACTTAAAACGCTGTAAGATGACAAACCTCCAGAGATTTCCTCACCCTGTTTAATGTCATGACTGCTGTTCTCTTTGGCAATCCAAACTAAACAAGGCTCTGTAACTGTATAAAGTAACAGTAGAATAAAAACCAGCTTTTGCCCAAATGATATTTGTCTATTGATCAGATTAATTCACATAGTAATATTTGCTCTCTATATTAATGTGTGAGAAAAAGAACAAATGCATGTCCTGACACTGAGATGCTATGACAAATGGGTAGAAGTAAAAAAACATGTTCAAGTGAATTATTCTGCATTTCATTCTCAAATGAGATAGCTAAGATCTTGAGAAACCCATTTGCCTTTCTCCTCTTTTTGATTCCTTGAGTTCTAAAGAAACTGCATTGAAAACCAGTATAAAAAAAACAAAAAAACATGCCTTTTTCAGATTTCATAGATAAATATGACAGATGTCAGGGTCCTGGATTTCATACTGAACCTGGAATCACTGAATTGGGTTTCGTGGGATCTTAAATGTATATGCCCAAGTGAACAAAAATATTTTTGAATAATTGCAGAAGAAATTCACAGGTATGTACACATATACAAACACATGTACAAACTCTCTGCGTAGTTCCTTGCTACCTAATTCTTCTCGTGTATTCTCAACATATTTATATCTTTTATAATCTCCTATCACAGGAGGTATTAGGGACACAGTGGCTCAGTGGCTAAGACGCTAAACCTGTAGATCAGAAAGGTCAGCAGTTCGGTGGTTCGAATCCCTAGCTCCCATTACTTGTCCCAGCTTCTGCCAACCTAGCAGTTCGAAAGCATGTAAAAATGCAAGTAGAAAAATAGAAACCACCTTTGGTGGGAAGGTAACAGCTTTCCGTGCGGCTTCGACATTTAGTCATGCCAGCCACATGACCACAGAAACATGGACAGCACTGGCTCTTCGGCTTTGAAATGGAGATGAGGACTGTCCCCTAGAATCAGGAGCAACTAGCACATATGTGCGAGGGGAACCTTTACCTTTTTACCATAGGAGGAGACTATAGGACACCCTATAGAGCCCTATAGGGCATCTCCCTGAAAGGTTATGAGTTTCAATTGTTCACTTGCAATTCTTATTAATGCATGTCGAACTCACTTTAAAAACTTTCTGGAATAGCAGGATATAAGTAATTACAATAATTAAATAAACAGTACTTACAGGAAAATATTTTAGTACAACATCAAACTGTATAAATCCGATTATGATCCATGTTATCAGGGTTACTGTTGAAATTATTATGATAAATGGAACAAAATAACCACTAAATCTGTCAGCTAGTTGCTGGATGGGCGCCTGCAAATCAGAAAAAAATTAGGTCCTTATGAGTGCACAATATTTTTTTAAAATACATTAACTTATCAAATTAAATATTTTACAAATACATCTGGTTGAGAGAAATACAGATCCCCCCCCATATCCCTCACCTGTGATTAAAATGCCATTAGTGAATTAACTGAAATGTGTCTCTTGAAAGAAATGCTTTTAGCTTGCTATTGAAACAAGGGGATTTACTTCTAATGAAGCATGTTTATAGAACAGGGATCTTCAACCTTTGCTTTGCTGGCTGGGGAATTCTGGGAGTTGAAGTCCGCCAGGCTTAAAGTTGCCAAGGTCGGAGCTACAGAAGATGTTTCAACCAATAGTTCTGTGATGACAAGATCCCTGGCCCAGCAGCTGCAACTGCACATGATCTTTCTGCAGTAATAGCAATAGCACTTGGACTTATATACCACTTCACAGAGCTTTACGGCCCTCTCTAAGCGCTTTGCAGAGTCAGCATATTGCCCCCAATAACCTGGGTCCTCATTTTACCGACCTCAGAAGGATGGAAGGCTGAGTCAACCGTGAGCCAGTCAGGATCGAACCGCCAAACTGCTGGCAGCCAGCAATCAGCAGAAATAACCTGCAGTATTACATTCTAACCACTACATCACTATAGTTCATAAAGGCCTTCTGCGATTTCCCATCTCTTGGCCCATGATAACAGATGCTGTCCTTACTGGTTCCCTGACCCAGCAGGACCAACTAATCCATAGAATCTGGTTGGAGAAAACCATGCAAGCCACCATCTGGCAAACATTTTAAACATTTATTGGGGAATTTTTTAAGGGAATTTTAATTGTATTTGTATTTTAATTAAGAACTGTACAGTATATTTTTTACCTCCTCCGTTTACGTCTATGTCTATGTCTACGTCTATGTTTCTGTCTATGTATTTGTATATGGTTTTAACACGACTGTACACCGCCCCGAGTCCTGCCAAGGAAAGGGTGCGGTCTAGAAATAAAATTTATTATTATTATTATTATTATTATTATTATTATTATTATTATTATTATTATTATTATTATTATTATTATTATTATTATTATTATTATACGATTGTATCACAGCGGCCAGTTGATTCGCCGGATTTGGCATTGATTACTAGTCGGGCCCCACCCAGGGGCCTAGGACGTCGTAACGTATTTTCGTAATATACGTGCAGATCCAAGCAGTGCAGCTTTTTGCATTTGACTGATGGTGATTTTGTCAAGTTTTAACTGTTTTAAATGTAATTCCAGTGCTTTTGGAATAGCACCCAGTGTGCCGATTACCACTGGAATTACCACTGCTGGTTTGTGCCATAATCGTTGGATTTCAATTTTTAAGTCCTGGTATTTCGCGACTTTTTCATGTTCCTTCTCCTCAACCCTGCTATCACCTGGTATTGCGATGTCTATGATTGTAACCTTCTTTTTCTCAACCAGTGTGATGTCTGGTGTGTTATGCGCTAGTACTTTGTCTGTTTGTATACGAAAATCCCACAGGATCTTGACCATCTCATTTTCGGTGACTTTTTCAGGCTTATGTTAATATTATTATTATTATTATTATTATTATTATTATTATTATTATTATTATTATTATTATTATTATTATTATCTGATCTAATGCAATTTAACATAGTTAGTTTAAAGGATGTATTGTGAAACCGAGCACAGAAAATAAATCAATTAGGCCAACTCAGTAAGTTTGATTTAGAACTGTCTTCCTGAATGAGGTGACCTCCAAAGGCTGGCAGAAGCTGGGATTCAGAAGACCTCAAATGTGGAAAGATAGGGAAAGAACTTTGCGAAAGTTAGGAGAGTGTTTTTTAGTTTTATATACTACGGTTCTGGAGCATTTCCAGTGATTTGAACACCTAGGTCAGCATATGAATTCCAACATCCCCTCCCCTCCACCCAACACTTTGTTTTACCTTTGACATCTGAGCTTCCTCAACTAGTTTCACAATCTGTGCCAGGGTGGTATCAGAGCCAACATGAGTTGCATTTACAAGCACAGATCCATGTGCATTGAGAGAACCCGCAATAACCACGCTGCCAGGTTTTTTAGTGACTGGCATGGCTTCTCCTATAAATATAATAAGTTAATCCACCGATAAGTTTTAATAGCATTTCACATACATACTGGCAGTTACCAAAAAATAATAATAATAGAGGTGCTATTAAGACATACCCTCAATTTTGAAGAAAGCCACACCTCAGTGGAAAGTAACAAGATCAAGGGGCAGATGAACTGTGATTGCTCCTTGGTGAAACTGAATCCTAGCCAGACAACAATAACCCTTTGTTCTCTTTCTGCGCTATTTTCTTCCCCATGGCAACCTTGCATCTCGTTCTCGAAAATTAAGCCACTCAAGCAGCAAAACCCTTTATTCAGAAACCAATGAGTTCTGGTTCTCTATCCATAATCATTTTATTAAATTGTTTCTGCGAACAGGAGAAAAAATTTGAATTCCCAGGAATGCCTTCAAATATATCTTGTCCATAGTGAAAAAGACTGGACCAGAGGGTGTGGGTGCAGAGCAGCAGAGGACAGAAAAATGTTTGCTAATGGAGATCACTTTGTGATTTCACTCAATGATTAATAAGATCCAAAATTATCTATCTGGGCTAAAGGGATCACCTTCCTTATTTTTATTCTCTTCAGGCACCAAAACTATTGGGATTCTTTCAGTGGTGGGTTCCGGATCCCGTTGCAACCGGTTATGGTGAAACGGGGCCAGGAGCCCACCACATGAACGTGTGCAGTGCACGCGCATACACGTGCAGCACGCACATGCATACTTACCACCCATGATGCTCCGCAATGCTTCTGCAATGCTCCAGCTGCTCGGTGGAGCATCGCGCAGGTGTCATGCGCTCCGTGCGCCTGCGTGGAAGCCCCAAAAACTTCAAATACCGGTAAGGAGCGAAAGCGGGTGGATGGGCCCTCTGGAGCACCGTACCGAAACGGTACCTGGTGCTCCCGGCAGGCACCGGTACACCCATACTGGGGCGTACCAGTCATAACCCACCACTGGATTCTTTCCAAATAAGATTTGGGCCACCATATATGGCTGTGGCAACACAGCTAGAAGTCCAACTTGAGGTTCAGAGGTAAAACTGCCTTCAAACTGTCCTTTAGCACATCCATATAGGGTTTTTCCCCCCGAATGGAATAGAACAGAAGTGGTTCACCTTTCTGTCTTCTGAGACCTTTTTTTATTTCCGACTCTATCCTAAACCTTCGACTTCCAACATGATTTCCCCATTCTAGTACTAACTATACAATACAATACAATAGTTGGAAGGGACCTTGGAGGTCTTCTAGTCCAACCCCCTGCCTAGGCAGGAAACCCTCTACCATTTCAGACAAATGGCTATCCAACATCTTCTTAAAGACTTCCAGTGTTGGGACATTCACAACTTCTGGAGGCAAGATGTTCCACTGATTAATTGTTCTAACTGTCAGGAAATTTCTCCTCAGTTCTAAGTTGCTTCTCTCCTTGATTAGTTTCCACCCATTGCTTCTTGTTCTATCCTCAGGTGCCTGGGGCAACTTCTTTGTATTAACTAAACTGAGCGTATCCAGTTTAGCCTTCTAATCAATCAAAGTCAACTAGATGCTACCTTTTTAGATGCTACCTAGTCTGGATATATTTAATCTCTGCGCCCCCCGCTCCATTCTTCTTGCATAACAGCAACCCTTTGGAAAGGTAAGTTATTTATTTTTTAAAAGTAAGGAATTACGTACCTGTTATAAGAGACTCATCGGCCATAGAACTGCCTTCAATCACTTTTCCATCAACTGGAAATTTCCCACCAGGGACCACCTTTACAATATCTCCTCGCTGAACTAATTCTACAGGAATTTGCTCTTCTCTGTAAGATAAAGCTCACGGTTAAAATTCAACGCAACTTTCCCCCTCAGATCTTGCTTTTTTTCAAACAGAAGAAATTATGCTATCTTAATAAAGTTAAATATACAAAGATAAATACAAAAACGCTACGTAAGTTGTTTTAATATTCTAAAACTATTTTTTATGTATATGACTGCACATGCCAGAAGATTGTAGTATTGAAGTAAAGCCAGGGATATCAGCTTCATCTCCACTTTCAATTTCAGAAACTCACTGGGTAACTTTGGGCTAGTCACTCTTTCAGCCCAACCCACCTCATTGAGCTATTGGAGGGAAACCTAGAGAAGAAATGCTATACATTTACTTGAGCTCTTGGAGGGAAGGTAACTAATCTAATAAATCAGTATTCTGGGGAATCTGAACTCTTTCTGACCATGTACTTCATTTATTATCCCACGATATTTTTCTACATCTTATTCAAGTAATGTGTGGCATTGCAAAGCAGGTATTTACTTATCTCTGGTCAACTGACTTTTCAAGACAGAACAAAATTAAACACAATCATTTATTTAAATTTTATTTATAATAACTACAGTTACATTCCATTTCCATCAAAATTAACTCTCAGCAATGAGTTAGAACAAATATAAAAGAAAAAATTCAGTCATGTATGTATGTATGTATGTATGTATGTATGTATGTATTTGTGTGTGTGTGTGTGTGTGTGTGTGTGAATGTATGTATGTATGTATGTATGCACGCATCACAGAACACAAGAACGCAGTAAGAAAAAAAGAAAAAACTTCCTCCCTTTTCCAGCACCTTAAAGCTACAGGACATGAAATCAATTTTGAAGGAGCCAGGTTAATCTCCAAAACAGAACGCCTCAACAAGAGAATAATAGAGAATAATATCGAAATAGAGAAACACCCCCACAACATGAATAAACGTGATGATACCTCCTGCCTACCAAACATCTGGAAAACAGCCCTAGTCAACAAACAAACGAACCACCCACCACCCAGGCCGTTACAATACAAAATAACAATGCACACACAGCCAGCACCAATCAGCACCAATCTACCAATCATGATACAACCACACAACCAGTCATTCCACTTACTGAAACAAAGCCAGCACCCCATCCCCTCCCACCAAGATTTACAGAAAGACGGCAGCTCCGTTCGCATTTTAAGCCAAAGAAAGAAGCCTGAAGATGCAAGTGAGACGTTTGCTGAAACGTTGCCAAGACAATCTCAATCTTACACGGGAAAAGACCCGAATACAACAAAACCAGCATACTACACCCGTGAAAATCTACGAAAACATATATATATACACACACACACACCAAAAATGTAAGGTGAAATTATTAAAATTGAATTTTAGAAAATAAAAGGATTAATATTTGGCCCATTAAATAAGAATTTTTACCCCAAGTCAGATTTTGCCGCTTGTCAAAATCCAGTCATTGTTGTTTTCAAGTTGCAGAGTTTTTCATACTTGGCAGGTTTAAGATGTGTAGAGTTCAACTTCCAGAATTCTCCAGCCAGTATTCCCCAGGTCAGGCATCTTAAAGATCTCAGCTTTGAAAAAGACTGCCTTACTGTACAAGCAGTTTTTGATTTATGACTGTTCGTTCAGTGAACATTCAAAAATATTATGGTGCTGCTGGAGAAAGGGATGTATGATCCGCTCCCAAAGTTCTAACTTTGGGGAGGGGAGGGGATGGAATCAATGCAGCACACAAAAATTCAGGCGTGCCCATTAAGCCAGGAAGCCTCAACTGGCTAGGATCTACTGGCATGTAGAAACCCACTTTGGGCAAGAGGTCATGGCCAGCTAGGCCCACTCTCTCAAAAGGCTCATGTCTTCTCACTACTCAACTGCACAAGTCTGCTTGCCTTCCCTTTCCATGCAATTGCTGGCATGTCAGCCGATGCAAGGTTCAGCTATTGTAGAAAGCTAGCTAATGTTTCCAAAGGTTAGAAAGAGCCTCAAAAGCATCACAAGACCAGCCCTCAGCTGGAACAAACCTTCCAGGAGTGGTGGGAAGAGTTGAAGGGCCACGTACCAATGGGTGCTTAATGACTGCAATAACTCACAACCCAAATTGTGGGCTCAGTTGTGATAGTAACTTGAGGACTACTTGTTTCTATGCTCATTGTAGTAGTTAGGGAGAGAATCCCAAAGGAGGAAAAAATTGCTTAAGACTTGCTCTTGTTATTGGATGGTGAAGAAATCATTAATTTCAAAGGAGAGTTTTAGAGGCACAATTCCACTTAGCTATTTAATCTATATACAGCAGTTCATAACAGGTGACTCAGAAGAACTATGTTTCAGTGTACCCTCAAAATCAATTACATCCACTCTTCCGGGTTGTTCCTTGTGCCGATGGCAGGCTTTTTTTGAGCCTGTCAGATCAAGAGGCAGTTAGAGGTGTTTTTTTACGATCTTTAACACCTCGGACACTCTTAAATTCTTGGAATTTATGAGGGAGAGATTCAGCTGCTGGGTTGAGCCCTCGTGTACCCTCCAGGAGGATTTATAGCCTCCGGAGTCCGATGAGGTTTGCCCCCCTTCGCAGTTGTTGTTTTCTCCTGCCTTTTTGATAACCTCTGCTAATTAGCAGAACCAGTCGCCGGGAACAGCCTTAACATCTCAACATCCCAAGAAGGAAGCAAGACTTTTGCAAGTATTTTAAGTCTTAATTGGGGGGGAAAAAAATCCCTTTAAAAAGAACGCTACTGCTGAGTTTGAGAGGCGTGGGCTTAGAACAAAGGATTCAAAATGGCGTTGATTTATAGCTGAAAACCTACAGAAAACGAAAGCTAATTACTTGCTGATAGTCGGGGCAGTAAAGGCGGAACGGTTGAAACAACCCTAACTATTAACAATCTTTAAGCCAGTTTATATAACCTGAACTACTTAAATGTCAAAGTTTTAATTTCGAGCAACTTAGAAAGAAACATTTGCAAGTATTAATTTACAGCTGAATACCTAAGGAAAACGAAAGTTAATTGAATGGTGACAGCTAGAGGCGGCTGTAAGAATTATTAATTATGGCAACGGAACAAAAAGCTTCACCAGCTGCCACAATAAATTATCAGGATTTCACGGACTTCATAAGGGAAGTAAATGCTTTTTTACGCAAAGAAATTAAGGAGGTTAAAGAAATGGTTCAGGATACCATTAAAAAACATGATCAGCTTGACAAAAAATTACACACTTTAGCCACAGGTCTGTCAGAAGTTGTTCTTAAGGTGGACAGCAAAGTTGATCATCTGGCTTTGGATTTGGAAACTAAAACGAAGGAATGCAAGTAAGGACTGTGACGTTGATGCTATTATACATCTTGGCACTAATGATCTATCCCAGAAAGATGTACTTTCTGTGCAGAATGATTTCCAGAACTTGGGGTATGAACTTAATAGTATAGGTTGTAGGCTTATCTTTTCAGAGGTTTTACCTGTATATAAGGAACAAAAAGGGAAGGGCCAGCGTGTAGCAGAGTTTAATGTTTGGCTAAAGGAGTGGTGTAAAAGGGAAGGCTTTGGTTTTATTAGTCATGAAGCCTGTAGCTGGTCCAATGAAAAACTGTACAAAAGAGATGGGTTGCACCCATCCAAGAAAGGAACTGAGTTACTTGGCATTAAATTCACAGATTTTCTTGATAAACATTTAAACTGAAGAGCGGGGACAGAGAATTAATAGATACAGAACATCTCTGTCCCCAGCAAACTAAAATTCATAGGGTTATAAATGCATGTAACATAGATGTGTGTGTGGGTAAGATTATCACTCCTGCTGTCAAGCAAAACCAAGCATGTAATAGTGATTGTCATACCATGTGCATGAATCACACAAGTGGCAAGAAAATAGGGGCAGTCAGGCATAATACAGGTTATGTAGACAGTAAACACAAGGTCAATCAAAATGGACTCAAATGTCTATATACCAATGCACAGAGCATGAGGAATAAACAGGGAGAATTAGAAATTCAAGTAAAAGAGGGCAGATATGATATTATTGCCATTACAGAAACTTGGTGGGATGAAACTGACAAATGGAACATACAGCTAGAAGGATTTAAATTATTTAAAAGAAATAGACCAAATAAAAGAGGAGGTGGAGTTGCACTATATATAAGAAATAACTATGTCTCTACAGAAATAGAGCACAACAATAATGAGAACTATCTTGAATGCATTTGGGTCAATATTAAAGGTTGTGGGGGAAATGACATTGCCATAGGTCTATACTACAGGCCACCCAACCAAGCAGAGGAAGAAGATGAACTTTTTGCTAGTCAGCTAACTAAGGTATGTAGGAAGCACACCACAATAGTAATGGGAGATTTTAACTACCCTGACATCAACTGGGAAACAAACTCTGCACCAAGTGGAAGATCCAACAGGTTCCTAACAAACCTAGCAGACAACTTTGTTTTCCAAAAAGTAGAGAAGGAAACAAGGGGATCAGCCATACTGGACTTAATTCTCACTAACAGAGAGGAAATGATAGAAGGTGTTGAAGTCATAGGAACCCTGGGGGCAAGTGACCATGCAATATTGGAATTCAACATTATCCAAACACAAGTAGTAGAACAAAGTCAAACTAGAGTCTTGGACTTTAAGAAAGCTAATTTCAATAAACTTAGAGAGAGCTTGGGAAAAATTCCATGGATGAGAATCCTCGAGGGGAAAACAACTCAAGAAGCTTGGGAAATTTTGAAAAATGAGATTAGAAAAGCCCAGTCTAACACAATACCAATGAAGAAGAAAAACAACAGCTCCCAAAAGAAACCAGCATGGCTGCATAAACAACTATCTGACAAACTGAAAGACAAAAAAAGTAAGTATAAAAAGTGGAAGGAGGGGGACATAACTAAGGCAGAATATCAGCAAATAGCCCGAGCCTGTAAAGATGAAGTGAGGAAAGCTAAGGCTCACAATGAAGAAAGGCTTGCCACAAAAGTAAAAATTAACAAAAAAAGCTTCTTCCAACATGTTAAAAACAAGAAAAAAGTTAAGGAAACAATTGGTCCATTGCTAGGAGAAAGTGGCAAGAAGGTGACAAGCAACAGGGAGAAAGCAGAACTATTTAACTCATGTTTTGCATCTGTCTTTACACAAAGGGATAAAACAGTCCAACCTATCAAAAGCAGCACCACAAAATTAGGAACGCAAATTGAAATAGGGAAGAAAATGGTAAGTGAGCACCTGTCTACCCTAGATGAGTTCAAATCACCAGGACCGGATGGATTACACCCCAGAGTTCTGAAGGAACTAGCAGACGAGATCTCAGAACCACTGAATTATATCTTTCAGAGATCCTGGAACACCGGGGAACTACCAGAGGACTGGAAAAGAGCTGATGTGGTTCCCATCTTCAAAAAAGGGAAAAAATTAGATCCAGGAAACTACAGACCTATCAGCCTAACCTCAATACCAGGAAAGATTCTGGAAAAAATAATCAAGCAACGAATTTGCGAACACCTAGAAGCAAACAAAGTAATAGCCAAAAGCCAACATGGATTTGTCAAAAACAGATCATGCCAGACTAATCTTATTGCATTCTTTGATAATGTGACAAAATTAGTGGACCAGAGGAATGCCGTTGATATAGTTTACTTGGACTTCAGTAAGGCTTTTGATAAGGTAGACCATAACCTACTACTAGATAAAGTAGAAGAATGTGGGTTAGACAGCATCACCACCAGATGGATTGGTAACTGGCTGACCAACCGCACTCAACGTGTAGTTCTCAATGGAACTGCATCTACATGGAGGGAAGTATGCAGTGGAGTACCCCAAGGCTCTGTTTTAGGCCCAGTACTCTTCAACATCTTCATCAATGATTTGGATGAGGGAATAAATGGGGAACTCATCAAATTTGCAGATGATACCAAGCTGGCAGGAATAGCCAACACTCCAGAAGATAGGCTTAAGATACAGAAGGATCTTGACAAACTTGAACATTGGGCACTATCTAATAAAATGAAATTCAATGGTGAAAAGAGTAAGGTTCTACATTTAGGCAACAAAAACGGAATGCACAGGTACAGTATAGGTGATACCTTACTCAGTAGTAGTAACTGTGAAAGGGATCTTGGAGTCCTAGTGGACAACCATTTAAATATGAGCCAGCAGTGTGCAGCAGCTGCCAAAAAAGCCAACACAGTTCTAGGCTGCATCAACAGAGGGATAGAATCAAGATCACGTGAAGTGTTAATACCACTTTATAATGCCTTGGTAAGGCCACACTTGGAATACTGCATTCAGTTCTGGTCGCCACGATGTAAAAAAGATGTGGAGACTCTAGAAAGAGTGCAGAGAAGAGCAACAAAGATGATTAGGGGACTGGAGACTAAAACATATGAAGAACGGTTGCAGGAACTGGGTATGTTTAGCTTAAGAGAAAGAAGGACTAGGGGAGACATGATAGCATTATTCCAATATCTCAGAGGTTGCCACAAAGAAGAGGGAGTCAAACTATTCTCCAAAGCACCTGAGGGTAGAACAAGAAGCAATGGGTGGAAACTAATCAAGGAGAGAAGCAACTTAGAACTGAGGAGAAATTTCCTGACAGTGAGAACAATTAATCAGTGGAACAGCTTGCCTCCAGAAGTTGTGAATGCCCCAACACTGGAAGTCTTTAAGAAGATGTTGGATAGCTATTTGTCTGAAACGGTATAGGGTTTCCTGCCTAGGCAGGGGTTGGACTAGAAGACCTCCAAGGTCCCTTCCAACTCTACTATTGTATTGTATTGTATTGATTTGAAATTTGTTGAAATGGAGGGGAATATGCAGAGGATGGATAAGGAGATTATTATGATGCAATTCAGATCTATGGAGTACGCTGTTAGACTGAGGGTATCAGAGAAAACCCTAGAGAGGACTTAAGAAAAGTTTGTGCTGATGCTTTGGCCACGTTATTGAAGATCGAGGACTCTTCTGAGATTTCTGCAAGGATTGATAAAATTTACAGAGTTAATTCACGTATTGCATCACAAAGGCAACTACCAAGGGATGTTGTGATATACTTTACTGAGAGAAATTTTAGAAATGATATTCTGCAAAATTCTTTTTATTCATCTATTCAAATAGATGGAAAAACTATCGGAGTCTTTAAAGAATTACCCCCAGCGATGTTAAAG